>NC_080086.1:145530177-146156844 GCF_950005125.1 Chionomys nivalis
CCTTTGTAATCAGAGTCAGTGAGAGTGAGGGCAAGCAGGAAAACATTTCCTTTTTCCATGTCCTTTCGTGTGAGGTGTGGCCCAGCTTTATGGCGGGTCTTCCTGCCGGTGTGCTGGAGAAAATCCCTCCCAGGAGTGTCCAGCAGTGTGGGCTTTAGTTGAATGTAAATGATGTCAGGTTGATAACCACTGTCTACCAGTCATCTGCCTGTCATGTTCCCATCTCTCTCTGTGAACAGTGTGACGCCTGGGTCCGTTGGCTACTGGGCCTGTCCATTCTTACGTTTGCAAACAGCCTGTGTGCTTTGTTATCTGTCCCAGAGAGCTGAGAAGGTCACTCGTGGTCCCAGTTATCTGCTTGCCGACTCAGGACCCATCTTGGACAAGGCCTCATCTGTCATCTTGTCTTTTCCTCTGCCCCCACTGTTAATGGGCAAAACCAAAACCGAACAAAATCTTTTTTCTTTTTCTTTTTTGAGACAGGGTTTCTATGTAGCTTTGGAGCCTGTCCTGGAACTAGCTCTGCTGGCCTCCAACTCACAGAGATCTGCCTGCCTCTGCCTCCTGAGTGCTGGAATTAAAGGCGTGCGCCACTACCATCAGTCAAAAAAAAAATCTATTTTCCAGGAGCTTTTAACAGCACCTTACAGATTCTCTATTAGAGAACAATCTTAGCAACAATTATGCTCAGAAACATTTGGTGGTTCTTCATTATTTACAGGTTAAAAATGAAAATCCCCAGCCCGGTTTTCGAAATCCTTTATAACTCGCCTTTGATTGACATGCACTTTGTGATTCCTCTTCAGTGCCTGTCTCTGACCAGGCTTCCGGCTCTCACCCCAAAGCAGGTGCTGCTTCTTCCTTTCTCCCCTCAGGGACCCGCAGGAGCTCCAGAGAAAATCCCATTTGTTTCCTTGCCTGTTTATAGGACCCAGGCTTCCACTCGCCTTCCTCTCAGTTCTGCTCAATGTTACACATTCTTTAAGCTCCATTGCAAATCTACCCTTCTCTAGGATTCCTTTTAATTTTTAAATTTTTTTCCTTATCTAGATTCTTTTCAATTTTTAAAATACTCTTAGGCAGCTTCATACATTTTTTGTAATGAATTTTAGTCCTTTTCACCCCTCATTACCATGCCTATTCCCCCCCCCACCCCGCATCCTTTTCCCACTGAAGACTCCTTCTTAGCAAACCCCGTTCTTAGTTTCCTGTCTGTATGTGGGTTTCCTGCATGAGCACGGTGGGAGAATATTTGCTGGGGCACCGACAACTAGTGGTTATACCACTGAAGGGAATGACACCCTTCCCCTATCCGACATTAGCTCTCAATACTCCTTCAGGTCAATGTTGAATATCTCTCCTTGATTGCTCTCCATATGGATAAATATATGTATTCTGCTATGAGCTTCAGGAATATGCCTATTTCCAACCCCCAGTGCTGAGATTCTTTTACTGAGGCTCTGGGGATCTGAATCCAGGTCCTTATGTGTGCTCATCAGATACTCTACTGACTGAGCTAGCTCTCCAGTCCTGTATCCTTGAACAACCAGAAAAATGTGCTCCTGAGGTAAAATTTAGTTATCATTATCACTATAGCCATCCCATTGAACATGGACACCAAGAATTTGCCAGTTTTATTCTTTACTTTTATTATTTTTCAGGAATGCTGATAAAAAGATATACATACCACATTGGTTTGCCTTTTGTGTTTGAAAAGACTAGAGTGAGAAACACTTGGGCCTAAATCTTCCCTCGCTCCCCGTAGAGTGGCGGAAGGTGTTAAGGAAAGAGCCAGCTTCTGAGGCCTGCAATCCCTTCTCACCACAGCTTACCACGCAGCCTTGGCCGAGTCACTCAAGGCCTTAATGTCCTTATTCAGGAGAAGGGGACAGGGAGAGCAGTTGGGACTGAGCTCAGCTAATGCTCAGGAAAACCTCAGACTGTAAAGTTCACTTGAAGGCTCCCTCTTTTCTCTGCTGACTCAGCTCACCATCTCTAGCATCTTCTACGTTTGCTCCCATCCGCCCTCAGCTTGGGAACCTGGAGCTGAGGACCTCTCCTAGGAAACAGCTGTCTGCTCTTTCTCAAGTGTGAAGGGCTCTTCTGTCATCCTCCTTTGGCATAACACCGAGAAACGGAGTGAGGTTGCTCATTTGTCTATCTCTCACGAATGAGGTTGACCATTTGTCTATCCCTCTTGCTGTTCTTTGTGACTCGGTTGTTCCTCTTGGGGATGGTCAGAGCAGCTGATATCAATGCAGAATCTCTTCTGGAACTCAACTCACCACCAGGGGCAAACACATCATTATTTTGTGAATGACCAAGAAAAGAAAAGGAGCTGCCACTCTTAATATGCCACGTACCATTGACAGCAAGGATCAGTCGTATTTCAGAGCCATTAATTGTGGAATTCAAGCATGCTTAACCGATCACCTCTACTCTTCTGAGCCTTGGGTAGAACATGGGAGCTTCCAGCTTCCTCTCAGGACCACAGTCTCCTCTGCAGACCTTGCCCTATCCCGAGATGCACCCAGCTGACCTCACGCTTCTCCCAGGACTTCCATCCTGTGAGTGCAAGATGGAGGTGGGCACAGAGCACAGTGCTGGAGGCTGGCAATGCTTAGACATGTCAACATCAGCCTCCCTTTCCCCGTTTTCCCTGTTAAATCTGCATGGTAAGATGTGTGTCGGAGGCAGACTCATCCAGCTTGGAGGAGGCACTTTATGGAGTTTATACATTCTGTTTTTCAGAGACACCAGAAGGAAAAGGATCCCAGTCCATGTGCATTGTAGCCTTGACTAACTTCTTGCAGAGAGGCTATCCTGAGATTGTGGATGGTGTCTGGTTAGCCATTTTAACTTGGGATTTTGTACTGTGGGCAAAATTAAGGTGCATCTAGTGTCACTTTCAATGTGTTAAGTAACTGGATACCCTGGAGCTTGGTCCAAGAAGCAAAATAATCCCCATCCCCTGCAAGACAGATGTTAAAGGTGGCCAGAAGGTTCAAAGCCGTTTGCAGCAAAAGGCTTGCTCCTTGTACACGGGGCGGGAGTACTCTCTGTTCTCAGGCGTCACCGCCAACTGCAGACATTTCAGCCGTTTCTTCCTTCACGAGTCTTGGGTTTCAGGCGGGGAGGTAACCAGACCCTTCACATTTGCTACAGTGATGCGGTTTGGGGCTTTGTGTTTTGACCTTAAAGTCACCTGCTCCTCTCGAAGCATTGTCGCCCTGTTGGGTCAGGCTTCTACTCTCCGGATTGTCTTAGCAACATTGGCAGGGATTCGCTGCTCAAACTCATGCCGTCATCTCCTGTGGTTCCTGCTTTGGGAACAGGGAGGGTTGTCGGATGCCAGCTGCAGGTGTAGATTAGCTTCCCCAGCGTGCATGTGATAGATTAGAAGGCTTTGTGGAGTCCCCTGACCCCGACGATCATTCAGTCCTTCCACAGCCCCTGACCCCGATGATCATTCAATCCTTCCGCAGTCTTTGTGCCTGCTGTATGTCTCTGTGCTCTAACCATTTATCATGAGTAGAGACTTTTAACTGTTCCTGAGCTCTGAACTAGTAAGCCTAGACAGCTGAACATGGTTCACGTGGCCATCCGTATAGCCAGGGCACTTTTAACTCCAGCCAGCTCAAACCAAAGGGGAATCTACTAACCCATGCAACCAAGAAGTCCAGGGACATACCCAGAATGCCAGGAGTGGTGGCCCTAGAGTCTCAGTATGGCTCCTCAGCTCTCTCACAAGTGTCGTCTCCATATCTCTAGTCTCTTGCTGTCTTCCTCATGTTACAGATAACCTCTTTATAAGCAACAGGAAACAAAGTTGCCAACACCATAAAATGTACATCTACCTGGCTCCAGAGGAGGGAGCCATTCCATCTTTTAACATTTTTCTACTAGTCTCAAGCCAAGCCTCCTTGGGTCTCCCCATGGAATAGCCAATTGTTAATGGCTATCAGTGGCTGTCATTAGAGCTCCTCTCGACACACATGCCTCTTTCTGCCCATTTCCATCAGGGTGGGAACCTGACACAGTGATGAACCCCACTGGGCCTGTGAAGACCCACTGCACTTGGTCCCCTCTATCTTCCCAGCTCCTCCTACTCCGCCCCCATCAGCTTTTACCTTCTAAGCACACTGGACTATTCCATAACCAGAAAACCTCCCGTTACCCATAGCATTCATTTTCTCTCTGTCTTCACTGGAGCCCTGTCCTACTTCTCCACTTGTGGAAATTCTTCTCAGCCCTCAGGGTTTAATTAATGTAGACACACACATGGAGAGAGAGAGACAGAGACAGAGAGACAGAGAGAGACAGAGACACAGAGAGAGACAGAGATAGAGAGACAGAGAACATAAGGAAGGGACCCTGGACTGAGGAGGGCCAGTGTCAGAGCGATAACAACTTGTAAAGCGTTGACATTTATTAACCCTGCAGAGATACCCACTGTCCTATGCACTAAGATTCTCTTCATATTTACATAGAACCGCTACAACCCTCACTCAGATCACTGCACAGCACACTGGGGAGGAAGACACATGTGTGATTCATTTTCTTAAGGATGACATCTAAGGATTTACGTAAGGACCGAAGAATGTCTTGAGGTAATTTTGCACGTTGCAGCAGGTGGTGCGGCGATGAGCGATTGGCAGGCTCGCCTCCACGTCCACAAACTGGCTGAGGCCTTGCCATTCCAACTAGTGACCTTCCATGTTAATAACCCGATGGGATGTTCAAGGAGGCCGAGAAAGCGGCACTGCTTTGCTAGTAAATGGAGGGTCGTGAACCGCTCCAGCAGAGAAGTCCTGTGGACTAACATTTCCCCGAGCATCAGAATGAAGGAGTTGGTCAGACTGGAGGTGTTTTAAATGTCATCAGTGTGGACTCAGCCAGGCTGATGGTAACAGTCCAAGAAGTAATAACGCTGTTTTTCCAGAGTTCCCAAAGTGTTTAGTTTTTCTTTTTACTTCCAGACTGACCATATTTTCTTGTGGTTAGTTGTAGATATACTACCCCCTGCCCTGCCCCGTCCCCAACACAACAATCCAAAATCTTTCAACTGAAAAGTGACAAAATAATTGAAATTACTTTAAACCCCAAAAGGGGCTCTATTGGCTTATCAATCAGAATGATTCGCTGGATCCAGAAGTCCTAACTATGCTTCTGGTCCAATCTCTTTCCATTCCTCTTTCTTTCCCAGGCTGCTTCTATTATTCTGACTTCCTAAGACTTGTTAACCTGTGAAGATCAGTTAGCTTGCTATGGCTCTTGAGACTGAGGGTAAAAAGGCCCTGATTTAGAACCACATGACTCTGGATGACTGAGCCTGGTATAGGCTGCAGATTTTGGGATTAAGAGAACAGTTCTCAAAGAATATCTGAGGCATCAGTGTTAGATGGCAGAGGAAGGATGGGTGTTGAGCATCAGTGTTAGATGGCAGAGGAAGGATGGGTGTTGAGCGTCAGTGTTAGAAGGCAGAGGAAGGATGGGTGTTGAACATCAATGTTAGAAGACAGAGGAAGGATGGGTGTTGAGCGTCAGTGATAGATGGCAGAGGAAGGATGGGTGTTGAGCGTCAGTGTTAGAAGACAGACGAATGATGGGTGTTGAGCGTCAGTGTTAGATGGCAGAGGGATGGGTGTTGAGCATCAGTGTTAGACAGCAGAAGAAGGATGGGTGTTGAGTGTCAGTGATAGATGGCAGAGGAAGGGTGTGTGTTGAGCATCAGTGTTAGAAGGCAGAAGAAGGATGGGTGTTGAGCGTGTGTTCCTCAGCAGGGATAGGTCATGAGTATTTTTGACTATCTCACTTCTGGGAAAGGCTTCCTGTAGTGACTGAGTGGATTGTCAAGTACTTGGAGAGTAAACCCAATCCCCAGTGCTGTATTTTTTCCTTCATCTCTCTCCCATGGATGAAAGGTAACTTCTAGAGAAGTTTAAAAGCATCCATGGGTTTTAGCATTTTGTCCATTCCACCTAAAGATTACATTTGTCAAAATCATTCTAAATTTGCTATTCGAAGTCAGACATTTCAGTGCTATTGCTTTTGACCCTTGTGCCTTAGTAAACTGGTTGGCACTTTGGTAAATCTTGGCAACAGCTTTGCATACACGTCATGGGCATCCTTGGCTTCTCTCAACCTTGTGTCCTGTGGTTTTGCTACTCCTCCACTCTTTCTCACGCTTAGGAAGACCCACCATTGTGCAGCCTGATGTTCTCCATGTGGGTGTTCTCACCTGGTTCCACATCTGATGCTCAGCCAATTGGCAGGTTCGGGCTCTGTTAGAGAGGTGAGATGGTGCTATACGGAAGCTCTGGTTGACTGGGCAGGGGTACGTGGCATTAACCAGTGGCCATCAGGACAAGGCAAAGAGCTAGAGAGACACATTCTTCTCTCCCCTCCCTCCTGGGGTCCCCTTTCTCTCTGAGGCTCAGAGTGAAGCCTAAGTCAACACCTCCCGCATGTCTTTGTACTGCCCTGTAGCCTCCCTGCTTCACTTCCATTTGTTTAAAAGACTCTAAGACTCGAGTTGCCTAGGAACTGCCCCTCCCAAACAGAACTGAATTCCTGCTTCAAGTCTGTTTTCTAGGAGGCTAAGGCTAACGTAGCATTGTTTTGCTTTTGTGTGACATTTTCTCCAAAAGTGCTGATAAGACCATGTTTCTATTCCATTCCCTGTTGGCAAGATGGATAAACTGAGATGATTAAGGACACCTCACGTTCAAAGTTATTGGCTCCATCACCCAGCCGTTTAAACACACAATCCAAGCTTCCTGTCTTCTCATTAATAACTCTTGACCTCATGGAAAGTCTGGGCCTGCACATAGGAAGAGCAGAGAATTGGGAGAGCTATTCTAATTACTGAAGCCAGTAATCAAACTTAAAGTAGTTGTGTAACTGAGCTCTAGGGGACCACTTCACAGGGGATCGCTGAATGCCTAAGACAAGGGATCAGAGTCTTGGCATTGTATTAGTGTGACTGGTGATAGCGGTGCTGTGTTTTTAAGCTGTTCATTCTAAATTTAAAAATTTTTTACATTTTGGGTCATATCTTTGCTTTTTAATTAAGGATTCTAGAAAAGACAACTGAGTCCTCAAAAGAGAACAAGTGGTGAAAGTGTGGGTAAAATAGCTCAGCTTTGCCCAGGGTACGTTATGAGTGTGAGGGGAACATGACTCACTATGTGGATATTTTTCTGTTTTGATGCTATTGGTTCCAAAGTGACTTCTTCCTATTTCTTTGTGTTTACTTAAAATGAGTTCATTTTTGCCTATTATTTTAAACGTCTGTTTTTTAGATTTAAATTATTTTTGTGTATATTTTGCTTGCATGCATGTATGTAAATATGTATGTATGTATGTATGTATGTGTGTATGTACGAGCAGCATGTGTGTGCTTGGTGCCCTCAGAGGTCAGAAGAGTATATTGGCTTCCCAGGAACTGGAATTAGATGATTGTGAACTACCATGTGTGTGCTGGGAACTGAACCTAGGTCCTCTGAAAGAACAGGAAGTGCTCTTAACAGCTGAGGCATCTTTCTAGCTTCTATTTATTGTTAATTTTAATGTTTTATATTATGTTTAGCTATGAGAAAATGACCATGAAAGGGGACTCTGTAAACAGAATTTTCTGTCCTGCCTAGTCCCATAGCCATTCAGTTCCAAAGAAACACACAGAGGCTTATGTTAATTTTAAACTGCTTGGCCTTTTAGCTCAGGCTTATTATTAACTAGCTCTTAGAACTTTTATTAATCCATAATTCTGGTCTGTGTTTAGCCACATAGCTTGGTACCTTTTCTTAGTGAGGTATTCTCATCTTGTTTCCTCTGCATCCTATTTTCCTTTTCCCAGAATTCTCCTAGTCTGGTTGCCCTGCCTATACTTCCTACTTGGCTACTGGCCAATTTTATTAAACCAATTAAAATTTTATTAAACCAATATGAGTGACAAATCTTTACAGTGTACAAGAGCATAGCCCACAGCAGGAATCTAGTGTGGAAGAAGCTCTGGTGCTGAACTAAGTCTGACTCACAGTTGAAAGGGAAGCTTTACCACCTTTGGTCTTTCGGATGGGTGTGGAGGTTGATATGTGGGGTGGGCAGATTGGGCCTTGTGTTGTGTTGTCCTGCCGTCTTCCAAGGGTATTGAAAGCGCTCCTGAGAAAATGATGTCTAGACTTTAGCCGCATAACCACAGTCCTGCTTTAGACATAACAGAGCATGCGGGCTTAGAAAAAGCCAGTGCTGATCTAGCATGAACGCCGCTTCTGCCCATGGGATCCCAAAGCGTAATTATCAGAACAATATATATTCCAAGGCTGTTTCAGAGTATGCTTAGTGACCTGTGCAGAAAGCCAAGTAGACCAACATTTAAAGTATTGAAAGTGGAGGAAGCTCTGCCTTGATAGAAGGGAGTAAACTTCTCACACGTCCTGTTGGTCATGTGACAGGTTGGCGTTGAACTCCTGATGGGTTCCGTGTTTGGAGACTGGTTTTGGTTCTCAGTGGCAAGCTTCACGGAAGAAATGGTGACCCTGAAGGCTCGAGTGCAAGAACTTTACCAGGAACTAAAGCAAAGGCCTCACGTGCGTGACCAGAGAGCCTTGAAAAATGCTCGTGCTTTATAGCTGGCATGAGAGAGGCAGTGACTTAGCCGCAGTGTCTGAGGCTGTTCCCTCAGCCGTCCTGAGCTGCACCACAGGAGTTAACAGTCTATGCTGTTTTTGCTGTCACTCACCGTGACGTCTTCGGTTGTGGAATAACTGGAATGTAGTCAGGTTCTTATCAATTCTGGGAAGTTGAGTATTTGAAATATTTTGATCAAGTGTATGGAACAAATGAAAGCAGGGTGTTCTAGATTCTTCTTTTCTGACTCATTCTCTCTGGAGTCTCTGAAGAAACTTGGAGATCCTAAAAAAAGCCCCCCTGTTTACAGGGAAGATGAAGAGGTTCCAGAAACGAATAAGAATTGGCAGCTTAGTGTTGTGAACCTGTCAGCGCCTCGGGATGGAGAAACAAATGGTTGAAGGGCAAGAAAACTGGGATCTGGAGCATGGGGTAACATTTTAAAGCCAAGCACCTCTGCCAAAGATTCTTTAGCGTCCACTCCTTTCAAGATCCCAGAATTGCAATACAGACACGATGGAGTTCAAACACATTCATTTCCAGCGTACAAACAGCACTGCAGGAAGACTCACCCTTTCCCAGGAGTCGGGAAGATGCAATGTTGCCCAGTAAGGATTTACTTCTCCGAAAGAAGTTAACCAGCATTTTAGTATATGCTGAATTAGACTCTAAATGTGTAGAAGCCAGTTAGTGTTTGACTTCAGAAAAAGATATTGCAGAGAAGAATTAGTTTGACAGTCAGCACCTTCAGATAGATGGCAACTTGGTATCGTTTCCTCTTACTGCTTAGTGGAAAAGCACTAGCGGGGCCTGAACACTGTGACGGAAGTGCTGTGTGTCTGACTCTCTGTGGTCCTGCTCCCTGCATCTTCTGCTTTATATGGCTTCTCAGCACAGCCCATGAATGAATATTGACTTTAATGTCAAGCCTAGCCATCTTCGTTTCTCATCTCTTCCTCGGTTCTCTGTCATACTCCCTTCTGTCCCTTCTTTTATATTGAAGAATGAAAAAGAGTATCTGAGAGTTACAGGGTACAGGGCTTTGTTTAAGCTAGTGAGTTTCATGAAAGAAACAGGGAAACCCCAAATATTTGGGTTAAATTTCTGGTACAGTCCTCAATAATCTCAACCACAGTTAAGTTTGCCACTATCCTGACCTTAATTAGCTAAATTTCTTAAAAAAAAAAAAACCTTCACTAATATGATGATTACTCCAGTAAAGTTATGTTGTTATAATCTATAGGTTTCTAGAAGGTAAAGCTAAGATGAATATGCCTATGTATCTTTAATCCCCAGTCCAAGAACATTGGTGAAGATCAAAGATTTAGTCAGGAGACATTCTGCTTTAATGCTGTTTGGGTGTGACAGCTGCCTCTGTACTTGGAATAGATCAGTTCCATCCATCTTTTCAGACAGCTCCAAACATTTCCTCAAAGCACCAGAAATATACATCTCACGTACAGTTGTCTTATTAGGAATGATGTATTGGGGTTTCCCCACCAATTATTTTTGATTATTCTGACACGTGGCACTTGCGGCATTCCATACCCTCCAAGTTATCTTTGTATTGGGAGATGACTATGAGCAGATAATACACAATGCCATATAATTTTTAGTAGTAGTGATGGGGTATCTTCCTTTTAATATGGTTCTCTGTGTTATGTAGAGAGGCAAACATAGCATGCTAATAAGCATTCAGTACCCATCTTCTGATTGGTCTTAGTGGGAACAAACTGACCCTTCACATCCATGCCCCTGTCTCACTCTGGAGACGGACGGAGGGATGTAACACGCCACCACAAGGTGACGAGTTGTTAATTTATGTATACTTTAGGCTTGGGATTTTATTGGCATGCTGTGGGGAGACCTTAGGTTTAATGTCTCTTTCTGAGCCTTGTTTTTGGTTTGGGATGAAACTGGAAGGTGGGAGAATTGTGTATCTGGAAGACTGTGTTGTTCTTGTCCATCTCTAAGTTTCTGAGAGGAGGGGGCTGGGGAGATGGCTCAGCAATTAAGAGCACTGACTGCTCTTCTAGGGGACAGGAGTTCAATTCCTAGTACCCACATGGCACTCACAACTGTCTGTGACTCCAGTTCCAGGGGACCTGACACCTATGGCAAAACACCAATGCACATAAAATAAAAATAATAAATAAATAAATGAGTCAAAAAAGCAAAATAATTAAAAAGAAAAGAATATGAGAGGAGTGAACTCATCTCGCGAGGGGAATCCCCTTCCCAAACTGAGTACATTATCCAGACCCCCCCAACAACTATTGACAAGCACCAGCTACTTATTCTGCTGAAATCAAACAGTGATGCATTGAATTGAGATTACTCATAATCCACAACCACTCAAGGAGAACTACCAAAAGAAAAGAGAGTTCACGTAAGGTACCACATTCAGGTAATGGAGCATCCTCATCTTATCTCTGGTGGCCTGAAGGACTACCCACTTAACCCTTGCTAGCCTAATGGGAAGAAAACCCAGAAGGCACCATACCTGATGGAAGGGCTGTTAAAACAAAAGGCTAGAAAGAACCATGTAGAACCCAAAGCAGAGCAAACGACCAGGACTGGCTTGAGAAGACAGGAAGCCGAGATGGTTGTATTTGCAGGCCAGATATTTTGATATGCATATATTACTAGAATTAAATCAAGAGATGTTTCAAAGCTGTCTTCTCCAGCGTGAGCAGAAGCATGAGCCTCATACAACACGCCATCTGAGGTCCTTTTGGAAAATTCACAGGGCAGAGATGGGCTTACAGGACCCTGGGCAGTAACACAGGCCCATGGATGGGAACAGGCCACAGGTAAGGATCCAGGAGAGCCAAGCCATCTGTTCATTTGGGGTTATTCCAAATGCTGCTCTCACAGTACTGATCACAAGCGCTGTGCTCACGACATCCTTGGGTTCCTTTTGTGCTGCTCTAGGAGACGCCGCCTAAGTATTACTCTGATTTCCTGCCCACTGCCTTAGGTCGGCTTTCTGCTTCCGTGATGGAAATGTCAAGCAATAGCAACCAGAGACCTGCAAGGCAGTTTGCAAATGCTCCTTTGTTAGGGAACCATCACATCCCACATGACTGCCGCAGATGCTGCTGGTGCAAATGGCCAAGGCCTGGCTCCTGGGGGTGTCTTTCTGCGGCTAGAGAACAGGAAGGGGACAATTGAGTTAACCTCTCTGTCTCTCTCTTGTCATCCTCATCCTGGCCATTTGCTCCTCTCTGCATGGCTTCCCTGTGCCAAAGCTTGGTTAATTCTGTTTCCTCAGGCCTGGTCTTCAGATTCAAGACCCAGCATCTGGGTGAAGCCAGCGTGTGATAGATTTATGCTCAGAAAGGGCCAGACCCCAGCAGCTTTTTCAGAATATGGAAAAGAAGTGATAGGCTTTGTGGACCTGGCGGCATGGAGGCAGCATTAGATGAGGGAGCTCCCTCGCAGGGGTTAGCTAAGCACTCGGCAAGGTCTGTATGGACTGTGTGAAGAACTGTAGCAGAGGCAGAAGCATCACAACACAGGGCCCGACCTCGGGGCTCGGCAGCCACTGTTCAGCTCTTAGTTTGGTACAAAGTGCTATCGTTACTGTTTGGAAGTCACTCCCTGTAATGCGAAAGATTTCCAGAAGAACGCTAGGAGTTACAAACCCAACCATTTCAAGACGTAGAGTGACAACCGTGTAGTGTGACTTTGTAGGTTGCTACCCTGTCTTCTTTGATTTACCTGTAGAGCCTTAGGCAGGTTGGAGAGGGTAAGAGGGACGAGAGGGTAAAAAGGGAGGAGGGGAATTTCTCCCCAGTCAACCCAGAAAGCTCAGGTACCTGTGGTACTCCTTCAACAAGATCAGCTGAGGCTGAGGGATCTTTGGGGAAAACCCAAATCAGTTTGTGAGTCTGCCCCTGGGGAAGGCAGGAAGTGAGACTGATAAACAGGGAAGTGGGAAGTGGTTGCTTGGTGCTGAGTTTGGCCGGGAGTTTTGGGCTCCATTGGAGTCTTTGGTCTCCAAGCAAAACTCAGGAGGGGATTGAAACCCACAGCAACCCAAACAAGGCTGAGGCTTGGCAGGAAGTTGCTGTGGGCTGGTATGGTTCTTCACATGCTCTGGGCCTGGGCAAGTCTCTCAGAGGAGCGAGCAGCCTTTCACTGCCAATTCTGCTTCTTTGGACTCATCTGAACCCATACTGCTGAATACGGTTAGTCAGGGCTTGAGTTTTCCCAGAAGCAGAGCCCCGGTCTACCGTGTCCTTGGCGGGTGATTTCTTATTTACCATGTAGCCCGCCGGGCGAGGAAGCCTAAGGTTGTTTTTGTGGAGAATTCATACTGAGATTAGAGGGGGGCGGTGTGTGGATCTGAACAGAGATTTGGAACTGAGTTTCATAGACTGTTAGTGTGAACCCCCCCATCTCCACCCCCCAAGAGTCCTAGAAAAACAGGCGATGTCGTCATAGCAGCTGCTGATGGCCTGACAGACAGTTTCCGCAGCGCTACATGAGGCCCTTTGGTGTCCCTGTCAGGAGACTGGCAGCTGAATGACACCGAGGAGGCTGGGCCTGTATTCCCTCTGGGAATGCCGCCCTAATTGATAGACAGAAGGCAAAGAGAAGGATTGTTTTTGAACCTGAAAAGAATCCCCTTTTTTCTCCCTAAAGCTCACGCCCCCACTCTCCACAGCTTTAACTCCCCCACTTTTTTTTTTTTAAAGGTGTTTTGTTCCAGAGAAGTTACAGAGCTTAATGGAACTGAATGACTTTTACCCTTCTCAATCTGTCAGTCAAAAGCCCGACTCCAGGCCCGTTAAATAAAGTCCTTTCAGAGGCAGACAGGAGAGGAATGTGTCAGTCAGGCAACAGAGCCTGTTGTGTTTTCATCTGTCAGAGGGGTGATGTGGGGGAGAGCCTCAGGCCCCAGGCAGGGCACATTCCCAGC
Source organism: Chionomys nivalis (assembly GCF_950005125.1). NCBI lineage: Eukaryota > Metazoa > Chordata > Mammalia > Rodentia > Cricetidae > Chionomys > Chionomys nivalis. Next base: position 145,543,736 of record NC_080086.1, read on the forward strand.
AGCCGCTAAGAGGCCTTGACAAATCCAGGTGTGGAGCCAGAAGGTCCCCAGTCACCCACATTCTTGAAGCGCAGACTTGGAGCCCCAGGCACTCAACTTTGCAGTCAGCTAGGAGACGTTTGGGCAAACTTTCAGCACGGGGTTCAAGCTAAGCATTTTTAACATAAAACCAACCACTAAGTGCCGGGTGACCGGGCAAGGCAAGGCTTTCAAATTAATACCCTGCTTAGTGGAAAACGCTGCAGACAGTAATGCTCCTGCCGAGGGGCCTTCGGGTAGACTCGAATTCCAAACCAATTTTGTAGCGTTGCTTTCACCCTTCCCCTAATGCTCTCCTTTCTCGTTATATGACAATCCATTAATCTTGCCCGTTTACTTAAAATTGCTGAGTGATTTTTTTTTCCTGAGAGTTCTGAACAGTTGCTTTTGTTCATTATAGATTCAGAGTTTTAGGTAAAAAAAAAAAGTCCTCTGTTAGACACACTAATGACCGATTCCTTATGTTTGAGTGACACTTCCTCTGAGGGCTTTAGGAAAAAACCGTAGTTTGAGGGTGAACCAGGGGAGAAGAGAAGTTTCTCTGAACAAACAGGGCTTGTTCTTCCTCGAGGGCTGAAGAAAACCCCCTCTGCAGCATCACTCCAGGTATTTTCATCCGGGTGTGCAGAGAGGAACCAGTCCCATCCTGGGACAGCAGCCTGGCTATGGTTTTGTAGTCCCTCAAGCCTGAAGCTTATTTGAGTTCAGGATAAACCTGAGTGTGTCATTTCTTATTTGTTTGTTGTCTCCTTTGACTTCGGAAGATTTTATTTTAGTCTTTGAATATAAGGCAAAAGCACTAGACCCTCCCTCTGCTGTTTCTCACACCATGGTCCACCTCCCACTCCGCTGCTCCCAAAGGAAGCAGCTAGAGAGGTGTGCTGTCTGCCGTCTTTCCCCCGTTACCTCTCGCCTAGATCTAGGTATTAGCGTTCAGGTAATCTTCATGACCACGCATGTTACTTAAAACACAGGTGCACCAGGCAATGAACCCTCACCTCTGTTCTCTCCTTCTGACCCCCTTCAGCCGTAATGTAGACTTGATATTTTCTACTATTCCTGTCCTTGGGCCCCCGGGAACCAGCCTGTTTGAGACAGGCTAAATTGCAATTTAAAAGACTTCTGGCATCGCCTGATAAACCTTGACACACTGAAGCAGGTCTACAGACTGACAAAATAGATATGTTGTTACTCAATGTAACAGAAGTTAAGCAACTTCCAAAGATGCGGATTTGAGTGTTTTGTCTTAATACAAGAGCTTAGAAAATAAAAATGGACGAAGCCTAGACTGATTAGATTGAATTTACTGAGCGAAGCACAACTCTTTCTCTTTTTTATTGAGGCGCTGGGAATGGAAACTAGGGCCCCACACACGATAAAGAAACAAACTTTTGCCGAGCCTTGGTGCTAGCCCTATAGCAAGCTTCTACTTCTATGTTCACAATTCTCTTCCCTCACAGTTTCTGGAAGCTCCCAGAGCCTGCAGCTCCTCAAGTTGTTTGGAAAGGCCTGTGAGTTAGAATTTAGGCTCATAGAACACTTCGGGTGGAGCGTGCTTCTCTGGGTGGAATATTAAATGAATTGCAGAGATATGAGCTGTGGGCTTCCCTAGTCCCTCCTTCACTGGTTGGTAATGAGCTGCCACACTTGAAAAAATAAAATAAAAAACCATTCTCAGCTCATTTTCTGCCTGCCCGCCTTCCCTCAGCCTAAAACAAACATGTCTCCCTGGTACTGCCAGGGAAGCCTTCTACCCAGAGACAGTTTTGCTTTTGTGCCTACAGCTTAAACTGGATGTTGTGGCTTCTGGTTTAACGCAAAGAACTACGGGAACACTTGCGAGCAAGAGCTTTCAGCTAACAGAAACTCTTAGAATGACCATGTATACTCTAGGGGGGAAACCCTTCGCATAAAGCGCCCAGGCTCCAGGTCCTCCTCGGCTGCTCCTTAGACTGCTGTTCTCCTCAGAAGGCAAGCACACAAAGTAGAACTCCAAATCAGCTAAGAGCCTCTGTTTTGCTCTGGCACCTCCAAATTCTGTTGGTCTAAGCGCCATTGTGAGCAATAGATTTTCATCATCCCCTGGTCATTTCCTGGGGCTGGGGGCAGCGGGAGGCAGACTTGGGTGAGACAGGCTCCTGCCCCTCAGCACAGATTCTGTTTCTGTGGGTTTGGTTGGGGCCACCCTGCCACCCAATACCAAATAGTACGGAGCCCACGGCTTGCTGTCAGGTAGGCGCTACGCTCCAGTATCTGCCATAGTGTGTTTTTCAGTTGTCATCTTTGAGTAATGCCCACAGAACATCTGTCCAGATGAGCTTGTGTTGTACTGGTTGCTGGCTCTTCTGTCTTAAATGGGTTTTAGTCAGCAGTCTCCTCTCTGGACTTACATACAGAAGCGACTGAATACCAAGTTTGAAAGTCTTGAGATAACTCAAATTCTTTCTATATTTTAAACTGCTTTAGTCTTCAGAACTTAAAAAGAGTCATGCTATTTTATTTGCTGAAATATATCAGTTCGTCAGTGGTAAAGTTGCAGAGTTTCATCTGAAGGCCTCACAACCAAGTTACTCAAAATGTCAAGGAAGAACCTCTTTTTCTGAATTAGGAAATCAATTAATTCAGGTTGGAAATGGGTCAGAGCTTTGGCCTGTCAGGAGAACTTTTTGACTGTTAGCCACTTTTAAAAGATTCCTTTTTATTTTTGTTTATGTGTACACGTGTGTGTCTGTGTGAGGGTATGCCACACATGTGAAGGTGCCCATGGAGGCTAGACGAGGGCATTGGATCCCCTGAAGCTGTAGTTATATGTGGCTCTGAGCTACCTGACCTGAGTTGTTCTGGGAACTGAATTTAGCTCTTCTAGAAAGCAGCAAGAGCTCTTAACTGCTGTGCCTCTCCAGCCCCTTGGTCATTAGTTCTTATGTGACATGGTCAGCATGCTACGAATTAGTAGTAATGGTAGCAATCCTAGTTGCAATAATAAATAATTATAATATAATGAGTTAAATTCATATTAGATTACTGGTACAATGGTAATATGTACTAAGTACATTCCATAAACAGTTTCTTATGTCATGAACTTAAACATGAACTTCCTGTTTAGATCAGTGTTTATGATAGCAAAGACTATGGTCTTTGGTGGTGCACTGCTTCCTGTCAGTTCTGCTCTAGCTGCTTGCTTTGTGTGGTCCTTATTATGACATGGGTAAAATGGTGTAGCCTTTGCAAGTAGGTGTATAGTAGTTAATATGTGGGCATACTTTAGAACAGCTCTTACTACTTCTTAACTACCATAAAAGTGTTTATTTCTATTTTATCAATTAAAAATCAGCATGCACAATAATGTTTCATTAAATACTTCACATATGTGTATCATTGTGCTTTAGTCACTCCATTGTTATTATAATTATGTTCTTTTTAATCAAAATTTGTTCATGTTTATGGGTGTTTTGCTTGCATCTGTGTACATGTATCACGTGCCTGTTCAATACCCACAGAAGCCAGCAGAGGGCATTAGATCCCCGAACTGGAGTTACAGACAGTTGTGAGCTGCCATGTGAGTGCTGGGAATTGAACAGGCCCTGTTATTGCTGTTTCTATTGGTTTGTTCTATCTTGTATAGGCAGCCATTAACCAAGCAGGAAAACATTCTTTATCAATGGCTATTCACTCCCACTTGCCTTCCACTATCATTGGTCCCCCACCTAGTTGCCCGGTTGGTGTGTATGATGGCCCAGGGCAGACAAAGCAGAATTTCTGATGGGTGAATGGCTTGTAAACTTTCCAGGGAATGCCCATTTGTAAAACGCTGACCCTACAGGGAAGGGCTTTCCTCAGAGCAATGCTCAGTTAGTTCCAGCACCATTCGGATGTCCACAGTGGTGCCTGAAGCCTCCAGGTCCTGACCATAGGACCCCTTTCCTTTGGATCTCTATTCTTCTTGCTGGACAGGCTCTGGGGTGCTGCACTGAGCCCTTATTTGAGCTGATCTCATTAGATCTGTCACGGTTCTCTTTGTGGATGCTCTGGGCGTTACCATTAGGTACCCTGGCAGGACGCTGGAGTGATGCTCCTTGGTGAGTAAAACAGTCTGAAGATTGGCGTTGACCTTCATGAGGAACACAGGTGGAGTTACCTGCTCAGTGAAGTCATCCTTCAAGACAGAGACATCCCCGCCCCATCTCCATCCTGGTGTGGTCTCAGATCAGCGTACATTGCATGGAGTTACAGCCTCTGGGCTTTAGCTAAGGCAGATGCCACTAGGAAACAGTGCCCATTGCTTCTTCATTGTTACCAGAGTTAGCATTTTCTCCTCAGAGAGACAGCAAAGTCTGTTAGTGGGGGCAGGCTTCAATTTCAACAGAAAGGCCAAGAAACCTGAAATTCATGCAGTTAATTCAATATGTATGTATTAAAGGGTGATGTAGATTCGATTAATTATTTAACTTCCTATCAATAAATCATGGGGTAAGTGATTTTTACTCCATGGACACAGGGATGTCCGCAGGCTATCTTAACTTTATTTTCTGTTCACCTTTGCTTTCCTCAAACTAATTTAGAGATTCCGAAAGTGTTGGCCTCATTCTAGAAGTTCTCTATTTTGCAGGTGTGAAGGGTTTGTACTGGTGCCTGCCTCACATCTGTTTATTTTATGGGGGAATTTATTCCTTTAGGACAGTTGATTTTCAAATCTGATATGGTTGCAGTACTGTATTTTTGTTTGCATCTTTGTGTGTTTGTATTTAAGAGATAGGCTCTTTTCTGTTTCCTGGCTTGGCCTTGAATTCCTGACTCAAATGATGCTCCTTCTTCAGCCTTCCAGGTCAGTGGGACTACAGATGCGTCCCGCCACACCCGGCTAGCATCGTCTGTAGACACGGCACAGATCAGAACCAACAGATTCATACGGAAACCAGATCCACTTCATATGGAAAAGCATGTACTAACTCCTTTGGCTCATTGGTCCTGATAGGGAGCAAGCAGTTAACACATCTTGTTGAGGCTGGGGGAGTAGAGTCATCCAAATTGGGGTAAGGGTTATGAGCAAATCTGTACTGAGAGGATAGCCTAAGAGTTACAGAATCCCTGTTAGAGTCCACAGACAGGATAGTGGCATGCAGGGACTAGATTGATGGGGGAAATATTGAATACCTGTGGCTTTGTCTGCCTTCTCCCCACTACCTGTCCATTCTTGGAAGCTTTATTTTTTAGACAATTCTGGTGGATTGCTAATCATAGCACCCAGTTCCTGGTGTCTGTGGGTTGGGTAGACCTGAGACCCACACCTAGTTAGCTCCAATCCTTGTGTCCACAGGGATTGGGTCATGACATACGGGTGTCTTTAACTTATAACACAAAGGTCTCCTAACATGCTAGGTTTAGGGATGGATTCCCAAGATTTAGCTACTCATCAAGCAAGCCGTCAGCTTTGCCAAATTCTTGATTAATCTGTTTATCCCCTGTCTCACTGGCAGACGCTCTAGCTTTGGTGACGAGCAAACACCAGCACAGAAATGTTGGTGGGTCGAATGAGGTAGCTTGCAGCAGAAGCATGGTGACAAAAACCACATCTTCCATGTGAAACGGCTACTATTTGGTCATTCATGTGGTCAAATTAATAATCTCTTTAGCTCCAGAGACAGCGGAACCAGGTGCCAGCAAGCATTTGCTTAGACTCTGCTTTGAATGGGCAAGTGGTGGGAACTGTCAGGGAGCCATTGGTTGAGAATACAATGCTCTTCTTAAGGAGACTGCAGTCTGGAGAGAGACAGACAGAGAGACAGAGATTGAGACAGAGAGCACATACTTCCTAAGAAACTATTACTACAGAATTGTTTTCATTCCATATGCTGAAGAGAGGATTATGCATTTTTATTCCTTTTTTATTTATTTTTATTGAGCTCTACATTTTTCTCCGCTTCCCTCCCACATGTTTATTCTTTAAAAATGATTTCATTCCTACAAGGAACACAGTAGTGTCAAATTCTAAGAATGCTGTCGTCACTCTTCCTAGAACCCTCCCCATTTACATCTTTCTTCTGTGAACCCTTTCAGAACTGTCCCTCTGCAACCCAATGTCAAAAATCAAGATGAATTCTGCCCTGACTATGCCTTTTTGTCCATCTCTGACAGTTTGCTCTGGCTGCGTGAGAACTCTCTCCTTTTGCCCCCTTTAGTCTGGGGAAGGATCAACTTAGAACCATCTCTGTGTTGAAGCAAATCCCAGCTCACATCAGGCAGAGGATAAGGGCGCAATAGCACTCTGTAGACCTGTGGAAATCAGTCCGTGACTTCAGTCTGCACAAGAGGTGCCTTAGCCCTCTGAGAGGAACCTGCATGCATCTTCTGCCCACATTTCTGGATTTCTATATCTAGGCGTTGTACAACAGTCCAGGGTCATGACTAATGCCAACTGCCTCAGTTTGAGGATGTTTTCTCACCCATTTGGCACTTACTATATTCTTAGAAGTGTGCTCAGTTTGCCCAAATCATGTGAAAGCTGCAGCACCCAGCAGGGGAACAGGGTTATTGACTTCCTGGTGTGAGTATTTGCGCAGTCTTCCTGAGGGCGGATCGCTGGAGCTTGCTAAAACTTTTTCCAAGAAGAAACAAATTAAGTCAACAGTGTTTTCTTCCTTCCTTATTTTAGGTACGATATATTTTAGCTTCATTTTATTCTTGAAATTAAAAAAAGATCACCTTTCCGTGGAATAAGTTGTTATCCTGTCAAATTTGTCCACCATAATAAGAAACCTGGAGATGTTTTAGTGGTACTTCAGATGACTGCTCTGATTATGGATGGAGGCCAAGAGAGCAAGAATGCATGAGATTGAGGCCGTGAACACCAGCACACAGTCTCGAAGCTTCTTCAGTCGGCAAACAAGGGCCATGTTTTTCTTCTAGAACGACATAAATGCAGCAGTTCTGTGCGGTTCGAACTGTGGCATGTGGCCGAGAAACTCTCCTAGGGCAGCCAAAGCCTCCTTGCTTGTGTAAACACCCTTTCCAAGGGGTTATTCCTGTTGTTAAAGGAACTCAGGCCACTTTGGCATGAAAGCCTTGTGATTGGCAGCAGTGCTGGCCATTGTAAGTATCATATTGTTTGGTGGCAGAGAATATTTTTTATTGCTAGTTCAATAGCATTTCACAGTTATTAAACCGGAGTCATTGTCCCTGGCGGCTCTCAAAGGCTCAGAAACTTGAGGGCATAGAAGGGAAAAAAATCCAAAAGCACAAAACCTGTCAGTTATTTTCATAGTTCCAATGTGGCTGTCACACTCTTAGCTGTTGAGGCACTGGAGAAGAAAGGTTGAGAAAGCGGTTTTCCAAATGTGCTTATGGGCAACTTGTTTTCATAATAGAAATTTATGGGCGTAGATTCAATTACAAAAGTTATTTTAGAGTGGTTAAAAAATGGAAACATTTAAGGAATGGGACACCTATACCATTATGATTAGACATTAAAGCACTTAGATTAAAATAATGTTCCCAGAGCGAGCAGATATGGCTTAATGTCCCATAACCCTGAAGACAAATGCCTGCCCGAAGTCATTCCTAGGGTCCTCGTAGAATGCTCTAAGGAGAGGAATGGCCGTGATTAGGGAGGGGACACATCTATTTCTCTACAAGGAAGAGCCCTTGGCTTATTTAGCAGATAATGAAAGTATCCTGCCAGTGAGCAGGAAGGTGACCTGTGCAGCCACAGGTGTTAGTGACTACCCAGGACTTGCCCAGAGGAACACAACTCAGCAGACGGTCCTCCCCTTCAATGAAACAAATCTGGACTCAAGGAGCATGGGGCTGGAGGCTTGATCTGAAGGGCTAATTGGGGATCCCATGAGTACACCAGCATAGCACTTTTTTTTGATGGGTCACCCCCAGTGGAAACCATTCATGGTCTTTTTGCAAACACCAACTTTCTGGGAATTTGACTAAGTTTTTTGGATCATTTTTCCAGCCGACAGAGAGCCAGTTCTTCGAGAATCTGCTCTTCTCAGCTCTTTGCGTATTTTCTGTTTGGTTTTGCTTTGCTTCTTCCAGGCAGAGTTTGCGAGGCCCCAAGGACCACACCAGCACTCAAGTCAGGGGATGTACAATTAATCTTCTGCTGAAAGAAAAATGGATTCTTATTTCTCTTCAAGTGTCTTTGGCGGTAACAGGGTGTGGGCAGAAACTTGTGTTTACCTAAACAAAAACAGAAGATGTATGACCCCTCTAAACATTCCTGTGGCTGGCTCTTCTCTGAGGATGCCCCTCCCTGGCTGTGTGCCAAGATTCTTTTATTTTTCTAGAAGTAATTACAGCTTGAGCAGTCTATGCCCCATGGCTGACATTGTGGTTGGGGAGTTTATGGGTTGTGCTAATTCTGTTTGGACATGATTTTCTACTTTTCTTTGTGGAGAGGAAACACCTCCCCCAGCAACCAAATCCTTGACTGTTCCCTCCAGCCTTTGTCTCTGCTGGACTCCTCTCTCCCAGCTCCCAGGACCCTTGTCTCCCAGGGGAAGTTAGAGCTCCCTCGTGGAGCCTTGGACAGCGAAACTCTACCTGTGCTAACTTCAAGCGATTATTTTTCTCCTGAATAAATATTTCCCTCATCCGCTATACATATTTTTATAGAGTTAGTCTACAGACCCTTAGTCCACAAACTGTCCGCCTTTTGTCTCCAAACCTTCCTACATTACTCAAAGGGAATTTGACAGGCTTTGCCTTCTGTTTTAGCATTTAAAGTTGAAAAGAGAAACCATAAGGCCTCTTCTAGGCAAAATCATTAGACTGCTTCTTAATAAAGAATTTTATGAGCTAAATTGCTCTCATTAGCAATATAGCTTCAATTTACCAATGTTTAATCTCACCTTCCTGTTATTTCTCAAGGAAGTGTGTGTGTGTATGTGTGTGTGTGTATATATGTATGTATGAATGTATGTATGTATGTGTGTATGTGTGTGTATATGGTTGTATGTGTGTGTTTAAACTGGCTTATGTGGTGCTGGATACTAGATAAACTGTCCCAGAAAGGCAAAAATCATTCAAAAATGGAAACAAACCAGAAAACCCAAACAGAAAATGACAACACTCTCTCACAGAGCACCCAACTGCCTTGAAACATACAATTGCTATCTTGGTGACACACCAGAGTAGAGTTTTCCACAACTTGGCAGTAGTGACAATGAGGTGGCCTTCTGCTAGAAACTGGTAGAAGACATGCACCTTGGGTAGGGATAGAATACTTGAGGCTTCTGTACACACTGTGTGCTCGCAGAAAACAATGGTCCTGGTGAAGACGCCCTGTCTCCATGAGCTTCGGGCCATTGTTAGCTCATTTCAGTACCAGGCAGGGCTGCTTTGCTCTGGCTCGGAGACTGTTTAGCAGTGCAGGGGTTATATGTAAGGGTGATCAGAGATTTAAGCTGTCATGTCAACAGTGCCAGGGAATAGGCTGTGCAAGGGCTTTAATAAATCTGCCCTTGACTTATGGCCAAACCTCATTCAGCAGAAAATTATTTCTGCAGCACGCTGAATGCTCTGGTCTGATGGAGACAGAAATAAAGAAAAGGTGGAAACGGGGAGAGGAGAATGAAAATTCAATCCACATGCGGTGGGGAGGATTCCAGGAAATTTTTTTTTTTTTTTTGAAATAAGAAACAGAATGTGTAGGACTTTTGGAACAGGGCACATTCCTTTGATTACTAAGATGTCTTAGGGGACAGAGAATGATTCTGAAGGAAATCATCGGGGAAGGGTGGGAGCGGACAGTGGGCTGCCTGGCCCCAGCGCTTTATGGATGCTCTTCGTTTGTTCATTAAGTTGGTTGGGCTTCATTGTGTGCGAGAGGGGCCGTAGCCCCTTGAGGGGCCAGCACACCCGGGGATCACAGCTGGCCACGTAAAGCTACAGGCTCCTCTCACACGTGAGATGTGTCATGCTTTGCTGCAGACCAAGTGATGCAGATGTACTCTTGGATGCCGGAGACAAGTGTTATGAGAGCCGCTGGGAATGAAAGTGGGGATGCGTGGGATCAGATACAGAGGCATCAACACCTTCGTTCCAGGCCTGTGATTTAGTGCAAGGAGCTGGGCTTTCTTTCATTAGAAAGTCTAACTGAAGGAGCAAATGAGGCCTCTGGCTTAGCTCTGTTGTGGTTTATTTCCTTAGGACATTTTAGAAGGGGAAGGAAGGGTTAAGATCAGTATATTATGCATCTTCCGGATTGGCTCATGAAGGCACGGACAGTCCTTTGCATCCTAGGCCAGAGGTCATTTTATTTGGAGAGATAATTTAGGAGACAGGCTTCTGTCTTTTTCCATAAGTTTTGAAACTGTTGGGAAAAGCTCAGCGAGTAAGGGACAGCAACAAGCGCATTTCCTCTTCTAAATAATTTATTTCCTGTTAGTAGTTTTCTCTTTTCGGCCCTGCACTTTCATTCCCAGAGCTGTAATGAGTTTCCAGAACATAAGGCCTCAGATATTGGCTTGCTGGTGGTGGTGGTGCTGTTGAGATCTCTGAATTCACGACCCCTGTGCGCATCAGGCATGGCGCATACATAATTTACGAAGCGATCTGTGGCTTTCATCTGTTCTTCCCCCTCACTTTTGGCACTTTTTATTCAGAGGGTGATTTGTTGTGCTGCAATGGAACTTGCCATATTTCCAGAAGTTTCCATAGAGGACCAGCACCCTGCAGCAGATCCCTTGGGTCCAGGCACTTTTCTGCAATGTCTTCAGTACTGGGGGGGGGGGGGGGGTTGTCCGATGGGGTAGGAAACAAAGGAAAGCAAGCCTTTTTTTTTTTTTTTTTTTTTTTTTTTTTTTTTTTTTTTTAAAGGTAGAGATGGTTGATTTCAGAAAGACTCACTGTGTGCAAAACCACATTCTTGTCCACTAGTGAGAGCGCTGCTTGGTGAATGGAGGAAATGAAGTGGCCCTGGTAAAGTGGGCTCCGGTTTTGTTAGTCTCTTAAGGCTTCAAGAGGCCCAGGAATTGTCCCAGAAAGGACATGCTTATCAGAGCACAGAACAGCAGTCCCTTCAACACGTAGCATGAACTGCAGTGCCGCCTTTGTCTTTGGCTTGGGTAGGGACACGAATCCAGGCTCTGCTGGGACTCATCTCTCTCTTTCCTGTCCATGTATAGCTTTCTGTTTCCCTTTCATCTCTGTCTCTCTTTTTGAGAAAGGAGCGTGGTCTGCCAAGAACCGGGGTGTCAGCCGCCTCTCCAGGTAAACTGGAGGAAAAAGAGCATTGAGATTTCTGACCCGGATTGTCTGCGAGACCAACCCCAGTCAAGAAGACTGTATTGATCCACTCCTCTCCATGTCTTAAATATTTAATAACGCGCTTTGCTATTTGGTGGATATTTTTCAAAGCCCAAGCTAATATCTCCTAGTGCACAAACGTGCATATATTTGAGGATGAACTGAGGGGTGCATGCGGTCCATTGTCATGTGCTGCCTTGGGATTCTTCAGGTAAGAAGACTGTAGGCAGCTGCTCTTCCTGAAGCGTGAGGCAAATAAACCTCAAATAACCAAAAATGTTAAAAAAAAGTTACAGTACTACTGCATGAACTGGCTTTGTGGGAGCCTAGCCTGTTTGGATGCTCACCTTACTGGACCTGGATGGAGGGGGGAGGACCTTGGACTTCCCACAGGGCAGGGAATCCAGACTGCTGATCAGACTGGAGAGGGAGGAGGAATGGAGTGGGAGGAGGGGGAGAGGAGTGGGAGGAGGGGGACGGAAATGGGAGGCAGGGAGGAGGCGGAAATTTTTTCAATAATAAATAAAATAAAATAAAAAGTTACAGTACTGCCTGCTTACCCATTTCTAGCCTATTATTGACTTAACTATACACACAAATGGCAAGTGTCATCCTAGCAGGACATCCTGTGACATGAATGGAGAGAACCCTGAATAAAAACACCATCGCTGTGGTCCTGGTTTCTGCCCTTGACACAGAGAACACACCTTTTCTCCTCCCTTTGTGGGGTAAAGCATATCCTCGCTACACCTCACATCCACTGAGACTTTAAGTTCTCTGTCAAACTTCAACACAAATAAAAACAAGGACTTCCTTTTATTTTGACGAGTGTCATTCAGCCATCTTAATTTTCATCTGTCAGTAAAGCTCTAGCCATGGGAAAGCCTCACAAATAGTCAACTGCTATGATCTACTTTAATTCAGGATGGTTTAATGGGCTTGTGTTGTCTCTAGGTGCCGGCGTTTTCCCTTTCTTCTCCAACCCGGCTTTGAAAGAAGGGGTTGTATAAAGATGTTTCTTGCTCCTCTTGAGAGTCAGCTGTTAGAGAGCCGGGGCCCGTGTGCCTGAGTCTCTACTGGGGCCTCTCCTCTTACCCGGAGCCAATGTTTTTTCTTTGCACTTGGATTCAGAGAGTTTGTGCTGGACAAAAGGGTGGGAGAACTCGGAGGGAACAATGCTCTCAGCTGAGGAGGTGAGGGGGTGGGAGAAGTCAAAGGAGGGAGAAAAGCAGGGCCTGAGAAAGGAGGGGAGGCCCAGGATCCTGAGGAGGACTGGCTTAGCAGAACCCTTTCAAATCCGGTTTTGACCAGAAACAAAGGACTCTTGACACATTTTAAAGAAAAAAAAAATTAGTAAACTGTACCGACTTGTTTATCGACCCTCCAGTAAACATCAGGGTTTTCTACCCTCGGACTTACAAGTAAACCAGCCATGGCCTTGATTAAAAATATAAAGAAAAACGAAAAGGATGAGATACACTCCAGTTAAGTTTTTCAGATTCTTACAGCTAATGTGGAAACTTAGCTAAGCCGTTGCTGGGAAAGCATTCGATCAGGTTTGGAAACGCTGTTTGTAGTGACTACTAGCTGTAGAAATGGGTATTTCGAGGGACCATCTGGAAAAGATAGAATTAAAATTAAAAACCGAAAGGGGCTGGAGAGATGGCTTAACAGTTAACAGCGCTTGCGGTCCTTCTGGAGACACCAACTTCACGCCCTCATATTCCCCTATTTGGTGTCTCCCAACAGCTCCAGCTCCAGGAGCTCTTGAATGTCCCCCTCACCTCTAGCTTTTTTTTTCTTTTTTCTTTTCTTTCTTTCTTTCTTTCTTTTTTTTTTTTTTTAAAGGGTGTTTTTAGCAAAGGGAGGCCGTGGTGTTTGTCTTTGCAGGGATGAGAGTGTAGGGGTCTGCACGGTTGTGCCAAGTTTGGAGCCGTGAGCTGTTCCTTCATGTGGTTTCCAGGGAAGATTACAGCTTAGCCTGTGTGAGCAGCACCATCTTATTATACAGTGAAGGGAGCAGCCTCTGCCGAACCCCAGGCCTGAGTTTTGCTTCCGGCATCCATCTCCTATCTACCTAACTAGAGAAATAAAATTGGAGGGAATTTGGCCTTCAGGTTATAAGGCTGGAAAATGCTTTGAGAGACCTTCTGGTTGGATTACTTCTAAACCCCCCCATGACAGATGAAAATTTATCTTATTTTTAAGTGTTCCCCGGAGGCAGAGTGTCCGCAGACTCCCTTACTAACTCATTCTAGGCTTTAACGATCTCCACATTGGGGAAATTCCTTCTCCTGTCTTACCTAAGCCCTCTCCGCCAGCGTAGTCCATTGCTTTTGACCCTGTCCCAGAAGAGATGGGGAAAAAAGGTCACCTTCTTATATAAACATCCTCTCACAGAATTAAAGGTTACTTTAAAAAAATCTCCACGTTCTCCAGCTCTGCTTCCTTATCTCACGGAACTGCCCTCCCTCCCTCACCCCCCCTTCCTTTAGCGTTCTTTCAGGGTTCTATCCCCCAGCCTCCTGGTCACCTTTGTGGTCCCCTCAGTCACCTCTGCGTCACCCAAGGTCTGCTGTGCTGGGAAGGGAGACGGAACTGACAAGGGCTCTTCTGCCACTTCCCCAGACGAGTTCATGGAAGAGTCAGAGTGGTATTGATAATATATACTGTTCAATTTTAACATATTCATATTATAATGATATTCAAAGTCAGATCTATTCATCCTGTGTTTATAAGCATTTTCGGTGGTATATGCATGAACTCTTTAGATTTTAAAGGTGAAGAACACATAATAGCATCCTAGCACAACATGCTAAGCATCACAACTGTCGCTTGGTGTTCATTGGGGATTGGTTACAAGGCCCCTTGCATGCTCTTAGTTACCCAAATCTGCAGATATTCAGGTTCTTTATAGAAATGATGCAGGTTCTTTGTAAATTATACACTTCCTTCATATACTTTAATTCATCTCCAGATTCCTTATTAGACCCACCACAACATGAATGCTGTATAAAGAATTGCTAGACTCTCTTGCTTAGGCACATGCATGCGTTTCTAGATGGCCCTAAGTGTGTCGCAAAATAAAATCCAAAATCCTGACTCTGGGAACGTGATTGGCAGTAAAGAAAAGAGGTCAATAAGGATGGGAGGGGGTGAGAGAGGTTGGGGGAGAGTTTAATCAGAGTATATTATATGCATGTATGGAAATGTCAATTAACATGCTAATAATAAGAAAATAAAATCCTTAAAAATAAATCTAATTAAAAAATTGAAAATCCGTATGTCTTTAGCATTGATAAAATTTAGAAGACTCTGGGATTTGAGGTTGGTTGTATCTGTATAAGAACGCACGGAGGGTGAGGCATTCAGCTGAGTGTCAGGTAAACGCCTCATTCCCCTGTCAGATTAAATTCTGCCTTTCCACCCAGGATCGTTTCCGAGAATCTTCTCATAGTTATACTTGGGTGTAACTTGTAGCTTTCCATAAACTCATTTCTAGTCCTTGGCTTGAACTACTGATGCTGTAGTTTGAGGTGATGAGATTCTGGATCCTAAATTGATGTCAGGTGTCTGCATGTGCTTCCAGGGCGGGATCAAAAGCCTCAGTGCATGTCTGTGAGAATCAAAGCTCCTGACTGAAAAAAAATTATGCATCTTTTTTGTTATTGTTCTTTAATTTTGCATCAAATAAAATCTTTATCCATTTGAGGACTTTCCAAAAGTTTCAGATACTTGGTAGCCGGAGACTCAGAGGCATGGCTTATAAGTTGCAGAAAGGAGTATAAAAATGATTTTAATAATCTCAACTTTCCTAGCAGTTTTTCAGACATGCCTGTGAAGGTCGTGAGTGGGAAGAGCCGATGTGAGTGCGGCGTGCATCATGTCTTAGCTCATGCTTTTGTCTTAGCAACAGGACCTAAGAGACAGAAGCACAGAGAAAACAAGCCACTTGTCAACCTTCTGCAGAACGAGACAGAAAACCAGGGACAGTGAGGGGTGTGTAAGGAGTGGCAGTCAGAGTTGCCACAAAACACCCACCTTTATTCTTCTTCATGAAAGGCCACCTGCCGTGGGCTGGGAGGTAGTATAATATCGGGGTAACGCCAAAGAATACAGTCAAAACCCCTGCTCCCAGACAAACTATGCTTAGTTTCGGCTCACTCATTCATTGTCTCCAGCACTTACCAGGCTTAGGAAAGTTTCCTTCAAAACAAGAATTAAAGAAGATGATTTGTAAGTTTTGCCTTTGAAAATGTCCCTGCTTTTGCTGCCACTAAAACCAGTTCTTCACGAGGAGTATATGACTATGAGGGAAACGCTTCCCGGGTTCTAATGTTCAGAGATAAGAAGCATATAGAGTTGTTGATGTATTTTGTCTGAAGCCAGTGAAGCCCCTCCTCTCACGGAGTTTGTGAAAACACATGGTATTTGGGAAATGGGATGATGGGAAATTCTTTCGTGTTTTACTTTTCTGCGTTTTCTCACTTTTTGGGGCCAGTCATGCATGACTTTTATAATGGAATGACACATATTCATTAAAAGAAAATTATTCCCCTCCATCTTTATAGTCTTTAAGCTTTTGTGGAGTCTCTCATTAGAATACACCTGGGATGAGTCAGGCCTTAAGCCATTATCAGTGAAGACCTGAAAGATAAACACCTGCGGAGGAGAGCCAAGATGGTGCCCGGAGGGGAAGCAGAGGGAGGGAGACAAATCAAATGTCAGCCAAGAACATTTTCCCCCACCTCCTCCATCACCACCCTTCAGCAGCTCCACCTTGGCTGGGATCAGAGCAGAGTGCTTGGGACTTTGTCCATTGCACCCAATTTACAAGTCAGAGACTGAGCTTGACTATCTTAGAGAGTTGCTTTCAGAAGGGAACAGAGCGGGTAGGATTCAAACCCAGGTCAGCTGCCTGGAGAACTCTGCTGAGCTTTCACAGAAGCCCCCAGTGCCTGCACATGGACTCTCCAACAATTCTAGGGAGGGCTGGGGGCTGGCAGCCATGTGCTTTGAGTACCTGAGTTAGAACTGATTTATAAGAAATGACTCTGGGTCAGTTGTTTAAAGTATCACTAAATGCTACTATAGCTTTGGTGAATTTGTTAGCATGCTCTTTATTGCATTAAGAAATTAGAACAAGTATCTTCTTCAAGCTACAAGCGTGGTTTCAGTTTCACAAATATGCTGCTTTGGATGGCAGAATGAAGAATGTATTCCAGTCAAATACACTTTCCTCAAAGCCCAAGGCATTGTTTGTGCGTGTGTACAAACATATACACAGTACACACTAAATGCACTTTGCTCAAAGCCCAAGGCATTGTTTGTGTGTGTGTACAAACACAAATACACAAGCACACTATTTACACTTTGCTCAAAGCCCAAGGCATTGTTTGTGTGTGTACAAACATATACACATTGCACACTAAATGCACTTTCCTCAAAGCCCAAGGCATTGTTTGTGCATGTGTACAAACACATACACCCTTACACACTAAGAGCAATTTGCTCAAAGCACAAGGCATTGTTTGTGAATGTGTACAAACACATATACCCTTGCACACTTGCAGAACTTTTCCAGGGTGAGTTTAAGATTTGCTCCGAAGTGTCCTACTTCTTGCAACTTTAATTTAGTCCCAAAGTCTCTAGGTCTCGCTTGACTTTGAGTTTGATTAAATCTTAGCACACATGGGAGGCATTGTTCTGCCTTTGTCTGTGGCTTGAGCCAGCCAGCACTTGGTTGGCTATTTTCTTTACTACCCAGAGACCTTAGAAGTAATAGGCCACTGTGTGCAGGGGGCAAAGTCACAGAAGGTTCAGTGGGCTGGCTTTGTTTGCCAATGCCCAGAGGTCACAGAGTGTGGGGTAGTTGGTAATCCTAGCAGTTCCTACTTCTGAATCAGGTAGAATGGCTGTTAGCCCACTCAGTCAGAGGCCTGTCTGAAAGTCAGGACTCAAGATCTGCTTTCAAATGCTGGGCATCAGAAAACTAAAGCACCCAGGGCCAAACGCTTTGATGAGAGTGAAGGGTGAAGCTGAAGCTGCATGGGTTGGTGGGCTTCTCTTCATCTTCTAATAAGAAGGAAACTCAATGAATTTTCTGCATGAAAATAGCATAAAGTTTGACTGCTCGGCTTTTTAGCATGGAATTCTAAGTAAACATGGGTGAAATACAACTTGTCAGCACAAAAATACCGCCTGTCATAGTCATTTGTGTATAAAATACGAGCCGCAGGTTTGGACCATATGGTTACATGAGTTCTAATTTACGTGGCATCGTCTTAAGTCAGCAGAACTCGTCCTGGCCTGCCTGTGGGAGGTGGAGTCAGCACCTCACCCATTGAAGTGAGAAGGCTCCCTGGGGTTTGGTCAGTTTTGCTGCTGCTATAGACATCAGAGATTTGCAGGGCAACATGGGACCTTCCCCAAGACAACTGAGCCCTTCCTGGCTATGGCATGGCTGACCAGGCTGTCCCTGCAATCAGCTCCCAACGTCGGACATGTGAAATTGAAAAATATCAAACCTCACAGCTTGTGACTTCTCCATTCCTTCTGTTCCCACAGGGGGGAAAGTAACACAATCTTTCCCCCCAGATGGGGCAGGGAGAGCGGACGTTTGGACCCCATTTCAGAGCAATGTTTAATGAAGTGAGAAAATGCATTCGCAGTGCTGGGCTCCGTGGCACATGTCCGCAAGCCCAGAAGTGCACAATGGATGTATTTTGTGATTTAGACATGAGCTACGAATGCCAAAAAAATGCCCTCGAAAGAAAAAAAAAACTCTGACTTGAAAGTCCAAACTGAGCCAGAAACAGATGTAATTTTTGTTACTTAAAAAAGAAATTCTTCAGCGCTCTCCCCTCTGCTCCCTCAAGCTGTTCCCTGTCACTCACTATCTTAGGTGACCTTTCAATAGGGTCTGCCTGGGACACTTTTAGCAAGCCGGTTGGAGCATGTGACCCTTGACTCTCCCGCACATTCTTTGGGGAGCCTGAGGGCTCTCCAGCTGCCCTCTGGGTGGTCTCCTCAGTCAGGGGCACTGATGTCTGAACCTGATAATCCAGAAGTCCAGAACCCTAGACCATCTTTGACAGTGAAGCATGAAGCTCGGTGCACCTTGAGGGCCAGCACCCCAGCCCGGAGCAGCTGCTCACAGTGGGAGATGGAGGGCAGTTGGCTTGTTTATTGGCAGGTGTCCGGGATATGCTTGCTTTGGAAGATTGTTTTTTTGACCCTGTTGTCATCAGTCAACAATGAACTCTTTCTAGTGTTGACGTGTGGCCTAAGATGGTACCTACACTCAAAACAAAAATAAAGACTAGATCCAAATCTTAAGGAAACACAAGAGTGAGGTTTGAAGTCCACCGTCGCTTTGGAAGAATAGACAAGGCTGCCCGTTTACTCTTAGGAAAGGGTAGACGTCCAACAAGGACATTCAGGTCCTGACAGATGGACCTGAAAGACACCCAGGAAAGTAAGGCTAGCAACAGTTTCAGCTAAGGGATGCTAAGAGATGAGTCATCCAGACAGGGAGGAGACCTTCCTTGTTGAGTGCTTGCCCCGTTCCAGGCGTTTGCCAGGTGTGGCTCCTCCGGATTAAGCACAGGGCTGGTGAAGGCATGTCAGGGTTTCTGTTTGAAAATGAAGCCTCTGAAGGTATAGGCATAGGCATTGCTCTCCAGCGTGACGTTGATAAGTGACAGAACCATGTGGCTCAGCTCTCTGGATCTGAAGTCTGTGCTTTTGCTCAGGTTGCTACAGTAAGAGCTGTTGTGGGGCTCAGGGCAGAAGAGAGCTCCCTGCTTAGCCTGACAACCCGAGTTTGGTCCCCAGCACCCGACTCCTGAAAGCTGCCCTTTGACCTCTACATGTGCCTGCTGTACATACACACACACAATGTAATTTTAAAAACCTGGGGCGAATGAGTGATTATTGACTGTTGTTTAAAATTAAGGCCACCCCATCTTCCGTTCCAGTAACAAGCTGGACTTTACTGATTGGAAACAAAAACATCTGACACGGATGAGTCTCAGCACATGGAAATCCAACCCTTTCTGATCCCTTTAGAAAGAGAGTTTGCTTATCCTCCCTTCTCTCCACACAACGTTCACACGCTGTAAAACCCACCAGGGGGATCTGCCTGGCTTGCAGATTGTCTGTTTATGATTCTCCAACTTCGCTCACCGCTTGGATTCTGTGTCTGAGCCATTGTTCGTCTCTCTCTTGCTCCCAACCTGGTGTGCTTTTCCTCTTGTGCCACCTGCCTGGCTGTCCTCAAGGTCACAGTTTCTGGTGTCTGTTTCCAGGGCATAATGGCTACCCCTTTCCTTGGCCTCCTTTCAGTGCTGGGCACTCACTGCCCTTGCTCTGCCCCACAGCTTTAGTTCTATGGTTGATTTTATGAATTAGAATAGCCTGGTTTTGGAAGGGGTGTTTCTGCTGCCTCGAGAAGGGATGTTGAGCATCACTGTGATATGGCTATGTCTTGAGCTAGTGAGGTCAAGACCAAGTGACTATATTTTCTCCTCTGTGTTTGGAGGTG
Source organism: Chionomys nivalis (assembly GCF_950005125.1). NCBI lineage: Eukaryota > Metazoa > Chordata > Mammalia > Rodentia > Cricetidae > Chionomys > Chionomys nivalis. The sequence goes on from NC_080086.1 coordinate 145,563,576, forward strand.
CGCGATGCTGCTTCTTTCTGCCATCCAAGGCGCTTCCTGTGCACAGTTCTAGGTAAGCCGGAAGTGCACAGCTCTAGGTAAGCCAGAAGTGCACAGTTCTAGGTAAGCCGGAAGTGCCTTCATCAGGTCAGGAGGTGAGAAAGGGGCTTCCAGGGTCTAAAGTCTTTGTTATTCGGGAGGCCATCTTCTCCATGTTTTCTAAGATGAATGTTCCTTTGCAAAGGTGGGGTATCAACAACTAAAAGCCTTATTATGAGGATCCATAAATAGTTTTCAATAATGTTTTTGCTGTACAAAATGACATTTTCCACACAAAACCTTATTTTCTTTTAGTCTGCAAATGGCATTTATTTTTCTAATTCATCTACTAATTTCTCAAAGACATATAGTTATTAAGTGACAAGGTGAGATTTGGAGTCAGGCTTTTCTCAGCTGATACTTAAACTCTGAACTCCTATGTTGAGGCTAAATTGGCCTAAGTATTGGTCTGCGCCATGCAAAGATGCCAGTGTCTGACTTCTTTGTTTTGTTTTAAACAAGGTCCTATTATGTAGTGCAGGTTAGCCTTAAACATCTCCTGCCCCAGCTTCTTGAGTGCTGGGTGTCTAGACAAGTACCCCCTGCACTCATGATTCTGACCATTTTTGACTTTCAGAAATTGAAATTGTGTATGACTCCATCAAATACCATAATAAAACGGTGTCTCTTAGATTGACAGCATAATGGAAGACAGAACTGCTGCTTTGTATGTGGGCTGACATAGGCTGGCTCTGCCCTGGGAAGCATAAACCTTCTGGAAGACATCTGCAAGAATCGAGGTTCCCATTATTAGCCAATATGATCTAGTTACGCTGAATTGGGGGAACTCACTGAAGAAACACTAGATTGGGTGATGAATTCCGTTTCATATAATTCTTTTCAAGATCAGCATATGTTCTCAACAGGATTATGGAGTCCTTTCTTTTTACATTGTCTAAGTCTTTGTCCCCAAAAACTAACTACAAGGGGAATTTTCGAGAAGGAGAGAGCATACAGTTGGGAGAAAACCCTCCAGCAGGGTATGTGTGCTCTCTGAGCAAAGACCAAAACTGTCAATCATTTCTGGTGAGATGAAGGCTTCTCATATGGGGGTCATTGCTATCGCCATCCTCACCAAAATGACCAACACGTCTCAAAGCTTACAGAACGCTTGCACATAGTGGATTCACCTCACTCCCTGGGAACATGCGTTATTAGTTTCTTATTTTTAAAAGTGGAGAAACCGAGTGAAGGCTTAATTTCATGTAGGGAGATCTTTGACTCTTGAGTAGCCCTGGCTGATAGAACCTTCTACCATGATTAAAGGATCCTCTGCCTGTTCTCTTCAACATGAGAGCCTTTGTCCACATGTGGATGCTGGGCACAGAAAATGTGCTAATATTTCTAGATCTGTGAAGATGAGATGTCATTGCGACTTAAGTCAAAACAGTCACACAAGGTTAGGGTGCAGTAGTGGAGAATCTGGCTCTTGAACTTATATGTTTTCTGTCACTTTTTTTTCTTTTTTTCTTTGGCTTGATGCAGGAATTTTGGAGACTGAACGGAATGACCACATCTCTGCCACCTGATTTTTGACGGATCCTGGTTTCTTCCAGGGGATGACAGGGGATTGCATCTAAAGCTTTCACAGTCTCCTTGTGAGAAGGCAGTTAGATTCTGCACTGATTTCCCAGAAATGCCAAACTACCCCTCTGATAGGTTAAACCAGACCCTGGCAGTTCTTTCCCAAGCCATATGGTATCATGACAAACATGGCTAATTCCTGATCAGTTTGTTTTGAATCGTGTTCATCTGCCAACTGGTTAGAGTCCATTATAAAGCAGCTTTTATCTGGAGATTCTCATTAGCATGTGAAATTAGTCCAAGCCTAAACTTCATTTTGCCAAATCCTCCCTCAGGCTGCTCTTGTGATAGAGTCTGCTCACAATTGAGGTTTTGTTGCTTGACTGTCAGGCTATGCCCAGAAGGTCAATTAGCGTTTTTCTTTCTTCTTTTTCTTCTTCTTTTATAAATCAGATACTTGGTGATTACTTGCTGTGATCTAAATTCTGGTAGAGCTATTCTGGCTTTCTGTTTGTTTTGTGTCTGTAATAGAGAACTATATCTTTGCCTGTTCCCACAGATCATTTCTTATTACATCATTTGGCTCAATAAAGACTGACTTTTACTCTTCTGTGAGGTTTCACCTGACTCCCTGACACATATCTCATGGGCTTTTCAGTACTAAAACTTTTCAGGATTACCCTAAGCCTCCTTAATGTGCCTTTGCAAACTTCTGCTAGGAGTGACAGCCAACACAAAGAACCAGAAGCCATTAGGTTCTTAAAAATTCAGAAACCAGGTTGTAACAAAGAAGGTAGGCATGAATGCTGTACCTCCAAAAGGTTATGTTTTCTTTCTCTTAGAATTACTCTATCAGCTTTAAAGAAATAATAAATGTTAATTAAATTGTTTAAGATAGTTATCCTAAAACCTCTTTGATGAATAAAAGTTTAAAAATATGACTTTGAAAAAGTAATCAAAGATGGCTAACTCTTAGTTTAAGGACATTGAAAACAATGAGAGATAGATAGATAGATAGATAGATAGATAGATAGATAGATATATAGATAGATAGATAGATGATAGATTCCTATCATCATTTTCTAAGCATGAAGGCTACCATACTACCAACAAGAGAAGGCAAGACCCTCACAACAAGTACATGAAATAGACAGATACAGCTTTAGGAAAACAGCATCTCCCTCACGTCCTGCTTTTCCTCACTTTTGACTCAAATCTGGGAAGATCACAATGGACTTCATCTATGGAAAGCAGACACCGCAAACAGAATGAACCCCCAACCCGCACTGCACTTTGTCTGGGCTCTCCTTGGGCTGCACTTCATTGGAGTAACCTCAGTTGTCTCAGAAGGAGAAGAAATCCACCTTTGCTCAGGCTCCCCGCTGCTCCCTCCTCTGCAGAGTGTTTGTGAAACTTTCCTAAAAGCAAAAACAATTGCAAGTGATATGATAACGTTTTTCCCGTTACCTTGATAGCTCTGAAAAAAAAAAAAAAACCTACTGCTTAGTGCCACCAAATAAGATGAAAGATAACCTGAAATGTCACTCGTTTAAGACTGCAACTTTCTCTGCCCCCGTTGAAGCACGACCGAGCAGCAGGACATATTGTAGGCTACTGGATCAGAGCGCTTACATTGGAACTAGATATTAACTCGTTCTTAGGATTTAACGCTGAAGGATTCTGAGTGGCAGTTTTACCATCTCTAAAATGGAAGCCCCAACACCTTCCCGCTTGTTACTGCTCATCTGAAGATAAACTGGCCGCTGGTTGGGGCTGGAGCTGGACCGTGGTAAGGGTACAATGAGTGGCAGCTGTTGCAGCTACTATCTGCCGACACTGGACACCGGGTGGAGGGCAAAGGGGCCTTTGTGTTCTCTTTGTATGGGGCACATTGTCACCACTTACTAAGTCTCTGTTCTGGCCGTCACAGATAGTGGGTAGATTCTCTTTGGGAATGGGACACGGGGTCTTCCCGGGGCAAATGTCAGGTGCTTTGATGTGCTGCTGGGCCAGATTCAGCTTCTGAGAATCTCTTCAGTACTCAGCATCGCCTCTCGCTGAATGCCATCTGAGGTAGAGCATCCAAGAGGAAAGAGCTGAAAGGCTTCAGTGTGGGTGGGACTCCTGGGGAGCCAGCTCGGCTCTCATCAGTCTCCCAGTGTGAAGGGTCCCCAGATTTGAGATGTTCTCTGAGGGTAGTGTGGATGGAGTTTTCAGAGAGAACATGTTCTAGGAAAAGATTTTGCTGTCATTTGGGGGAAATTAGAGATATTTTAATTGCTTTGTTTTTATCCTGATTTGGCTTTGCTGAAGGGAGAAGGGAAGGAGGCAGCAGAGCTGGGGTAATTTGAGGAAATTCTGCAGGAGCACAAACCCTCTGCTCTGTTTACCCTCATGCCTTCTGATCAACAAAAATATTCTCCTTTCTGGCTTTGCCTATCACCGCTGGCGTGGTTTCTGCTGGGGAGGGGGTTTGGTTAATGGAAGCAGACCAGTTTCACCACCAGTGACGACAGTGACAATCTCTTGTGTTTTCTTGGCTATTGTCGCCGTCAGCAAAGAACTGCCGGCAGCCTACAGAGCCCTAGATGGTGGGCTTGGACTCTAGATGCCCAGGCTTACTAAACATTTGGGCTATAACTTTGACAAACCCTCTCCTCACTTCAGTTTTTTTACCTTTAAAAAAGGAAGCTGACATGACACCGAGCTTGGGGGGACAGGGGCAGCAGCGTTTACAAAGCATGGAGCACTGCCCATCAGAGTTGCCGTGGACCAACGTGTGCTGATTGTGGCGTGGCCAAGGTTGAGCATTTCGTATCTTGTCTCAACAATTTCTGGGCATTCTCTCCAGGCCCCCCTTCCTCCCTGTGTTTCTCGTGAGGCACTGTGCCCCTCTCGATGTCAACCTTCTGGTCAGTGACCAAAGGAGCAATCTCCCCCTCCCTGAAGCATAACTTCAAAGAGTGGGGCCTTCTTTCAGGTGAAGATAGTGTATTGACCTGAGATTTGGCTATTTGTGGTGAAGAGTGTCAGAAAAAAGATAAGTGTTAGCGAGGCCTTTGAGAAAATCAAAAGGGACTTGTCACTCACCATACGGTGGTATGGATGCTGACCTCCCACCGCAGACGTACCCACTCTGTGCCTACTCTAATCAAACATGGCTCCCTTCCATCTCCTCACATTTGGATATTGTTGGTGCCCTGTAAACCCTAGCTTGCCCTCTTGCTTGTGAACTGAGATAAGAAGAGGCAAACAAAAAAACAAAAAAAAGAGACAAAGAAATGCTTAAGATTAGCAACAGAGTCAAGAACCCAAAGCTTGTCTGTCAGTAGCCGGTGTCCTTTGAGTTTTCTAAGATGGTAATGTGATCATGTCTCCCACAGTCTGAGGTCCGTGGTTGTCTTAGTTACTTTTCTATTGCTGTGATAAGACACCATGACCAAGGCAGCTAATAGAAGACTTAACCGGGGGCTTACAGTTTCAGAGAGTGAGTCCCTGGCCATTTTGGCCATCATGGTAGGGAGCATGGCAGCAGGCAGGCAGCCATGATGGGGAGCAGCTGCTGAGAGCTTCAGCTGACCCACCAGCACAGGGCAAAAAGAGACACAGGATGGCAGCATGCTTGAAACCTCAAGCCCACCCCAAAGACACACCTCCTCCAGGAAGGCCCCATCTCATAATCCTTCCTAAACAATACCAAGTATATGAGCCTGTGGGGGCCATTTTCATTCAAACCATTGCGGTAATCAATATTTATGGGATTTGCCATTAGATTTCCATAGTTGTCTACCAGATCTATGTTTCTTTGTGTATATGTGTGTGTGTGTATGTGTGTGTGCATGCTCATGATGTACATGGTGTAAAATACAAGTACAAAGTACATGTGCAATTGCATGTGGAGGCCAGAAGTCAATGCTAAGTGTCTTCTTGGACTGTGCTTTACTTTATTTACTGAGTCAGGGTCTCTCACTAAACCTAGTGCTGGCCAATTGTCTAGTCTAAGTAGCCAGCCTTGCCCTGAGGATGCTCTGTCTCCACTGGTAGAGCATTGAGGTTATGCCGATTATCCGATTTTGCCGTGCCCACCTAGGTGTGCTTTTTTTAAAAATGTGGTCACTGAGGATCCAAATGTGATGCTTTGAACTTGGACAGTAAACACTTTATCCACTGTTCTGCACTCAAGCCCACAAATCTGTTTCATTTTCATTTTTCTTGTTCAAAATGAGTACACTGTAAGGATGCAGTAGGAAACTTCCTTTTTGAAAAACGTAGTTTTTGTGTGTATGTGAGATGTATTTGTGTGTGTGTATTTGGTGTATTTATGTGTATGTGTATATATGTATGTGGGTGGTGTAATTGTGCATATGTGTATATGTGGTATACTTGTGTGTATGTATGTATTATGTGTGTGGTATATTTGTGTGTATGTGTGTGTATGTATGTGGGCGGTGTAAGTGTGCATATGTGTATATGTGGTGTATTTGTGTGTATGTATGTGTGTGTGGTATATATGTGTGTATGTGTACAGATCAGAGTTTGACACTGCACCTGCTCCCCTCTTGCTTTTGGGATAGGGGCTCCCGCTCAACCCCGGAGCTTACTGATTCTGCTAGACTGGCTGGTCGCGGAGCTCCAGGGTCTGACTCTCCCCAGGGCTAGAGCTACAGTACCTGGCTTTTGTGTGGTTCCAGAGGATGCGAACTCCCATCCTTGCGCTTGGCTTGCAGACACTTTCCTGTTTGAACTGTCGTCTTAATTTCCCTATGACTTTAAGTTTGATGCCCATTAAATTTTCCAAGGGATTCCCTTCTGTAACTGTTGCACCAGAGAATATTGGGGCCTGTGGTCATCAGGTTATTTGAGGCCTTGGCTTTGAGGATAATTGGGTGAGCTTGGCAATGGCTTGGGGTGTCCGTCCATTTTTCTTTTCTCCCCCCTCTCTCCCCCATCATTTTTTTCCGTTATTCATCACAAGAGACCCTGATAGAGCCAGGTCCTGAAGCAGGGGGATAAAGCTCTTCCTCAGCAATAACTGCTCCTTACATACACATCATCCTTCCTTCCTTATGGAAGATAATAAATTCCCCATGGCCCAGAACCCAGGGCCTCCCTTTTCTGAAGGAGGAAGCATCCGAGAAGACGTTGAAGGGTAAGAAGTCAAGCCTGGTACAATTCCCAGGGATGTAATTTAACAGTGACTGATTGTTCATCATGTGCTGGTTGAGTGTCATAATAAAGACAAATGGGAACTGGAGAAAGAGCTCCCTAAAACTCCCCTCCAGCACGGGAGCTCTGTAGAGCCCACAGGGTGGGCCACTGGGCCCCGGCAAGGGCAGTTATTAGTTAATAGGTACTCACAGAGCTTATAAAATGTTTTATTAAACGACAAACTCCTAAACATTATACAGGGTCCTATTTTGCGGTCCATATGCTGACTGAATTCCCAGATGGCTTTAATGAGCAAATGGCAGCCTATTAAAAATCACTGTAGTTTCGCAAAGAAAATAGCTCCCCGGGGGAGGACAAGAAAACACACCAGGCTGCTACTGTGTTGATAGTTGTCCCAGGAGCTCCTTCCTCCTTGCCCCAAGATGGCTGGTGGGAACAAATCTGCTGTTGTAAGAAGTGCCTGCTCCCACTCGGCCCATCCTCCCGGGTATGAGCGATGCTGCCTGCTCTCACTAATCAGCCCCTGGTCTTGCTGACCTTGAAGCAATGAAGAAAACAGCCCCTTAATGTGCATTTTGCTTAATCAAGGAAACTTGCCTTGCTAGCCATTGGAAAGAAAGAACTTCGTGTCTCTGTTTTCATATGGAGAGCGCAACTTTAATCCCACCTCGCTATCAAGCTGCAAATAATTGTTGATGTCCTGTTAAAGGCATTATAATCTCTGGATTATGTTAGCACTCACTGGGATTTCTCTCTCTCTCTCTCTCTCTCTCTCTCTCTCTCTCTCTCTCTCTCTCTCTCTCTCTTTTTGCTTTGCTTCATCTCTAGGAAAGGCACCGTTTTGTGTGTACTCCAGGGCAGTTTCAGATCCTCCTTTTTAAATAACTCTTGCCACTAATGGTCTCTTGGTTCAGTCTTCAACTGATGAGTGCTGAGAGGCAGTAGAGTGATGTCACATTGAGGGGCATCCATTAGCGTCACCTGATGAACTTCCTGTGAAGCGAAAACGTTTTATGTCTGTGCTGCCTCAGAGGTGGATTTTAGGGTCCTGATTTCCTCTGTAGCACTGTCCTGTTTAGTCCATCTGTTGGGTTCCTACTGTCCTCAGAAAAAACTCAGTGTTCTTGCCATATCATATATCAGTCTAAGTTCTTAACAATTGTATTTCCCTATATTCTGTGTATGAGTGTTTTGTCTGCTAGTATGTCTTATGTGTGCTATGTTCATGCCTGGTGTCGTCCGAGGCCAGAAGAGGCCATTAGATCTCATCAGATCTCCTGGGATTGGAGTTATAGATGGTTGTGCACTGCCGTGTGGGTACTGGAAATTAAACCTAGGTCCTCTGGAAGAACAGCCAGTGCTTTTAACCATGGAGCCATTTCCTCAGACCCCAGTCTAAGCTCTTAGTTGCAAGGAAAAGAGGTGAATTCTATAGGCTGTAGGCAGCAGAGAAAGTCACTAAGGGGATGTAGATGAAGGCACTAAACCCAGCAGGCCATAGGAAGAGGCTCATAAAACAGTCAGGTACCAGCAGGTTGGGAAGTTGCTAAAACCATAGCCATTTAGTGAGAACACTGACTATGCCATTATGCCATGTCGACCATCCTAGGCCATTGTATGTGTGACTGTCTCCATGAGATGTTGGACCCTATTCTCAAATGGGGACCTTTGTTGCCCTTTGGTGATTCACCATGGTTCATGCTTCTTTCCTCAGCAGTTCCCTGTTTGACAGTGGGTCAGTGCACCTGATTGGCCAGTGCATCTGATAGGCCTGTTCACCTGATTGGTCAATGTACCTGATAAGCCAGTGCACCTGACTGGCCAGTTCACCTGATTGGTCAGTGTACCTGATAGGCCAGTGCACCTGATTGGCTTTTCTTTTGTTTTCAGAGCACAGGCTTATCTTTCTTCTTGCTCTGTTCTCTGCCTGCAAAGCTCTGTCTCACTACTTTCTGTGATGGACTCACCATCACCCAGCTCTTTAAAAGAAGTTTTCCTCTTTCCGTGGCTTCCTTTGACCATCTACGGTGAGCCCCTGGTGTCCCCATCACATGTTCTTTGATCTCTGTCTGTTGCACCACCTTTTATTGTCACCCGCATGCTTTCCAAAATATGGTCGATGTCCTTAGTTATTTGTTTCTCCCATCCTTGGCCCTTATGTGTCCAGAACCACGATCCCCCATGCCTTGTTCAGCATTGTGCCTTCATCAGGATGCATCCCAGAGTGAGAGACAGCAGTGTTAGCTCAGTGTGCAATCCGTGAAAACCCTCAGCACCACCATCATCCCTGAACACATGCTTTGTTTAAGCCTTTATATGTGATGATGCTTTAGTGGTCCTCCCTCTCATCTCATTTACTCATTAAGACTGAAGTCACTGACAGGTGTCAAGCATCTTCGTAGCACAGAGCACAGTGGCTATTGCACATGATGCCTACTACCCCTCATTGATCTAGACACTATGGCTTTGTAGATTGTTTGTTTTGTTACATTAGGATAATTCCTGAATTATTATTGGTAAGGTATTGACAGTCTGAACATTAGGAATCTTCTAAAATCAGTCAGTGATTTTCACTATGAATGAACTATTATCAAACACTGAAAACACATGCCAGTTTCCCATCCTTCTGTCTTACATGTATTGCTTACTCCTGCTTGGTGCCAACACATAGGCTCCAATCTTCTCAAATTCCACTTCTGTGTGGGAGTCCTGCTCATAAGCTTTTTGTATTCTGGTTCTTACTGTGATGTTATGGAATAATCTTTTTGTACACTGTGAAGATGTGTCTTTGCGAAGGCTCCTTCTGATTGTTTTAATAAAGGGTGGAATGGCCAACAGCTAGGCAAGAAGAGGTTAAGCAGGACTTCCAGGTAGAGAAGAAGAGGAGATGAATCTAGGTGTGAGAGAGACACCAGAGGAGATGGAGAGGAATTAGGGCATGCAGGAGAAGAGGTAAAAGCCACGAGCTATGTAGTAACTTGTAGATTAGTAGTAATGGCTTGATTTAAGTTATAAGAGCTAGTAGGACAAGCCTAAGCAAAGGCCAAGCTTCCATAATTAATAAGAAGTCTCTGTGTGGTTATTTGGGAGTTGGCAGTACAGAAAAAGACATGTTACACTGTGAATTTCTTCTTTTTTTAAGTTTCTGAAATGGCATTCTATTTTTCCTTAAAACCTTGGCCCATATTTCTTTTTAAAATCAGGTTATGGAATCAATGCCAACAATATGTTGGAATATATATAATATATTATTTTTGTGTTTATATAAATATATATAATTTTTGTGTTTGAGGAGTAACTGAAGCCCACTGAGAGGTCTCATGATTGTGATAAACCATAATAGAGTATATTGGCTAAGTTAAGCAGCAAAACATAAGGCAGGAAGATAGTGACTCTTCTCAACTCCACATTACTATTTGCTATGAGAATCTCAGGAAGCAGGGCTTGTTTCCAGGGTACTGGCTATTGTGAAGCCACTGTCTACAACTCGAGGGCAGGTGTCTATCTGGCTATCTATCAATGAAAGGGAGATGGGAACACAGACCTGAGCCTTAAAAATGAAGATTACTAGCTCACTTGACTTAGTCACTCTGCCAAGCTACATATATTAAAACATCATGTTGTATTATACAAGTATGCGCATTTTATTTTTAAATTACCCAAGTACTAAAATAATTATTTAAAAAGTGCAATCAAATACAGGCAGAAGAAGGGTTTTAAACAGTGTGCAATCCCAGAGCAGTTCCAAGGGACTGGATCAGGAAGTAGGAAGCTGGAAAAGATGAAGAGAAAGTGATGTCACCAGAGCTGCTGAACTCTGAGGAGACAAACATGTCAGGGAGGTGAGTGTCCTCAATCTGGCAGGAGATGTATGAACAGTTACTTAGGCACCAGGGTTGTAAATGGAGACTGCTTGTTCATTTCCTGGCCACCCAGACCCAAATAATCATACAGAAACTATATTAATTGCAGCACTGCTTGACCAATAGCTTAGGTGTATTTCTACCTAGCTCTTACAGCTTATAATAACACGTTTCTATTAATCTATGTATTGCCATGGGGCTGTGGCTAACTGAAAAGGTTCCGGTGGTGGTGGCTTTCTCCTTTGGCAGCTACATGCCATCTCTTTGACTCCATCCTCTTTTCTCCTCTATCTCTGCTTGGAATTCCCACCTTGTTCTATTCTGCACTGTCATAGACCCAAGCAGCTTCTTTATTAATCAATGGTAACAAACATACTAACAGAATACAGAGGGAAATCCCACATCACCTTCCCTTTTCTGTCTAAATAAAAAGGAAGGTTTTAACTTTAACATAGGAAGATTACATACAACAAAACAGTTACCAAGCAAGGATTATGGTTACAGTATTTAGCCCATTTACATTGTGCAAATTAAGGAAAATACTCTATCATCTATTCTATTTTTGTGAGTCTAAAGTTTTATATCTAATTTATCTTTTAAAATTATAACTATCTTTCTTCAACTCTATCAAAGACTCCAAAAGGATATAATATTACCCAAGAAATGCATTGTAAGCAACTTCCAAAACTCTAGAATTGACAGAGACATCACACTACCCAGACAGTCACCCAAAAAAGTTCTTCTGTATCATTGCAACATCTATCTTCAGCCTACAGGTCCAAAGTATCTGGCAGACTTTTCTATGAAGCAGGAAATTTCAATGATAGTTCTGCCTATATTGGCAGTTTGTTAGTCACTTTCTTCTATATCCTACAGAATGTCTGGCAGACTCTTTCATGAAGAAGGAACACCTTTTTTTCTCAAGTTCAACAGTTATTTTTCTGTGGGAACTGCATATCCAGTTCATACAACATACCATTAAACAGTCCAGGCAAGAGCAGTTTCTTGCCCAAATGACTAACCAACTTCATAAGGAGCCTCTTTGGTGCCCATTATCCTCTTGAAGTAGATTGGTGCTGCCAGGAGTAGATGTGTCTCATTGTCATGGAAAGTCCTAAGTTATTAAAACATTTTAAATACCATATTCTGTTAGTCTTTGAAAGGTTTGAAGAATATATTCATCTGAAATATATCTATGTACATCTAGAAAACCTAACTAACTTGACTACAAGCTTAAATATTATAGAAGACTGTCTATTAATCTGTATTTTTAAATTATACATTACATTGTTTAAATGAGCTGCACAAACATAATACCTTAAACAAGAGGAGAAATATATATATATATATATAGTGTTACAAAATTGACCTTAAATTTGTATCAATAGACCAAAGTCAGTACTGATGTAAGGTATTCACCTCTATATCATATCCCTCTTTAAATGAAACAAATATTTATAAACAATCATTTTGGAAATTTAGGCATAGTTTTTGAGACTACTTCCTGCTATTTGTTGGGTGAAGTATTCTTAGGGTTCATAGAAACTTTTTGGGTGGGGGGGTCTTGTTCCATAAAACCACATTAGCCTGGAAGGAATCCACAGACAATTATTTCCTGTGAAAACAAAAGTAGAACGTCTTTTCCAAAGCAATATATCCTTAAATTCAAGTTTTGAAGTCATGATACCTTTAAAATATACATGTTGGTTTAGCTTATCAGCCCATACAATGAAATGCCTCTTTATACTTAGTTCATTCACTGCAAAAAAAATTCAAAGAAAAAACAATAATATACACAATCCAGACTCTCTGTGTATATTCCATCTTTACATGGATTATTTTTCTTTACTCCTTTAATCTATGACTGTCTGCATGTTTTTATAATACTTTTACTGTCTCTTTAAAGACATTGCTTTATTTTTTTAACTGTCTATAATCTTTTTCTTCTCTCTCCCAAGCCTATGTACATTTATCCAACACTATTCAGAGGTCTTTTTCAACTGAATCTGTCTTTATTGTGTTTCTGTAATTATTTGCTGACAAGGAACACTTTCTTTTTAAAAAAAAATGCTACACAGGTGTGGCTAGGACCAACTCCATGGCCCTGCCTGTTGGCTACACCCAGTCCAACATGATGGAGGTATGTCCACTGCCATCTCAGTAAATCATGCTCACAGGCACAAAGTGGGTCTATATTTCCGTTAAGCAAATTGTAGCACTCTGCTCACAAACCCTATTTAAATGTTTCATAGCCAGACCTCCCGAAAGAGCCAGAGCTGTTAGTGTTGCCAGTATGAACCAGGAAGCCTTCTTAATGGAGCTGTGTCTCTGCTTTTAGCCGGCAAACAGAACCTATCTGAAAAAAAAAATGCAGCTACCAAGAAGCTGGGCATGGCTTCCGTTTTTGTGGGTCTAGGAGCCCTCTTTTATTTTTTTCAGGTTTTTTTTTTCTTTTGTAGTTCTTATGTGGACCCATGACACAGATGGTGGGTGCCACAGGCTGACTTCTAAAGGTTTTAAACAAGATATGTGTAGCACAAATAATAAAAACCCAGAGACAGAAATTGGGGTTCAACCCGAAAAGCAAAGCGACCAAGTCACTAGAGAAGTCTTACATCTACCAAGGCTGGGCGACAGTAAACTAAGCACAGAGCCTCTCTGCTCTTATTTTATATTCCCTGTAGTACTGTGATTAAGGGCGTATCAAAGGTGTGAGCTGCCACTACCACCTGGATTTATTTCTGCATTGATCTTGTACACAAGGTACAAGGATAGCCTTGAACTCACAGAGATCCAGCTGACTCTGCTTCCCAAATCCTGGGATCAAAGGTGTGTGTCACCATTGCCTGACCACTAGTGGCTTTAACTTTGGCTCTGGTCTTCAGGCAACATTTATTTACCAAATATAGATAATACACCACTACAAATACGTGCATTGCATTTATCAGTCTCATCCAGATGTGTGTTCTGGGAAACCGAGAGACTGGTGAGTCAAGGCCAAGGACTATTGTGAGGCTTCTCCATCGGGTGTTGTCTTTAGGCCAGAGAAAGTTTATGGTGATAGTTCTTTCCCCCTTGTCCTTTATCCTTTGAAGACAGTCTTGAGGTGAAACAGTCTGAAACAGGGACGCTTGACATTTGGTCTTGGAGAGTGAGATCATCTGGCCTGCAGTGGCATTTAGGAGCTCAGCAGAGAATTAGAAAGTACCTTGACACATCAGCTCAACTCCAGACTGGGGTCCCAGTGGCCAAACAGACAAGGTCTCCTGCTCTTAGGGAGCTCAGGTTCCTGATGAACAAGCTTACACCATCAAACCATAAGCAGGAGCATATTAGATTGATGTTCCACAGGTTCTGTAACAGGATCACAGGGTAGAGAATGATTGGTGGGGAGTGGCCAAGGAAGGGTTTTGAAAATGTGCCACCAACTAGATACTTGAATGACAAAGTGCCAATTATGACAAATATTAGAGCAAGGAGGAGCAAAAGCCTTGAGAAAGACAAGGAACATTCTATTCATGAGGGTTGTAGGGTGACTAGGCTGTTGGCACCAAAATCAGGTTGTCCTGGCTTATCTCAGCTTTATCACACTAAGGGTCTGAATTTGGGCAGAATTCTCGTCTCCATAGCTTTGATTAAACTTTGAGCATCAATCAGTCCGTCTCAGAAAAGTACAGCGGTTATTATCACCAACATTACAGGGTAGCACATCCTTGGTAGCCCGATGGGTGCTCCCCAGATTTGTTCTAATTGTAGGGAGCCAAAAGGAGCCTGCAAACTTTCCCCAATTCCATTTCTTCCTTGGGAAAGGACAGACTTTGATTTGAACACTAGTTGAAAGTGTATGGACTTTATCAATTCATGTTTTAAAATCCCACTGTTTGATTTGCATCATTCAGCTTTACTTGCTTCGCCTGGGTTGGTTTTCGTTTGAATCAGTCACGACTGTGGTAGGCAGTCTTTAGGGGTGCTCTGTATTCCACTACTACAGACACAGAGACACCACTAGAAAAGAAATCCACGGGCCAAGAGTTCTCATGAGCACATGCACAATCTTCAGCAAAACATTAGCAAATTACGTGCAATAATATGTCCTGATTTTGATGCATCAGGGCCAACTTCGGGGCTTTTCAGGAGTGCCAGGATACGATGAACTGTTCAGAAACAGGTGTAGGCTGCTACATTAGCAGACTGAAGAGCAGAAACTATGTCATCATTTTTGTAGACACAGAAATATCTTCTGACAAACTTGATATTCAGGGTAAGAATCCTGAAAATTAGGAATAGAGAGGTTTTCCCCACTCAAGAAAGATCATCTGTGAAAAACCAGTAGACAGCATTGTAGATGGTGAGGGATTGAAAGATTTCCTCTAAAGGTTGCGAATCAGGCAAGGTTGCCTCGTGCCCTCTTCTTATTTGGAAATTGCGAAACAAGCAACAAAAAACCCAACCTCTACATATGTTGATGAAGAGGACAGAAATGCATTCTATTGGTAAATTATGTAACTATCCTCCAATGAAATCCCAAAGAATGTATCAGAGCACTCCTGCACCTAAAAATAGATTCAACAGTGTCACAGGGTACCAGAACATAGGAAGCCAGTTATGGTCCTATGGCCCAACAATGAGCAGTTGTAGGTATCAGAGTTAGGGTCCTTACTGTGAAAGAGAGAAGCTGCAGACTGGGGAGGTGGAGGATGCCAGGATGAGCTGTGTGGTTCTGGGTGAAACTCAGAAATATCAGCATAAACCACCAGTCATTCAATATGTCTACAGCTAAACAGGGGCAGGAGTAAGTAGAAGGGTTAGTATGGGTATTCAGAGGCCAGCTCAGCCTTCTAAGACAGCCTGGAGGCAGAGGGATACTTGAGGAATCAACACACTATTTTGATTTTAAGAAATTATACTAAGAAGCCAAATGCTCTTGGAAAAAATGGCTGGCTGGTTCTAGGGCTGGCATGGTGAAACTGTAAGATGAGCTTCCAGCATCCTGTGTATCGTCTAATGCCAAAACGGTTAAGGAAGGAGGAAAAGGGGTGGGCTGGGTAAGGAAAGGGAGAGACGCATCAAAAGGATATGGGATTCAACCTGAAATGGTTTCCAAGGTCAATTCTGGAAAAATTTGTGAAGCAAAATAAATGATAGTACTGAATTATTACCCAAAGAATAAAATAAGTATCAACAGATTCATATAGATACAAACCCAAGGTCAGATAAATAGGTACGTGGGGGACAAGGACCAATGCAGTTTCACAGAGTTTTCATAACTGAACCTAGAAGGAGTGGGCAAAGTGGAAATTCGCCATTAGAAACCCACAGTAATGACTCTTGCAGGCCCAGTTCCTGGAGGCAGGCTAAAAATAGTGGGGAAAGTGTGAAACAGAATTTGCCTATTTGCCTAACCTCAGAGCATCTTCCCACAACACATTTCATGCTTTTGTGATTTTAACACGAACCTACAGGTTCCTCTGGTATCTCTCTCCAGGAGTTAGTGTTGAACTGATCTCTCTTGGAGAATAAGCTGGACTGAGGGATTCCTTCAAACAGGAAGAAGAGAAATATATAGCATTCTCTTGAAGAAACAGAACTTAGTTGAAAGATCAAGGTTCCCTTCACTGGAGCGGATCACACTGGAGGGACCATACACTCCTGAAACAATGCAGAGGGCACAGCATCTGTGCGCTGTGAACTCCTGGGGCTCAGCCTTAGTGTCACCAGCCCCAGAAGGACAGATACTCTCTGACTGTGACCCATAGTTTCCAAACACGTCATAAAACACTAGAAAACACTAGAATATGCCATCGACTAGAAGACACTAAATAGAAAAGACGTCCCAGTGCTGCCGAGAGTTGGAGAGTCCTGGCTGAGATCTGGTAATGAAAAGGTCAGAGAAACCCCAGTAAAACTGGTATTTTGGTTAGCCATATTGTATTGATGCTAATTTCTTGTCTTTGAGAACTGTGCCACGATTATGAACATGAGAGAGAGAGAGAGCTGGGTGAAAGTTAACTGGGGAACCTTGTGGTCTTTACGGTTTTCTCCAGAGTCTAAACTCATTTCAGATTTCAAAATAGAAAGCTTTTCTTTTTTCTTCCTTCTTTCTCTGTTCTTCTCCTTTACGCATGGATGAGCATTGAGGGCTGGTAAAAATGAAGGGAATTCTTGGCAAGAAGTCAGGAAATACTGTCTTCAGCGCTGTATTTAGGGTTTTAATCATAATTAATCATAATTGTCCTAAGTGGACAATTTTTGGAAAAATCAACAGCTAGAAGGGTTATGTGTGGCTGATTCTGGAGCAAGGAGTGGGGTTCAGGGTTTTGGGGACATTGCAACTCTTCCCTGTGGGTTTTTCTGCATCAGTACCTTTTCAAAATCATTCTGGAATAATTTTAGAATTTAGTGAAAAGCTTCAGAAATGGCCCAAAGATGTCTCCAAATGTTAGTGTCTCATGTGACCCTGGACCTAAATCCAAGAGAACCACCGCTGACAAATTCCCACTAAGCACTGTTAACTCGACACTCCGCCACTTCACCGTACACATCCTGGCTCGGGATCTGCTTTCTGTCCCTTATCGTGTGAGGTTCCTGCTCTCTGTTAGTTCATCACTGCCTTCGCATCTTCATCTGTCATGGTCCTTGCAAGCCACTTGCTGGTGAAGTCTTTTGCATTTGTTTTGCCCGGCCCCCTGAATTGGGGGTTTGTCAGGGGTCTTGTGTTTTCCTTCATACCGTTTTTCTACATAATTAACGGTTGTATATGTTTATCACGTATACTCTGATGTTTTGATACATACACAGGCTGTTCTTGGTTTAGATCAGCAAGCCCAAAATTTAGTTCCATTTTCTCCTCCAATGGACATCACGTGGGTGATCTTTTTGATGCTCAATACTCTCTGAGGAATTAATTTATATATATGAAGCTTTTCTGTTGTGTTTTGAGCAAGTTATTACACAGCCCAGGCTGGCCTTGAACTGTTTATCTCCTGCCTCTCTGGGCAGCCAGGCTGGTCTGGTGCTCGTGATGCTCCTGCCTCGGTCTCCAGGGTGCAGGAGTTACAGGGGAGTTACCCTGCCCTGCTGAGGCAAAGCTTTTCCTGAGGTTTGCCTGTGGTTCTAGGATGCATGTTTGGGGAGAGATGAAGCACACTCCGGATTTCTCTGGCCCTCCTCGGGATACCGACCGAGGGCAAAGGGAGAGGGGCTGATTTCTCTGGTTTCAGGAAAAAGCAAAGCAGAGTCAGGGCCTAGCTTTGGCTCCTGCAGAGGTAGCTGCATATGGGGAACTGTGGGAATAAAGGGTGAATACCCTCAGCCAAAGGTCCTGGTGACCCTGCAAGGCCTGAACACTTGGGGCTGACCCTTTCAGTTCTCAATCTGTCCAAAGTTTGCCTTTGGCTGCATCTTGGCCTCTCACTCCCGTTACACAAACAGAGTGGAGACCATTGGCTTGCAAATGTGCTCTCTGCCTTTTGAAGCTCCGAGAGACTCTGTGCCGGCATAAATCAAAGCAGAGGGGGCTTATTCATTTAGCTCGTCAGAAAAACCCCACTGTCATCATGTCACATACAGGAGTTTATTCTTTTAATAGCTTTATTCTTCTCCCGTTAAGAAAAGGAATTGTTCCCGAGCCCTCATTCCATACTGTATATTAGCCATTTCATTTTTCACAGAGGGGGGAAAATGCCTTTCTACACATGATTAATATTGAAGCTGAATACCAGAAGAGCTGACCATGTGCTGGCTTTGGGCCATCCATCAGCAATTTCACATCTGTAACCTAGTCACAGCGAGTCCCTGCTAACATCATGAACAAATCATGGCTGGTCCACAGTCAGAGCAGTTTATGGACCTTGTGTGGATAGAGCAGGCATACTCCCCGGGGATGTGAAATCGGGGGTGATCTAAAGTGAGGAAACGCACACATGACAAGAAGATCCACAGATCTCTGGCTTTAAAATTCCTATGAGGATCTTGCCAGGGGAAGGTCAAAGTCTGGCCCTGTCCTTGGTGACCAAACAGGGAAGCTGTGACTCCTGCTTTTGAGAAAGAGGACTTAAAACAGTTCAAGGGCAGAAACACTTTGCCTTTGGGTTCCCCTGTGGGTCTAAACTGTGATTGGGCAAAATCTTCACTGTACTTCCTAGGATACACACATCTGACTCAGAGTGTTCCATAGAACCCAGGGTCTGGTACCCAGATGGGCTGCATAGCAGTTGTCTTTGGATGGGCCACTTAGCCTTGTTGGCTTCCTGTATTCTTTGGGATAAAATATTCAGGCACATGGATGGCCTGGCACTTCTCGAGGAAGTGCCAATAGGTGAGTTTCGGCCCAACACACAGTAAGTCCCCCCCGGAGCCCTTCCTCTTCCCTCTGCAGAGAGAGCAGGGTGTCTCAGCTGGGATTAACTGATAAAGACAACTAGACTTTGCTGAAAGTTTAGTTGAAGGGCAGGTCCTTTCAGGCAAACATGCAGCGCTTTATAAATTGCCTTCA
Organism: Chionomys nivalis; assembly: GCF_950005125.1. Lineage (NCBI taxonomy): Eukaryota > Metazoa > Chordata > Mammalia > Rodentia > Cricetidae > Chionomys > Chionomys nivalis. The sequence goes on from NC_080086.1 coordinate 145,582,704, forward strand.
AAAGCAGCACCAAATCCTTCAGTCGATTTTAAAGGAACTGTTTACCTCTGCATATGGCAGACATTATTTGGAGTAATAAACCCTCTGAGAATCTGAACATTCACGGGCCAACAGATGGGTCAACCTGCTTTGCAATTTAACAAAGTAATTTATTTCAATCACTGGGACAGGGCCTGTGAAGATTGCTAATTCTGTCCGCAAGCGAGAGCAGCAAACGCCACTTCCTTGCTGAATTGTGCAGCTATTATGGAAATGCACACCTGTTCGATTGGGTTCGGGGGGCCATCTCCGTCTCTCTTCGTGCTTCCGCTCCTTCCAAGGTATGGACTAAATTGCAGTGGTTTCTTCTGACGAAACTCATGTTCTAATTGGTGTCAGGATGAGATGAAGATTTCAGGGAAAATTTATCCCATCGTGTAGGTAAAAATTAAAGTCATCAAAGTCAGCTTTGAGAGGCACAGCAGGTGTGTCAAGAGTGTATTCTTAGAATAATTGGGCAGCAATCCTTTCTTCTTGGAGCAATTGTCCCAGGGTTTAATGAGGAAGGAGGAAAAGGGACTGCTTTTCCTTCATCTTCAAATCTACTGAAAACCTCCCACTTTCTCAGTTCATTTCTCTCCACATGTGACCATGCAGGAGCCAAAGGGAGAGGGGGCTGAGATGGTCCCAGAGAACATCTCTGGAGAATTTCTGTGTCCAAAAGAGGAGCCAAATACCAGGAGTGGATCTCTCGATCTTCACCGTCGGCTTGCCCTGGACTCCAACACCAAGCTAGCCCAAAATGTCTCTGATAACAAGGAGGCTTTGCACAAAACATGGCAGCTGGTTTGCATTTGAGACTTGCCACATGTGATCCTAATGGTGCAAAGTTGTTTTGTTGCTTCCCCCCCCCTTTTTTTTTTGGAAGGAAGGTAGTTCTTTTCTTCTACAAAGCCTTCCTTTGCTTTGATGTCTATAGTGAGTACTTCCATACAGACAAGTAGGGTTTTCCACACTGTTCTTTCTAGGCTATGTGTTTGCTGAAATGGCTTCACCCAGGAGATCAGAGTAGGTTCCAATTAAACAGAAGGGGGGGGCAATTCGGGGAGAATCCCTCTGTTCAGTGGCGAGATTACTACAATTAGAGGGGAGTGAAGCTTATGAGGGAAGCCCTGTCCTCAAGCCCTGTCTCCAAGCTCTTGGAAAATATTTTTAATTGTTAAAAGTCTCTATGTATGTTAGAACAGCGAATAAATATCCCTGTAGGATGGAAACATGTATTTCCAGAGTTTATGTTTACCGAATTTTCAATGCCTACATGAATTGGAATGTTGCGTACTTGCCTTTGGGCTGTTTACACTGCAATAACAAAATCCCTGAGACTGAGTGATTTGTAAACACTGGAAGTTTCTTTGTTATGGTTTTGAGCTTGCAGCCTGAGATCAGCTCACTAGCAGGGCGAGTGCCCAGTGAAGATCTGCTCTCTGCTTCAAGATCCTCTGTGTGCACGGAATCCTGTTCTCATGTGGCAGAGGGAACAAGGGCAGAACCTACTTCCCTTCGTTCATAAGGATAGACTCCCCATGGCTTAATTATTTCCCCTCAGTTCCCTCCTGTTTATACCACCCTCAAACCTGAACACGGGAACTTTGAAGGTCATTCAGACCACAGAATTTCTGTAGAGACACTGAAAAAAAAATCCACGTTAGCAACTTCAAGATGACAAGGTCTATGCCACAAGGCCCTCCTCAATGCTAACCCTACCCTTGCCTAATGGCTTTGCGGTTCCTCACCTTTGCTACTCACTGCCCCTCTCAAATGCCAGTGCCTAAAACCCCACTTGTCTTGAATGGAAGCACCACATTTTCATTGACTTTGTGCTCCTCCTCCTTGGTTCCTCAAGCTCTGAGCACTTGATAAGAGCTGTGGCTTTCCCTCAGTTCCATGCCCAGAGTGTTGCCTGGCCTGCCCTCGGCTCTCCATCTTCCTTTGATAAAGCCAAGGCGTTCACCTGGCTGGTCACCATGACTCCCCCCATCTCTACCTTCTCTGCTTGACAGACCAATCCCCTTTGTGCCAGGACTTCACCCAGCTCTTCACTGCCCACAGAGCAGAAGATACTTGGTACCTTGAGAGCCAAAGCCCTTCTAGAATGGCTGCGACCTCCTTTCTAGGCCCGCCTCCTCTCCCCCTCGCTTGCTCTAGGTGTGGTGAATACGGATGCTAACTGTTTTGCAGATACATCTTTGTTTTGTCACCTCCAGACATCTGTTTGGCTGTCCCTCTACCTATAGTGTTGCTAGAGAGCCTGTTTGTTAAGCCTCTACACTTCCTTTAGCAAGTTCCTGCCCCCCAATCCAGCAGACACACGGTGACCCCTCTGAAGCATTGGCAGCTCTTTTATTCTTTTGATGTTTTATGGAATTCATCTTTTTCTAATTGCATTTAACACACCCTCATTCTACAAACATCTAGCTAGCACCCACTAGAAGGTGTAGTCTAAGGGCATGTTGGTGATACAGGAAGGATACAGGGAGAAGGAGCCTTTCTTCCCTGGACTAAGAGAAGAGACTGACAAAGAAGTACGTAATTGCCATCAGCTGATGAAGTCAGTCGTATCTGATGATGCTGCAGAGAAAAGCCATTGTTAAAAGATGTGCAGTGAGAACCAAACAAAGAATGAACGTGTGTGTGTGTGCATGAGCACGAGCCTGTGCATACATTTGTGCAGACGTATATACACAGTATATGGAAATTCTTTTTATTTATTTATTTATATTTTTTTATTAAAGATTTCTGCCTCCTCCCCGCCACTGCCTTCCATTTCCCTCTCCCTCCCCCAATCAAGAACCCCTCCCTCATCAGCCCGAAGAGCAGTCAGGGTTCCCTGCCCTGTGGGAAGTCCAAGGACCACCCACCTCCTTCCAGGTCTAGTAAGATGAGCATCCAAACTGCCTAGGCTCCCACAAAGCCAGTATGTGCAGTAGGATCAAAACCCAGTGCCATTGTTCTTGACTTCTCAGCAGTCCTCATTGTCTGCTATGTTCAGCAAGTCCGGTTTTATCCCATGATTTTTTAGACCCAGTCCATCTGGCCTTGGTGCGTTCCCAAAATATCATCCCCATTGTCTCAGTATGTGGGTGCACCCCTCGCGGTCCTGAGTTCCTTGCTCGTGTTCTCTCTCCTTCTGCTCCTGATTCGGACCTTGGAATTTCAGTCCGGTGCTCCAATGTGGGTCTCTGTCTCTGTCTCCTTTCATCGTCTGATGAAGGTTAATATCCAGGAGGATGACTATATGTTTTTCTTTGAGTTCACCTTCTTATTTAACTTCTCTAGGATCACGAATTATATCCTTTATTTATGGCTAGACACCAATCATGAGTGAGTACATCACATGTTCATCTTTTTGGGTCTGGCTTACCTCACTCAGGATAGTGTTTTCTATTTCTGTCCATTTGCATGCAAAATTCAAGAAGTCATTGTTTTATACTGCTGAGTAGTACTCTAATATGTATATATTCCATACTTTCTTCATCCATTCTTCCATTGAAGGGCATCTAGGTTGTTTCCAGGTTCTGGCTATTACAGACAATGCTGCTATGAACATAGTTGAGCATATACTTTTGCTGTATGATAGGGCATCTCTTGGGTATATTCCCAAGAGTGGTGTTGCTGGGTCCAGGGGTAGGTTGATCCCGAATTTCCTGAGAAACCGCCACACTGCTTTCCAAAGTGGTTGCACAAGTTTGCATTCCCACCAGCAATGGATGAGTGTACCCCTTACTCCACAACCTCTCCAGCAAAGGCTATCATTGGTGTTTTTGATTTTAGCCATTCTGACAGGTGTAAGATGGTATCTTAAAGTTGTCTTGATTTGCATTTCCCTGATAGCTAAGGAAGTTGAGCATGACCTTAAGTGTCTTTTGGCCATTTGAACTTCTTCTGTTGAGAATTCTCTGTTCAGCTCAGTGCCCCATTTTATAATTGGGTTGATTAGTTTTTTACAGTCTAGTTTCTTGAGTTCTTTATATATTTTGGAGATCAGACCTTTGTCTGTTGAGGGGTTAGTGAAGATCTTCTCCCAGTCAGTGGGTTGCCTTTTTGTCTTAGTGATAGTGTCCTTTGCTTTACAGAAGCTTCTCAGTTTCAGGAGGTCCCATTTATTCAATGTTGTCCTTAATGTCTGTGCTGCTGGGGTTATACGTAGGAAGTGTTCTCCTGTGCCCATGTGTTGTAGAGTACTTCCCACTTTCTCTTCTATCAGGTTCAGTGTGTTCGGACTGATATTGAGGTCTTTAATCCATTTGGAGCACATTCTTTTATGCACTTGCACAAGTGCAAACACTTGCATCTGGGGGCCAGAGATGAACACGGGTTCTCTTCCTCTATTGCTTCCCACTTACAAATATATGTATGTATGAATGAATGTATGTATGTATCTGTGTATGTATGTATGTGTTTGTTTGTTTTTATGTATTTATTATGTATACAATATTCTGTGTGTATGCATGCAGGCCAGAAGAGGGCATCAGACCTCAGCACAGATGGTTGTGAGCCACCATGTGGTTGCTGGGAATTGAACTCAGGACCTTTGGAAGAGCAGGCAATGCTCTGTTATAACCACTGAGCCATCTCTCCAGCCCTGTTTCTTTGTTTGTTTATGTCATTTAAGTGCCTGGATATGGAGGTCAGAGGCAAACTGGAGGGAGTCGAGTCTCTCCTTATGTGGTTCCGGAGACTGAACTCAGGTCACAAGGCTTAGCAGCAAGCACCTTTCCCTGCTGAGCTCCCTCACTGGCCTACTTCACCTTAATTTTGAGACAAGGTTTCCAGACAGAGCTTATCAATTCTGTATAGCTTTTAAGTGGACATCGGGGCTGCAAGCTCGGGTCCTCGCACTTTCATGGCAGCCTCTGCACTAAGCCACCTCCCAGTATGTAAGGTGTTTTATTGTATCCTTCTAGATAGACCTGTTCTTGAGGACACAGCAATGTGAGTCACTGCGGAGCCTAAGCCTTGTGCCTGCCCCCTCAGCATTCCTGCAACTGGGCAAAGATGGTTTTGTTCAGAGCACTAGAGTCTTGACTTTGCATTAAGCTCCTTTGGGGAGAAATAATAGTTTGGTGGAGGGAGTAATCCAGAATGAAATACAATAAAGATTTTTGACTACAAAAGTTGCGGTCTTTCCGAAAGCTTTGGTTTGTCTAGTTTACTGTCTCTATAATGAATGCCATTCCACGCTTTTCGGAACTAAAACCACAAGCTCAGGAAACGACAACAGGACAAAGTGCCAAGGCAGAAGGCTTTGCTGTGCAGTCACTCACCTCACCCACACCCTAACGTCGTTAGTCGAGTGATTTCCAGGCCCCAGGAGAGAAGGGAGAACCAGCTCTAAGCATTCTACCTGCTGGAGTTTGGAGAAAAATTTAATCTTGGAAAGTGCTGGCTGGGATGTAAGGACTGTTTGCCAGACCCCTTCCTTGTCCTTTTGGGACAGTTAATAGTCTTTTCTCCAACACGCTTGCTGTGCCTTTGGTCACCGGGTTGTGTTCTTGGCAACAAGATGTGGACTGACTGGTCAACACTGTGGTCCCACGCTCTCCTCCCAAGCTGCAGGTTCAAGATGGCAGAGACCCAGGTGGCCCAGTCAGGGCCTCTGTTCTTTCTCCTGGAAGCTTCCTGTTAACCTGGCACTCCCAGGCTGGATGTTTGGAGAATAAAGGTAAATATGGTATGAGCTACCGACTATAGTAGTTTGAGTGACCAAAAGGCAGGGAAGATTTACACAGCTCAGAGCCTGAAGACACAGGGGCAGGTTCCCAAAACCACTCACCTTGCTGGGGACAGATTGCTAGGGTCCTCTGTGTGTTGTCAGTGAGCTCTGGAAGCTTGAGGTATTGCTCAGATTTTAGTTGGTTCAATAGGATGTCTGAATGGTTCTGTGTTGAATTTAAAAATCAGTAGTTCGAACGTGGATGCAAATTCTTCATCACTTTAGCAAGCCAGAAACTTTCCAGATGTTTCACGGAGCTGTAAAATACTGTACATTGTTTTCTTTTTCAATGGGAAATTATTCGCAAGGTAATAAAAAGTTGTTTCTTCAGTAAACAGATTATGTTTCAGGCTGCGGTGTGAACGCTTAAATGGAACGATGCAATCTGCCACTTTTTAAAGCGAGGTTTTAAACATGTCAGTACAGACCTTTCAATCCCTCCGTCCCATAAATTCAACTTTTTAAAATGAAATCAACCTGAGCCTTGTGAAAGTGCACGCCACTATATCAAAGCCAGTGAGTTTGGCTGTTTATTGCCACCCATGCATGCAACGTGGCAAAGAGACAGCCTTTTCGCTTGGGACACTTTTTCCAACTTTACACCGAGTGAAATTTAATTACTTTTCGTGTCCTGGGATCCTTAGGCCTTAGTACTCCTGGAGGTGGAGCCAAAGGCGAGACTGAAAACGAACTCTGTTAATACATTTCACCTGGAATTCCATCCCTCTTTCCCCGGTGGTGTGGCAAGTTGCCCTTTGAGAAGCCACTTTCCAAAAGCGGTTCACTTCCACCCGGGGAAAATGACTCTTAACCCAGTTCCTTGCATTTCAACTACCACCAGGCAAACCAACAGGATGTGTGATTTCTTCCAAGTTAATTTCTAGTGTGTTTGTGTCTTACTTAAGAAGGAAGAAGTAAACGCAACATCAGAGGAACAAAAAACAAGGCCGGGCAAAGCCTTCTTGAGTGACAGTTGTCCCTTCAGAGCAGAGAAAGGACAGAGTCCCACAGTCCCTCGCAGGACAATGCTTTTCTTCATGTTGCAACACTGGGCCGTGTCCTTGCACTTCTCAAAGGGATTTATGGAGCCTTTTATAGTTAATTACAAATCATGTATGAAAGTTTCTTGCTGTGTATTTGAATGAAGATTATGGTAACTATTCAACAAGGGGTATGAGAAAGGGTAAAATTAAAACCAGTTGTTAGAGTTGCTGGCAGAAATGAACAGTTTCTGTAAGGATAATGGAAGATGAAAAGAAAAGGGCTCCTGGGAGACAGCCCTCCAGCCTATGTCCTTGTGAAATGCAAGCAAACTCATGTCAGGCTGGAAACACCCTTCCCTGTGTGGGTCCTTGTCCCCCAGTAACCCACAGGTGGCTCTGGTAGCCATAGGGCTGGGCATTATTGAGAGTGAGCTGGGACATTAAGACCCTCACCTAATATTGGCCTCTGGGGACACTAAGGATGAAGACGGAGTTGGAAAATATGCAGAGGAAGAATCCAGCATAATTTTTTTGGGTACAGATCTGGAAGACAATGTCTAAACCCAATAGCTTTCGTTTGCATCCACTCTGGGTGTGGTTCGATAGACCTGGGATCTGACTACTCTTTGTCTTAGTGATCTCTTCAAGACAGTGGCCACCGTTTTTCCTTACTGGACACTAGTGTGGACGTGTGAAGGAGAAACTCGAGGTCCCCCACGGAAGAGTTTAAGAACGTGGGACTGGCTAGATGGCTCAGTGAGTGAAGGCATTCGGTGCACAGCGGGTTGACCTGAGTTCGATCCCTGGGACATGAGATGGAAGGAAAGAACCAACTCTGGAAGGTTGTCTGTCCCATGCCCCCCGTCCACATGCAAGCACACATGTGCATGTGTGCATAAGTAAATAAATTAATGCAATAAAATAAAAAGATAACTCTGCGACTTATTTGGGCCTTGGATACCAGCTCTGCTGCTCTCTGTATCTTGCGGTTCCCTTACTAAACATCTAGCTTATTCTGAAGGTAAATTTTTAGAAAGGTAAAACTAGAAGACATATTCAAATTAAGTGCTTATTAGCTCATCCGAATTTGTAGGTCAGTGATTTGGGAGCCTCTGTCAGTCCCGTTAAAAAGGGTCTTACAATTTACCAACACCGGGAATTTCCTGCTTTCCCTCCCCCACATCTGAGATGGGTTTCACCCTTGGGAAACATATGTTGAATCTCAGCACAGTAAACATCAGTCGAGAGAGGTCTGTCTTCTCAAAAAATGGTCTACCATATTCCTCCCATGAAGTTTTGAGGGCCTGTATGTAGGTTCTTAGCTAAGGTTGAGGAGTTTACATAAGCCAAAAGGAGCGAGGCCCCTTGGGGGAGACAGACAAAACACAGATTCCTCTAGTGGAATGTGTGTGTTCATGGGCAAAGTGCCCTTGAGGGGGTGATTTGAGATTGAGTGAGCCTGGGCCAGTAAAAGGCATTCTGGGAACTTTGGGGGCAGAGTCTGGAGATGGACATCATGGTGGGAGAGGGGGCTGGAGAAAGGATGGTGTGGGGGGAGGGGCTGGATCAAGTGATGGGGAATGGGGAGGTGGAGCAGACTTTGATGGAACATTTACATTCCTGCTCCTAGAAATGGATTTTGCTGAACTTTGCTTGCAAAGTCTTGAGTTGTTCATGCTTACTGAGGTCCGGGTAGGGAGCAGAGCAATGCTCCCAAAATAGCTTTGTTTGTTTGTTTTGTTTTCCTAATCATTCATACTGGGACTGCAAGAGGAGCCTGTGGGTCCTGGTGGGAATCAGTATATTGGCTTAATAGCAATGGGAAGTTATGAGCCGGTTTCAAATAGAGGAGCAACATACCTTTACCTAGTGCCTCCAGCTCCTGAGGCCGAGGGCTTGGATGAGGACCGAGTGCCCTGCAGAGTCTGTGGAAGTCACGATCATTGATGTTTAGGAATTATCTGCGTCTAAAGTATCGAAGGAGGGCTTGCCTGGTTAAAGAATGGAAGACTTTTGATCAAAGAGAATTGAATCCATCGTTAGTTTCTGACTTGCAGCTGTTTTGAACCAATTAGCATTTGCAGTAGCCTTCTGAAACCCACCGTGGGAGGGGTAGAAGCCACCACTGACATATCCGCCTTAGGATAAGAGGTACAGTAGGCAGACGTGAATTTTCCCAGATCAAAACCAAATGGGTAAAGGCAGTTGAAATATACAGAGCTTTTTCATTTATCTTCTTGACGAAAGTGGGGGAAAGCCCAGTGCACACTGTAGATCATCTGAGCCCTAGCCTGATGAGTTGAAGCAGTTTTTATAATTCAGTGACTCTTTTTGAATATCCAGATGTTAATAATGGTTCCCTGCTATGTGATTAGGAATGAATCTGCCAAGGAAAAATGAGGCCTTTTCTCTTGGGGGAAGCTGAGTTACTTCTGTTGTGTTCCCAGGCTTCCTGGGGAAGTCTATCAACATATGAATTAATGATGGGAACTGGAGTCTGGCTGGTCACCAAGGAATTGTAGGCCTTGTTTTCTGAGTTTGACCTTTATTATTTACACACGCAGCTATTTCATTCCTTGAAACCCCACCACCTAGCCTGGATACTTCTGAGAGGGAAAGGGTTGTGCTGTTCTTCTGAAGTTTCTGTTGTCAGGGCTTTTTGAGGCTAAGACTTGCATCCTAACTAAGAAAAGATTTGAATACCATCCGGGGACTCCCACTTTTTCATTATAATTTTTCTGACAGAGAAAGAGAGACATTCACAGAGAGAAAGAAATAAAAAAGAAAGAAAGAGGGGGGGAGGGAGGGAGGGGGAGGGAGGGAGGGACGAAGGAAGGAAGGAAGGAAGGAAGGAAGGAAGGAAGGAAAGAAAGAAAGAAAGAAAGAAAGAAAGAAAGAAAGAAAGAAAGAAAAACCAGCTCACAAGCCTCTGTGCAACATTCAGTAACTGATTTGAACGATGGTGTTTAGTTGTTCCGTGCCCAATATGCTCGTTTAGTTTTCTCCTTAGGATAGGAGGTATTCTGCCTGGTCATATTCAGTCTAGGACCCCTTTCGGAATAAACTATGTTCAAACATTAAAACATTTGTTTGTTTATTTAAAGATGCCATAGACTTCTCAGGGACGGAGACATATCTGATACCAACCTGGCATGCAGCTGCAGTATTCAGACGTCAGCCAACACTTACCCTTTAATACAGTCCCTCACGTTGTCAGTGCCTTTAACAGTTTGTTGTTAAATTTCATCTTCTTTTGCAAAGCAAAAACATCACGAGATTGCTTTCAGTGCTGTTTATGGGATTTTTTTTTAACGTATTAACATTTTGCAGAGAAGGCAAAGGTGAGCATGGCCTCAGCAGCAACAGAAAACCCCGCCCTGAAAGCTGACATTTATCCCTCACAATAAGCCGGATGCTGAGGTTAGCATAGGTCCAGCTTGGGCTCAGTTCTTCCTCAAGCGTAGTTTCATGAGAATGGTTATTATATCCACTCTGAGAAGAGGAAACCAAAGTTTACTAACTGGCCCAACATTTCCAGGGGCGTCTTTTCAGCTAGAACTCTAGCGGGAAGGCTCTCCCAGCAGGCACTTAGAGCTCTTTCTAGAAACTCATGGGATTACTATGCTGTTGGACCTCTGTATCTGTATCTATATGTCCTGCAGATGAGGAATCAAATGACTTTAGATTGAATATATGACTTCTCTACTGATCATATCTTGTTTCCAGGCCCTAAACCAGGAGTCCTCGCAACCCCTTGGGTCAAATGACCCCTTCACAGGGGTCGTCTGAGACCATTGGAAAACACAGATATTTACATTACAATTCACTACAGTAACAAAATTACAGTTATGATGTAGCAACAAAAATAATTTTATGGTTGGGGATCACCATAATGTGAGGGACAATATTAAAGGGTCACAGCATTGGGAAGGTTGAGAACCACTGCCCTAAACACTGTAGTTTAAGAACCAGGTAACATTCACACTGTGGTATAGAAGTCGTATAGAGACAGTATATGGGAGGGTGTGTGCAGGTTATAGGCAAATGCCACTTCATTCTATCTAAGGGACGTCACCATCTTTGGATCTGAGACACACAGGAGAACCCGGGGTCATTTAGGATACTGAGAGACAATGTTGTCTTGTTCTGTTTTCCCCTTGTCTATAGGACTGGTCTTTGTACCCATGGTGCAAAAGCCTCAGTGGCAGAAATGGCCTAGGCAAGGCAGTGGCACCTGTGTGCGTGCCCTGGTGTAGCTCACCAGCAGGAACTTGTGGAGAGGGGGAGAGAAAAAATCAGATTCACCTCACAGCCTTCTTCACTGAGTAGTAAACTAGCAATGCTAATTAAAATGTCAATTTTCTTAAACCTCGATACCACACTCACATCTTTTTCGTAACCTGTTTGTGAAGCCCTTCTCCTGCATGCGGCTGCGTGCAGAAAAATTATGACTTCCCTGATGAGAAGAGCTTGCTTGGTGGTCTGAGCTGTGAATGGAGGAGTCCCAGCTTTCAGGATACTCCAGTTTTACCTGGAATAACAGGAAAACTTGGAACATTGAGACTTTGAAGATACAGGTCTATTTACATGGCTAAACAAAGAAAGCTTGCTATGCCGAGGAAATCACTGATCGTTTATGAGTGAGATTAAAATTGAGCTTTCTGAAGAAATTCAGAAGTTTTGGAAACTTGGGTTCACCACCACAAGCCTGACAGCTTCAGAATTGGTAAGGACTATTCCACTGAGCTGAGAAGTGATGTTGGCTTGTGGTTCTGTGATACTGTAAAATAGAATGTGCCAGAAATCTGGAAGAATACAGAGCAGAGTCCACTGGTATTTCTCCAGTACTTTGCCTAAGTTATAAAAGCGTGTGTGAATGAAAGACTCAAGGTACCAGATGGACAGCAGACCTGACCGTGACGGCAGGGGTTTGTCTCTGCTCTCAGATGCCATGCTCCGAGTAACCTTTAAGAAGCTGCCATTTGGAGAGTTGTGATGAAGCATCAAGGGACACCTCTTTGTACTGAACAGTCTCCTCAAACGCTTTCACACGTTAGAGAGCAGTGGTCCTGATGCTGCATAAGCTTCGTGTAACTTCAGTCGCAGCAGCGTGTTGCAACAGATTGAGTACAGGAGTATAGGAGTGGGTAAGAGAATTCAACGTGATTTGTTAAAGCTAGACAGTCGTAAGATCCGTGAAACCGTAAAAGTATGCCACCCCCTTCTCCAAACATTAAAACTTGTTAATTGTGGCAAAACGCAATTAGTATAAAATTTATTGTCTTCTATCACACACTTAGGCTGCGGGACATCAGAAATCAATTTCAAACTAGATGGGGAACTTCTTCCCTGTGGGCTAACGTTCATAGCGCCAGATGGTGCTACACGGGCAGCTGGGGCGAGGATACGCTAGTGATCTCCCCTAGCCCTGAATCCTGCATGCTGCAATGTGCACCTGGCAGGCCAGGCTGCCCAGCGGTGCTACAGTGGCACAAGCGTTATGGGGTAAAGAACCACTTTCTGACTGGACCTGAGGCCTGCTGGAGCCCAGGAAGGAATTTCCTGCCTGGTACTGGAATTCTGTAAAGCCTATATCTGGGGAGGTCATAAGCTGCAGAGTAGACCTGTTGTTATTATTGTCTGAATGGTCACACTGTCAAATTTGCCTTCTGAATAGTGTGTCTCCCTAGACCTGGCTGCTCTCAGCTGTGGCTGGAGTAGGCAGCAGTGGAGAGATGCCGAGTAAGTCAAAGTGCTGAGATAAGGAGAGTGAGTACGCAACCATGACTGAGGTATTGATGCTAAACTCCCAACCAAGGCTCTTTGAAGAGGAGGTAGAAAGAATGTAAGAGGCAACAGGTGGGGAGAAGGGCTGTGACTCCCGTCTTCTGGATACGAGACAGCTAGCGCAACCATGAACTCATAGCAACTGTGGCTTACCTGCACAGGATCAGCTGAAATCAGGCAGAGATGAGGATGACCGCCAAGCCCCCTACTCCTTGCCGGAGGAGCTATCAGCAGTGGATAGCTGCTGGGAGAGGAAAGATCTTTTGTTTTTGCAGATGTGGCCACAGGCACGTTTTCCATGCTCCACTGGATGGTCCACACCCATGCACACATGAGCGATACTCACTAGGTCTAGTGAGTTATTGAAACAAAAACCAAACCAAACCAAACCAAACAACAGATGTCTTGCCCAGTTGGTGTGTTGGAAGGAGTAGGAAGGTGAAATAGGGGTATTTATAGGGTTATATTTCTTTATGTACATGCATGAAATTTTTAAAAATAAAGAAAAAAATTAAATTTATTGTTTTACCATTTTTGAGTATTAAACACATTCGCATTGTTGTGCAATTAATCCCGAACTTTCTCACCTTACTTCATACCCAGGAAGCAGTGGTTCCTCCCTCCTTTTCCATAGCTTCTATCTGCAGTGCAGGAATTGAACAACTCTTGAGCCCTTGCACACAGTATTAGTGGCAACACATAATTGTATACTTTTATGATTGGTTTATTTCAACTAGTAAACTATTCTAGTTAAGGAAATATTGCCATTATCATAAAATGTTATTTATGTAATGTGTTTACTATTGTTATCTTAAGCAACTATTAAATGCTAAACGGTCTCGGTTTAAAATTTGGACTCAATGCTTTTAAAAACTATCTTGTGTGTGGTGTGTATGGGTGTACATATGTGTGTGAGGTGCATGTGTGTGTGATGTATGCATGTGTTTGCAGAGCGAATGCCCAAATCCATGTGTCCAGAGCAGAAGATGGGCTCTGCTGACCTCCGTTATCTCTCTACGCCTTATCCAGGATCTTTCACTGAACCTGGAGTTTATGCGGCACTAGACAGGCAGGCAGTGAGCCCCAGTCATCCTCCTGTCTCTACCTTCCTCAGGGCTGGGGTTGCTGGCAGCATGGAATCATTTTCGACTTCTACCTGGGTGCTGGGATCCAAACTCTAAACTTCATATGTGCACAGCAAACAATCTCAAGGGTGCCTCCCTCTCTCCAGCCCTGAATATAGTAAGTTTTGGTAAATACCATCCACTTAGCTCTTTGAGGTTCTCAAAGAAATTTAGGAGTGCTTAGGTTTTCCCAAACCAAGAGTTACTCTCCTATATACATTGTGCCACTGAGGGCCAATCACATCACTGTATACGGCTCAAAGAGGATGAGTCATTTGCTCAATGCTGTGTTACAGATGTTACTATTACTGTCAATGCCTTCACTTTCTGGTGACAATCACAAGACTGTATCATATTTATTTTGCATCTATGGAGCAGATAACAAGTGAGTATTTGACAGGTGAATAAATATTGACACCCAAGTTGTAGTCAGCAGACCTTGGGGTTACAACAACCAAGAGCACATAATTAACAATTTTGAGGAAACCAGGGAAAATATTTTCTGTAGCTCTTATGTAGCTTAATATGTTTGGGAAGAAGTGCAACTGAAGCTAACTGAACTCATTTGACCAATTTTGTTGTTTAGCATGAACACCAAGTAGGATATTAGGCAGGCGATAGTAAAATATACAGAAAAGACAAAAAGCTATGCAAGGGAGCCCTGGGTGCTGATGTTTGCAAAGTTAAATCTTAGCTTCAAATTACATCTTCATTGACAAATGCTTCTTTATTTCTTCCTTTTAAACATCTGCTGATAAGAGAGACCCCTTGGCTTGCGAGGCCTTTAAATTCTCATGGGGTGTGTAAACGCAAACTGGTAAAGCATACAAGAGTCAGACGGTGAAATTGAAAGCCACCACGAATGCAACCGGATCATTGTACTTTCAACCCATGCTTGCCTGGACATCGTCTTTATTTCTCATGCGCAGCACACTTGTTCACCGTCTTTCTTCTGATGGATGTTTTTCATTATTCTGAAGACACAGGCCCTTGGAGGACATGCTTTTGAGCTGGATTAAAATTACTCTGCATTAAAAATTAAAATTTATAGAATGACATAGGAAACCAGTCTCTATATTAGGCTAAGCATTGCATGGCTAATCCATGTGTGTCGTTCAGTATAAAGGACTCTTCAGATTGCTTTATGTCTTACTACTTTATGTCTTGCTGTGTCTTTATCAATCTATTGTTGTCCTGAAATCAAGAGTGTCTGGGATCTCAATGCAGCAGGATACCAACAATCTGATATTCTGTCTGAAGAGAGTTGAGAAACGTGGTGTTTATCAGTCTCCGTGGAGTGAATCCCTCGTCCTTTCCATACTTGCTTTTGACTCCCAAAGCCATGTCAGCTCCACTGGAGCAGACGGTTACCACCAAGTCTTTCCACTAACACCATAGGACAGATTTTAACTTTCTAGGCCAGATATACTGTAGCATGAATTCTAATTAATTTTAATAATAAAAACCCAGAGTCAGATATAGGGGTTAATGCTGAAAGATCAGAGAAGTAGAGTAGCCAACCACTAGAGAATTCTTACCTCTACCAATGCTCAGACCAAAGGGGCGATCCTATCTCTATGAATCCTCAGACTGCTGCTGTCTCTACAAAACCTCAGACTGGATCCATCTCCATGAATTCTCAGACTGCTTCTGAGTCCCTGTCTCCTCCTTCCTTGTATTCCCCTCTCTGCCCAACCATATCACGCCCGTCTCCACCTCCTTAGTGCTGGGATTAAAGGTATATGCCACCACTGCCTGTCCTCTGTGGCTAAATTGAGGCTTAGCTCTGCACTCTGATCTTCAGGTAAGCTTTATTTGTTAGATCACAAAGAAACTATCACGGCAGTGCACAGTCTTTGTCTCCATCTCTTTCTCTCATAGAGATGGGTAAAGAGCATTGTGGATGGTGTCTTCTGCCAGAGGCCTTGGTCCAGGGCTTGTAAGCTTTTGAAAGTAACCTCACTTGAAATTTTACCTAGTGCTCTTTAATTCTGAAACTCTGGATCCGCTGAATCTAAAGAGAGTCAAAAGAGAACACAATTCAACACACTTTCCTCACATGGAGAAGCAGCAAGGAGGCTGAGTGAACTTACCTAACCGACAGGGATAGGCTAGGACCCAACCTCAGGCTTCTCCATTGCTTACTCTTCTTTCAGCATAGACTGATAGAGAACACTGTGGGTTTGAATGCTAGTCTGGAATATATGGGAAACAGGAGCAATACCATGACAAGCCCCCTCCCCGATGTGATCTCCTGCCTCCCTCCGTCCCTCCCTCCCTCCCTCCGTCCCTCCCTCCCTCCCTCCGTCCCTCCCTCCCTCCCTCTCTCTCACACACACCGTATTTAGGTCTTTAGTTCGCACACTCCATTGTGTCATTTTGCTCAGAGATGGCAAGAGCTCTGTTGACGGTCACACAGACGGCCCACGCTGACACACGTGAACGCCCTTCGTGAGGAGGGAAGGACCGTAGGAGGGCAAAGCTGCCATGTAATAGAAGCTTTTTCAGGTGGGGCTCTGTAGTGCTTGTTTGCACAGTGTTGTGTACAGGTACACGAAGTCTCATGAGGTCACACACCCTGCGGTCTGTTCTCACTTGCATAATTCATAACTTTGTAAGGCGATACTGTCATAACTGAACAGGCCTCTCTTTTTCTCATCTTCGGCAGCCTTGAAACCATATTCTTAATTTCAGACCTCACTAGAAGCCCCCTTAGACCTTTGGTTTGTTATTTCAAGGCAAGGATGAAAAGAGTTTAAGGTATGGACATGTTTAAGAAAAATACACTTATTGCTTTGAGCTTTCTCTTTCATTTTGTGGTATTTGGCAAGCTTCTATTGCCTCCTGAAGCAGTTGCTGGAGGTTAAGAGACTGGCTGGGGTTTGGTCTCTGGCCTGCTCTGTGGCCCTCTGGATTTGATACTTAGCAACTATATAAAATGAGACTGCTTTTAGAACCCCTGAAAGCCATGTCTGCGGCGTGGAAGCCTAACACAACGCTGTAGACTAAGTGACTTCCATAGAAGTTAATTTTTCTGTTTTGGAGGCTTTGAAGCCTTGGCTCAGGGTTTGCCAGGGTTGAGTTCTTGTGAGATCTCATGGTACACTCACACAGCAGAGATAGAAAAAGAGCAAACGTTCAGCGTCTCATAAGGACCCATCAAAAAGGGTACCACTCTTTCTACCTCACCCAAGCTGAGTTCTTTTCCAAATGTCATCGCCTTTGGAGTTACCTGGGGTTGGTCCTGCTCTCAGTAACCAGACTTACTTGTGAAATGCCAGCCTTTCCTTTCATAGTAGACAAGGGTTCTGAGTACATCCTGAGATGTATCTGTAGCCAGGCAAGGTTTCTTGGAGGAGCTGAAGTAAGGCTGGCTGTGCTCGAGCCAACCCCTCACTGGGAGAGTTAGGCCTGGACTTGTGTGGGGGGTGTGAAAGTAGAACACGATCCACACTGGGGACTGTGGGCCACAAGATTGCCGCTCCAGTGTCCAGTACCCTTGTCTTCTGCTACCCCCAGCAACCGTCTGCTTGCCAGTGTCTGCAGGAGCTATCTTGACATGGTCGCCAGGTCTGGGAGAGTCATTGGACCTCGTCTGCTGCAGTTCAAATGTATTCCTGAAAACCCACGCAGAGAGGCGGGGAATGGGGGGGGGCGCTTTAACAGGTGACTGTATGATGCGGATTCCTCACAGATGGGTTAAAGCCTTCGCCGTGGGAATGGGCTCCTGACAGAAGGATGAGTCTGAACTCAATCTCCTAAATCTCCTACTCTCCTGCATTTTCTCTCACACCTGTTCTCTCTCCACCAGCCCCTCTCCGGTGCCAGTGAAGGCGCTCTTGCCTTTCTCTGTGGGATGATAAAGCAAGGAAGTGTTTTGCCAGAAACAGGCTCCTTGGCCATCTCTGTTGTGAGAGCTAAATCTCCACAAGGAATAGAGTGCTGCTAATTAACACCACTCCATCTCAGACACAATGGGGTAAATCGAGGCTACCGGAACCAGGACCTCTCCCTCCAGCACCCACACCTCCCAGTTTTCCTTAGGCGCCTGTTTGGCATGAGTGCTCATGCAGTTCTTAGAGCCTGCCCTGTCGTTTCAGTTTCCTGAAAATGCTCGTTCCTGGAGGCTTTTGTGGTCTCCTTCTGACCACATTGGGCAGTACTTTGGAGTGATACCAGACATCCTCAGTCCCCTCCAGATCTCACTTTGTGATCCCATATTGTGATCCACGGGCTCCCCTGAGACCTTATTTGGTGCCCATAGCCTAGAAGAAGATTGTACTTTCCAGACTATACTTCTCATTCCAAGAAACGCTCACGCTTATTTAGGGTAGAAGATTTTCAGACAGCAGCCTTTAAATCTCAGTTTAAACCAAGTGTGAGTCCTCCCATAACCCCCAACATCCCAGTGTATGCTGAGCCTGATTCCTTACATAGTCCCCAGCGTCCAGTGTATACTCAGCTTGAGTCCTCCAATAAATCCCAGTATCCCAGTGTGTGCAGAGCCTGAGTCCTTCCATAGCTCCCAGCATTCCAATGTATGCTGAGCCTGAGTCCTCCCATAGCACTCAGCATCCCAGTGTATACTTAGCCTGAGTCCTTCCATAGCTCCCAGCATTCCAATGTATGCTGAGCCTGAGTCCTCCCATAGCACTCAGCATCCCAGTGTATACTTAGCCTGAGTCCTTCCATAGCTCCCAGCATTCCAATGTATGCTGAGCCTAGTCCTCCCATAGCACTCAGCATCCCAGTGTATACTTAGCCTGAGTCCTTCCATAGCTCCCAGCATTCCAATGTATGCTGAGCCTGAGTCCTCCCATAACACTCACCATCCCAGTGTATACTTAGCCTGAGTCCTTCTACTGCATTCAGCAGCCCTTCTGTCCTTAGCAACTGTCCTCCAAAGCAAGCCGCCTACCATTTGGGGGCATTTAGCTGTAGCCTCTTGCAAAAAATCATGCCAGCTCGGCTTGTTGGCTGCCTACACACCCATGTAGAGGGGTGGAGAAGGGCTCAAGATTCTCATCTGAGGATGAAGCTGTTTCCTCCCTTCTCTTGTACAAAACTCTGTTCTGATTGCATGTGGCCTGAGGAAGAGTCTATAAAGGAGTTAAAGTCTACTGAGGTCAGGGCAGACTAGAGCTGGGACTCCATCTATGTGGATAAAGAGAAGCCATCATCTCTGCTGTATAAGGCTTTCCAGTTGCAGCCTTTTGAGGCAGGGGCATCCACAATCCTAAAGGAAGCCCAATAAACTCACTGGTTCCCCAGAGTGGATTTTGGCAGAACTGTGACTTAGCTTTTCATTGGGTCCTTAGGAGGAGGGGTGCGTGTTGCTCACATCTGCTCTGGGGAAAGGAATTTCAGCAACACCTTCCCAGGCTTGTCATTACTGAACTGACTTCTTGTCTAGGTGGGGGACAACAGAACAGGCACTGCAGGTTGTGTCGGTGGTCACTTATGAAGTCCTATTGACTCCTGGAAGGAAGGCTGGCAGGACATCACATAGAGATCAGAAGCACGGCCCATAGACACCGTCAGAGACATGAGAACAGACTGGCTGTCTCTGGAAGCAGGCAGAGCTGCTGGTCTGAGGCTGGACTGTGCTTGCTGGCAGAGTCAGGATCTCTGTCCTCAGAGCACCTTCAGCCTAATGAGAAGCAGGACGGCTGCAGAGTGGCCTGGGACAGTGCATCTCTGGCATGGCCAAGGCTGGAGCACCTAGGAAGAAAGTGGGCCCGGAGGCGAGGCCTGGATGCACAGGCCTAGCCTATGTCTTAGGATTCAGGATGATAGGGTTTTTGAAGATCGTGACCCAGTGGTCCAGCCCTCTGTTTCCTTGATGAGAGGTTTCTTTTTAGGTCTGAAACTCAAAGCCAGCTGATATTGGACAAAAACATCTCCAAAACTGTGAGACAAATAACCTTTTCACGTAAGTGGCGAACCTCAGGCCTGTTTCATTTAGAATTATGAGTTCATATCAAGTTTCCTAGTCACTGTGTTCCTGCCGATCCATGTTCCTTTTTGATGGACCCTGAGAATGCTTTTAGTCTCTTTACTTGTCAGCAGTGATGCCCCAACTATATCAAATGTGTATCAGGTTACCGAGGTGGAAAGTGCTTCTCTCAGTTGTGGGGTTTTAGAAGTGGAGTTGTTAGTTAAACTTCACATGCATTTGCATTGTAAGTGAATATCGCTCCATTGCTTGTTTTTTTTATAGTGGAACCTAGGGCCCTGCGCATAGGAGGTAAGTGCTCTACCATCGAGCTCTGTCCCTAACCACTTTGGTTTTTGTTGTTGTTGTTGTGTGTCTGTCTGCTGTTGGTTTGTTTAAATGTAGGTCATGCCTCTCTCTACTTCCGCCAGAAACATAAGAGCGAGTCTGGATTTCTACTCTTGTCAAGACCCTACCAAAGAATTTCCCTATTACCAATTGATTATCACCACAGCACTAAGTCAGTGTTTCTTGTTATACTAAAAGAGGCCAAACGTCTTGAAAGAGAACCTTCAAAACCTGGGAAGTACTTCTGTTCTTGTGGGAGGAGGCAGGGGACAGGAAAGACTCACCCCAGTGACAGAGGACTCAGTAGCAAAAGGTCATTTGCCCAGCATTCCTCCTGGGTAACTGTGTGCCCCTTTCCTTCCTCTTGGCTGACATGCTGAGCTCACTGGATGCTCATGTCAGGCTGAGTTTAAGTTGCTAGGGTGGAAGAGGGCTTCTTTGCTTGCTGCCCTTCTACCCTTCAAGCTTTGATTTTTCTAGAGCTTTCAAGGGCTTTCTCGGACAAGCTCAGTTCAGGCAATCCAGCCTTCATTTCTTGCTATGGCAATGCTGCATGAGGGCTTGTTAATCTCCTATCTCCACAGCTTCCTTGTCTCATGTATGCGGGGAGGGTGTCAATATAGCGCAGCCTCGGTGTGTGAGTCTCTCTCCTGCCCACATTTGCTGCCAGATAGTTTCTCTGTCATCTGCTGATATTAAATGTGTGTCTCAGCAGTGTTCACCTTCGCTCCAGGCTACTTGCCAGAGGGGGTCTCCCGACTGGGTTCCCCTGGGAAGCTGGAGTACTGTAATCTATGTCACAGTCAGTATGGAAAACGTTAGCAGAACACAGCGTGATATATCAACATCTCTAAGACATGAATTGCTTTGGGAATTTGACTTTGCAGCCGTGAAAACTGTCCATAACCAGAGATCGTCAGAGCCAATAAAGTGCATACAACATGACGGGGAGCCCAGCCACACTCAGAGAGTTCAGATTTCAGGCTAAAAGTGATTGTGGCAATACGTTAGATGCATATATCCTTTGTCCTGTCTCCTAAGGAATGAGAGAATATCTATTTCTAGTTAGGAATTTTCATTTTAGAAGCAGTATAATAAAGATTATGGGCCAGGTCTCACTCCCACTCTTTCTTCCTCCCTTACCCACTGTCTTCTTTCCCTTTTTCATGTCTGAAGAAGTTGCCACACGGTTGTCACTGTGATAGACATAAGCATCAATATTTCTGGGGCTGGAGAGATGGCTCGGTGGTTAAGAACACTGCTGCTCTTTCAGAGGACCGGGGTTCAATTCCCAGCACCCACATGGCAGCTCACAACTGTCTATATCTCCTGCTTCAGGGGATCCAACACTCTCATACAGACAAGACACCAATGTAGATAAGGCATGACACCAATGTAGATAAAATAAAAATAAATTATTTTTAAAAAAGAATCCATATTTCTGATTATAAACATCTTCCCTTTGGCCTTAACTTGTCTTCCAGTCAGCCCTTGAGGGGGAGTATATGCTTCATAAAGTTTGACTAAGTAAATAACAATCATTAGTTTTAGAGAGGGGACTCAGTAATCTATTGATCTATCTCCTGCTTATCCACCCCTTCTTCTCTCTCTCTGGATTCATAGATTCTAGAGATGAGGTTCTTGCTTCTAGAAAACTCCTTTTGCCAAAAGCCTTGTACACCATACAGCTTCAAAGGCATGGATGACTGTCTGTCATTTTGATGAATGAATTAAGCATTGGCAAGGTCAATTAAGGTTTTTCAGAACTACACAGTTCTTTGGGGTTCAACCCTAATTCAGTGCCTGAATTAGAAGCCCTTGAGGTCATCCAATCATTCTCCTTCTGGGATCTGCTGGCGTCTGCAGGGCTCTGGGGATCACAGGCATCCTATAGTCTAGTAGCAGAGAATAGCAGAGACCCCAAACTCTACCTATTGCCGGGCAGTGGAAGACTGTAATGGAAGCAAACACGGCGAGACTTACAGACACCCACTCACACTGGAACACAACCACCTTATTCTAGCCACAAAAAAACCAACTTCTGCTGTTCATTTGGGTCAGAAAGAGACATAAAGAGATTCACCCTGACAGGAAGCATGCCCATGAGTTTTCTTCATTAGCACACCTTAGTTTCTTGCAGTGAATCAAATTTTAACCAATGGTCATTGTCCAGTCCTTGTCCAACATGATGGTTAGTGTTATGTCAACCATAGATGTAAGCTAGGGTCATTTTAGAAGAAGGAACCTCAAATGGAAATAATGACCCCACCAGACTGGCCCGTGGGCAAACCTGTGGTACATTTTCTTGATATGGAAGTGTCAGATCAGTATGGGTGGTGCTGCCCCTGGGTTGGTGCTGCCCCTGGGTTGGTAGTCCTGGATGTTAACAGAAAGAGGCCAAGTGAGCCAGGAGGAGCAAGCCAATAAGCAGTGTTCTTACGTGGTCCTCTTCTGGATTTCTGGGTTCTCTGCTCACTGTGCCCCTGTAGTACACAGACACACATGCAGGCCAAACCCCCAATCACACAAACTAAAAATAAATAAATCTTAGAAGCGGAGGAGAAGAAGCCATATGTTGAGCAAGGTAGAAGGTGAGTGGTACCTGAAGCTGGCTGACATATCTGGGTCTCTTTCACGAGAGAGAGTGCTGGACTTTTGTGTTAAAGAAACCATTGTTACTTACATTGGGCTGTCTGTTAGCTCCATAGAATCCAGTCCTAACAATGTAGGTTCTTAATTCTTCAGATCTCTTAAGAACATACCCAAAGCTCAGAATTCCCTAGAACAGACCTCCCAAATGTCATTTCACCTGGGAGCAAGCTGGCGTCAGGATGGCCACGCACGTTTCTTTCCCAATGTCCTTCTGCCTCTTTGTTCCGACTTCCTTAAAGATGTTTCACAGGGGATCAGCAGGAGGCTTCAGCTGGGAAGGTCTCCACCTCACAAGGACCCAGCTTGCAGGACTCCACCTCATCAGCAGACCCAGCTTGCAGGGCTGATCTGAATGGCCATATGTTTCTTCACCCTTTGCCCCAAATAACCAGGG
This sequence comes from Chionomys nivalis, assembly GCF_950005125.1. NCBI lineage: Eukaryota > Metazoa > Chordata > Mammalia > Rodentia > Cricetidae > Chionomys > Chionomys nivalis. The sequence goes on from NC_080086.1 coordinate 145,605,679, forward strand.
CTTTTCCAGACTTTGGGTCTCCATCTGTCCACTTGGCCATGTTCCATTCATGAGCCTTTCTTAAGAACCATCAAGTCTGTTCATTTGCACATGTATGCACCTTCTACTATGAAGAGCTTCAGTGGAATTTAGTTTCAAGTCAACCTTAAAAAATGTTTAAGTCAACCAAGATACCTCAACCTGTTACCATGGTGCTGCCGTTCTCCCCTAGGTTCAAATTCGTGGGTCGGGGTTAGACAAGACAAAAGCTTAGGCTGTGTCGCCTGCAGACACTCGAGAGCCCTCAAGGCCCTGCAAGCACAGTGTCCGCTGGACCCACCTCCCCAGCCTGTCCATGAAGCCGTTCTTGTGGCTTATTTTGTTTTGTTTCAGGTTTCCCCACCCACCTGCCCAGGCTGACCTTTTCACGAGGCTCTGCAGAATGGACTAGAAAATTCTTTAGGCTTGTTTGTTTCTACAGCAGTTGGAATTTAAACTAGAGACCATTCATAAGTTCCAGGAGAACATCTAGTTTTGAGTTTGAAGACTGGTGTTACCATATGAGTTTCTAGAGCAGCTTGATATGACCTCATAAACATTGCTGGTGCTTCCCTCGGGACGCCATTCCGCTCACCCCACAGCTCACTTGGGGTGACAATTTGCCTCAAAGTGCTGGAAAGTTATCAAAAGGAGAGAGAGAGACAGAGAGAGAGACAGAGAGAGACAGAGAGAGAGACAGAGACAGAGAGAGACAGAGAAAGAGAATTCACCAATGTACAATTGAAGTCTAGGCTGATATTTATTAGATTCATAAGGCTGCATTACTGATACAGAGGGGAGAATAAACGGAAGTGTCAGTAACATTAATAATAGGTGCCATAGGGCAGCAGAACTCAATGCTGTGGAGGGAAGCAGAAAAATTCATGGGCCTCAGTGGATGAAGGCACTCAGCAACCTCTGGTCTGGATTAGAAATTTCTGTTGGATCCCAGCTTTGACTCTGCCTTACGACCTGATAAACGAGCCACTTCATGTCTCCGAGCTGTGTATTCCACATGTGGCTGCACACTTCAACGCTTCAGACCACATCCTTTCTGATTTTAGAAAGTTTCCAAACACAGCTGCGATTAAAGACCCACGGCTCGGCTGTAAGAAGCAAACTTTTGTGGTCCTACCAAATGAAGTGCTCAGCTGTAGCTCAGAAGACAATACAGGCATTTACCTGCCATGCATTCTGGAATCCTCATTGAGAAGTGTTGGATGGAGTCTCCACAGAGGGTGGCCCACCTCCTTGTCCCTGCCCAGACCTCACACCTCTCTGCCTTTCAGATGTCTCACGGTGGCAGACACAGAAAGATGCTTTGTCTTTCCATGGCAAAAATAGCCCCTGATGTTGTTTGTATATAGTCTATTTTTTACTTTAATTTTTTTATGATTTTAAATTTTTATTATTTTCCCTTATTAAGCGTTTTGGACTCAGTCAACATTCAGCACCCTTCCTCATTCTTCAACCTTTCCTAAGCACATTGCTTTGAGGCCTGGGATTGTTTCAAAAGCAAAGAAGAACTCACTGGTGTGGAACTGCTTGGTTTTCAATCATAAATGTCAATACACATAAACAGAGTATGTATTACACAATTAAAAGATGTAAATACAGGGTCTCTCTGTGAAATCACTGTTAAATGTTCTACACATGTGCGTTTTTAAAGTCATAAACATTCTGTTTAAGTTTAAGATAGACAAAGTTTACATACAAGTGAAAATGGGCAATGTTGGTTTCTCTCCGAAACTGTTTGGGAAGCGCGTGTGTTTGTGTGTATAGAAGAATATGCATAATATAAAATCTATGTGTACTTTGGTGTGCCTTTATGTAGAATTTAACAACACATTTCAGTTGGAGTTGTGTTCACCTTTCCTCACGAACAATCTTACAGGGTGGTTTTGTTATTTCTGCGGGACCAGCTGACATCTTCATGGAATTATGATTTTTGAGGGATTAGGTAGAAACAGTCTTCTGACATGAGCTCAGACCTCACCCTCCTCCATGCCAGTGCTGTGCCGCGTTCCAGAAACTGTCAGGCAAATGAGGTGAGCGGGGACTCAGCGAGGCAGGGGCCACCTCTGCCGGTCAACATGAGCGCACCAGTGAGCATTGCCTGCCACACTGCCACTTGCTAAGTGGCATGGCCAAGTTTCTGTCAGGCTGTTCAGCGTGTAAGCTCTGAGGCAGGATGTGGACGAGAAGACATGTTAATACCCACACTGAGTTCTAAAGTCAGCACATTTTGCCATGCCAGTTGCTAGTTTCCATCATTTGGCAGAAAAAGCCACAAGAAATATTCTTCGCCCAAGGTTGGAAGAAGCTTGGTATGTGGACAGTCTTTCAAACAACAACCACAGTCATGCACATGTTGGTGACTGGGCCACTGAGTGTGAAATGACCTCCTGTGCCTGAGACAAAAGGAATTATGTGTTCTGATTTGCTGCTGTGTATTTCCCAACACTCCCAGGACTGATGCTCCTGGCCTAGTGGCCTTTCTTTCACTCTTCACCAAAGGGGGAAAATCAGGTATCTGTTTATTATCAGAGTCTTAGGATGCAGTGGGCTCTGCATGGACCACTTGGTCCAGTTTTAGAGCCTTGGTCTGGTGTGTGGTGGGGGTGTGGAATGGGGCATGGAACTCTGTGCCTTGGGCATGCCAGAAGCTCTCTGCTGCTGAAACATATCCTCAGTTCTCTTCTTACTTTTGGTTTTGAGGTAGGGTTTCACCAAGGCATGCCTTGAACTTGTGATCTTCCTACCTCAGCCACTCAAGTAGCTAAGATTAAAAACCTTGGCTTACTTTTCTTGAATTACATTTCTTACGTGTAGAAGTTTTAGGTTTGCAGAAAACATGGAATGAAAAACAATGGCTTTCCTCATCCACTCTTTCCACCCAAACCCCACTGCTCCTCATTCTTACAAGGCTGAGCGAGTTTGCTACACCTCTAACAATGGATGATCCAATCTTGCTGTATTGGTTATCACAGTACTAACTAAAATCTACAGCTTGCATCAGGACACACTCCTTGGGGTGGACATTCTGTGGGCTTTGGTGGATGGATCACAGTGTGTATGCACCATGTTGTATGAGAATAATTCTCCTGCCCAGATGTCTCCTGCCAGTCGCCCTTCAACCTCTGAGAGCCATTAAAAACAATTCCCTAGCATGTAACCTTCTTCAGTGGACTCCTTTCTCTTCGCAATACGCACTGAAGGCTCGTTTAGCATCCTTTAGCTGATTGTCAGCTTGTCTCATTGATGACTCTTATTCTGTCATATGGATGCTCTGGTCCAGATTCCATCTTGGTTGTTTTCAGGTTTTGCAGGTTATCACTAAAGCTGCTGTGGCTTTTTAAATAGGTATGGCCCCCATAGACTCATGTGATTCAGTGCTTGGCTCATAGAGAGTGGCATTATTAGGAAGTGTGGCCTTGTTGGAGGGAGTGTGTCACGGCAGAGGTGGGTTTTGAGATCTCGTTATATGCTCAAGCTACACTCAGTGTGAGACACAGTACACTTCCTGCTGCCTGTGGATCGAAATGCAGAATTCTTTTCTCCTTCAGCACCATGCCTGCCATGATGATAATGGACTAAACCTCTAAACTGTAAGTCAGCCCCAATTAAACGCTTTCCCCTTTAGAAGAGTTGTGGCCACGATGTCTCTTCACAGCAATAGAAACCCTAACTGGAACAGCTGCCAAGACATTTATCTTTCATTATAGGATATTCCTTCCACGTGGATTTCACAGGACATATTTCTAAGAGCGGTTGCTTTTCGGTCTCAGCAGACTTTCCAGGCAGTATCTACAGTCTGTCAATTCTGATTCCTGCAACCCCTTCACCCTGTCTCTAACCACTCCTATAATCTGCCTATTCCAGTCTCTGGTTGTATTTGCATTTCCTTATCTTATTGCCAGCATCCCCTTTGCCCCCATGTAGTTTAGCAGTCCGAGTCTTTCTCACTAGTGTATCAGGAACCATCCACTTCCTGCTTCTGCTCCCATGGATCCCTTTGACATGGAGAGATGAGCAGCCAGCTGCACAGATTTGGTCTGATGCTTGCTCCCCTACCTTTCTAGCACTTTGTGTTTCACTACATCACCTCGTGGATTCTGTTTTTTCCATCTGTGGAATGGGTTGAATATCTTCAACATGGTAGCTTTCCTGACACCTCACTAAAAGATGCTCTCATTCTCTCCCTCTGCTACCTTAGAACCATCACCTCCAGATCCAGGCATTTCCCCCCTTTTGCTTTCTTTTCTGTGTCCCTGTTGCATTTCCAAATTAGAACATGCCACTTTCAGGTACTGTGCCAGGGCAGGCTTTTAAAGTTGCATTCCTTCACTTTTAAATCTGTGTGGTCAAACATTGTAATCTCCATTATCCTAAATTCAAGGGTGATTCACATCATTGGCCTCGGGTATAAATCAGCAAACTTTTAATGTTGTCAAGGGCCAGACAGAAAATACCATACTTGATTTTCTTTTAAAATTTATCTTATGTGTATTGGTGTGAGGGTGTCAGATCCCCTGGAACTGGAATTTCAGACAGTTGCAAGCTGCCACATGGGTGCTGGGAATTGAACCCCAGGTCCTCTAGAAGAGCAGCTAGTGCTCTTACCCACTGAGCCATCTCTCCAGCTAGATAATACCATAGACCATGGGGTGGTCATTATTACAAATGCAGAATTCATCCTTGCCACATGGAAGCGAATGGGCGAGGCTTGACTCCAATGGCCATTGTGCTCACGACACATCGTTCTTGTTTATTTCTTAGCCTTTTGTAAAAGCAATAGCTGGCTAGAGAGAAGCAGGAGGTAGCCATAGTAGGCTGCAGGCTGCTGAGCCCCACCTGGGTCTTCATAGAGAAAACTGGCTTTGGCAGAGTTGGCGTGATTAGTTTGGGAGTGAAGCAGAGGTGATGGGAAGGGGCTTGGGATTTCATTTCATCACTTTTGCCCCACCTGCAAGAGATCTGATGTGTAAAACTTGGCTTTAGTCATAAAAAAAAAAGCATGAGTTCAAACACCTCACGTGGCCTTCTATCATTCTTCACTGGTTCTTTATAATTTCAGGTGAAACTGACCTAGGGATGTGTAAGAATAGTTTGGTCATCGACACGAGCAATCCCCCGCCCCCCGAGATATCATTTGCTTTCATTGGTGGACAGCTAGCTCTCTAGGGACGCTCTCATGGTCCAGCTACACACCAAGTCTTCCCACTCACACCCATACTGCCCCAGCCCCCCAGTTCAGAACCAATCTGAAGCCGTCAAGCCTTGACACCCCAGGGAGGGAGGTCATTGGTCAGCCAAGTAGGTTACTGCCCCTCCCTCCCTTGTCCGTCACTCATCAGCTTGGCTTTTATTGCCCCAAAACTCCCATTAAATAAAATGTGTCTGGTAACACACAGTTCATTTCCCATGACCAGCATGTGGGGCTGGGTCCTTTCCCTACCAAAGAATCCGAACTATGCTTCTTTCCAACAACCCCCACGTCCTGACCCACAATAGACATTTCAGTGTGTTGTGTCTTCTCTTCTGATTCCAGCCGGTCACTTACCCATTATCACACCTTTGTGTTTCGCCACAGTCACTGCAAGTGGAAACAAGTCGCAGGTGCCAGTGCTACAGCCACTGACCCAGGCTCAGCTGTCACATGCCAGCATCCAAGCCATCCACCCACACCCACCCGCTGTTGACTGGATCTTTTTTCCCCCCTAATGCATATTTCAGCCTTGATTGACCATCCACCATATGGCAGGAGCGTCCTGTGGGCAAGTTTATTATTAACAGCTCACAGCTGGAGTTACAATAACTCCACACGGCTTTGACATTGTACTAATTGACCAAGACATGCCTGAGAACGGCACAGAAAGTGGCCATTGCGAGTTACTCCAAGCGCAGATGGAAGATTTAGGAGCAAACCTCCAGTTTCAGAGGAGAGGTTTAGGCATTTTAAGGTCGGATTGTTGAGAGGGTGGGGAAAAGTAAGGACCTTTTAAGAAAAAGGGAGAGGGTGGGTGGGCAAGCTGTGTCAGGGATTCTTCGGAGCTTCTATTAGGTCTTTATTCAAATGGATTAGTTCGACCAAATTCCTATTAGTGAGAAAGAAGCAACTGTATTTAAAGTGGAATTAATCCCATAGTTTCAAGCACTCAGACAATTAAGTCACTAAATCTACTGGGTATCTTCCGCTTGTATTTCCCTGACTAATCCTCCTGGCCCAGGCAAGGCTGGGCCAGGCCGGAGAACAGTGTGTGCTGTGTTAGCCCTGTCACTTAGCATTAGAGTCAAAGAGGCCAAGTGTGGAGGGGACTTGCTTGCCAGCACTCATGAGCCGAGGGGACGGATGCTGGCTCTGAACTGTGGATCTGGGGAGCCCCTGCAAAGTTATGAAATGTGAATGGGCTGTCTGTGCATCTCTTGGAAAATGTCTTTCTCAGATGTTCGCAGCCAGTGACTTGATTGAGAAATGACCAGGGGAGAAGTGAGGGGGAAGCCAATGAGCTTGACGTCTTATAAATCAGCAGCGTGGGGCTCAAGTGGAACTGTCAAACTGCAAAGACCCGCCGCTGTGCAAGCTTCCGTGTTCTCTAAGAAGCAAAGCCTAACCTTTGCCTTCCTCTCTAGATGAGGAAAGCCTTCACTGGAGCTCACGGGCGAGTGAGGAGTGGAAAAATAAATATGGCTTGTAAAGAAAATGAAAAATTGTAGATCCAAAATAGCATATACTCAGCCACCCCAGTTCTGATCTTGGTGCAAGCATCAGGTTACAAGTAGACTCAAAAAACAGGGCTAAGTGATGCCATTAGTAAATCTTGACTAGACGTTTAGTAACATCAAAAAGAAATCAAATAGAACCTGCACTCAACTAATACCATGATTTCTACTTGATGACCAAGGAAACAGAGACACAGACATTGTGAATCTGTGAAGGATGCTACCAAAATCTATGCTCCGAGCCAGTACACCATAGGTCTCCCTTTAGCTGATGGCCTGCATACTAGGCAGTAGGCAGTAGGCATGTGTGACCCTGACATTTCCCATTCTAACAGCCGTTCTGCGCCTTCCATGCATCTGTCTTCTATTTTGTGCCCTTGATGCTGCGTCTTCCCATACTTACAGATGTCCAGGTTGATGTTAGTGGGAAGCAGCTTTCCATTGGTCAGCATAGGACTGAGGGGACCCTGGCAGAGTTCCAGTGGTAACTATGAGTCTGCCAGATCACATTGTCTCCACCCATGTGAAAGGCATGAAGGTCAGTTCCTGGCACCTCAGAAAGCAGGGTCTGTCCACCCAGCCTGAGCTTGCGTTGCTGTTGCCAGAGACACATAATTGAATTTCCTGAATTATGCACAGTGCTATATAATGTTGTTTGAATAACCATATTTATTTGACTTCTCAGCCCAGTGGCTTCTGCTGAGCTCACAAAGCTCCTATTGATGGAAGAAGGAATTTGTTCATCCAGAAAGTCGTGATGGGCCCATGAGGTGGCAAGAGCTGGAGGATGCCTGGGTAAGGTGGAAATTATCCCCAGCCAAATGCCGGCCACGGGGAAAGTCATGGAGACAACCTGAGCTTGGGGCATGAAAATGAACCCTTTCCTCTTCATTTCTTATGACTCAACTCTGAAAAAGTCAAGCGTTGGAAGGGGTGGGGGTCATGGGAAAAGAGAGGTGGTGGCAAGGGCAGAGCAGAAGGAGGGGAGGACAGTAACGGAAGGGCATTGGAAGGCCATGGGTGGAGCTCATGCATATTATCATATGATATCATATATGATCATATAATCATATGTATCATCCGTGAGTCAGGCATGGTTTGGATAATATATAGGTAATTGAGACACAGCCCAGACCTCCAGAAGTTTACCAATGAGCTGGTGTTTCTGCGCTTTGTAAGCAAAGACCTGGGCATCATAGGAGGGCTCCCTTAGCTTTGAAGACCAGGTTTGGATAAGATCTGTAATTTGGTGATGCTGAAGATAAACTCTTAAAGATAAGTAGAATTCCAGAGGATGGTTAGCTTCTTGGCCTCAGGAATAGTGTTGAAAATCCAGCAGGGAGGGTCTCAAACTCCAGGCAAGCATTTGCTGAATATGGCACCCCCCAGTCACCCTGCTACTCTAGAAATTTCCAGGCAGGTGCAACTTGGCCTTTGTTTTCAGATACTCGGGGACTAAAAAGAGGGAGAGGTCTGTTGTTCCTGCTCCTCTGTCTGGATAGCCCTGTTTCCCACCCAGCCAAGGGGCCACCGAGAATGCTTTGCCACCTTCCCACTGCCCTCATAGCCAGACAGCGAGGGCATCTTTAGGGGTCACAGTTCCAACACGAGAGAAAGAACCGGCAGCTTTAGAAGTGAAGTATCTATTCCATGTAGCCTGGATGTCATTGCAAATCTTTCCTTCTCAAAACTTTCGGGAACTTTGTCATTGCGTGGTGGAATTAGCAAGTGAGCGGGAGCCATCTCTGGAGCAGAGGACAGGGAACAAAGGAAGACAGAGGAGACGAGAAAGAGCTGGGCTTCAAAGTCAAGGGCCAAATGCTCTTCCAGAACCCAGACACAGAAGCCAGTCTTTGCTGTCTGCCCTGAATGAAAGCCATGAATGTTTCAGCTGGAAATCAGTTCTGAGGCATGCAGCCCTCCGCCCCATGCACCGAGACATGCCTCCCTCTGCCCCATGCACTGAGACATGCAGCCCTCTGCCCCATGTATTGAGAGACACACGGCCCTCTGTCCCATGCACCAAGACATGCCTCCCTCTGCCCCATACACTGAGACACACGGCCCTCTGCCCCATGCACCGAGACATGCCTCCCTCTGCCCCATGCACTGAGACATGCAGCCCTCTGCCCCATGTATTGAGAGACACACGGCCCTCTGTCCCATGCACCAAGACATGCCTCCCTCTGCCCCATACACTGAGACACACGGCCCTCTGCCCCATGCACTGAGACATGCAGCCCTCTGCCCTATGTATTGAGAGACACACGGCCCTCTGCCCCATGCACCCAGCCAGACAAGGCTTTTCCCTCTTGCTTGCTTTCCTCTGGTTGTCTCTAGTCACAAGGTAGCCATACAGTGTGCCTCTGCCATCTGAAATGACCTCTTCTCAATCTAACTTCCTATTCACCCACAGGGCTTTGCAAATAATTGGTCTTTGACATCGTTAAGTCCACCTTGCTGGAGAAAATCTCCCAGAAAAAAAAAAAGAAATGAATTTAAAAATAACCTTTAGCTTTTTGTTAGGAACATCTCAAGTCTTTATTGACTGACAGTAGAGAGCATAGATCCCCCTTGAGCCCCGGATGCTCACTAGGCAGCCTCAGCTGACACGCGGCTGAGACTCCCTGCTCTAGTCAAACCTTCTCCGCGGCACCCGTGGCTCCCGATCCCCATGTTTATAAGCACCAGACATCATGTCATTCAATCTGAAATACATCAGTATATGTCTTGATAGAGGACAGAGTTTTTAAATGTATGATTACGATGTTATCATACCTAAAAATAAATTATCCCTTATGTCTGTTCAGTTTAAAATTTTCCCTATCCATGATATATAAATGTGTGTTTACTAATAAGCAGGATTGTATTTCTTAAATTTCTTTAAATATCTAGCCCTTCCCTTTTCCTCTTCTTTCTGCTCCTTTGCTACAGTTTGTAGGTTCTCCACAAGGTGGATTTTACTACATTTTTCTGTTTTCAGTTTCTCGCCTCTTCTTCCTCTTCCCCGCTTTCCTGTTGCCACCCCCTTCACCTTGATTAGCCCAGGCTTGCTTTATACTCATGCTCTTTCTCTTCAGAATTTTAGAATTATAGGCATGCATGACCATAGTCAGCAAGTTTTCAAATTAACGAGAATGATAGTAAGAGCTACAAATCCATTAAGTCAAAGTCCCACAGGAGGCTTTGGACTGGAGAATTCCTAAACCTACCCATTGGTCTTAGGCTCTCAGAACAAGGCCATGTTTACCTTGCTTTCCATCTATAATAGATTCCTATCAAAAACTTTAGCTGCAACCCAACTGAGCTTTCAGCTGCCACTACCAGTTTATGGAAAATACAAAGGACAGAACAAACACACACTCAGATGATAGGCTTCCTTCCCACATTTTAAACATGTATTTCAAGTTTATTGGATGATTACAAACAGGCTTCATTTAGGGTTTATTGGGGGTGAGGGAATGTTTGTTGACAAAATTCGTAAGTCTTTCTTGGACCGCCAGCCCCCAAGCCATGACTCAGAGACTTATTCATTATGAATGCTCAGCCCTAGTTTTGGTTTGTTTCCAGCTAGTTTTTTTTCTTTAACTTAAATTATCCCCTTTCTCTTAATCTATGTGGTGCCCAAAGTTCGTTTACCTTATGCAACTTGCTTTGCTGCTTCTTCATGTATGGCTAACATGTATGGTCCATCTGGCTAACTGGCTCCCCTTTTCTCGCTGACCGCCTATCCTGCCTCTGCCTAGCTATTGGCTATTCAGCTTTTTATTATACCAGTCAGGTGCCTTAGGTAGGCAAGTTGAAACAGCACATCTTTACATAATTAAACAAATGCATTGCAACACATCTTTACATAGTTAAACATATATTCTACTCCACAACAGAAGTGGACACGGATTGCAGGTTCATTTTCTGTCTTGTTGCTTCTGTAGATGTCCATTTCTCTTGGCAGTCCCTGGACTCCTGGCTGGCCGGTGACAGGTTTACACACTTTTGTGATCCTCCTCCACCCTAGTCCTGCCTACAGGTTCTTTCCATTTTATCATGAATAAAGAAAGTGAACATCGTCTTTTCAGAATTTATCGAATAAAAGCTAAAGTGGTTCTATGCAAAAGCTGATTAAAAGTTTCTCTTAGTAAACACTTAAATATTAGTAACCAGGCCTGAGTAACAACCACTTAATGTTTCTTTTTTTTTTTTCCTTTATTGGGGGAGGGTTGGTCTTATTAATTCTCTGAAATATTTGCATCTCAGAAGTTGCTGGTGAAATGAGGTGTAAGTTAGTATTGCTATTACGGTTATAACTTTGACCACACTAGGTTCAAAGATGGAGAAGCCCAGGACAGCATATATTCCGAAGTCTGATAGGAATGTGACCTGGCTCAGGTCACTGACTCTCAGCTCCTGTGACAGCCTCCTTGTTGGTTTCCCTTCTTTCACCCTGGCACTCTCCTGGTCCCTCCCACCCCTTGGGACTCTGTACCCTTTCTGCTGGCACCATTTCCCCTTCCTGACTGCCGAGCCCTGGAGACTTTCGGGATTTGATCTCCCTTGCTCATCTCTGTCACAGTCCACACCCTCCTCCTGAAATCTCACCCATGCTTTCATTTTTTTTTCATTATTATCTATGTGCTGATGACTCTTGAATTTATGTCTCCAGGCCAGACACTCCTCTGAGCTCCTGGTCATAAATCGAATTGCCTATTCCACATCTTGACTTGGCCATCTCCAGGCACTGCAGAGTCTGAGCGGCCCCAGTCTGAACTCGCACCATCTCCCTACCTCTTTCCTCCCCCAGCATTCCCGGGAAACAGCTTCACCAACCTGAAATGAGCCCGTCAGGCCCTTGGCAGCCATTCCTTGCACCTCCCTCTCCCCTGTCACATCCGCTCAGCCAGTAGGTACTCTGATTCTTCTTTCCAGATGTGTCCTCCTCTGTTTCCCCAGATGACTGTGGTCTGTGCTTTTGCAGTCCTGGATTACTTCAGGAGCCTCCCACTTTCTCCAAACCTATGCTCTGCCGAACCTACAGCCAGTCTTCATTTAAAAACCGTGCAGAACTGTTTGCAACTGTCATCTTCATGGGACCTTTGGCATGCAAAGCCCTATACTGTCTATCTCCTAACCCTCCCCAGCCTCACTTCCTAGCCTTTCCCCTGGTTCTTTGCTATCTAGTCAAACTTGTTTCCCACATCTCAGCCTTCGAATCTTTGCTCATGCATTTGCTCTAGGCAGGATTCCTCTCCTCTTTCTTTCCCTTCCCTAGCTAATCTGCACCTTTCTGAATTAGTGAATTTGGACTTGGTCTCTTCAATGTCAGGATCTCCATCCTTGTTCTTTGTGATTAAAAATCTTTCTGGCGGAGGAAACTGAACTGCAGAAATGCTCTGAGCTTGCTTGGCCCCCAGATGGTAGCTATGTGGAAACACACTTGTCTAGTCCCATTCCAGTAGCAGTTAGGTGTTGTCAAGTGTTAGAGTTTTACATGGGTTTTGGCCCCTGAGTTTTGGGTAGAAGCTGGAATGAGTTGAGAGAAGGACAAGCCAATTAAAGGGATGGCGAGTCAGACCTTTGGAGAAAGGTCATAGAAGATTGTTTAGTCTAGAGTGGCACAGAGACCTGGCAAGAAAGAGAGATGGGAAGTTTGCATACCGTGAGAGGTTACTGTCACATGCATGGCCATAAAATTATCTCCGAATGGCCACAGGGCACAACAGACTTTATTAGGTCTTGCATCTCTGTAGATATGACATATTGTAGCCAGAGAGAGCTCAGCTTGATGGAAGAGAAGGCTATTAAAGAGTCATACCAAATCTACAGCTAGCTCTTTACATCTCTTTCTGAGGAAAATCTTAGAAGCAGGAACAACAGCCATCTACCTTAGTTGGTGGCTCAGGCACGGAGCCGGGCAGCCTGCAATCTTGTGGGTGTTCATGATGAACGGCTGAGTGAGGAACGAATGAACAAATGAATGAGTGAATTAACAAAAAGAAGAACTTACCACCTTCCAACCTGCCCGAAATGGAAAAAAATACAGTCAGTGGCACGTGGCCCATAGGGGTCCTCACCTGATCATTTTCAGTGGCCTTATCTGCCCCCAGGTGTTTCCACTTATCTCTGATAAACTGTCAGCCAAGAGTCAATTCAGTGGGGGGGGGGCAAGTGGAGGGGAGGGTAAGACCCCAGATGTTTTCCAAGAAGGAAGACAGGAGAAAGTTATTCCTCAATACTAATATATTTCGTCATCCTATCTGCCTGCAGATGTTCAATTTGGGACCATGCCCAGGTTTCCTTCGCAGCCTTAAAATAAGTTGTGTATCTAAAACACCCAGGACTCCATCATCCCCAGAGATGCATCTCTTTTGTATATGGATGAAGCTGTAAGGACTTGGATCTTACATTTCACTGGCTATGTTTCTTCCAGCCTAACCAGTCCTGTGTGCCTTCTCCACCGGAAACCAGGAAAAATATTAATTGGTGCCATTTACTGAACTCCTACTGTGTGACATGTAAAATCAAATCACCATGGTAGTGCTGTCAAGGCCATATAGAAATCTTCTCTACAGTTGGGGACTTTGCCCAAAGGTGATCATTTCTTCCAGTTCATACCAAACCCAGGACCATGTGACTTCAGAGAGTAATTGTAATTTCTGAGGGCTATTCCACAAGCTAATCTCTCATGAAATACTTTGGATTTAGGTGCATTTTTGCAAGTGAGGAAACTCAGGCCTTGGTCACATTGCCGACAGGCAGCAAAAGTAGCGTCTGTGTTTGTGTTTCAACCATAGGTCCGAGCTGAGTTCTAGCCCTTCTGGTATGGCGTAGACTGATGGATGGCTGGGTTTGTGGGAAGCAAGTTGATTTTTCTCTGTTCTGATCTTCTGTTGCTCCATTAGCTACAAGCTCCCCAGCCTGTGAAAATCATAGCATGGAAGCCACTGGCTGCAGGTGGCAAGGTTTTGGCTCCAGTTCAAGTCTCTTCTGTCATGGTGGACATTCCAGAAAGGACACTCTGTTCCGCGGGACTGTGTCTCTAGCACAGGCTTTGATCTTGGAAAGGATGAGTGAGTCTCTGCACAGCGGTGAAGCTGTCTGTGTGAACTTTGTTTATGTGAGCTCTCTTCCAGGACTCTGTCTGCTTTTGGGGTGGAAGCGCCCTGCCAAAACCTCCCGCTCTCCACGCTGGCTGTGTGGCCGACCTCCTCCAGCCTCTTTAGCGATCTTTCTGCCTGGATGGAGATCAGTGTCTCATAACAGTTTTGGAAACGACCGAAGTTTCCCTGGCAGAGTGAGCGATTGACTCGGCAACATGTTCTTGCCTTTTGGAGTCGCCCTCCAGATTTTCCAGGCTCGAGTCAGTAAATCACTTCATCTTGTACAAATACTGGGCTGTGAGCACCGATGATCTCAAAGGCGAGGATAATTTGAAACCTCATTTGAGAATCTATTCTCCTTTCAACAGTTAGTATAGCTTGAATTGGTGAATAAAAACGTCCTTTGGTGCAGGCCAACACTCCGGTATCTGCAAGGCCTTTGATGGGAGCTAGCCTAGGCTTTCCCTTCACAAGGCTAGGGAAAAGCAACTTTGTCGCCGTCCATGATGAGCCCACGGAGTCTGAGGCTTGGAGTCTAGAATCTTGGGGTCCAGGGGCAGCAAAGGAATAAAGACAGGACAGACACACAGACACATGTACAGAGAAGCGGGGTGCTCTCACCTCCACCACCACGATCTTGAAGCTCCGCATGTTTATCAGGCAGAGCGCAGGGTTGCTAGACTCGGTAGGAGGTCTCGGGGAGGAAGCTAGAGCTGTGAGTCTGTCCACATGGTCCAGTCATCCATGAGCACCCATACCGGGACTCCCGAAGAAAGCTTTGCCGTTCCTCTTGAGCCTGGCCCATACGGGTAACAGCTTTGCCAAATGACTGTGGGCCATTGGTCTCGGAGTCCTCAACAGGCCGGGCCCATGTCAAAGTATACGCTCACTGAGGGCTTCCTCCCCTTCTACACCAGCCCTTCCTCACGAATCTTGGGCAGTTCACTGCTACGAGGAAGGAGCTGTCATTTCCTCAGTCGTGTAGCCATGGGCACGGAATGAGAAAGCGAAACTTCGGAGGTATGAGCAGCCTTCCCAAGGTCCTACGCTAAGTTGTGTAGCGTGTGTTAGGGACCCATAGCTTTCAAGCCCTGAGCCACTTGCTCCTGAAAGTCCCAGGCCACTGTTCATAAATGGTGTCACCATGGAGTAGTTCCATTCTACCTGAGCACTGGCCCCAAGGCTAGGAGACAAGGGCAGTAGGCTACCTGAAAGGACAAAGTCTTGCTCATGTATAAAGCCTTCTTCTTGGGTTGTATTTCAGCTCTGCTGCCCATTCCCTGTGTGGCTTGAGGGTAAATTACTGAGAATCTTTGCACTGCAGCTTTTAATATATATAAATGTGGATACGGTCTTAACCACAGCCTAAGATTCCATATGCATTTTGTGAAGTGCTTGGGAAACAAACGCAGAGGTAAACCCTTAATATGTTCACAGTTTCTTGTTCTGTTTGGGCAAAATCACCTAGAGTGAGGCATGAGGTTCTTATAAGAGGCAAAATAAATGACTGTGAGCACACTTAGATACACTAAAGCTGTGTGTGTGTGTGTGTGTGTGTGTGTATGTGTGTGTATATGTGTGTGTGTATGTGTGTGTGTGTTGGGGGGTGGGTGCTAGACCAGAACAGCCGGCCACCTTTCCTTTTCAAACAGGGCAGAAACTGAAAATCAAGGAGTCAAATCGGAGCCGTGGTAAGAGCTGTGAGGAACCACCATGAGGCCCAGTTCTCCACGCCCCCGGCACCACGGAGCTCTCCCACAGGCAGGCCAAGACAGTGGCTGTTTGGTATGGCTGACTTAGTTAGCACCATTGGTGCCAGCATATTGTCCTAAAGGAGAAAAGGAAACGGGTTTGGTACGGCCTCAGGAGGAAGCTATGCCTAGTACACTACACATGTGAAGTCCACATCCTACACCAGGCCCTCAGGCCATTATTATGTGTCAAAAAGTGAGTCCTAAAACCCTGGTGGGCTCCAGAGAAAACAAATTTGCCCTCTTATGAGAATACCCTTTTCTTCTCCCACTTTTTTTTTTTAAAGACTAAATGAAATTAACTGTTCCCTACTAAATACTTGATTTACGTTACACAGTTTGAGTTTCCCATTATGTGAAGGGTCTAAAGCTCCCCCTCCCACTTTTTTTTTGCCAAGAGCAATGAAAATAATGGGAATGAAAAAAAAAAAGTCAACAAAACAGTCCTTTGTACAAACTCATTTATTTCAGCAGTCTGAAGGCGTATTAGCTTTCCCTGCACAGACAGAGAATCCATCCTGGGCACGTCAAAATAGAGGCTTTGCAAACATCTCCAACACATTAAAAATTTCCCCTTCCCAGCGCTCTCACCTTTGCTCCTTGACTTTGCTTTAAGGTGTGAAGACTCTATCTGATGGTGTTGCCTCAGAAGCCCTGTATTTCAGGGACGTTTTATTGAGCGTTTCACCTTCAGCAGTGAAGTCACTGTGTGGCGGTTGGAGAAGCATTAATGAAAACAGAGGTTAGCTCTTTCCAGTCCTGGTCGGGGCCATGTTGTCTAGGTTTTGATCATTTGCCCCAAATTAAGATTTCTGCCGAAAGCCCTCGTGTCCATGTTTGGCTGGCAGCTTTACGGCTGACCGAAGTGTGTGCCGGCCAGGGTTCTGGTTGGCTGTGTGTTTACACAGGCCTGTTAATCAGATGGGGAGCGGGCAGCCGACGTGGGATGCTGTGCGCGGAGCCGCCCCATGTGCTGTCGCGCACAAGGGCCTGCACTTTGTTACTACAAATTGCATAATGACATGTTACATTTCAAAGTGTATTTTCACTTTAGGGAAAATTAAGCCAATAAACAAACAACCCTGATTTGGGAGGGGGGGAAGAAAGGAGACGGAGAGGAAAAGAAAAAAAAATAAGGCCCTGGTTTGCAGATCTTCCTCCTAGAAAAAGGTTCTTAATTAATCTGTAGCTATAAACAAATCTTTGTTTTATTGAAAAGAGAGCCGTCATGTATAAAAGCTATTTTTAAAATTAGGATGTGAACATTTTCTGGACAGGGGTCTGGGCCGTGTTATGGATTTTACGGTCTGTACAGAATGAACAGGCCGGCTTGTGTGGCAATGGGGGCTTCCAATTTTTGATTGCTAATCCCTCATAAATGTTGCTGCTGCCTTGCTTGAGTGGAGCCTGTAAACACCAGAATTACTGTAGCCTTTCCAGGTACCGATTCAAGCAAACCTGCTTAATGTAAGCCTAGAATTGCCAGCCGTGGAACTTAGGGGCTCTCTTGTACAATATCTGCCTTTGAGAGACTTTGAAGCTTAAAAAGAAAACACTAACCCTCTAAATCACCTTCTAAACTGCTTAGAGCTTACCTATGAATCGACGTCCAGTCTTTTCTGTGAGCTGTTGAAATAAAGTCTATGTTCAGGATCCAGAGTTACAAGGAATCTCTTTTGGGCAATGCTCACTCTCGTCTATTCAACTATGTATGTAGGTATTTGTCCAAACCCTTTCAGTAGAAACCATGTTACCAGACAATAATGTGTCCTCAATTTCTCTTTCCTAAGTGGAGGAATGGGAAGGACACATTTTAAGCTGTATTAAAAATGAACTATTGGACCAAATCAACCCAATCTGGAACCTGCTGTTTTCAGTACCACTTGGCCTGGTAGTCGTGGGGTTTGCTCAGGTGTTTGGATGCCATTGGGAATAACAGCCACCCAGGAAGCGACTGGATGACAGATGGCCCCATGCTATTTCACAAACATTTCTTGGGCAAAATTATGGTGGCTTGCGATAATTTATCAGCACAGTGCAGAACAAGAAGTCACAAGCCGATTGAAAGAGATGAGCTCAGTTTGGTTTATTTGCAAAGAAACCCTTCCTGCCCAAATATTGGAAATGAACAACAGAGCTTTGGACATTATAATTAGCTTTTCAGACTTCAGCATGAATGGGGAATAAAAAGGTCATAAAACAAAGAATGAATATGTATTGTACATTTTTATGAATAAAAGGAGATCATTCTGTACAACTTAATTTTAGCAATATGCAAATGCCCAAGTCATCCCTCTTTTTCATTTTATGGCAAAATAATGCTTTGATCTCATCTTTAATTATTAATAGTCCATTTGAATAAGGAATGTAGGTTATTTTGTTACTTATGAAAGTGCTCAAGCCTGACCCAATCTTACCAGGAACTTTGCAAATGTCTTTGCTTGGGACTGTAAGCATCTCAGTTAAGAACTCTTATGTTAAGAGACCTGACTCTAGGGGCCGGTACAGCTTTCTCAGTGTTGGGTGAACTTGCTTTCACTGTTATCAGTTAAAGAATGGCTCTGTGAGAGAGTTAGGTATTAATTTAGGGCTTTCATCCTAGGAATGATTAATAAGAAAGACGCTGGTCCAAGATATTGTAACAGCAATATTTCGTAAATGAAGATATAACAATAAACAGTTCTCTTCATTCTAGTTTTGTGGTTAGCCAGTGTTTGAAGATGAAGTCACCATGGCTTGTTGAATGAATGAGGGAGAAGGGAAAAGGTTTGGGACAACAATGGTGAGGGCTTTCTGCTCCTTCTCTCTGGTCGGATGAAAGCGTGTCCCTCCTGCACATGTTGTGTCCAGGCACCACTTGCATCAGGGCTCTAGAGATGCTCAATAACATCACAGCTCCTTTATGCAAATCCAAATGTGTGAGAGGAGGATGAAGGCAGGAGGAAGGGTAAACGTTTAATGATCAGATGGTAGTTTCGATTTAGAAAATAGACCGGTGGTCGTCTTTCCTTCAGCTTTGAACTTAACTCTCAGAATGTATCTGCATCTCTGCCTGCCCATCTATTCACTGAATGGATGGATCATCTGTCTTTCCTTGTCCTCCTTTTCCTTCTCTTTCTCTCTTTTATTCCTTTCTTTAGCCCTCCACTCTTCTTTCTCTCCTTCCTCCCCTCCCTCCCTCTCTTTCTTCTTTTCAAAAATAAAACTGCACTAGTACAGTAATCTGAAATTAATCCTTTAAAACCAGCACTAACTTTTTCTTTTACAGAACGATGGGGACTTTCTTTCTTCCTTGGTTGTAACTCTTCTGACTCTCATTCAATGTGACCTATCAGAAAATACCTTTGAAATGTTTTTTAATGGGACTCAGGGACATAAAAAAAATTCACCTAAAAAAAAAAAAACCAAAAAACTTTTCTGATTATGGATGTACCAGTTAAGTCCTGTAGAAGCCCATTTTCATATGCATGCAAATGCACTTAAAATGCCATTTTGCATTTTAAATCACACCTAGATATTTAAAACTCACGTTTTAAAATGTAATTTAAAACTTTAAAGCATGCCTAGATAAACCCAAAGAACCAGAGTGAGAAAATGCTTATCACGCATTGCAGGAGCATTCAACCTGAAAAGGAATTGTTCTAGAAAGCTCCCTGGCCTTGCAGAGCATGTCCTGTCAGAGCTTGTGCAAGGCACACATCCCCACTAACACGAGTGCAGCACGCAAGTGTGTCACTCAGAATGTTCTCCTGATTAAGTGAAAACAAACACAGATTTACTATTTTATATTTCGTTTCTTAAAGACATGAAATTCGTTTCAGAAACACTGGTTTAAACGGGCACAATTAAGTCTTTATCAGCGCTGAGCATTGCGGTCTTTTGCATGGAGAAATTTCTCAATCTGACAGAATAAGAAATGCATTTACATGGCCCGGGCTCTTAAATTGTCCCTTTCAATTAATGCCCCATCATGGAGCAATCTGGAAACCATTACTCAGTAACTCTTCATTATAATTGCTTGCAGCTGAGTATCCAGCCCTTGGTAATATAAGAATAAAAGAAAACTCAGTTAGTAACAAGTGCAATTGATTCCACTCAGAATTCCCTTGGTGCTCCGCCATGTTTGGCCTGCATAAGAGGAAACACGAGGTCCCCCTCCCCTTTGGGGGCCAGGAAATGAACTGGCAGACATGAGATGGTTTGTGTGGTGTGCGCCTTCATTTCTCAGCTGGTCCTTGTTAAAAATGAGACGGTGGGGCTCCTGCTTTCTCCCTCATCGGCTACATTTTTTTTTTTTTGAGGAGAGTTCTGGTAGTAGATAAAACTACAAAATGTCTATTTGCTGTAAAGTAACAGCATCCAGAAACTGCCACTTTCTGAGGCCGTGGCCCATCCTGGAACTCACCTCTGCTAAGGAGTGGGTTTGAGGATTCCTCTCGGCTCCTACCTTGAGCCCTTGTTTCTGAGAGTGAAGTCCCCGGAGCTTTGTGTACAGGTGGAGACTGTTGACGTGTTTGGGGGGCTATCAATCACCAGTTTTAGTGATGTAAAGGTCTAAATTAAGATAGATGGAAATGTGGGGAGGTAAATACCCTCCCCAAATGCTTCCCCATATCCCGTGAAGACCGAGGACTTGGGTTGTTAGGTGGTGGAGGGAAATAAGGAAAGGGACCCAGCGCTCTTTGTGTTCAGAGGCAGGTGCACCTCAGGGTTGACACTGCCACCTTGCCCGTGCCTAAGCTCCGTGCCTGGCAGACAGGACCATTAGACAGTTCTCACACGCAGTTGTCCTTTCTCAACTGTGTATCACTGAGGTGGTGACTAAGCTGAACTTCCTAAGCTAAAAATGAGTAAATTATAGAAATCATTTTCAATTATAAAAAAGAGTTGATGCTCCACAGAGAGAACCTGGGCCTAATGAAACCCCAACTGCTCTTCATTCCTGTTCTTTACTCCCGTCACAGCAAGGGGAGAAAAATCTCCCCATGAAGTTAACTGACATCTCATTGTCATTCGTTGTGGAAATATTAGTGTGAAGTTTCCCAAGACCGTGGAAAATTACCACTAATATTTTAGTACATTTCTGAATTTTTCTATGCATTTATTTTGAGGATTAAAAAAATTGTTTGTGTGATAATTTTTAATTTCCTTCCTTGTTGTAAACTTTAAAAAATGCAGTTGCCACTCATTACATAATTTAAAACTATGCCCGTGCATTTTCTGAGGGGTACACTCTGAGACACCCCTCACCCCAAACAAGAGAAGACAAATCTTACACATCTCAGGTTCTCATGGCTCACGTGGCAGGAGCTGATGACATTGACTGGCCCCCCCTCTCCACTGGGATCCAGAAGCCCTGCTTCCTTAGACTCCATGTGCAGCCATTCAGATGAACTGCAAACAACCCCTGTCTCACTGAGAAGCAAAGAGAAGGAAGAGTGAGTGCTTGAAGGCAGGTTTCATGAGGGCAGGAGAGCTGCATGGTCTGTGCGCTGGCTTCATGGGTCCTTATCAAAGAGATGTGGAGTGATCACCTGGATTATCCTACGTTTCAGGGCTTTCTGTTTTTATTTTTTTTTTATTATTATTTTTTATTATTTTTTTTTTTTTTTGGTTTTTCGAGACAGGGTTTCTCTGTGGTTTTGGAGCCTGTCCTGGAACTAGCTCTTGTAGACCAGGCTGGTCTCGAACTCACAGAGATCTGCCTGCCTCTGCCTCCCAAGTGCTGGGATTAAAGGCGTGCGCCACCACCGCCCGGCTGGCTTTCTGTTTTTAAAATTTGTTTATTTATTATTTTTTATATGGGTGTTTTGTCTGCATGTGTACCACATGCATGCCTGTTGCACTAAGAGGCCAGCAAAGGTCATCAGATCTGCTAGAACTGGAGTTATCAATGGCTGTGAGCTGGCATATGTATGCTGGGAATCCAACACAGGTCCTCCGGAAGAGCAGCCAGTGCTCTTACTGTTGAACCGTCTCTCCAGCCCCAGCTAAATTATCTTAAACTGATGATGGTTAAGAGCCGTCTCTAGGCATGGTGACCCAAGCCATTGATAACAGCACTCCAGAGAACGAGGCAAGAAAATTACAGGTTTGAGGCCAAGACACCTCATAAACAAAACTGACCAGCGGAGTAAACAAGCAAAACAGAACCATCAGTTTCTCTCTTGCTAAATTCTCAGCTGTTTCACTGGTTTCATTGCTTCCGGTATGAAATCACACAGCCAACTAAAGCTTGGGCTGATAAAGCTCAAATTAAGTATGAATTTTATTTGCATTCTTTTACATGTTGACATCCAGTTATGACAGCACCATTTATTGAAGATGCTTTCTTTTTTGCTTTTTGTCAAAAAGCAGGTGTTCATAGGTATTTCCTCAGTGTCTGTTGTTATGTCCCCTTTTCATTTCTGATTTTGTTAATTTGAATAATCTTCCTCTGTTAAAAGACACTTAAGGAATTGTTCAACATCCTTAGCCATCAGGGAAATGCAAATCAAAATGACTCTGAATACCATTTACACCAGTCAGAATGGTCAAGATCAAAAACACCAATGAAAGCTTATGCAAAGTAAGGGGAATTCCATTGCTGGTGGGAGTATTAACTTGTACATCTACTTTGGAAATCAGTATGGCGGTTTCTCAGAAAATTGGGAATCAATTTATCTCAAGACCCCGTAATACCACTCTTAGGCATATACCAAAAGGATGCACACTCATACCACAAGGATATTTGCTCAACTGTATTCATAACAGCATTGTTCATAACAGCCAGAACCTGGAAAAGTCTAGATGCCCCTCAATCAAAGAATGAATAAAGAAAATGTGGTACATTTATACAATGGAGTACTACTCAGGGTATTTTTTTTTTAAATGCCATCTTGAAATTTGCAGGAAAATGGATGGAACTAGGAAAAACATTCTGCATGAGGTAACCCAGACCCAGATAGACAAACATGATATGTACCCATTCATAAGTGGATATTAGATGTTAAGCAAAAGATATAGTCTTTAGTCCATGACCTATAGTCCTCAACCCCAGAGAAGCTAGATAGTAGCAAGGAGAACCCTAAGAGAAACATACAGGGATCCCCCTAGGAAGGGGAAATAGACAAGATCTCTTGAGAAAATTAGGAGGAGCAGAGAAGGGGAAGGGTAGAAGAACATGAGGGAAGGGATGGTAGAGATGGGGAAGGAAAGAAAGGGAGAACAAAGAAAGGGATATCTTGATTGAGGGAGCCATTATGGGGCTAGTGAGAAACCTGATACTAAGGAACTTCCCAGGAATCTACAAGAATGGCCCTAAGCAATAATGGAGAGGGTCCCTGAACCGGACTTCCCCTGTAATCAGATTGATGACTACCTTAATTGTCATAGAACCTTCATCCAGCAAGTGCAGATGCAGAGATCCAAGTGACGCACTGGGCCTAGCTCCCAAGGTCCAGTCAAAGAGAGGAAGGAGCTATAATATGAACAAAGGGGTCAAGACCATGATGGGGATACCCACAGAAACAGCTGACCTGAGCTAGTGGGAGCTCACTGACTCAGGCCTAATAGTGGGGGAACCTTCATAGGACCAAACTAGGCCCTCTGAGAGTGGGTGACAGTTGTATGGCTGGGGCAGTCTTGGGGCCACTGACAGTGGGACCAGGATTTATCCCTAGTGCTTGAACTGGCTTTTTGAAACTCATTCTCTTTGGAGGGATAACATGCTCAGTCTAGATATAGGGGAGAGCCTTGGTCTTGCCTCAGAGTAATATGCTAGACTTTGTTGACTCACCATGGGAAGCCTTATGCTCTCTGAGGAGTGAATGGGGGGTGAGTTGGGGAGAAGGTAGAAGGAGCAGGGATTGAGACTGGTATGTAAAATGAGAAAAGATTGTTTTAAAAAAATAAATAAACAAGACTCAAATTAAGAAGCTTTAGGGCTGGGGAGGCCAGATCAGAGTCAGGTCTGTTTCCAGTGATGCCGCTATGTCCAGTGTAGACCTCCGTGTCTGAACTAGTCAACCAGGAGGGCAGGCCATCCTTGAGGGCGTTGGCCCCAGGGGCATAGAACTATATGCATGCTTGCAAATTTCCCACTGAATGCCCCCTACTGCCCCTTTAAGAAGTGTCACCTTTGGGTCATAGTCCTTCCCAATCCAGACAGGACTGTCTGCTAGATTCTCCAGTCTCTTAGTGGGCATTTTTGCTTTCATTTGGGTTTTCAGCAGCTTTACTCAAACCCCACACCCCGGGGGCAGTATTTAAACAATTTTTCTTTGGCTAATCAATCAACATGTCCTTCTTGAGATCCAACTGAGAGAGCTTCCCCTCTCTTCTGCATGCTGTCGATTAGATGTCTGTCTGTAGCTTGGCTTCCTGAGACAAATGCTAAAATTTTAGCAGCTCTGCACGGTCCTCCCTTTTCAGTGAAAGCTGTTTGGAGCCATGCTGAGTAAAGTTAAAGGTTCTGGGATGGAAGGGTACTTTCACTAGGGGCTATGGGAGACTTCCTACAGCCTGAATTGCTGCCGCTAATCTGTATTCCCCGTGATAGTCTTACTGTGACTGTTGTTTTACTCTCGCAGCCCTGTGGTGTGCAAAATAAAAGTGGGCTTGTTGAACACAGCAATTATTTGTAAGGGAGTAAATTTATTTAGTGATACCTCATAGATATATTTGGTTAGGACAGAAGAGTTTAAAAAAAAAAAAACAAAACCCAACCTGTGAATTGGTTTTCATCACCACACTATTGGGATAATTCATGTAGAAATCTTTCTAGTCTCTCATGAAAGTCAGTTGGCTGAGCAGCCGTAAGCACAAGTTGGGAGTAACCACTCCCTCCAATAGGAAGTTTTCTTCAGTTTGTCCCTAGGATGCACCCAGCCAGCCTCAGTCCTCGATGCCTCGGGGACCACAGACAGGCTCCTTTGGATGTAATATCTCTGCTGTATGTTAGAGCAACCTGAAATCATCCAGTTGCTCTCTTATTTATTGTCGGCAACAAAACTCTCCTTACTCCTGCTTCAGAGGCAGTTGGGGGTTGAGGATGGTGTCGGGCCTTCATAATCATGCTGGAATCGAATGCCTCTCCTGAGAGAATGCCTGAGCAGACTGGAAGGAGTCCCTCTCCATTCGCTGAAGGACGGGAACCACGTCTTTTTCTTTCTCTCCCTGTCCTCTAGCTGTAAGAACACACAAATACACTATCACCTCCTCTCTGATGACATCACCCAGGCCAAAGGAATGGTGAGGGGGTCAATGAAAGGACTGGGTCCAATCTTTAGATTCTTCTTTCCTGAGAAAGGCCACAAGATGTGGGCTCACTCTTTATTCCTAATGACAATATACAGGATATACAGAGGGAACTTGAGATGGGAGGCCCAGGTGGAAAAGAGGAAAAGAAAGGCGGAAGTCAGAAAAAATGCACCCTGATCAGCATAGACACCTGCCACCGTGTTCCTGGAAATCTTTCCAGTGTTGAACACCATTCTAGTCCTTACGTGTTACACAATTTGTCTGTATGAGACACAGACCTGTAGGAAGCTCCATTTACAAGGAATACAACATTCCCGAGGGAATGAGAGATCCAATCTGTAATGTCTCCATTTTCTTTTAGAATCCAGTATATTCTAAATAGGGATGAGGAGTGAGCCCACGTCTTGTGGCCTTTCACATGTTTTTTTTTTTTTAATTTTTTATTTTCGAGACAGGGTTTCTCCGTAGCATTTTGGTTCCTGTCCTAGAACTAGCTCTTGTAGACCAGGCTGGCCTCGAACTCACAGAGATCCGCCTGCCTCTGCCTCCCGAGTGCTGGGATTAAAGGCGTGCGCCACCACTGGCTCTCGTGGCCTTTCTCAGGGAAGAAGAACCTAGGAGGAAACCAGCCCTTTCACCTGACCCCCTGACCATTCCTCTGGCCTGTGTGATGTTATCTGAGAGGAGGTGATTGTGTATTTATTTGTGTGTTCTTACAGTGTTCAGATCCCTTCCCTTCATGAGGTCTCCAAGCCTAGTTTAGATTGGCAAAACTGGCTGAATGATGACCAAATCAAATGTTAGCGGTCTCTTGGTGTTGGAGGTTTCCAGTCCTTAGCTTCCACAAAAGCAAACAAGATAAAGTTACATTCAAAATATGAAGAGTAGGAAAGATGGTCTCCCAGGGTTCAGCATTCAGCTCATTCCCAGGCCCTGGGAGGCGGTAAACTCACTGGGTTCCTTCCATCACAGTTAATCCCCGGCAGTTCCTTCTCACAGTTCTTCTGACATTGTGTTGTCTATGTCCTGAGCATCTGAGCATGCACACATCACCTGGGTCTGCGCCACACACGGTGCTGACACCTCACAGTTGATGACAAATGAGGTGACATCAGAAACTATCCAGCTCAACAATTCAACACCCCTTGATGAAACTCTGCCTGGCACTGGGGAGGAAGGGAGGTGTGATGTGAAAATGCAACACAGACCAACCCAGATGCACACTAACTAGGCGTGAAGATTATGCAGGTCGTCTACCAGTGACTTCTCTGAGATTATCTGAGTTCTTGTCCAGTGGTAACAAAAAGCTGTGAACTTCGAGAATTCTTGTTGATATATTCTCTTCTCTTCTTTTCTTTTCTGCTCTCCTCTTTTCTTCCTCTCCTCCCCCTTCCCTTCCCTTTTCTCTCCTCCTCTTCTGTTGAATATATTTTCTGTAAACTGACTCCGAATTTTCCTTCGCAAGAAGTTAGGCACCAGAGTCTGCAGGTAGCAAGTTACTTTGTTTCTTTTTTTCTACCTCCCTTTTCTGCTGGGGACAAATGTCCAAGAGGCATGTAAAAAGCTATTGTAGTAGGGGCTGCTGGGGAATCACCACAGCCTGTTTTCCTCCCTCAGGCTAACAGGGGCTACATCCACTTTTCTGTCTCTGTTTCAGTAAAGTGACTGCATAGCTAGGGTTGGGACTGAGGAACATGAGTGACAGTGACCTGGACCACTTCTGGTTCTTGTGTTTTAAGCATCCTACTTGAGGGTCACTGTGCTTACGGTCTGGTTACAACGGAACTTTTCTAGGACAATTTGGGTGTTGCCTACTAGAGATGCTGAGCAAGAGGGTGGAATCTGGGCCTTCACACTGTTATAGGCAGAAGAAATTTTTAATCAGAAACGATCATATTGGGCTGTGACATGACATGAGTGAGAAATTAGGTTTACTCTTTATAACATCATTGAGATTCCCAGTCTCATCTAATAAAAAAGCAGTTAATATTATTTTGAACAATGTCGACATTAATCCGGGACATTCTAACAGGAGATAAGAAGATCAGACCTTTTGGCAACCTCTGGGTGCTGGGTAATGAAGTTAACTGGTGTGGAGAAAGCAAAGGGACCAACGATTCCCTCGGTGTTCAGGGTAGATGACAGTCTGGAGCACAAGAGTCATGTCTAGGGTAAATCAGTCCGGGGCCTGTGCTGTGTTTTCCGAGTCTGAAACGCTCATGGCTCAGAAGGACAGGCATCTCTCCAGGTGATTAGGCACTGTGGCTCTTGTGCATGCTCACCTGCAAAATGTCAGAGGTCCAGATTGTAAACGTTCTGGAAAAGCCTTCCCTTGGCACGGAGTGGAGCATCCAGTCTCTAATTAGATCTGTCCCGGAATTACAAGCTTCATCCATACCGAGTTGGAAACAACAGAAAGTATGTGAGCGTTGGCCGGTTTGATTATAGCATAGGAGGAAGGAAATCACGCTGTGCAGAAAATCAGGATGATGGAGCCTACCCGTTAAACTAGTGTTAGGATAGTCAGAGGGGACTCACGCCTTTCAAAACTTCTCAACAGGTTCCTTGATTGAGTGGGGATGAGAGTCGGGTTCTGAAGGAAGCAGGAAGTTGTTGCAGAATGTTCCTAAAGTTTTCCCGGACCGCTGGGTCTTTTTATAGTTAGATCACTTTACAACCCTAAGATGGGAACGAATGTGTAGCCACCGTTTTCCAGGGGCCGCTGTGCTCCTGAGAGAGAGAGAGAGCACTCATGCTAAGATCACCCAGTACGTGGTGGCGTCTGTCTGCCACTGCCCCAGCCCTTCAGAGCTCTCAGCTCCAGACATGGAAAACTAATGCCACAGAAGAAACACCTCTGCCTTAATAATAAACAAGGTGGAGGGGGAGAGAATCACCTTTTATTTAAAAAAACAAAACAAAACTATTTATCAATGGGTTGGATTTAACCATATTTTAGAAACAGATAGGGTGAGTCTACTTACTTTGTTTCAAGGGTTTCTTTTTTTTTTTTTTTTTTTAGATTTTATTTATTTATTATGTATACAACATTCTGCCTCCATGGATGCCTACAGGCCAGAGGGCACCAGATCTCATTACAGATGGTTGTGAGCCACCATGTGGTTGCTGGGAATTGAACTCAGGTCCTCCGGAAGAACAGTCACTGCTCTTAACCGCTGAGCCATCTCTCCAGCCCCTGTTTCAGGAGTTTCTCAAGCTAAGCACAAACCTCTGTTCTCAGCCCAGATTTCTGTCGTGAGTTTAGGCAAAAGAGGAAAACAGGCACTGCAAAGTTCTCAGCAGCACAGGAGCTCTCTTTCCGGGGAAGGAGAAAGGGCTCTGATGGTTTCCAGAGGCCACAGTTTAGAGAGTTTGCTCGTCACTTTTTCTTGCCACTGCCCGTAGTTAGTTCTATTCCTCAGCCCTCTTCGTTCCCTGAGAGAAGCTTCACAAGCCTTTCCTAGCCGGGGACTCGATGGTTGCTCTTCAATCTGTGTCTCTTTTCTTAATGTAAACGGCATGCATCTCTTTTATCCACTCACTATGGGGCACATTCAATGGAGTAGATCACAAAAGTATTTGATAGGATTTCAACTATGCACTCAGACTAAATTTAGCACGAAAGTCATGTCTATGAAAGACTGGTGTGTTTTCGAAATAGTATGTGAGTGTGTGTCGATGTTTGTGTGGAATTTGTATGATAGACATGTACTTACATATTGCCACGTGCCGCTCTGAATATTGTCTTAATCTGGTGTTCTGAGTGCACTTCCAAAACTGTTCATTATTTGATTGTGGTTTCCTTTTCTCCTGGGCAGTAGCAACCTGTGTGCATATGAGTATGTCTGACCTATTTCAAAGAGACAACGGAAGTCTATTTTTCTGCCCACCTCCATGCTGCCTGTCCAGGCACACGTGGGACTGCTGGTGAAATGGTAGAGACCAAAGCCAGAGTCGGCAAGGCTTTAAATGCTGATAGGATTCTTCTGACGTCCAGAGGGCCATCTTACAGCCCTGTCAAGCCTGTAACAGAAGTGAAGCTGGTAAGTGATCCCGTGGAGCCCAAATGAAATAGAAGAGAACCCTGGGCGGGGCAGCGTGGCCACTGGCAGAAGGCGCAGGTGCAGAGCGTTTTCCCACATACTCAAAGATACTTCGCAAGTGGCTCCTCAGAATTAGCCACTGGTTCGGTAGAAGCGCCAGCACCATCAGGGCAGTGAATTCTAAGACCGTCGTAGAGCTCTTGTGTCGTGAACTCTGGGGTCACCTTGGCAGCCTGCTCTGTAACCAGCCTCCGTGGTTAAAGGGCAGGAGCCGCAGCACCAAAGCGCGTTGGAAGAAGAGGCACAGCTCCATTGCTCTTGAGGCTGATTTCCTTGCCCATTCCTTCACAACACCAGCCTCTTTTCTCACCGCCAACCACACAGTGTAAACTCAAGTGAGGGCACAGGTATCTATGCCAAGGCTAGAGAAAGCCGAGGTGGGCTGAGGTCACTGAGACCTGCTTACAGCCGTCTTTAACAGACATCATCTACCCAAATGTTCTACCAAGCTAACTTAGACTAAGGTTGGTTTTCACTTACTGGGATTCCCTTTGAACTCTGCACAGATCTGCCTTCTCTGGTCTTGTTACAGCTCACTTTATAGCATTGTTTGGGGTTCTAATGAAGAGATTGGATTCTAATCTAATCTACTGACCTTGATAACCCAGTGGACACCTGGCCCCACTCCTGCTGCAGGGCTATCTCACTGTATAACAAATGTTCCTTAATTGCTATTTTTGCACTAAAATGAATAATATACATCCCAGGAATTTATTTACGGGTTCATGGTTTTTTTTTTTGTTTGTTTTTTTTTTTGTTTTGTTTTGTTTTTTTTTTTTTTTGGTTTTTCGAGACAGGGTTTCTCTGTGGCTTTGGAGCCTGTCCTGGAACTAGCTCTTGTAGACCAGGCTGGTCTCGAACTCATAGAGATCCGCCTGCCTCTGCCTCCCGAGTGCTGGGATTAAAGGCGTGCGCCACCATCGCCCGGCTGGGGTTTTTTTTTTTAAAGCACATCGAGGTGTCTCCCAGCGGTTGTTCTCTTGTACTCGAGGTGGTCATTCGCTTCATGCTTTGGTTTCCATAAAAGGCTTCCCGCTTGATTGTGAACCTAGAGGTCCCAGAACACAAGCTGAGGGATGCACCCACCCACTGTGACAGTGGAACTGATTTATTGGGAGCCCACCAAGGCCAGCTGGTCTGGAACTGAATAAGCATGGGTTGATTCCGGACTCTCTGAGCATGACGGACAATGAAGGCAGATGAGAAGCCAAGGACAATGGCACTAGGTTTCGATCCTAATACATGAACCGGCTTTGTGGGAGCTTAGCCTGTTTAGACGCTCACCTTCCTGGAAGTAGATAGAAGACCTTCGTCTTCCCGCAGGGCAGAGAATTTGGACTGCTCTTCAGTATCGAGAGGGAGGGGGAATGGTGTGGGGGGAGGAGAAGAGGAGTGGGGATAGGGGGAGGGAAGTGGGGGGAGGGGGCAATATTTGGGAGGAGGGGAGGGAAATGGGAAACAGGGAGCAGGTGGAAATTTTAATTAAAAAAAGAATAAAAATTAAAAAAAAATAAAGTGACTAAATTGAAAAAAAAAAAAAAGAATCCTCTTTAAGCCCAAAGGTAACGCAGAGAACCATTTTTTTCTGGGCTATGTAGAAACAAAGGCCCAGGCTGCTGTTCAGAGAAGGGGTGTGAGACACCTCCTGCTGTGGAAGAGGCAGAAGGATTCGTGCTCAGCGCCACTTTTTACTGGGAGCCCACTGCTCTACATGATTGCCTGACGTGTACAAGCACATCAGCCTTGTTTGAGTTTAACTGCACTTCACCGGCAGACGGGAGAGGCCTGGAAGCTGGTGAGAAAGGGGTGTAAGGAAGGAGGGAGATATTGGGGTGTGTATAGAGCAGGGAGCCTAGCCCCTGGGGTTGTATGTACACATATTGCATTTTATAACTGCCAGAGACAATTGAAAACTTTGTGGATGGTGGATATATAGATATCCCTGTATTTATAGGGATATAGAGAAGGCCACCTAAATAAAGGTCTCAAGGTATCCCCCCTTTTATGTATACTAACCAACGGGAAACCAACAGCAAGAAAAGATTCATGATTTGATAGGTGACAGATAAATGCTATCAGTCTCTGATCTCTTTAAGAACAAATTTCTGTACATCACATAGTTAAAAATCGATCTCTCCATTGACTTTTGTATGAGACAGATCCAAACTAATGACGCTAGATAATCAATGTGGTTGGCTGCACAGAAAGAATTAAAAAACCAAATAATGGGTCGTTGTGGCAAAAAGGCTCTTCCTAGCGAGAAATGAGAGCTGGTCATGCTCAAAGAACGGACTGAGCGTCACCTCACCTCCTCTGTCTTGGACACTTTTAACAGACTCATTTAGAGTCCTATTTGAGAAGCCTGGTTCATGGAGGAAGGCCTGGGACAGTCACACCCCTCAACACTAAGATTTTGGTTTCCCAGCCGCCGCTGGCATTTCCTGACTCTGTAATTTACCTTTTACATCTAAGAAATGGCTCCCGGGATGTTGCTGTTCGTTATAATTAGCTCTATCAGCATTTCCTGTTGAAGCTGGTGTGATGAACCAGGCGTCACTGTAACCCGTTGAGAGGGGCTGAACATTGCTGACCATGCTCTTTCTCTAACTCTTAACATATGCGTGTGCCACTTACCCTCCCACCCCCGCCGCTGCCCGCTCTCGAAAGTGCAGAGCATCCCAGGGCTTCTGGATCAATGAGACCACCCCTCCACCCCACCCCTGGCTTCTCAGGAAACATGTGCTGAATAATACAAGAGCATTAAATTAGACCTCATTACCTAGCCAGTTGGGCCGTCCGGCTCGCGTGCACAGAGTAATGGGGGCTGATTTATTTTGATGATTATCCAGGCATTACAGGTCACTAAATAACATGCTCTGCCCACACATGTCTTCCGAACTAATAAATATCCTGAGAGGAAACATTCTTGAGGGTGTGAGTCTTGGGTTTGGATCTGGAACTCCAGGCTCATTAACGGGACGAAGGTGCTTTGCCTATTGTTTACAACAGCGTCTTGAGAGCAGAGATGGGAAGCATTTAATGAAAATAAAAAAGATCTTTGGGAGAAGTGAGTGGAGAGACTACTGGGTTCTGTGACCTGTAGGACACAGGCCAAAGGAGCAGGAAAATCAGTGGGTTAGAGCTGAGGCTAACCCAAAACCAACTAACGGTGCTAGCAACACCATAGCACTTATGCAAGTCCTTTTGGCAACTTGTTATTCCATGAACACCCAACACGTCATTTGGAAATTTCCCATCCTGCCTTTCTCCTTCGCCTCTGGGCTCTTGAACGCACAGTTCTTCTCTGTCTGGGCTGGCACACTTCATTCCCTTCTTCCTTTTCAACGTGCATCACGTTTGGAGACCCGGCTTAGATGTCACCTCTCCCAAAAGGCCTTTCATGATCTTACGGGCTCTGTTATTTACTCTTGTCAATGTATCTCACTTCATTCTCTTCATTGACCTATCTGGAGTCTACTCAAGCTTAACAATGTCTTGCTGCTTGCTGTATTCCTCTTGTCTACAGCAGTAGTTGGGGATTTTCTTGGTGAGCAAAGAGAGAAAAGTTTTGAGGGAAGGGGACACTGTTGTAATAAGAACGGCGGGGCTGCGTCCCCGGCACCCGGCCGCCCGCATGGCTAGCTTATGCTCCGAAATAATTACACGGAAACTGTATTCTTTTAAGCACTGTCTAGCCCATTAGTTTTAGCCTCTTATTGGCTAGCTCTTACATATTGATCTAACCCATTTTTAAATTCTGTGTAGCACCATGAGCTGGCTTACCAGAGAAGATCTTAACCTGCTTCTGTCTGGAGTGGGAGAATCATGGCGACTCCTGACTCGGCTTCTTTCTCCCAGCATTCTGTTCTGTCTACTCCACCTACCTAATTTTCTGTCCTATTAAAGGGCTAAGGCAGTTTCTTTATTTAACCAATGAAATTAACTCCTCCATCAGGACACAGTACCAAGACACAAATGTGGTCGCAAAGGATATTGACAGTTTAGGTCCGGTATTCTTTACTTGTGGAGAGAAGGCCTCCGGCCAGAGGGACACCACTCTCTGGAGCCTCCCATTATGGAGATACAGATCAAGTTGAAAATCATAAAGGAAGTAAATAGAACGTGGTGCCTCTCATACCTCTGGCCTCAGTGATATTCATTACCTAGTAGATATTCGTTAATGGCAGGGTTGGACTCGGGTGGGCGCAAGACACTAAGGCCACTGTCTTAAGTGTGAGGAGGGAGTGTAGCTTGTGGCACAGCAGACAGAACCTTGGTTCTAAGACCACCCCTCCCCATACGGCTTTGCAACTTCACAGGAAAAATGCGCTCCCTCGGGGTTAACTCCCTCAGCCTGGCAGTAGCCAGTCTACACCGTGCATGTTCCATGCTTTGTTTGCATCGAATCAAGTCCCAGCCATATGAGGGTTCAGCTCCGAATGTAATACAATTATAAGACAATGACAGCATCAACGGACTGTCACAAGTCCTATTTTGATAATGTCCACATTTAATTCTTTTGAATTGCAGTATATATTTTTAAAGGCCTATTGCCCCGAGGAAGACACAAAGGACTAAGAAAACAGGATTGGAAAAAAAAATCTCTTCTTTTTAAACTCGTAATACCAAATGTGTAACCGGTAAATACAAAGTCAATCTGACCGCTCGTCTACATTATTTATGGGAATAATTTAGGATTATTTGCTTTATAGAAAATTTGTTAGAATGCTTTAAAAATTACTGAAATTAAATGAAATCAGGCTCCTTGAATTATCCATGAGAACAGCTTCACATAATCGATACTTCAGCCATTCTGGGATGACATTACATCTCAGGACTATTTTCTAACTTAATAAGATTAGAAATAATAAACTGATATTATTTCTCAGAGAATTGGGGCCTCTGACCTGGTAATTTAATGCCTTCATTATTGCAGGAGAAGAACGAGAAAGATCCACTGAGACCCACAGCCACATTCTGTCCAAGCGATAGCCTGATTCTTCTTGCTTTCTTTGGGTTATGAGCAATCGAGGAATATTCTCAATTTATTTCTAAAACACTCTGAGCATTATTTTTGGGATACTAGCATATATATTTTTTAAAATGGAGAACTTTTATTGACTCAATAACAGAGGTCAGTGGAAAATAACGTGACGTATTTCTGAATTGTGCACTCCAGATATTTTCATGTTGACAGAGGAAAGCTCTGTCACGGGGCCATGAGAGAGTTTGTTTTGTCAGCCCGGGCCTGAGGATACTTGTGGTTCATACTATGTTTTACTGCCATCTGGGAGAAAAATGAAGGCAGGGATGTTACTACTGGCAAGTGGTGTGGGGCCCGAGGGCTGAATTCCTATCCTATGTTCTCATGAGTTCTGTTCCTGGCCTATCCTGGGGTGGGGATCCTCCAATCCGCCCATATAAAATTACATTCTCATGAACCTTTGCTGTTGCTTGTGCGGCTCACAGGAAATTTCCCACCCTGTTTAAGATAGGTTACCGGACTCAGGAGTTTTTTCTGAGCTCCCTCTATGAGACCTCTTCCCAGGGAGCCGATGACTTGCAATGAGAACCCCACAGAAGACCTGATTCTCAAGGCTGCGAACCATGCTCTAGGTTGGGAAATGTAAGGAAGTACACAAGGCTGTTCCACATAGCTTGTCCTGGCTGGGAAGGCTAGGGCTAGCTTCTGTTCAGAGAGTACCATGTGCAGTGGGACACGGGGGGGGCAAGGGCTTTATGAATTCTTTATTCTTTAATTAGTCACGATGATAAGAAATGGCAATCTCTGTTGGGAAATGCGAATTGCTTGTCTATATGGTCTGATGACCATGGATTTCATCTAGACACAGCTCTGTCACCGGGGATCTTTGCTGATGGCCATGCGGTGGAGGTCACTTGGGTCCAGTTAATTTTGAAGAATGCCGTGGTATCCCACTGTGTTCCTGATGCTGTCTTGCACACAACACCTCTTCACTACTTAAACAGATCACAGTTGTAGAAATGGGCAACCCCACTCCACGTTTGTGCACCCGAGGAGCCCGTGACTTACACAAGATCACTCAGCTGGAAAGAGTACAGCAAAAGCTGGAATCCAAGTGGTCTGTTTCAAATCCTTCGCACCTGTCTATGCCAGAGAGACCTTAGCATCTGGCTGTGCCAGACAGACTCAAAAGGGACTGTGAAGACATAGTCCTCCCCCAGAAAACAGATGCCAAGGAGAAGATTCAGTCTTACTCTCCTCACTTAACTGGTCCTGCATAGCTAGACAGGAGCAGTGCTTCTGAGATACCACCAACAAGCAGAAGCATCATTTCAAAGCACCCACACTTGGTAAAAATCCCACCATGCTCACCTAGAATCAGCATCAGATCTAGCTGGGTTGCATTTCCCTGAAGCTCAGGGGATGCTGTTGCTTATGGGAACTGTAACATCCTCTGGATTCCTAGAGGAAATGCTTGCTCCCATTGCAATGTTTCCCGAAAGGAAAATTTGTTTGGATAGCGGTATACTATGGGAGGCTGAGGCAGGAGGACTGCCATGAGTTTGGGGCCGGCCTGACTACATAGTGAGTTCCAGGCCAGAGACAATATAGAGAGCAATTGGCTTGAAGACTGGAAGTGACATTTTCTTGCCTTCACTGCCAAAACAATTCTTTCAGGCTACTACTATGGAGAGAAGGAATTGTGAGAGGCAGGAGTGAGAACGGAGAGCAAGGCATTAAAGGCAACGCTGCTGGCTGCAGTACAGTGGTGAAACAGAGAAGAAGATAAACAATGAAGCCTATCTTAGCAGCGCCTCCCTCTGTAGGATCTCGCACTGGAGAAGACAGGGGATCAGGGGAAGCAACACTTGGTGAACAGAATGTAGTTTGGATTCGAGGAAGAGGACTCATGGTGATAGAACTAGGGTAAGGAGAAAGGAAGTTGATTAGTGGAAAAGTCGCTTCGGCTAAGTGGAGTCTTTTTAACAAGGAAGGGACTACTGTTATGTGGCTCTGATTTCCTAGAAGCTGGAGCAGTGATAGATACCTAGGAGGTACAAGGTAACGCCACCAAGGAGGGAAGAAAGCAGATGCTTAGTGTACCAAGTGCTATCCCATCGATTCTTTCACTCAGCTAATTCAGCGACTGTGCACTGATCAAAGCTCTGTGGTTATTCAATCCATTAACAGTTGTGAATCACCTACTGTGTCAGAGAATGTGCTCTCGACACCGGCAAATAGAATAAGTCACAACTCCTTGAGGAGCTGATGGTTTGGTGCAGACTCGGATGAGAAAGCCCAAGTTGAGAGTGCAGTGTGCAAAGGCTGTGGACAGCAGCCCATAGGGGCTGAAAGGGACGTTCCTGGGCAGCCTCTTCCGCCCTGTTTCA
Organism: Chionomys nivalis; assembly: GCF_950005125.1. NCBI lineage: Eukaryota > Metazoa > Chordata > Mammalia > Rodentia > Cricetidae > Chionomys > Chionomys nivalis. The sequence goes on from NC_080086.1 coordinate 145,641,982, forward strand.
AGAAACTACTGAGGAGTCAGCCTCCAGAAGTGGCTGAAAGAATGCATGACAAGGGAGCAGCACACAGAAAGATCTAGAGACTCAACTGAAGGTGGCCTATCTATCTATCTATTATCTATCTATCTATCTATTATCTATCTATCTATTATCTATCTATCTATCATCTATCTATCTATCTATCTATCATCTATCTATCATCTATCTATCATCTATCATCTATCTATCTATCTATCTATCATCTATCTATCAATCATCTATCTATCTATCTATCTATATATTATCTATCTATCATCTATCTATCTATCTATCTATCTATCTATCTATCTATCTATCTATCTATCTATAATCTATCTATCTATCATCTATCTATCATCTATCTATCTATCTATCTATTTATCATCTATCTATCAATCATATATCTATCTATCTATCTATCTATCTATTATCTATCTATCATCTATCTATCTATCTATCTATCTATCTATCTATCTATCTATCCATTATCTATTATCTATCTATCTATCTATCATCTATCTATCTATCTATCTATCTATCTATCTATCTATTATCTATCTATCTATCATCTATCTATCTATCTATCTATCTATCTATCTATCTATCTATTATCTATCTGTCTATTATCTATCTGTCTATCATCTATCTATCTATCTATCTATCTATCTATCTATCTATCTATCTATCATCTATCTATCTATCATCTATCTATCTATCTATCTATCTATCTATCTATCTATCTATCTATCATCTATCTATCTATCATCTACCTATCTATCTATCTATCTATCTATCTATCTATATATCTATATCTATCTATCTATTATTATCTATCATCTATCTATCTATCTATCTATCTATCTATCTATCTATCTATCTATCTATCTATTCATTTTTGCCAATACAAGAAACTTCAACATAGAAATTACAGTTGTGTTTAAAGAAGCAGAGATGGTCAGGCCATGAAGGACTTTACATTTTATACCTTGTATGCTCATGGCACCAATTTACTATTGGAATTAAAAAAAAAATACTTACTTAAAAATCGTAGTCCCCTCCACGCGTGTTTATGGGCAGTGTGAAAGTAGTTCTGCTTTAAGGGTGACTAGCTGTAGACCCTGGGGTGTGGTGTCTTCCAGCTATACTGAGTACAGGTTTACTATATAGCATATATTGCTGAAATCACGGACACACAGTTCTTGGGCGGGGCTAGGGGAATCAGTCCTCTGTACTGTAGGGTGTGCTTTGCAGTATCACTGTGGCCACTTACCCTGGTCACCAACACCCAGTTAAGACAACCAGAGTTGCTTTGGATGTTTCTGATGTTCACCGGAGAGTGGATAGCTGTGAAGGATGTTAGCATATACAACCAAAAGAACGAACATTTTTAGGCCTTTTACTAAGGACAGTATAATGTGGAGGGTTCTGGTCACTTCCTACCCACTCAGTGGGAGACACAAAGATGTCCTACTTTCTGGTCTAGTCCTCTGGATGTCAAGTGCTTGCCCTTGATGATGTGTTCCAAGTAAACTTCTCAACCCCACTATCTAGTGAGCTTAGAGCACCTGTCTGGAAATTGCCACGGGAAAGCTTACCATGAATAGATACCCAAGTGTCTATAGAGTTTATAAATGCTTATTGTATGTCAGATGTGAGTCCTTCCCGAGTGAGTTCTCATTTCTCTTCTAGAAAGATCCAGTGGGGTAACCTGTCAATTCAACTTGAAGGACGAGGCAGTGCAAACATCTGGAGGCTAAGTAACTTGGCTAAAGTCAACCAGGAAACCACAGAAGCGTAGTTCAGATCCACGCCACGTGACTCTGGAGACCGTCTTTGCCCTAGTACCCTATGCCAATTGCCTGGTGGCAGTTGAGGCCTTTATACTGAAGGATTCGGGCAAACCTTACAGTCATGAGCAGGCCGGAAAGGAGGTGACAGATGGGTCTTCTGGAGCATAGTCATCAGGTAGGATGATCAGAGCACATCTGGGCTCAAGAGCGGTCATTTCAGCTCTTTCCAGCTGTCCTCTCCCTACTACCCAAGCCTCAGTCCCTCCCAAGCCCTCAGAGAGTTGATTGCACAGCCTGAGGGGACCACAGCTCAAGTTTTTTTTCTCAGGTCAGCAGCCCAGATAAGACAAGGCTACTTTTGTTTCCAGCTTTACCATACAGGTTGGGATGTCTGGGAGGTGAGCCTTTCTCTGTTGCTGCCTGTATGGGGAGAGTAAAGAAAAGCCTAGGAAGACCCTCTGAGTTCCATTCTCAGAATGGGTGGGACGGTTGGACCCCATATGGCCCCAGGGCCAGGGAGTGGGAAGGTGGCCACCTAGGTACTGGCTTCGGTAGACTAACTGAAGGGAAGACAGGACAGGCAGTAAACCACACAGACCAGTGACTACAGGACTTATTTAACATCAGGAGAAGCAAAGCATGTGAGACAAACTCTCCAAAGGGCAGCCCAGAGTGATGACGGGAGGTAGCAGTGGTGTAGTCAAAGTGAGGTGACCCGGGAGGTAGCACTTTAACATCAACCTGACCTTTGGCCTCAAACTAAGCTAAACTTCCAGCAGGCTGAGAAGACATTTTTAGACCATCGAGGCAGTGCTTTGTAGATTTCTGTGCCCTCCCTACTTCTGCGGGGGGTGCGACTGCCTTAGGACAAAACTGAGACATGCCATCTGTCACAGCGGCGGAGCTGTTTGTCCTTTTCAGAAACAGGAAGAGTCAATGACCCACTGGATTGACTCCAGGGAGTCTCACTCTAGTTTCCAGACTGGAAAGGTCTGAAGAGGTCTAGGGAAACAGTAAGGAGCTGTGAGTTTCTCCCTGCGTCCCCTGGGGCTTCCTAGGGCTAAGGGTCAGAAGAGGGTAACGTGTATAACCCAGACTGGCTATCCCAGGACGCCTGAGAGATGTGTTAGAGTGTTTGAGAAATCCCTGACCCAGCAAAGATGTATCCAAGAGGGTTCTGTTTAAGACTGCCTGGGAGAGGGATAGAGGGGAGACTAAGAGAGAAAGAATCTGCCAACAGCAAAGCTATGGCACCTTCTCGAGGGACCCGATGGTCCATCCCCTTGAATCTGAGTAGAATGATTCTTCTCCACTGTAAGCCATGCCCAGAAAACCAGCTGCCAGCGGCACGCCACCCTCCAAAATCTGCTTCGATAGCTGCTCCCACAAAACAGCTGGTTTTCCTTAATAGGTACCCCGACTTAGTGAGTGCTCAGATAGGCATCCCCTTGAGCTCAGGTATAAAGGTGAGGGAACTGGAGAAGCATTCTCACTTAGAATTCTGGTCGTTGTTTCTGGGGGCTTTGTTGACCATAGATGTTCTCGTTAGGTGGTGGTGACCATTACCTTTGTGCTGGGATAGGGTGTAGCCTATGGCTTCTGGACTGTCCATACAAAGATGGAGATGGCAATAAAACCCACCATCCATTGAACCCTTACACTGTGGCTCTGGACCCAGATTCCATGAAAAGATGCTTTTTAAAAACCCTTTCAACAGAGAATGCTTGTCTGTGCCTCCTGCTGCTGATGTTGCCTTCCTCCTCCTTAAATTGTTGATTAAGGCAGTGTGGACTCAATGAATGATTTCCTCAAGGTCATAGAGCCAGTTAGCGCCAGAGGCAGATTTGAACCCAGGTCTGGCCGAATCAAGCCTTTGATCAGAAGCACTGGAATGAGCCTCCAAGGAGTTGATGACTTGCTGAACATACCCAGTAAAGGCTGAATCCAGCCTCTTGCTGCAGGCGCTTCCTCACTGCCAGTACTTTGCTAGCTGAGGCTCTGTGACCACCAGTTCGAGTGCTTTCCAAGTCTTCGGTTCCACTCATCTGGTCTCGCACTCCTCTGCCCTTCCTTTCTATGTTCACTAATGAGCTCTCTGAGCCAATGTGGCCTCCGGTGCCAGACATTGGGGCCGCAGTGGGAGTCAGCGGGGCATGCAGGCGTCTCTGCTTGTTTTGGGAAAGGACCAATTCTGGACCACCCAAACTGCCCCTTCACTGGAGCTCACTAGGGAAACCTGACAAGGAGTTGGCAGTCTTTCCTGCCCTCGTGGTAACCCCCTTGGGCCAAAGCACGAAAGTACAAGTCTCTGAGAGCATCAAGGGTCGGTCACTGGCAGGACTCTGGCGACAGGGCTCTCAGCTGGAGATGCCCAGGTCCCCGTTCTGTTGCATTAGTCCCAGCCGGTTTGGGTCTGCCCCACCATCCCCCCGCCAAGCAAGGCACCTCGCTTTCAGCACTGCGGGCTCTGGGGTCTGGAGAATGCCTGCAGTGGGCCCCGCTCCTGTGGGCTGGAAGGGTGTTTTGCAGCATTCCTGGCCTCTGTGCTGTCCACGCTAGTGCCATTCAGCCGTTCGATTGTGGCAACCAGAGCGCCTCCAGATGCGCTAAATGAAGCGGGAGGAGGAAAAAATAGCAGGTACCTCCTCTGACTAAGGACTTTGTCCTTCATTCTGAATACATTTTAAAATCATCATTTTAAATAAAATTTCAAGCAATGATAAAATTAAAAGAATGGGCAATAAATCATACCTACCATGCTTTTCCAATAATTACGAATATTTGGCAATCTTTCATCTGCCTTCTCTCGTGATGTTATCTGTCATTTGGTCTATATTTACCACTGTCTTTTTGTCTAATGTTTGACAGCAAATCTCAGACATGGTGCCATTTCTCTCATAAATATTTAAGCGCTTATCTCTGAAAGAGGAGGGTTTAAGATTATCCCCCTATCATTACATCTGCAAAGGGTTCCCTTACATGGCTGAACACCCAGCCCATGCTAAGATTTCTGTGATTTTTATCGCATTATGGACCTTTTAGAAAAACATAGATTCGTTTAAACTGGATTAAATCAAATCAGAAAATGCATTTAAAATTCTTTTAATCTATATTTTCCCAGCTACATATTCATACCAGTGATATATTTTTTAACTACTTTAAGTGAGAGGCGCTAGGCTATAAATGGAGGCAGGAGAAGAGAACCTCTGAACACTGGTATGAATTTTCTTCCTTGAAGCATATAAATGAATACTGTGTCCACCTGATTGGCCTGCACGACTGGCTGCCCCACTCTTTGTCCATAAATACCTTCATTTGATTATAAGTATTTATACGCTCAGACATTCAATACAAGGCAGCATAGAATGCATTAGGATATTTGGGACGGTATGTATACCTTGCTGGAGAAGTGTTATCATATGTCGTGCATTTCTCGGACAGACTTTCCAGCTCAAGGTCAAGGGGACATGGGAAAGGCATCTCCAGGTGGCACTGCTTTGCTCTCCCGTCTATTCAGGTGTTCAGCTATGTCATGGAGCTCGTCGGCTAGCTGTCCTCTTCATCAGCCATGCACCCTTGTTCTCGTGACATAGCCAGACGTTAGAGAATGACTCACTTCCGGTGTTTTCAAATTTATTCTACAGCCAAAAAGAATAGGATTTATCTTCCCCGGGAAAGTAACCTCGGGGTGGTAGGAAAAATTATAATATCTAGCACGGCGCGATGTTGTTCGCCTGCAGACAACGCAATTTGTTTTCCTCCCTTGAAGCGTTTGTTTTCCTTACGACATGGAAAATATGCAGAGATATATAGTACACGCACTGGCATGCATATATCCTTGCCCTTGGGTAGAGATCTAGTGTCCATGGAAGACTGGCACTTGATTGAAAGCCGCAGAGTCTCTGGTAGCTTTCCCACAGTTCCAGCTCACAGTTCTGCCTGAAATAAAGGTCACCAACTGCGGACAACGCGCCTTCCTGGAGTATCTGAGACAAGCTGCTGGTTAATGTCTCTGCAACAGCCTGTTAAGACTGTTGCTACAAATTAGAGCCTGGATCATTCCAAAACCCAAATAGACCCCTTTCATCTTCCAGATGGCCGTCTGATTGGGAGCTGGGCGGGATCGGGTTTCAGGTTGTGACTTAATGATTCGGGACAATATTTATGGTTATTACTTGACAGAGGGCAGTGAAGAAAATTAAAGCACAGCCCCATGCTTCATTTATGACAAAAAACAAATTCATGGCAGGGCTGGAGATTAGAGGTGGCATCTCCAAGCTATAGGCAAAGTGCAGGTACAGTCTGAGATGGCCCATCTGACCTGGAACAGCCAGGCTGGCGAATCTGGACTACAGACCCCCAGGCAAAGCATCACCCATGGGAAGAGCCAAGTCAGTCTCTAATAGCATAACCCTGGAGAGACATAGCAGCGAGAGAGATTTGAACCCAGAAGGACAACGCAGCTCTGCTCTGCTTGTGTGAACACCATACAAGTCAACTAATACCATGGGGGACATATTATTTTTTACCTTATTTTTAAATGTGGGGCTATCAATAGGAGAAAGCAATAATTATTCTTGCCAGCTGTAAGCATTTTGTTTATACAGCGTGTGATTCTGCATGAACTCAGCCTCCCAAACGTGCTCTGTATGACACCATATTTATTTCTTACATTGCGCAGAATTTTGAGGGTTCTGCAATTGACTGCTCTTGCAAAAGCAGGAAGGTAAGAGGAGACCTGGGAAGGGGTAAGCAAGCCTTGATTCAGTTCCTGAACGTGTAGCTCAGCTAGGAGAAAAGGCAGTGGAAAGCCTACCCTCTGCTCACTGTGGGAATCAAGAATGTGCTGATTCCTCTGCAAGGAGAAAGGAAACTGAGCTGCATGCTATGAATGTATTTGACCAACTGTGACATTTTTGAAATAAGGTTTTAACTGGTTTTTATTACACCAACTGTGTAATTTCAAAACGACTCTGTCATCTGGTCTATCTATCATAAACAAGCACTCTGTTTAACCAAGCCAATCCTAACGCTCACCGACAGAAGGCTGGGCTTTGAGAGAACCAAGTCTTTGATTGTTTGGATAAAGGAAGGAGAGACGCTGGGTAGGCAAAGCAAAAGAAGCACGGTTTGGAAAGAAAAAAATTAAATGTGTCATGCTCCGTGACACATATTTTGATGTCATAATTGGATGCCTTCCTCTGCCGTGTGCAGGAATGGAGCCTGCTTCCCGAAGCCCACCCCAACATGAGTGCCCTCACAGTCCCAGCTTGCACAGTCTGTCCTCGGGCTCTCAGCTTCCAAAGGTACAGTAACGCAGCCAGGCAGTGCAAAAGGCATCCAGGGTGCTTAGGAATGGACCATGCTAGGTTTGGATTCTGGTTCTTCTCTGTGTATGACCAGAGGGAATTGCCAGTCTCTGAATCCATGTGGGAGATGGGGATAATGGCTCCAGCCTCACGAGGCTGTGGTAAAGGTGTCGTGAAGCTGCAAGCCTGAGCTTGGGGACGTTCTCCATAACTAAGATCGTATTTCTGATTTCCAAAGAGCGATTTTGTGCCCTCTATACCTCAGAATATACCATTGTAGTGAAAGCTGTAAGCCCAAGGGTTCCTAGATGCCCCACACCTCCCGGCTACTGAGTCCTCGCTAGCGGCTCCTTCTGTCTGAACCGACCATGCCTTTGCAGTGATGTTGCGCTCATTTTTGTGGCATCTTAACGTTCTCTGTCTGCTTTTCTGGAGTCACAGAGTGGACTGTGAAGTGGAAACTTACCTAACTTAGCTTCTGGGACAAAGCATTGACTTTTCTGGGAGGTCCTGGGATGCTTGGAGGCTGTGACATGGTAAAGACTCTACAGAAAGCTTGAAGCAGTCCCAGCCTCCAATACACAGGTGGACTTAGCACTACCCGGGTCTTCTACTGTTGTGTAACAGTTGAGTATACACACGTGGCTCCTACCCACGCCTCCTCCTCCTACAAACACGCACACGGACACAGACACGGACACACACACATCCGTCACCAACACACATTCTCACACTCACACATTTTCACACACTCACTCTCACACACATACATATTCATTCTCTCAATGCTCTCTCATACACTAATACACACACACACAGGTACACACATAGGTACACACACACACTCATACTTGTGAAGGTGTATCAATGCCAGGTTGTCTAGCATTTTAAGAAGGTAATTGACAGTTGCTGTGTCATTTGCGAGCAGGCACAGCTTCCAGACATGCCAGCAAACAGACATGCCATCAATAGCCTCTCCTTTTCGTCACAGACATATTATATTGATCTAAAAACAGTACCGATAAGACTTCCATATTGGAAATCCCACATCAATGCTACTACGTCCCTTCTCCATGGGCCGCAGTTGTCCCTGGGAACTGGGCTGCCATAGGCGCGTCTGAGGCACTCACTGCACCCGAGGACAGATTCCTTAGAGCAGAAAGACAGGATCTTTGATGCTTCTTCTGCAGCCTACAGTGAAAAGATCTACTTAAGACACATCGTCTTTAACTACAGCCAAGCTGGGCAGCTAACCCTGTGGATCTTCAAGCCTGCCTCTGGGGGACGAGGCACAGACCCGAATGGAAGCAGCGGAGACATTCAGGGCGAGCTGGGTGCAGGCGAAGTGGAGGCCAGTTGGCCAATTAGGGAAGAAGTGAAACAGATGACGCCTGACATGGACCGGAGGAGGCGGAGAGGTTTCAAATACACACTGAATTCTGTTTTCTCCAGAGGTCAGCTTTAATCAAGTTCCCATGTAAATATTACCAATATAAACCAAGTAATGGAGGTTAAATGGCTGTTCTTGAGGTCACCGACTCTTGGTCAAGCTGGAAGATTTCACATGAAATGGACCAGTTGTAATATACCTGGAGGGCCTCATGCCCAGCCATGAAACTTGAGCCCCTGCCTCCTCTAGCTGTCAGATGGAGTGCAGAGGGATGTGTGCATGGGAGAGGGGCAGGGTAAAAACCAGATGTACAGGGGCCCTGGGGATTTTCTAAACACATGGAGCTTTAGACTCCCTCTGACTGAGAGTGAAGGGGGCATCACATGTGTGCTTGGTGTATACAGATCACTTCCTGTTTGCTGATGTCATTATGGAGGGACCCCTGGCAGTCCAAAGAGGCTTCCCCTCTTCTTCTTGGTTCTAAGTATCTTGGATGCATCCTTGACTACCATGTAGGAGAGGTGCTATAATATCTTGTTAAGACAGAGCACCCTTGTGTCCAGCTAGAGGTGAGCCTGGCCTGGAGGGCCAAGTCCATGTGATGCTGGAAGACCTGGCATTTCTGAGTTGGCTCTTCTTTCTTACTGCCCCTTTGGTCTTGTTTGCCCGTATGCTCTGAATTTCCCTGTTTCCTAGTATGTGTCTTCTACTAAGACAACAACATTAGCAATAGCAGCAATTTGCATATGTGTATATAAATAGATAGACCGGGTACATTTCTTTGGGGGTCTAGTGTGAAAAATGAAACCAATGCTTAAATTTCTTTTGGCTTTGGGTCATTATGCTAGGCAGTCTATATGCTTCTTTGCATCTAATTTCATAACAATTCTGTCAGGATACTCTATTCCTAATTTATATCTGAGTATTAAGGTCAGGTAATTTGCCTAAGGCTACAGGGTTGTAGGACAGAACTTGAATTCAGGTCTGATGTCACTCTGTACTTCCAAGGACAGAATTTAAATCATCTCTTTAACTGGGGTCCTTAATCTGGCATCTTATCAGAACACACAGGTTTGACCTCATTCGTTTCTAACTGGCTTCTGAGTAAATGCAACTTCCCATCTAAATGTCAGTTTCTTCTTTTGAAAATGGTTTTTGCAAACAGAGATATGCAAAGATCCCTGCATATTTGAACCTTAGAGCTAAACCCAAGTGCATAACGCACATACACCGTGGAGAAGAGGGAGGGTACGGGCTAGGTCCTCACTGTGTCCAGAGAAACTTCCAGCAGCTACTGCTCACTAGGCGCTGGCAGCTTTGGTGTTGCCACACCCACAGCCTTGCTTGCCCCTGAACTGCATGATGGGAAAGTGTGAGAGCATCCTGCAGTGCTCACTTTGCTGCTTCCTCTGCTTCCATTCCAAATGGCTCAAGGACCCAAGGCTCCGATGCTTCTGAAATGCTCTGCCTGTCATCTTTATGGGCAGACCAGACCATAACACCCAGACAGAAGTGACCACAGCAACCAAACTGTGCTGTCTTTTCAAGGCAAAAAGGCTTAGGAGGGGGAAACCATGACATTTATGTTCAAAAGCACGAGTCTAAATAAGCAGTCTTCATCCATTCTGCTAGCATGGGATTGTGGATATGAAACATGCTCTTCATTAAGGAGAGAAGCTGGTAGTGTCCCCAGGAAGCCCAAAACTCTGTGCCTTCTGACCTTCCGGCACCATTGCCTCTAACGTTAAATTCTGCACCGTGTTTATTTGTCTAAATAACCCATTCCAGAAGTGAGAGCTCTTCATGGCTCATATGTGTCCTGCATTCAATGGGGATTAAAGATGAAGTCACATGTCTGATGTCCAGGAGATGTAGACCTAAATGCATCCTGGTGAGGCATTTCGGAAGAATCGTTGGAAGGATGCTCTAGTTAAGAACAGTGACCCAGGAGAAAATGAAACAATATGTTAGATTAACCAAGCAGCATTTATAATCAATGTCTTTTAGCTGTTGTCTCTTTCTCAGTGGTCCAACAATGACAACACAATAACGTACACTATCCATATTCTCTGTGCATTTTCCATCTTTACATGGTTTATTTTAAACTTCATTTCTTTTATTTTTATTTTTAATTTTTGGTTTTTTTGAGACGGGGTTTCTCTGGGTATCTTTGGCTGTCCTGGAACTCACTCTGTAGATCAGGCTGTCCTTGAACTCACAAAGATCCACAAGCTTCTTCCTCCCAAGTGCGGGAATTAAAGGTGTGTGCTACCACACCCAAATACTCTCTTTCTTTTCTTTTTTTTTTTAAAAGAACTTCATTCTTTTTCTTTTCTCTCCAAAGCCTATGTATATTTTTAAACACACTGTAAACCATTTAGAGGTTTTTATTATCTGAATCTATCTTTACTGTATATCTCTCTTTTTCTGACAACATGAGTCTTTAATTTGCTAAGTGATACATCTAAGATTAAAGCCGTGGCTTTGATGGCTGGATCCACCCCATTCCTTAGCTTTCTGAGAGCCTAGCTTCTTGGCAGAGGTACTGGCAGGAGCCATGTTTGTTGCCACATTTCTTTGGCGTTTCAAGGTCTCTGCCACCACCAAGAAGCATGCTGTTGGCTACTCATAAAGACCATTTAAATGTTTGGTGGCAGGGCCTCTTAAATGAGCTGCAAGGTTTTTGTAGCTAAAGTTGAGTCAGAAACCTCTCTTCCTGACATGCTTGCCTCCTGTAAACAGAGCCCACCTGAGAAAATGTTGCTACCAAGAAGCTGTGCTTAACTCTGTTTTTTTTTTGTGTCTAGAACTACTCCCCAAACTCTCTCAAGTTTTATGTGGATGTAGTTGCCCTCCGTTGGCACGCCATTTTCCAGGCAGAGACTGCTCATCTGTTTCCTGGCCTCTCAGACCTGAATGATCACACAGAAACTATATTAATTACAAAACTGTTCAGCCAATGACTCAGGCATATTTCCAACTGGCTCTTACATCTTGAATTAACCCATAATTCTTGTCTGTGTTAGCCACATGGCTTGGTACCTTTTACCAGTTAGACATTTTCATCTTGCCTTCCCTGTGTCTGGGTGATGATGGCAGACTGAGCCTTTCCTCTTCCCAGAATTCTCCTAGCCTGGTTACCCCACCAATACTTCCTGCCTGGCTACTGACCAATCAGCGTTTTATTAAACCAATGCAAGTGACAAATTTTTACAGGGTACAAGACCGTTGTTTCACAGTACCTAAGGTTATCAAATATCCTCTAATAGTTATTAATATTACAGATGCCATTCTCAAGCTGCCTTGGTTTGGAGCACACATTCTAAGGTCACCTGACTGAGCAGTAACCATAACTGTCTTTTTTTTTTAATATTTTTATGGTTTATTTAACTTTATTTTATGTGCATTGGTGTGAAGTGTCAGATCCCCTGCAACTGGATCTTCAGACAGTTGTGAGCTGCCATGTGGGTGCTGGGAATTGAATCCAGGTCATTCTGGAAGAGCAGTCAGTGCTCTTAACCACTGAGCCATCTCTCCAGCCCCCCCCCCCAAATGTCTTGAATCAGCCAGCATTGTTTTCTACAGTACTGTAGAAACAGAAATAGTCAAACAACTAGCTCCTTTTTTTTTTTTTTCAAAAGCAACAACAAAAATCGGTCTTCTTGCCTGGTGCTTTCCAAGTATTAGCTGATGTGATTTACATGATTGTTCTCAAGTCAGAGATAGATGATCATTTTTCTTGTACAATGTGGAAATCAAATCTCCAGAGGAGAAGGAGATGTGGCTCACTAAGATCAGAACCCAGGTCTCCTATTCCCGAGGTCCCTTTTCAGCTTCCTGCTATGCTGTGGTTAGAATGATACACTTTATCAAGAGTCAGAGAACCACCCCACCAAGTGCATGGTCTGGTTTTAGCAGCCTGTCTTCTTGGCTGAGGAAGCATTCCCCCTGTAAGTGACCCTGGTACATTCAGATGATATAATTTCCCACAGTTTTTTGCTTTCCATCTAAGGCCCCTAGATCCCTGAGTTCCTGTTTGTGTCTGGCCTACCTAGAGATTATTGGGAAATCATGAAGCTGATGAAACCACAATGGTGTTGTTACCCAGCACAGCAGCCGCTCAGGAATAAAAGCAGTCCAATGCTCTGAGGTCATCTCAAAGCAAAGCAGGTGGGGGCTGGAACAAAATGAATGCCTTGAATGCAAGGCATAAACAACCAAACACAATTGCAAACAAGACCAGAAAGGAGGCATCTGGGGTCTGGTTCTGCTTCTGATGACTTTCAGGGCGAGGCTTGATGCTTTGAGAGTTTCAAAGAAAAGTAAACCAGCGACTAAAGGGCGCAGCTGGGTGCAATACGGCGACCAGTTGGAGCAGATTGCAGTCAAGCCTCGGAAATGAATCGTGGGGTGATCACGCACTGTGGACAAGTGCTTTTCACTTTTTGTTTCTTCTTAAACATTTCCTCATCCTCCTCTCCATGGTTCATCCTCAGCATATCCCGGTGTGTATTAGGTGATAACATTGCCCTCCCCCCACCGTTTTTTTTTTTTTTTTTTTCTGGGACCAGCTCACAAGCAGTACAGTAAGCTGAGGAAAAGCCACATTATCTTTGGATTCCTGTTTGCATTTATTTTCGTTATTATGTAAGTTTGGAAGGACAGGAGAACTATATTCAGAAGAGTGTGTGTTTGCATAAGATGAAGAAAGCAAAAAGCTCCTGGGTGCTGTGAGGACAAAGGGTTCCAGTGTCTTCACGAAGGATGAAGATGACGATTCTACAACCTTCTGATCTACCCCAATACTGGTTAGCGGTTACTGAAATGTCGGGGCTCTGAGAGATCACTATCCAAGGGCAAGTATAGATTTAAAAACAGGGTTTTTGCATGGAATGGACATCTATATTCAACTCTGTGTGCCTCCTGTGTCAGGAATGCCTCTCCCATAGCCTATCGTCGCCTGCTACAATCGGGTATAGTGTTGTGAGTATATCAAAGTTAAGACTTCCCAGAAGCTGAGGGGACACAACTCAAGACCATTCTAGAACCGAAAGTTAGTGCATCCTTCAGGGGAGCTGAATCCTACTTCCTGGTCCATTCTGGGACAGAGGTTCTTTCTCTTGCTTCCTGGATGCTGTCCTTTTCTGGCTCCCAGTCAATCACTTTGAACTGGAGAACGCAGAGGGATGGGTCACACCCAGGTGTCCTGAGTCATTAAACACGCTGGCTCCTCTGGGGCCGAAACAGATTCTCTGGACTTTGACAGCAGTGAAATGAAACAAGAAAGCAAATATTCTTGTGCCCCACTTAACCAGAGGTCAGATGTCCCTCAACCTCAACCTTCTGGAATTCAGCTTGAGGAGCAGGAAGGAAGCAAAGCAGGCTGGAAGCAGCGGAAACACCAGTCACAAAGCGATGCACTCTAACCATGCCTAATTGACTCTTAATTAGCGGAGACTCCTAATGAGCCCACTTATTTAGTCACTTGGGCCACAGTGAATTAAAAGCAGAAAATTGAAGGGGGGGGGATAAGGAAGGAGGAAAGAGAGATTAGTGATAATCACACCAAAGGCAGTAGGAAATGAAGACAGACAGCTTGACATCAAAGGAAGAGATAGAAAGCAAGCCTTCAGGAAGGGGTTCCAGAATTAGCAAGGCAGCAATCCACAGCATCTGCAATGGGTCAATCGGCATTGTGCATCTGGAAAGCCCGAGGGCATCATCTTCATGGTAAATACACAGTCCTTGCTCTAAAAACCCAGACAGTGTGTGTGAAGGAGTCGGAACTTGGCCAAATCCCCACCTTCCCAGTCCTGTGGCTCTTCAACCATCGGATGATTTACTTTGGAAGCTTGTTGAAAACAACAGGCATTCTCACAAGGCCCCACTCACTGGGTGCTGACTCAGAAGCATACTTTCTAGAACTGCTAACCCCTTAACCATGCTGGGAGTTCCAGCTTAGGCAATCACTCCGTCTATGGGGTCTTGACTCACTTTCAAACGGGACATTCAAATTGGTTGCCTCGCAGTTCCCCAGCGGTGGCCCAGTCTGCTGAAATTCTCCTCTCATTTTCTGGTGAATTCCAGCAGCCAGTTAGGTTCTGCCGCATCTTCTAGGTCGTGAGGCCGTCTGGTCATTGTCATGGTAAAAGGAAAGACCTGGCAGAGCCAGCTGCATCAGAACTCTACTTTCTCTTAGTTGTCCTCAGTTAGAAATAATGAGAACAGCCCCCGTTGACAGGCATTTTATAGCATATATATGCACTAATAAATTTTTTTATTTCTATCAGAAAACACAAAAGATTGAAATTATCTAATTTTTGTCTTTTTTTAAAAAAAGAAAAATTATTTCACTTTAAAGACCATTGGGATAAAATTTAGGCTAAATTCCATTCTGTATATTATAGAATATTAGCTATTTGGAGGATAAATTTTACTTAATTGTTATAAGATTCTTAAGTCTCAAAGCAATTCCTGGCTCAAGGTCCAGGACTAGTTTTGGATAAATGAATGGATGGATGAATAGATGAATGAATGAATGGCTGTTTTCGGATTTAAAATAACTAAGTTTTGGGCTTTTAGGAATATTATCTATTCAGAATATCTCTTTCTTCCATACTAGTCAGCAACTACAGTGTAAATGACTATGGGAATTATGGGGTGAAGCGGAAAAATATGTGTGTAAAACATTCTTTAGGAATTGGTAGGCATTTCCTTTTTCAAGGATCTGTTTTGTCTGATGCAATTAACTCAACAGATTGTTTTTGTTTTCTTTTCTAGCTAGAGTATAGAAGTGCTTAGAATTAATATCTGTTAAGCCTTTCTTTACAAAACATGCTTAAAATTATACTAGCTATACAAAATGTAATTTGTGTCTCTGGTCCTATGACAAGTCACTTTGCAAAGCGACGGGCAGAGTATTCCTTTAATTTTCTGTTTGCCAAAATGCCATATCTGTGTTACTGGGGTCTGCACAGTGACTATTGATGTGCTGTGTTAATTTGGGAGTGCAATAGTAATCTGGGGAAACAAGAGAAAAAATTAGCTGGAAAAAGACAAGGTAGGCTTATCTTTGAAGATACGGAACAGGGACAGACCCTCCACTTAGTCCATCGGTTCTCAGACTTGCTGGTCTTGGAACCTCTTCATATTCTTGATGATTAGTGATGACCCCTAGCTTTTTTGGGATATGCTTATATATATTAATCATATTATACATAAAATGTTCTATATACAAGAATACCAATTCTGTTGGTCATAAAGATGATGAAATTTTCCCGAGGAGTCTCTAGAAAAACATACCGAGGAGAGAATAGCATTTAAATGTTGATATTAAGGTATTTTTAATACACAAATCTGGAAGGATCTCAGTGGCCCTGCTGGTCCCTTACACAGCACTGTGGACTACTCATGCCACTCGTTCCAGAGACAAAACACTCATCCACACCAGAGGACTCAGCCAAGACGGAGCATCGACACCGGACTGGCAGAGGCTGGAGAATTTCATGCAAATAATGTCTGTCTTGATGACAAGAGCCACCTCCGTCACAACCAGCATGGACTGTGGAAAGCCAACGTGGAGGACATGGTATTGGAGAGTGGCCTTTTCACCTCTGAAATACTTAGAAGTGGTGACCTTGTCTTTCTGACATGACCCTTGACAGAGTGACCAGTGTTCCTGTGCATTCCTTATGGTGGCCCCCTCTGGAAGTCATTAGCTTCGGGGTATGGCGAAGAATTTGGAGCCCAGTTGCTTCAAAGCTCAGGCCTCAAGACTCCTTAGCTGTGGTCTCTGTGCCATGTTAGGCCCAGCACAGAATGCGCAGTGGGTAAGAAAAGGCTTGACTTTATATTACTGAAATTTGAAATCAGTTAACTTTATAATACTCATTGAATGGATGAAAACTGAACCCTGATGTTGACTGTGATTTGCCATAGCTTAAGAGAGCAGATCTTAGGGCAGTATAGAAATTCTTCCCTCTTCCAGTAGAGAGGGGGACTGGGTGGACTCTCTAAAGACAGCCGTTCTGAGATTGGCGGAACAGCCAGGGACAGAGCTAGCTATAGGTATGAAAAGGAGGATGTATGTCTTCTTCCAAAAGCGCAAAAGAATATATTTACATTTTATGCATGTCTTGGTAACTTCTTAGTGTTTTTGTAAATTGCTGATATCTGAAGTAAATAAATATAATTTAAAATTATTAGCACAAACATTTCTCTTCGTTTTTACTTGGTACAAAGCCAGTTTCAAATGCACATATAGGAATATGTAGGTGGAGCTCCTGATATTATGCAGTTTGGTTTTGTTTTCTCCTTCCTTGTCCTTTTTTTCCATCCCTCCCTCCCTTCCGTCCCTCTCTCCCTCTCTTTCTCACTCCCCTTCTCTCTCCCTCCCTTTTTCCCTCTCTCCCTCCCTCCCTCCCTTCCTTCCATTCCTTCCTCTTTTTTCCCTTCCTCCTCCCATTCCCCCCTCCATTCCTCCTTTCCATATTTCTTCTTTTTTTTCTCTCTTTGAAAAGGAGCTTCAGACCCAGCAGGAGGCTGTGGGGATGGACAGTTTCTTGGGCCAAAGGTTGGATATGTACTGTACTGTGAAGACAGCAGGCTACTGTTGTTGAGCGAGGCCATCACCAGTATCTTGTATGGGGAAGGCCACAGGGAGCTCTGGGGGAAAGACTACTGGGTTTGGATATAGATAGACACAGCCTCCAGTCCTGGAAAGCACAGTCTAGTTCCAGCTCCCTTCATCACTCAGAGCAAGTTCAAGGGCACAAGAACAACCGCCTCTCGATCACTTTGGTGTTTATAACATCCCTAAAAGGTAACCAGCCACTCATCTCGCATTGCTATCTCTGCAGCCCTTCGTTTCTGAGACAAAGCCTGCTGGAGAGAGAACCCACCCCGCTTGAAAGTCCCACACTAGCTTTGACACATGCCACAGACAAGGCAGCTTCCCGCCGTCTCTCCATTTCTTATTTTCCTCATTTGGTTAAGCTACACACTCGGGGCTGGGAGCTTCCGTTTTTCCTTGTCTTGAACATCCCGTACTGTTCCAGCCCATATCCAGCCACCCAGGAGAGCAGCATGTTGTTCCTGGTCGGCCACATGATCACCCTGTTGAAAAGCTCTGTAAGTCATATTATCTGTACTGCATTAAAAAAGATCTATTAGAACTTGGGACTCACAATGTGGTTGGTTTCATCCTTATCTCTGGTCTGTTTACCTCGTAATAAATGTGAAAAGAAAAACGACAGAGGCAAGAGAGAGCGTGTGAGGACACGGCAGGGCTGGTGGCCGACTGGAGGCCTTCTTTTCTTCTCCATATTGAGTTCTGTATGTCAGGCCTCGCTCTAGCTGGTTCCAGTTGGAAATCTAAATTTGTCAGTCCTTCGCTGTATTCAACTCGTCATTCACAATAGCGTCTCGTGCTTATCATTTTTAGTATTACTTGAAGCATTTTTGTCTTCTTTTTTAACCTCAATAACATTAATTATTCTGACGTTCATATGCAGACATAAAAAAGCTGTTGCTATAAATGTGTCTTTTGCAGAGAAAGAAAAGAAACCCACACAACACATCCTAGAGCTGGTGTTTGTATTTTCCTGAGGCTTCTTATTCCTCTGGATCTGTACTTTAAACCAGCTGTTTCCTCTGATTTACACTGAGGGCCTTGAGAAGTTCTGATGAAATGGGTAAGACATGTGGGAAGAAGCCGGTGAGAGACTGGATCTCTTCTGCCTACGAAACAGTGGCTTCACATTTGTGGCCACCATGGTCTGCTTAACAAAGTCTAGTGAATTCAATTGTTCAAGGCATGGGGAAAAATATGCTTTTCCTTGATATCCTAGGAGAAGATACTTCCAATTCTAGACAAATGGGATCTTTGGTGTGTGTATGTGTGTGTGTGTGTGAGAGAGAGACAGAGAGAGACAGAGAGAGACAGAGAGAGACAGAGAGAGAGAGAGTTTCTCCTCTCCTTGCCATTCACTTCACTTTTTGCCGCCTTGTGTCCGAACCCCCTTGCTCTCTGCTGCCAGCCTCCAAAGGCTCAGGAGACAATAAAGGTGTAGATTGTATTTTCTAACTGCCCTCAGCCCAGCTCCAGAACTTCACCATGATCTCATGACGTGGATTCTGTTAGTGTTCCCATTTTATGGGGGAGGAAAAACTGAGACATAAGGAGGTAAAGCGACTTGTCCAAGGAAGCACAATGTATTTAAGGAGGAACATGATTACAAAGCAGTTGCTTATAATCAAACTTTGTGTTCCTTGCTCTGCCCCTTCCCTCTGAAAAGGAAGAACTATAGTATTTGGGGATGGGGCAGGGAGGCATGGCTTAAAGGGGGAATGAAATGGGGCTTCTGGGTTAGAAATGACATTTCTTAGTCTGAGCATCTGTGTACCACTGTGGAAAAGTCACACCACTGACCGTTTCTGTTCTCTTCCATATGTGTATTATTCTTCAATTCTATTAAAACAGCAAGCGGCAGATAAGCAAACATGAGGACGAGGTGCAAGCATCCAGCCAACAACTGGTTGAGTCTCTGCCTGGCGCTCAGCAGGTGGGAAGCTGCTGCTGGCAACACCTCTAACTCATGGAACGTGGCTCAGGCAGAGTGGTGGAAAGGACATTCCGGAGTCAGCCAGACTGTCTGGGCTTGAGGCTCGATGCTGCCACAGAGCGATTGCAGGGAAGTCATGTGATCGTTGCCAAGTTTCAATCTACTCATCTATAAAACAGGGACAGTTTAGTCCTCTGATGAATTGGGCTAGTTCAAACAAGGGTTTGGGCGTGAAGAGAGTCTCTTGGTGCCATGGAAGGTTTGGTAATTAGGTGTGCCTGTTAGTGCAGGCTGGGTAGGTAACACCAGCATCAGCTGGCAACTATAATCTTTTGTCCTCCAAAGTGTAGGCATTTAAAAGCCTGTTTGTTAGCAGGCTCAGGTATATTCCTTCTCCCTGTGAAAAGCTCTTGCCAAACAAATCGTATGAAGAGCTACTTTCGCCAACCGACACTAATAAATCCATGGGCTTTCTTTGGCTCGGAAGGCGCAGACAGTCGGAAGAGCACATTCTTGTCTTTGGTGTAAATCTTGTGTTCTATAAGAACGGCTCTGGAGTGGAAATGAGCAAGCCTCTGCCCCTTCCCAGAGCTTATGACAAAGCTGACCTCCAGCGAGATGCACAAAAGGGAGAAAGAAGCTGAATGTCTTGGATCATAAGACAGGCCCTGCATCTTCCCATTGGCCCAGCAGGCTGTAGGTCCATGGAGTCTCAATCTTGGCTGCATGCTCCACCATGCAGAGCTAGCCCGCAGTGTTTCTAGAAAGCCCATTACGTGAGTCCTTCCCCTCTGCCCGTCCATGCCCGATAGCCTACCTTTCATCACAAAGGCTTATTCTAGTTGTGCCAACCGTCAGCTGAGCTTGCCATGGTTCTGTCACAGCAGACAAATTAAACATGTCAGGTGACATGCGGACGAAAAAAGGCTTTCTGATTTATTGTGGAACTTTTTGCGGATAAGCGTTGTTTCCCTTGGCTGGGTGTCCACCCTCTCAGCCTTGATCACATTTCAAGGAAGCACAGCCATTCCCTCAGAAACTCTGGGTGCTGAGATGTTTGTGCGCCCCGTCAGACCGTGTGTTTACACATCTGAGTGCCGTCGAAAAGGGAACGATCCCAAAGTGTTGATTCGGAAATGAGAATTGGAGGGGAGGTTTCAACCTTGACTTAAGGCTACCTCAGCTGGAGACAAGACTTAGGGTCACATTGCTATTAAAAGACAAAAAAGAAGTTTGTATACATTGTGTTGTACGTTTGGAGTCACACAAAGAAAGTCCATCCCACGTGTGTTTACAAACGCGATGTGGTTGCATCTTTTCCTCTTGAATGGTGTGTGTGTGCATGTGTGTGTACCTAGTGGTACAGGAAGGTCAGATTTGGGGTGATCCTTCTCCCTCTAGCCTTTCAGTTGACACAAGCAGAGGAAGGATAATTTAAGAAGCCCTGAGCTGGGTGATGGGTCTTGCAGAGACGTCCGTTGGTTGGACCTGGAGGAAAGCTTAAACCGAGCAAGGTAATTTATGACCCAAGGCGAGCTCAGCTCCCTGCAGGCAGCACAGCCCAAGTTCTCCAAAGGACTGGTTTATGAGCGCGAACTGGAAGGCTGGAGACAGGCTAAGTTATGGCTTTCCAGTGGCTTTCCCTCTCCTCCGCTCCTTGTGATATTTATTATTTGTGGGCAGGGATGAGAGGGTTCCCTTTGCCAACTTTTGAACCCTCGCCAAATTCACGGCCCTGAGCTTGACGCCGTCCCTGAACCTCTCTGCACTGGAGTTCCTGCTTCCTTAAGCATCCCGCAGCGTCTTATTTTGAAATGAGGAGAAATTCTACAAGCTTCACTTTAGAAGCTGGAAACAATTCCTTAAACATCAAATAGGTCCCCCCTCCTTCTTAAAGCTGCAAAATATTTAGATGAGTTGAATGTAAATTAATTGAAAGCATAAGCTCCAGACTCCCCCAGTTCATGCGCCAAGTTCATGGCTGAATCGCACTTACATTTTATTGGCTTCCAAGTTTGATAAGAAATCATGGGATGAGAGAATGGCCCCGACACATTTGTTCCTTTGTATTTCTATTGCTTTCTTCCTCCTTTAAGAGAGAATGGGCTTCGGTTGACCGCTAAAGGCTGGAAAGAGGAAGAAAGAGCAGGAGGCATTCGTAAGCAGAGTCTTGCCAAGAAAGAACTCTGCATTAGGAAACAGGGTATTTTGGCTAAAGATTTAGATTCTTGATTTAATGACTGTAACCTTAGGAGGTCGACTTAACTTTGAAATCTGCATGGCCGACTCTCCACCACACTGGAGCGGGCTCATCTCCTTCACACCTGCAGCTCGCTTGGCACATCCTTCCCAGCCTCTGAGCCCTGTCCTTAGGAACCCTGGGAGGTTATTTGGGTCTAGCTCTTTCTACGGCCAATTGCCTGTTGTCCTTTGAAAGTAAGCCCTGTGCGCACAGAGACAGCTAAGCAAAGGCAGCCTAGGGTGAAGTGGAGATGCCCACAGCCTTTCTGTTGTGCCTTGTTCCCAGGGGAAGGGTGTCCATGGTTGCTGCAGTCTCTGGATGTTGACTGGGAGGGGAACGGGGTTTGAGGGAAAAGAGGGTGTGCTGTGTGCTCAAGACCAAGAAATTTCTGCCAACTGAAACTGTCAGAAGCTGAGCAACCACTATTCACCGTTGAAATGACATCCTTCTGTATGCGGTGTGTGGCCGGGAGGGGTCAATCACAAGTTCATATACCAAGCAGAGTGACAGATAGAACAGAACATGTCCTTGTCTTGCCATTATTCCCCCCAGGCACGCTTGGGAAGATGGCGCAAGATAGTCTGTGGACCTTCTATTTCCTCACGTCACAAAGGCGGTCTTCCAGGGGCCATCCTGCTCAGGAGTTGAGTGTTAGTGAGAAAGCCCACAGGACCCAGGGACGCTGGTTTTAAGGTAGGTACCCACCAAAGGTACCAGTGCTGGACAAAAACATGCTTGGAGCTTTAGGCCAGGGGCTCTGGTGCAGTAGTGTGGTCTGTGTGCCACGAGCAAGCAGCTTCAAAACCCACTTTCTGCTCGTTCGGGAGAGGAAAACACAGTCCTGTGATGGCAGACTGCACCGAGAAGAGATTGCCAAGAAAGTCCCTGTGCCCAGCTGTGGCCCTGCTGTCCTGCTGCCAGCTGGGATTATCCAAAGTGGGTGTCCACAGAGAGTCCCGGCCGTCTCTCCCACCGCAGGCTCTCAACCCTCCCCATCTGTCTGTTTGAAAAGCTGTAGAGAATTAAACAGAGGAGCCTGTACGGGGAGGAGACTGTCCTTCAGGGGCACTTTATTTGGTTTGGTCTCTGTCTCCCTGCCTGGAATGTAGTAAAAAACCAAGAGAAGTCAGCGTGCATAGAGTAAGCCTTGCAAGAACCCAAACCCTCCTGCCAAGGTGAAGGGCGAGGAACTCTTTTGGGACTCTGGTTTTATAATCATTTCTGTTTGTAGTAGGAAAGAAAGCTTCCCCCTCTTGAATTCAGCACATGGAGTCTTTTCTTCCTTGCTCCCCTCCTTACACAAACATTATAGGGCCCAGTCCTTCAATGGGGCATTTTTGAGTAGCTAATGTTAAACACAGATGAACTCTGCCACTTGAATGGGATGCCTGTGTCTCTGGTATGGTCAAAGTGCCACTCACGCGAGGGAGGCGGTGATTGCATCTGGTGATTGCTGGGATCAAAATGCTTGGTTGGACTGGGGAGGAGGTGGTAGCATGACTTTCCACCAAAGGCTACTGTGTTGACCACTGGGTCCTCAAACACTGATTTTAGCTAAGGTCCTGGGAAAATGAAGAGAGGGAGATACATCTTATATGATGACCTGCTTCTCTTTCTGTCTCTGTCTGCCTGTTTTCCTCTCTCTCTCTCTCTCTCTCTCTCTCTCTCTCTCTCTCTCTCTCTCTCTCTCTCTCTCTCTCTCTCTTTCTCTCTCTCACACACACACACATACACACACACACACAAACACACACACACACAAAACCCTGTGTTTCCTAGTTCAGGTTATAGAAAGGAGTCTAGTTAACTTGTAACTTTGTAAATAGTTTTGTACTCAGGATCTTAGTGAACTGTCTTTCCCTATATTGAATTGTCTCTGAATACCCTGAGTGGAGAACAATGAAAACTTGTAACCATGGGTGTTACGAAAGAGCTGCTTTAAAGAGAGCATTCCCACAGGGTCCTGAACCCTGGCTTCTGTGGATGAGCAGGGCTCCCTTTCCTAGACCCTTGCTCCACAGCAGGCCGCCTCTGCACATGTTGAGCCACAGTGTGCTGGGTGCAATGGTGGCATGCTGCAGGAAGAGGGGTGCTTTCTCCCTCTTGGATAGGATTTAAAATTGGATCTACTAGCCCCCAGGAGACATTGCCAGTGTTTCAGACACTGGGTCCCTTTCTAATCTGCCCTGAAAGAGAGCTTATGGGAAATTTGTCTTCCCTCTTTACCACAAGAGGGCCATGAAAATTAGAAAGTGAATGTTTGTGATGGGCACTGTTAAATACCCAGGTTACAGATACAGGGATATGTTTATCATTATGGCTCCTGCCATGTCCCTGTCTGCACATCCTTCTCTGTGACAATCAGGGGACAGGCAAGCTCTCGGGAGAAGACAACAGTACAGACGAATAATGAGGATGTTGCTGGAGCCACACAGTGCAGTTGTTTTGGATTATGGTTTCCTTGGGCATTGAGCATGCTCCATTCTTAAATGAGGAAATCTAAGAAAATAACTGTGTGCATACAGGAGAGCTGTAATGGATGCAAAATGTTTTAATTAATATTCAAAACAGTGCTAACCTTAACCGGGTAAACCAGGGTTTGAGTTTCTCGGCCATATGTGGTCAGGAAAACATTTGAAATGTGGTTAGTCTGAATTAAAACACATGTTGGCTTTTGAGGACCTATAATTTAGAAAACGTTAAATATCTCACTGATAGTTCTTTAATATTTATTGCATGTTGTAATACTTTGCATATGTATATTTATTAAATTTAATATCTGCTTCCTTTGCTTTTTAAAATGCAGGCACTAGAAAATTTTAAATTATGTATGTGATTGCATTTGTGGCATGCATTCCTTTTTTGCTGCATAACGCAGGGATGGCTTTTGCAGAGTTCATGGGCCTGTTCCTACCCCGGATTCAGTACCACCTTCCCAAGGCATGGCATCAGGCTGTGACTGGCTGTGACTGGCCTGAGCTTATCCTCCCGTTGTAGAGGTTGGCAGAGAGAGTTACCAAACATTTGGAAATTGACGAAAGAAAAATTCCTGAGTGGCTCGCCCAAGGTATTCTTCTAGTTATTTTTACCTTTTATTGTTAAATGAAGAGCTGTTTTATAATTATGCAAGTTGTAGGAGATCGATAATGATGAAAATAACTCTTATTTACAGCAATGCTAATATGTGTCTGGTAGGCTAGAGCTGATGATTGCTTTACCGCTAAAACCTTTTATATCTTTTTATAAATGCATTTCAATCTTCCCTTTTGCACATATGTGTGGTCGACTCCATTACAACATCTTACTTTTTCCTTATTAGTTAAATAAGTTAAAACTCCTGGATACCAGCTCATTTTATTTTTATGAGAATCATGATTTGACCTTCCTTACTCCCCCCTCCTCCTTTCTTCGTTCTGCAATACTGGAAAATTTAGAGGTTCGTTATGGTCTCATTGAACTATGCAGTCCTTTCCTCCCTCCTCAGACTCTGCAGCCCCGCCTCTGGCTCTGAGATCTGGACAGCTTCAGCACCCTGAGATGGAACAGAGAGTGTATTTTTTTTCTATAGAAAGTGTTTTACCCGATAGCTGCTTACTATTTATTCCTCTGCTTTGCTTTGTGGCTCGTGCCTATAATACCAACACTCAGAGAAGCAGGAACAGGTGGGTCACCACAATTTCAAGGCCACCTAAGCCATATAACAAGCTCCAAGACAGCCAGACCTAGAGAGTGCAACTCTGTCCCCCAAGCCACCATCACCAGACACACCTGTCACCAGCAAACAATCTCCTGAGTCAGCCCGAGCATCCTCCAACTCAGTGAAACCTTTGATGCTGAGGGCTTTTCCTTAGGATCCTAAATAATAGAAGAGAAACACAACCTGCTCTATGGGAGCTTCTCACTGTGTGTGTCTGTCAACTGCCAAGTATACGAAAACCCCAACTTAATAATAACACAGACAAAGAAAAAAATGAGTTGATGTAAACTCTT
The DNA here is from genome assembly GCF_950005125.1 of Chionomys nivalis. Classification (NCBI taxonomy): domain Eukaryota; kingdom Metazoa; phylum Chordata; class Mammalia; order Rodentia; family Cricetidae; genus Chionomys; species Chionomys nivalis. The sequence goes on from NC_080086.1 coordinate 145,667,280, forward strand.
TTGACATCCTTGTTTGGATCCCTGTGCTGTCTTCTTTTTCCAAAAAGACCTGGCCTTTTCAAAGCAAGATTAGACAATCAGGACAGACCCATCAGTATCTATTTTATATTTTCATTTATTGTTATAAATTGAGCAAAACAATAAATAATGATCAAAATAAAATATAAAGCCTTTAATTTCACAAACCTAAAAATAACTTTAGAACAGCACACTTTAGACGGTATGTTTTGTTTCTTTCTTTCTTTTTTTAAAAATCTGTTCATTTTCTTCCCTTAGAAATATCATCCAATGTTGTGAGGACTGGCCTCCTGATTTAAGTTTTATACAACATGAGCAAGCTTACTGACCTTTGACAAGAAATGACATCTGATTTTGATATGCCTGTAATTCTGACAATGCAGCTGACTCTGTGTAAATGCAGAAGAGCCCACAGCAATGCAGCATCCACGTTAATATCATATATAATTCTTGTTTCTTTAGCGAAATAATGCAGGGAGCTTTATGGCAGGGATAAATACTTTGATGCAATATTTTAATAGCACAATTCACTTTAATAGCACAATACACACAAAAAACTAAAGGATATTTTAAAAAATAAAAAGCTTTTACCACCAACTTAAACATTAAAATTAATTTGAAACAATCGGAAATTAGAAAATGTTTAACTTAGCTGGAGATGCCTTAGAGTCTTCATATTAAATACTTTTCAAAGTTGCTAACCAAGAAGAATAATTTACACTACCTTGTTTCAGATTAAGATAGCATTGCATTCTAAGAAGTTGATTTAATTAAATAAAAATCTATGGTAAAATTAGAACAAGCTTTATGAGCTTTTGATGTAGCTTATAAGAAAGTTGAGCTCTCTAGATGGCAACAAAATGCTTAGCATAGTTTAAACCCTTTCATTACTAAAAACAATGAACTAGCAAGCTCTAAAACGAAGATGCAGGACTTTGAGTGAAAAATTTCCTTCTTATCAAAGAGATTTAATTTGACCCATTTTTCACAAAACAAATCATCATTTCTTTATGATTTTTTAATTGGGATTTTTTTTCCCAAATAGATTTCACATGTTTCTTTCTCTTAGAAGTGTTTGCCGCGAAGTGAATAGATAGAAACAAAACTATAGTTGTTGTGAAATCTTTTCTAGAAAACAATTCTACTTTGTTATTAACCTGAAGGAATTGCAAATCCTAACTAGAGGGTGACGTCTCTGTCCTTTGCTGTTCAGGAAGGGACATTCATCACACAAAGCTACCGTTCATCAGTGCTGTTGGCCAGGTGAATATCAGCACAAACTGTGATGACTTACAGCTTCGTATGCCGGAAGAGTCTCCCACGGTAACACGCCCATTATTCATATGGAAGGGTGAATTCAGGAGGCACAGGCTGCTTTGGGTGTTTGTAAGTTCCTGGAGTTGTTTGGCAATGTTTCATGCTAGCTTTTTGTCTTAGCTGAGGGGTGTTTATCACGACTTCAGAAGTGCCTTTGGTTTTCCCCCAGGAGGCGTTCAGAGTTGCGTGGGCTGCACATTGCTAGAATTTGCTATTTGTCTTATAATTTCTAGATGAGGTGAAGATTTTAAGAAACATCCTGTTCTGTCCACAGAAGGGCATGGACTGCGAGCCAAAGACTGCAGCTTTCACGCCGACGTGCAACAGCAGACAGAAGCCCACACGCCAGCTCAGGGTTATTTTCTCCAAATACGAGGCTCCCTTTCTCTTCAGTGTCGTGCAAGCTCAGTTTTGGCCTCCACTCTTTTCCTCCTTCCCTCTGAATCTGTGGTACCTTTGTCATTTAAAGGGATAAAGACCCCCAACCCTATGGGCAGATAGCAGTGCTATAATCTTGCTGAGAATGTGATCAATGTCTTTTACACAGCATCTGTATTAAGAATCAGTTTTTAAAGGAGCATTGTGCTTCTGGCGATTCACAAGCTCAGACCCCAGTATTTCTACCAACAGGAGTAAGAAAATGATGTGTTGCTTCCAATTAACCACGATGGAGACGACATTGTCAAAGTCTGTATTTGCTGGACTCTGCCCCATTCGGTTTCCCATTTCACACAGTAATCCCTGGTTCCTAAATCAAAGCCTTGCTTGCAGGCAAGCGGAGGTTGAATAGAGTTGCAAAGCAGCCTAGGGACCAAAGATGTACCAGGGAGACGAGGCTGAGCTCTCTGGGGGAAGATGATAGAGAAGGGGGTGCAGAACATTCTTTTCTAACATAGCTTGGGGTTCCAGTGTCAGTGCTCCCTGATCAGGAAACAAGTGGAAATTTGCTCAAGAAGTGAGGATATTTTGGAGACATGATTGCAAAGAGAGCTACAGACCAGAAAGGTGTTCGAAGCGATTACATCTCACCTAGCTATTTCCAGCATTAGTCTCGGCACCACGCCCTCAGTGGCAATGCTGACAACCAGTCTTTTCCAGATGTGTTGGCGTATTCTCTGCCCCACCACCAATAGATAACAACAATTGGATTTCATTGAAGACTTCCCTGTTTTAAGGCAATGTGACATTTAATTTTCACAATTCTGCAGGTTGCCCTTGATGCTGTGGATGAGTTCATTTGCACAGATAATGAAACTGAAGCCGAGTTCTTTTCCAGAGACATAAGCAGCAGAGTAGGACTTTTAAAACGCAAACCACCAAATTCCAAATGTTTTGCTCTTCTGCATTTGAATGACAGTGGGTTAGAATAAGATACACAGTTTAGCCCGCTGTGTTTGCCTTTCCAAATAGGAAGGAGGTTAGAGAAATAGAATGATGTGCTTTTCTGTTTTCTCAGAATTAATCTTTGAAGAATCCAAAGCACTTTTATGTTTATGGACTTATGCATTATTTGCACTGTTCTGAAATATTCAGGGAAAGAGGAAATATAATTCTTTGCCATGGAATAAACTAACAGCAGCAGGCAAGGAGCTGGTGCCAGGCAGAGCATCTCGATTGTTCCATACACTGATGCTGGCGTTACGAAAGCTGGCTAGTGGGAGGAGGGCTCAGCATCACATACATTGTACCCGGAACCACTCTCCACCCCCAGTGACCTCAAGAAATACTTCCTGCCTCACTTTATCCCATTCCCACTCAGGTGCTTTGGCAAGAATTCAGTCAAGACCGCCAACCTTGCTTGTAACATCACCTCTAGCCACTTCTCATTTACAAATGAGAAAAATGAAGAAAGACTGTCCAACATCTAGAAGAAAAAAAATCAAAGGAAGATGTCAGGAGCTTCTTATGATACCATGTGGCTTTTTTTTTTTTTGAACAACCTTTTAGGTAAACTCAAAGGGAAAAAAAATGGAGAAAAAAATTGTAGCTTTCTTTTTGTTAAATACCAGGCTGCCTGTCAAACAGGGGATTGACTCTCACTGATACAGGATTTCTCTCAATAGCAGATTGGTATGTACATGGAAACCTTACTGTTTGTCCTTTGTCTTCAAAGACCTGGGTTTCTGATTGACAGGGAGGGACCGCAAAGCATCCGTGAAGTTTTTCCCATAACTGACCCCTCTCCATCAGCCCCGATGTTCAGGCATCCACGTGTCAGTTGTGCCGTGGCACTTTGTGGAGACTCATCAAACTAATAGGCCAGCATTTGTGAGAAGGTGGTGATCAGGCGATTTCGATTTCATACCATCTGTCTGCAGGTTTCTTTCAGCTACCAGGCTGGCCACTGGCTTTGAAGGACAGGCAGAGTACCAGGGCTTTGGAATGCTCTGCATGGATTTCAACGGAGCTGGCATGACCTTGCACTCAACAGCTGCTTCTTACCACATGAAGTGGACAGAGACCGCCGACTACCTACAAGAGATGCACTTGACCATTTTGACAAAGGCATACTGAGCTCTCAAGGGCTGGCTGCACATCTGTCTGTGATCTGGAAGGGAGACGCCACAGGGCTCCACAGGCGGAAGAAGACATAGGCGACAGAAGAGAAGGGGAAGGAGGTCTTTCATCCTTCTCATTGACAACATTCTTTTTCTTGAGAGATCACAGCTTCATCAGTATCACACTGTGATTGCCTACCTGCTTCTCTCTCCAGTGTGTTCTCATAACCCAACAAAAGCCTAAGCCAGAAGGCAAAAACAGGAAGAAACAAAAATTTGTATTTGGCCATTGAGTCCGACTTTCTAGCGCCTGACTCATACCTCTCTTGAATGATTACTTTCTCTATGCTCAGGCAATTTGGGTTAATTGATACAATAAGAGTCTGAAAGCCCTAAAATGTGGGTCCAATTCCCAACTCTGACACTACGGATCTGAACAACCTGCGAGAGGATGTATAGAAAAATCAACAACAGTTTCCCATCTGCAAAATAGTTGCCGCTGGGACACAGGGTGGCATTAAAAAAAACAAAAACAAACTGTGTTCCAAATGCTAATTATTCACCAGTTGCCGTTCCAGACTGTGTCCCTTGGTATCAGTGAGCTGATTGCTTGCAGAATGATGATGTCGGTTTGCAATCTAAATGTGTGTTCCAAAAGAGTAGAGCTTTCAAAGTCATCCGAGATGCGGAGTAGGGGATGTGGAAGAAAGCTCAAAAACCCGTGACATCTACCCCTTCACTTTTCAAGGACATCAAGACCCAGAGAGGTTAGAGACCCAAGCGAGCTCACAGTTAGGGTCACAGCAAAGTGAACAAGGCACAGGGGTTCAGCCTAGATCGATATGGTGATTTCTTTCCATATGCCTGCTTCCCTGCGAGGGGTTTCTCATGACATGAGATTCCCCTGGCCCTACATAAACGGCTGGGGCAGTGTGTAAGGGCCTTTTGTGATCTAGCTGCGTCCCAACAGGTAGAAAGCACATTTCTTGACGACAGGGGCTGCAAAGTCTGCTCTCAGCCGCCAAATTCACAGAAAATGGAACTAAGAAAAGCTGACAACGCTGTTCCCCATGGTGACCTGTTCACCTCTCCTGCCACTTCCAACCTGACTTCTTCCTAGCAGCCTCCCATCATTCAAGTCAGCAGGGACTTCCAGTCATCAGGCAGCCCGTGCCCAGGCTGCCAGAAGGAATATTTTTCACAGTGGGGTGCAGGCACGTTTAAGGGCTCGAAAGTCCGGGCTGTAATGGCACACAAGGGGCTCTGAGGCTCCTCAAGTTCCCTGGGTCTCAAAACTTCCTCCTAAAGATTTCTTTTCATACTTTTAACAGCTTCATGCCCTGAAATCTCTAAGGTTGTTTCTTGAAATCCTCACAGACCTCCTTTATTCTGAAAGGTTCTGACCCAATAGACAGCCTTAAGAAGAACATAAGCAACGAATTTAAACAAATTAAACCCAACTTAAGGATTACTGTGGATGACAATAGACATCTTACCAAGTTCACCTACTTTCTGTTTTACAGAAATGTTCATGCAACATCTTTTACAGTAACTACAGAGTAAGAGCAATGCAAATAAATGTCCATCAACAGATGCCTGGGCTAACTAGACATCTTCATCAGTGAACTGGTACCCAGCAATGAAGACAAAGTAGGGATACAGCTGAACCGTGAACTAACCTCAGAAAGCTATGCTAAGTGAAAAAAAATCCAGAAAGAAACCCCAACAAAACAAAGCAACAAACACACAAAATCAGATAAACTAGACCATAGCCTGAGGGATTCCATTTCTATGAAATGTCCCTACAAGGTAAAAATAGAGACAGAAAGCAGATTGGTGATTGCCAAGGGAATAAGAGGGGATTGCAAATGAGCGAGGGACTGCTTTTGGGGGGTGATTTAGACCTAAGCATATACTGCTCTGGTGGCTCCCCAGTTGTCTAAGCTCCTTACAAGTTACTAAGCCAGCTATGTGGAGTGAAATGTTTTTGCTGTATGCACTATGTCTCCTCCCGTCAGACAGATGAGCACCCACAGGACGGAGCTTCCATAGCCCGGGATGGGGGACATCTTTGGAGTCCTTGAACACCCGTTTGACTCCGTCGTTCAGTTCCTCCTACCCTAACTGTCCCCTATGGGAAGCAAGTGACCTTCAAGTCAGGGCAGCGGCCTTCCTGAGGCAACAATTTACAGAGCAGACAGGCTCCATTACAAAGTCTGGTAGAGCCTTGATTCAAGGACCAACACAATCACGTTCGGTGAAAAGCTGGTGGTGGTGGCAGCAATTTAGATCTGCAATTAAGACATTAGAGTGTTTGGGACCGACAAGAAGTTAGCACAAATGATTCAGCTGTAAAGTCTTCAAAGATGTAGCCTTGCACGAGGGCCTTGCACAATGGCTGCGTGGCTGTATTTATTTATACAACGTTACTGTCTGTAAAATATTCTTTTCCCCCTAGAACTTTTCCAAAAAGCCCTGGAACCCTTAACAGGGGAGACTAGAATTGGGTCTGAATAATGCATTCAAGATAATTTAAAAAAAAAAATCGCCACCCTTTAATGAGGACCATATTCCTCCAATTTTCCCTTATATATGATTCAGTATTTTGCAAATGCTGATGTATGAAGAACGCATTGAATGTGGCAAAGGTTGAAGATCGCCCCTGTGGATAGACCTAATGGACACCATCCTGGAATAATACATATAGCTCAACCCCCAGACATGTGTCTTCAATTTAAAATAATTCAGCAATCATGTTCAACCAGAACCTGATTACACAAAATGGGACTTTTAAACTCCCAGACTTGGATCGAATTTTGAGGCCCCCAAATGTGGGAGGGGGATAATATGCGGCCTGTTTATAGATCCCAGATCTTGTGATTAAGTGGTCCACACACATATTTAAGCGTTGCTTTGAGCTTATCAAGGCACCCTGTACCGTTTCCCACCTATAAATATTAGCTTGCTTTATGAGAAACTAGATGAAATTCCTGGCTGGGATACAAAGGGAAGAAAATGGAAAAATAAGTTGGGCCTCGGGCATAATAATATGGTTTCCAAAATGCCAAACTAAGGTCTCAGTCTCCACTGTCTCAGAGGCTGGGGAGGGAAAATGCTGGCCAGAGCTCCCCAAGGTAGGAACAGGATGACCTTGTACAGAGAGGCACAGCACACCGGGTCCCTTGGGTCTTGAGGATGGGTTGTTCCTTGGTGATTTTCAGTTTGCTGCTGGCAGTCTCTTCTGAAGGCCGCGAAGGTCTCTTTCCACAGAGACATGTTGGGCCTCTGTCTGTGTTAGAACTTCTGAGATGCCGGGAGGTCCTCGAATACTTCTTTGATAGGCTGCCCAATTCTGGAGGTGCTTTCATTACTAAGTAGTTATTTCTTGAAATCCCTTTGATCAGAAGAAGTCATAGCCATAAAATGTTTGGTGAATCACCAGCACTGGTAGTTAGGAATAAGATTGCCAGATATAATCCGGACACCCAGGACAATGGGAGTTTCTGATCTACCGCACATGTGTTCTGGACCCTGGGAGAAGGCAGTGTTGGTTTGTAAACTGAGACATGAAAGCCTTAAGATGTTATGGTCTAAGAAACAGGCAGAGGAAACATGCTTGACAAGCTAGCTGGGCTCTTTATTTTCTTAAATAAATAGGCATATAGATGATAGGTGGATTTTCTTTTCATGTTGTTGATGGTTCTTTGTTTGCAGGTATTATGGCTTAAGAGATGAGAACAGTACCCTTTCCAGGTACTGGCTGGAGGAAATATTCATTCCTGCCACCTTTTATTCTGACCTCTGTGTGAGGTGGTGCTAGGCCAAAGCTCTCCTGGAAGGTGCATCAGGCGGGGCTTAAAGGTGATGTTGAGTTGTCAACAAATTGTTTTTCCCCCAAGTTTCTCTTACTAAAAATAGGATGGCTACCCATAAGCCAGAGGGAACTCAACATTCTTTCTGATGACTTCGTGCCAGGTGGAGGGAAGGTGGGTGAAAGACAATCTACCAGGAATTCCAGGTGACTTGAGCCGCACATCCCGCCATTCTTGTAACTCTCACGTCATCCGTGCTGAAGCAAAATGTTAGCCTGAGACGTAGCGTCAGACACCTGCAGGAAGGAGGGAGGAGGCTGCCCTTTCTCTGTGCTCCATGGTAGAGGTCCCTGCTTTGCAGCGGGTCTCAAGCTGCCTTTAGTGCCCCAAGCTCCTGTACTAAAAAAGATTGGCCCACGAGCTGTGCCTACCACAGATGGCCCATAAATATCTGTTGAATGGACAAAATAACCATGGCAACAAGCAGAATTTTGCAAGGTAGTTTTCAAATGCCTGAGTCTATAAGAGGAGTCTCCTGGATTCCTTTTTTATTTTCTGCCTAAGAATGGGTCTAGGCTAGCCTTGAACTTATTATCTTCCTGCCTCAGCTTCTCAAATGTTGGGTTTCATGTCTATGTTACTATTTATTTATTTATTTATTTGTGATGTGATTGAGTTCAGGTGTGTATGTGTCCCAGTGCATGTGTGGATGTCAGAGGACCACTCTGTGGGGCTGGTTCTCTTCCCTCCATCCTTATGTGGCTTCTGGAGATTAAACCTGGGTCTTTGGGCTTCCCCTGTAAGCACCCTTACCATCTGAGGAAGCTTGCTTCTCCTTCAGGTCTCTCTTTGATGTCCTAGGTAATCAGAGAGTGAAAGGCTAGGGCTACTCTGATTGCTGAAGCAAAACGTAAGCAGGAGAGCTGCCTGGAGGAACTGTCTCCTGCCAGGGTTTCCCGAGGAGCCAGGCCCAGCACAGCCTTGAGGGCAGGACAGGAAGAGCTCCATACTCCAACATCTAGCCCAGTGAGAACTTAACTCTCAATAACCAAAGAACGCATTTTATACAAGACTCAAACTAAAGTGTGTAAGAAGGTGTGGGTGAGGATGCCAGTTGAATATGAAAAGTAGGTAGATATGTGTAACACAGAGGAGAGTATGCTTTTAGCAAGCTGCCTGGGCTTGCCATCTAAGTACTGTTTGCACAGCAGAGAACAGTACACCCTGGAACTTGGTACCTGCACAGCTCGGAAGGGCAGATTGTAGCTTTGTTTCCTCCAAGAGATAGATATGGACATTATGAATGCATCTTCTAACTTCCTTCCGCATCCGCATAGAGCTGGTCACATCATTGCTGGTAAATTACTCTCAGCTGAAGGCTGAACATAAAATCTACAAAACATTTGAAAGCCAAGTGGCCCAGAGTGACAGACCTGAATAGTGATAACCATACATAGACTGACCTTAAGTTTGTCAGGACAAATCCTCTGACCTCCCTGTGACCCAGCTTCTAGCTCATATTTTCCTGGGGTTACAGAGAAAACCAAGGTGCCGTTTTAAGATCAAAATGAGTGTTTTAAAATGGGGATGATGCATTGCCATTTAAGCCTCGTGTAAATCCTCCCAAGAGCATTTCTGTTTCCACGAGAACCCTGCAAGGATCGCATTTGCTGTTCTCATCCAGGCAGGTCAGCTGAAGGCAGCTTAAGAATCTGCTCACTGTGGAGTTTGTAAGCGGAGGTGTGCAGCAAGACCGCTGTGTGACTGATGGAAAAGGGTCCCTCGCATACCCAGAGTGGGTACCCGGATAAAGGGATGATTTCCACGCCAAACAGGAGCGCAGTACTGGGAGATTTCACCATGCTACTCAAAGACTGTACAAGCTAAAACTTGTAAATTGCTTGGAGACTCTTCCATTGATATTTTCAGACTGTGGTTGAATCCGAGATAACCAAAGCCATAGATGGCAGTAATTGTGGGGGTGAGAAAGGCATTTAAATTTTTAAATTAAAATGTATTGAGCAGAGGGAAAGTTGGCAGGTGTTTTCAAACTCTTTTGCTCGTGTGCCAGGAGGATTTTAAACCATGCACTCTGACTCACTTTTGGGTTAGAATCTACATTTTTCATCACAAGTTGTAACAGCTATCCTGGACATAATTTTTTTTTACCTTGTTTTAAATATTGACATTAAAACATATATATGACCATTTCAAATATAGTCACAGAAGCTATTCAATTTGATGCTTTCTATTTTTTGCATGTCTGTGTAGGGCACATACGTTTACGTGTATGAGGGTGCATGTGTGTATTCTCGTGCTCTTGATCAATCTCCACCTTATTCTTTGGGGCTGAGCCTGACCCTTGCCCTTTCAGCTCTTCTACCCAGCCAGTCTGCCCCAGAAACTCCCATCTAAGTTAGGATTTCAGATGAGCTGCTCTGCCCACTCGGCATTCACATGGATGCCGGGGGTCCCAACTCTGGTCCTTAACACTTTGCCCACCAAGATGTCTTCCCAGTCCCAATACTTGCTGTTTTTCTTAGAGACTCTTGAAATTTTATAGTGTTTCCTTATTTTCATAAATGAATTATTTATATTATACTCTTCTCATATTATTTCAATCCTCTGGAATATATTTTTATGCCTAAAATCTTTTATTGAACACTTCATTTTACTTGCCTGCTACCAAAATATGTGTATAACCTGAAATTAATATTTTTACTCATTAAGCCTAAATGATCAGTATTAAAAATTCTACCACTAATGTTTAATAGCAATCCATTCAGAACTATAATGATCATATCAAGTGAGGAATAGAAATTACTGGGTATTTGCCTCCTAATGGGATGAAGGAAGATTTTTTTTGTTCTAATCGGTCAGAATTCAAATAAGGTCCATGCGAGATGAATGCCGACTCTTCAATCCCCTGGTCTCCTTTCAGTCTTTTCTTGCCTGTTTGTTTATCTTTGAGACAGGGTTTCTCTATGCAGCCCAGGCTGGCCTGGAGCGCACTATTCACCCAAAGCTGGCCTTGAACTTGAGTCCTTTCTGCCTCTGTCCTTGAATCTTTAAATTTCAATCTCTTGCTCCCTCTCTTCTTTGTATGGGAGCATATGTCAGAGGAAGCTGCTGTCCTTGTGACAACTCAGAAGTAAAAAGAAACAAGGAAGGCTTGGGATCCCAATTCATGCTTCCAGGAAACTTCTGTTAGATACATTCCTTCCATCCTAGCTTCCACATCCCAAAGCTTCTGTCACCCCCGCCCCCCCCCCCCCCCGCGTCATAATGGGAACCAAGAAATCAACCTAGGAACCTATAGGGCCATTCCAGAAGCAAACTAGAGCTGGCAGAGACAGGCTTGTTCGTTAGAGGCTCCTCTCCAGCGCATGCCGCAGGTGTATCTGTTGTCCTAAATGCACACATCACCCGGGACAAACATTAGTTCCCTGAATGAATAGAAACTCACTGGGAAATAAAACATTGTCTTCTTGCCCCTTCAGTATGAGTGGAGAGGGAGTTCAAAGATGGGAGTCTGGAGACAGTGCGGTATGGTTGGAAGCCCTTGGGTGTGGTGAAGCAAAACGCATACAGAATACAGCTATGGAGAGGGGTAGGGCTAGAGCAGAACAGAGGTATGCTCACAGAGTCTAAACAAACGCATACATTTTCATAGAAGGCAATGAGCTTAGCACTGGCTGGACATGTTTCTCAACACTAGTCTAGGAAGTCTGGGGACCAATGCACATTCTGTGTGGCCAAACAGTGATGGAACGGTGACCAGTATAAAACTAATTTGTTGTTGTTGTTGTGTTGTTTTTTCCAGAAGCAGATTCCATGCTAAGGAGATGGGGACATGTTGAGAGTCAGGAGCAGCAAGGCCGGAAATGGAGCAGTTCAAAGAGGCCATGGCTCAGATCGCCTGGATCAGAGACTACCTTGCTAATCCTTCTATTTATTTGTTGTGGTGGTAGAGATGGAAACTGGGGCCTCACACATTCGATGTGAGGGCTCTTCCCCTGGACTAAGGTCCAGTTCCTTCATCTGGGACTCTTGGATCTCAGTTTGCTGCTTTCTCTGTATAACTGTGGGACTCCTCAGCTTCTTCCTCTCCAGACTGAGGCTTTGGTTAAAGCAATGGGCTTGCATTTGAAACCAATGTGGACCCAGATCTTGATTGTTTACCTTGATCTTCTAAACTCCAGATAGAACCTAAGCTCTTCAGGGCAAAAAAAACTCTCTGTGCTGCCCAGAGTAACACACACACATACACAAACACATGCACATACACACGCATGCACACACTCACGCATGCACACGCTTTTCCTTCTCCCCCTACCTTTTTCTCAGAACCAGATGACTGCAAAGCTGTCTGACGGCTTTTGAATTTAGAGTCCCCCCACCTTCTGCCCTCAATTCTTTTGAGCATCTCAAGCCAGATGAATTCTCCACATCAGCAGAATTTTACATATGTTATGCAAAAGCACATCACCGAAACACAGAGCAAAGGACATAAATAATGCAAATTGAACATTCATCTTAACCCCGGCCAGATGAGGCGGGGTGGGGCTACAATTAGCTAGGGAGACCTGACAATGGTTATTGTGGCCGCATAATCTATGGGAGGTGTCCAGTTACAGCCGGCACATTTGCAAGGCAGAAATAAAGACCCCGAGAAAGGGAAAGGACAAAGAAAAATTGGGAGGGGCCAGCAAACATGGCAGACAGACAGATAAACAGAACCCCCTGAGATGGACAGGCAGGGGGATGTGCACACAAGGGAAAGCCAGCTTTGGCTTTGAGTGAGGGCAGAAAATGGCAGTGTTGCCCTTGAAATCCCTGCCGTGGGGTCGTGAGCAAGCTGTTGACTCTGTTTCCGTCTAAATTACAAAGGACCGCAATTATATGTGGAAAATTGTCCGGCCGTGTCCCTGAGCAGATGGGAAGGCTGTGGTGGCAGATGACATGAAGTTAGCAAGCCGCTGGCCCTTCCCTCCTTGGCGTGGGTAGAGGCTGCCTGGGTACCAAAGCCAGCATCACTGAGAACAAAACATCCACTTTAAGAACAGCCTGTTGTCTGCAGACTTAAGACTCAAGTCGTTATCTGGTTTTAAATTCTTCGTACCTGGGTCGAAGTAGGGGTGTGCATGTGTGTGGGGGGGGGAGAAGGGGAGGGCAGAAGTATCTTCTCATCATTTGTTACCTACTCTGGCAAACCCTGAATTATGTCATCATGCTGATAGTTTTGCACTGGGCAAAGGTTGGGCAACAGGAAGGAGTATCTATCTGGCTATCTGGGGAAGAATGGCAGCTTCCTTCCTTCTGTGCTGTGCTGGCCAGGGTTAGCTGAAATCACAGTTACGATGCTCCATGGCAAGGTTTCGCTGGAGAGGCACTCTGGGCACACAGAGAAGAGGCAAGCAGCCCGGAGAGAACAGCCCTCACCAAATGGCATAGGAGGTGGCAGGGAGCAGAAATGGCCTGCTCAGATCAGCAACTACTGGAGAGGCAGCCAGGGTTACCAGCAAGTCTGGTTGGTTTGGAGGCTCGCAACCCCAGGGGAATCATAACCCAGAAGAGAGAACCTCAGCATCATCATAGTGATTACTAAACTTAGTAATGGCTATTAACAGTACGGGTTCTGGTCATAAAAAGCAGCAAATTGAAAGCCAATGCTCACTGTGTGCCTGGCGCTGTGTTAAGTACTTCTAGGAAGCTGTGCGTTCAGATGCATACTGCTCCTAGCTTTAATTCAGTAGTGAAGGGGCCTCTGGTGCAGAGAAAGATGCCCCTCAAGGCCACTGGGGAAGATTCATGACTTAACTGGCCACCGCTCTCCATTCATCCCTGGAGCTGCCTCTAATGTGATTGTGCAGCTCTCGGCTGGTCTGATGACTTGCTTGACAGTGTCCTCACTCTGTGTCCAGATCTCACGATGGTCTTGCCCTGAGAACCCAGATGTGTGCATGTGTCTGGTCTGTTCTGCTATAGGATGAGAGGTCCATGTGGAGCAGATATGCACTGTCCCAACCAAGGCCGTGCTATTTCAGCCAGTGCCTGTGGCCTCATGAGAGAGTCTAAACCAGTGGATCTCAACCTTTTCAGTGATGTGGCCCTTTAATACAGTCCCTCATGTTGCGGTGACCCCCACAACCATAACATTATGTGTGTCGCTGCTTCACAGCTGTGATTTTGCTACTGTTATGAATTGTAATGTGCATTTTTGTTGGAGGTAGAGGTTTGCTGAAGGGGTCATGACCCATAGGCTGAGAACCCAGGGTGTGGACATACTCAGATGAGTGTGGCCCGCCCACACAGGCAGAACTTCCAGTGAATTTCCTGCCCAGTGAACAATGAACCTGAGTATAGTTCTAACTACCAAGTTTTGGGATAGTTGTTACTCAGCAGCAACAACAAAAAAATAAACAAAATAAACAATCTACTCTTTCTTCTGACTACACCCTCGCGTGCACATCTTGTTCACCAACATCAAATGTGCCAGTTCTGCCTGTCTTTTCCTGGGAGGTTCTGGAGGCAGATATATGTGTGTGTGTGTGTGTGTGTGTGTGTGTGTGTGTGTGTGTGTGTGTACTTTCTGACAGAACCTCTGAGACATGGAGGACTCATCCTCACTCCAGGGAAAGTCCCAGTTGAAAAGTCAGTAGTGGTGGCTGCAGAGCCTCCATCAGACATTGTCTGGGATAACTTCGAGAGCTGTCTCTGGCCGAGATGGATGGCTCAACTGAGCATCTTTCTGGAAAAGAGCTCCTCTTGCTAAGGACATAAACAATAAAAGGGATTCAAAAATAACTGTACTCTGCCCACCAACTTGTAACAAGAAGGCCTGGCTGAGACTGGCCCTCAGAAACAAGGTTGGCCTAGCATGAAACTGAGCAACAGAAGCATCCTGGTATCACTGAGAGGCAGACACATGCCTGGGACCCAGACTGTTCAACCTTCTGTTGCTTCATTTTGTTCAAGTCAGTTCTGATAGTTGAAAGATGACTATTATTTCAACCTTGCAACCAAAGGCTCTTTTAAGGGAGAGAGGTCTGGTCACCAGTGGAAAGGAGCCCAGCCACTTCCTCTTGTCTGTTTTCCACGAACACACTACAGAAGACACCAAAGCATAGTCACGGAAGGTCTGGTGTTGGGGGGGGGGGGGGCTCCACCTTGAGAGTCCACCTTGGCAACTTGGGCAACTTGAAAAAAGCGATGGCTTGGGATTCAGGTAGGATGACTGCAGAATGGGGTAGAGGAAGGATAATTTGGGGAGAGTCCTGGGGAGCATAATAGAGTGTGGTCAGAGGCCTTAGGGAGCAATGGATGGTCTACCAAAATGTCTTCACCTTCCACTTGGTTCCGTTCTTCTTCCTCATTCTTCTGTGTTCAGGAATCACACAGGCTACCCTTTATTTGTAGCTGTCACTCAAAAATGACTGGCACCTGGAATGACAGAGATGCAGATGAATGAAGTAGATAGCAGCCATGACACCGGTGGGCGGAGCTCGGAAGCCACAAGTTTATGTTGTGGGGAAAGCTCCGTGGAAAGGAGATTCTTGGGACAAGGACGGGTCAGCCATGTGGGAATAAGCAGATGAGCAATCAAGACAGATACTCTATACTAACCAGCCCGGATTTATGCCCCAAGCATCAACACAAATATCGGCAGCGTTTGGCATATTGAATCATCTCCGACAAAGCAGACTAGTGATGCACAGTGGCAGACGTGTGGCTCTGTCTGTGCTGGCAGCCTGTGCACTCAGAGCCCAGGGACACAAGACTCTGACCACGCTGAGTGCACTGAACACCCACCACAAGCCATACCACCCAAGCCATCACTTTAGGGAACAGAACAGAACTACAGTGTCAACCTTGAAGCCCGTTCACGTCCTCTGGTCTAGACGCTGAATGAGGAAAGATCTGAGTGGTCACAGTCCCTTTCCTTCAAGACAATGACCTCTTTAGAAAGGTGCTATGCAGAACTGAGGTGATCCTGGGGGTTCCATCTAAAGAAATAGTGCACTGGAGGAGGGCAGATGACAGAGGCCTGGGAGCGGAATGATCCTTGTGTCCTAAGGGCCTTGGAGCATGTTGTACCCAAACTGTTGGCTTCCATCATCAGTGACTCTGTCATCTCATCTGATGGAGGAAAGTGAACACAGCCCTGCTCTTCACAAACCTTGCCCAGAGGTTTTTCTAAAACTGCTTATAATCCTAAGACCTGGCTCCCCTAGGATCCTTCCCTGAATTCGAAGAAATGTGGGGTGCTGGCAGGGTTCCAGACCATCCCTGCTGGGGGCACCGGTGAGGAAATGACGGACGGACGAGTGAGGGCCCCCTGCTCTGCAAGTCCTTTCAGTAAAGAGAATGGGAAATATAACTCAAGATCACAGTGATTTGAGTTCAAATGCAATTTTGTTCATTATAAGTCCTTGGCTTTCCTGCAAATTCCAGTCTCTCGTGTAGAAGTGAGCATCACAAGACCCATGTGGAGGGCTTGGTACCTGCTCAAGTGCTCCTTTCAATACCGTGCCATGCTCTGGACCTTGTAACGTCCCCTCCACTATCTTCATCTCCTTTTATTCATCTTCTGCCTTAATGTAATAATTATACCTATGCAATATATTGCATATATTGTATATATTGCAAATATACCTATGCAAGTATATTGATACTGCAAATATATTAACATCACTACTTAGAAATATTCTTTTTCTTTTTTTTTTTCAGTGCTGACAGGGACCTGTATACTCTAGCCAGACTAGGTGAGCCTTCCATCATCACAGTGATAGCCCTGGCCAATGACTTTCTTTGCTTGGGTCTGAAATGCTAGCTTATGGTTTCCCACCTAGCTCATACCTTGGTAGACCCTCATAAGGGATCTGGATGAACAAACTTTCTGTTGTTCTGTTTTAGACATAGCTGTCCTATAGCAAGGGAAAGCACCTGTTTGGAGCATGTTCACAAGGGAACAGAGTAACTAAACACAGTGGGGGCCTCCTTGGGCCTGTCTTCTCCCTCATAAGGTGTACTGAGCACTTACAATGTGCTAGGCCTACCACAGAGCTCCAGAGGAGTTGATTATCAGAAATTGGTTGTAGACAAGAAACCTGAGGCTGAGCCATGTTAGGGGAGATGCACGAGAGGCAGCTTCATAACCACTGTGGCACCTTTTTGGGACCCACCTCTTCCTTCCGGTACTTGGGGTCCACTTTCCAAATCCAGTGAGTTTCATTGGTTTAAAGCCCTCCCTGATCATACTTTGGACAGGGCGTGGTTCAGTTACCCTGGATCTCAGCTCACCAGCACAGGCATCCTTGTCAATCATATTGAAATCATTGACTTTCCGTCTTTCTCTCTCTGGTTCCTTAAAAGGAAGCTGATAGCCCTGCCTGCAGCCACCCTGTAGCCCTGAAGGGAATAGTCTCAGGGTGAAGGTGAGCCGACAGGATGGGGAGAAAAGCTACTGGCCTCCTACTGGACCCCAGGCGGAGCAGGCTTCTGGGTAGCTTGCCAACTTTCAACCCAAATGAAGCCTCCTGGCATAGCTACACCCATCTTGCCCTCAGGCCTGTTGTTAAGTAACACAGGTGTTAACTTTAGGGCAGATGCTGTGGTACTTCAGACCCTGTATCTGTTAATGGCAATGGCTACTGTGTGGGTAATGTATACAGTGTGGATACGTTGGGTGAGGGGATAATTCATCTCCCGGGTAAAATGGAGTGAGAAGATCAGAGATATCGTGACATTACAGAGAATGGCGAACATTTTTAAACTTATGGAGTCTTTGTTTATGGAATTTTCCATTCATTGCTTTTGGACTGGCACTAGGTAGCAGAAACTGTAGAGGTAAGTCTGGTGTAGGAGGTTCTTCTGTTTGTGTGTTGCTTTCATTGGTTGAATAAAGAGACTGCCTTGGCCTTTTGATAGGGCAGCCCTTAGATGGGCGGAGTAGACAGAACAGAATGCTGGGAAGAAGGTAAGTGTGGCAGATGCCATGATTCTCCTGCCAGAGATGGACGTTGGTTAGACTCATGCCGGTAAGCCACATTCAAGTGGCGATACACATTAATGGAGATGGGTTAATCAAGATGTGAGAGTTAGCCAATAACAGGCTAGATCTAATAGGACAGGCAGTAATTTAAATGAATAGAGTTTCTGTGTAACTATTTCAGGGTTAAGCTAGCAGGGTGGCAGGATGCAGCCCACTTATCCTACAACATGAGTCTGGAGGTCTATGCGAACCTCTCCCTGAATGACTCAGGTCAAGGGAGGCTTTACAGAGAATTTGACTTCAGTATGGGGCAGAGACATACCCAGGCACCTCGGGCACTGCTCAGCACTGATGTGTTGAGCATGCAAGAATGTTAAACTCCTCTGCCTGCAATCTAATTTGTACAAGTGCTTAGCAAGAACACTGGATTTATCAGAGCTTGAAGTGCAAAATATTAAAAAATAAATCACAGCTAGTAAAATGGTAGCGCTACCAGGAGATCCATTTGGAAAGACAGTTAGCGAAGTAGACCTGAGGCGCATTCATCAAGCTTTGCAATCACGCGGAAGGCCCGTTCACATGGGCTTCCTTTCAGCCTGCCCAAGAGGATCCCGCAATTTAAGGCAGGGAACAGCTGAGTCCTGACAATTAGCAATGAGATCCTTGGGAATTTTAATAAAAATGTTTAAGGAGCTAAAACAAAATGGCAGCCCAAGTAACTGAGATCTAGAAGGTAGTTTTAAGTCTTCCCTTCTCCCGGACCTTGCTCTCCTAAGTACAGTAGGGGATAGTTTTAAGTCCCCTTCCCCTTCTCCTGGGCATTGTCCACCTGAGTGTATTGTGTGGAACCTGGTAGGAGTTCTTCATTTCATTTGACCCCTGAACCATGTTAAAACTTTCAGGCCTAGATACTAAGTCTTTTACACATACCTGGGGATTGAGTGATTGACAGCGGAGAACTTCCTGTGTTATCTTCCGTCTCCTAGGACACCTATACCTGAGGGTTCCCTGTAGACCTCACTGGGAGGCAATCCATTGACCCAGTTTGAACCTCAACACAAGTTTTGTCCTCCTAAGTTCTGATTGGTTCATTTCTTCTTCCTGTCTTCCATCATCTGAGAAGCCCTTTCGTTCCTGGGCTGATCCATCCCTCTGACACGCAATGTCACAGTCAGCTCTATTTCTGTAGCTTGGAATGTTCCCCTGGGGCCCAGGACCTGGTGTCTCTCTCTTCCCAGGTGCATGAGAAAGATTGAACCTGACACATTTATGCATTTACATGTTCCCAGAGTATTTCACTAAGGCATTGCTGTCTAGAAGGCTGCACTCAGACTGTGTTGAATGATCAAGGCCTTGTGTTTTCAGTCTGCCACAGAACGAGGCCCAGGCTTGCACAGCACCTCCCATGTGGCGGAGGCCTGCCAGTCATGCCCTGGATATCATCCGTGTGAGCGTTTTCAGTTTCTGTGTTTGCCTTACCATCGACCAGTAAGAAATGGTTCCCATCCACAGTAAGGATTATTGTTATGCTTGTCCTGTCTGTGCCTCTTGGAGGTTTTCCCAAACCAGCAGCACCAGCCTCATTTGGGAACATGGTCCAAAGGTAAATTCTCAGGCCCTAAGCGGAACTGAGGGAGTCAGGAACCTGGAAACTGAGTCCCAGCATGCTCTGAACTCTCTCGCCTCTGAGCTTCCTGAGAAATCTGCCATATTGGAGAATTGCTTTGCCACAACTGGGCCAGGAGCAGAGCTGGCATCAGGGCTGTGGGGTTTCTTCTCTTAGAGCCATAAGTGGCAGTCAACGAAGATGGCCACATCTGTCTGAAGTACCAGTCAATGGAGATGGCCACATCTGTCTGAAGTACCAGTCAATGGAGATGGCCACATCTGTCTGAAGTACCAGTCAATGGAGATGACCACATCTGTCTAAAGTACCAGTCAATGGAGATGGCCACATCTGTCTGAAGTACCAGTCAACGGAGATGACCACATCTGTCTGAAGTACCAGTCAATGGAGATGGCCACATCTGTCTGAAGTACCAGTCAACAGAGATGGCCACAACTGTCTGAAGTGGCAGTCAACGGAGATGACCACATCTGTCTGAAGTGGCAGTCAACGGAGATGACCACATCTGTCTGAAGTACCAGGCAATGGAGATGGCCACATCTGTCTGAAGTACCAGGCAATGGAGATGGCCACATCTGTCTGAAGTACCAGGCAATGGAGATGGCCACATCTGTCTGAAGTACCGGGCAATGGAGATGACCACATCTGTCTGAAGTGCCAGTCAACGGAGATGGCCACATCTGTTTGAAGTGGCAGTCAACGGAGATGGCCACATCTCTCTGAAGTACCTACTGAACTTTCTTTAGACTTTGAACTGGATTAGTCTTGAAGTCCATGCGCAGCACCCACAGGAATTTATGCATGTACTCATCTCAATCAAGCCCACCATTTGGACTTTCAAAGTTAATCTTTAACATTGTTAAGAGTGAGTGATCATTCTAGGGGCACTCCTTGCCACCTTCCTTTCCTTGTCACTTTTGTCAGACATTGAGGAGGGGTGGGGGAAAATGCCAAGGGTGACTTGAGTTCCAGCCTTGACTCTCTCTCTTTGGTCTTAGATCTCTGTAAATAGGAATGACAATGAAGTAAACCCCACACATCTTAAAGGCCTAAACAGATGGAGAACAGAAAGCAAGTAACTTAATAGCTATTACTACTAGTTGGTCCTCATCAAACACTGAGATCTTCCTGATTTCTCAACAGTGCTTTTTAGAATCGGTCACCGGAAGTCAGAATAGAGGTCCTAGTGGAGATGCTTAACTGAGATCTCTCCCGGCTCACCTGAGCTTATATCACCCTTCATGAATGGAAGGAAAGATGGCTTTCTCACCAAGTATGTATTGTCCTTGGAAGAGTGGCGGTTGATGGCAGTATGACCATGAAGCCCCAAAGCACGAGTCATAGGCATGTGTCCAGCTCTGCAAAGAGGGACACACTAAACAAGACCCCAAAACCAAGTTTCCCATATCTAGAACCTTATGGAGTTCTAGAACTCTGAGTCAGTCACACACATTCTGTCTCTCAGTCTTCCATTCTCATCCTCCTGTCTACTTCCGTCAAGTTGTCTTAATGTTTAAGAGTTTTTCAGGAAGTTCAGCTTTAAAAAGACAGCAGAGCAGCTCTGAATTGGCAAACACCCTGCATTTCAGAGGTGATACTAACCAAAGAAACACACTATTATCTTTGCAATTTCCAGGTGTCCCTGGAAGCACTTTGCAGCAGAGACCAGTGCCAGCTATTAAGTAGGGGAGCTCATTTCAATGCCAGAATTAGCTGAAATTAAGATCCTTTGACATCTTCGCGCAGAAAAGAGTCAGTTTCGGTCCAGACAATCCAGAATGTAATAGATTGTGACAGGTTATAAAATTCTATGCATTTGAAAGAAAAGCTTTGGCGGTGCAATAATGTGTTTCTAATTTACACATAATAGGTCCGCGGAGCTGCGACAAGAAGGACATTAAAGTAATGAGGAAATTCCAGTTATGGACACCTTATGTGGCAATCTCAGAGATCATGATTAGGCCAGTCATTTCCCTGAGTGCCTGGAGCAACTACAGCCAAAAGAAAGGGGCCTGGGACAAAGAAAAGGCCAGAAGAGCAATAGGCTTCACGATGGAGAGTTGGGAATGCATGTTAGAGGAATACACTCTCCCTAGAGGAAGGCGATATTATGGAGCCCAAGTCCTGTGCTGACTGGATCCATCGCTCCGAGGGCCACATTGGCGCTCTGCCACAGGGGAAGGACAATCGCCAAGGATGCAAATGGCAGGAGCAGAAGTATTACTTTTGTGACTGAAACCCTTCCCCAAGAAAAAATGGAAATATTTTGCTTTCTCTCTGTTCTTTTGTTCTACCAAGCCACCCTTGCTAACCACCCATGGAGAACTTAACACAAAACGGAGCCACGGGACACTTGCATTATTTAAAGCAGGCTTGCTGCTGCATCTCTTGAAATGTCCAGTAGAAGACAAGCAACTCAGAGTGTGCAGTGTGTCACCCGATGCAACTCTGGGCAGTCATTGTCACCACGAGTGAACGCAGAGATGGAAACACACCTCAAGCAGAAAGGCAAAGGACTCTCCCAACGGAAGCCGTACAGTCCACTTCAGTGCCAAGGAGTATTTCCCGGTTCTCTTTGCAGATCAGTTTCTCAGAAGTGTGGTTGATGTAAGCTAGAACCCCACATTCTGACCTGGGGAAGATGTGGGGAAGACAAGGCTAGATTGCATTTAACATGTAGGTAGTTAGTAAACACTGACCTCTCTCCGAGGTGGTGGGAGAAGTGGCACCCTTCCTCCCCCCAAATTTATTGCTTTTACTATATTTGAGCACCCTATCTATGTCAGGCATTTTCTAGACACCCTGTGAGCTCTGCTCTCTTGTTTAAGCTCTGATTCTCTGGTCTTCTGGAGAGCATTTGCATAATATATAAAGTATACATATACACAATAGATTTAAAAAGAAGCAGTTGGGTACCACCGCCTGCCTAGAACTCTGTGAAGATAACCATATAGGCACAGGAGAGCAGAAAGGTCCAAATAAAGAGAATGCCTTCGTTTTCAGGTTTGTGCCCCCCCCCCCTCAAACTCATCTTTTCTTGACTGGTTAAACAGTTACAAGACTTGGTTGCAGATGCCATTTCTGTCTTCCTCTCCCAAATATAGTCGGGATATGATATGAAAGAGCTCAAGCCTACAGCCTAAAGTTCAGAGATACCCTGCTAGACTTTCAGAGAGCCCTGCTCCCCGTGGATTGCAGTGTGGTCTGCAGAGAACCCTGTTCCCCGTGGATTGTAGTGTGGTCTGCAGAGAATCCTGTTCCCCGTGGATTGTAGTGTGGTCTGCAGAGAACCCTGTTCTCCGTGGATTGTAGTGTGGTCTGCAGAGAGCCCTGTTCCTCGTGTATTATAGTGTGGTTTTCCGAGAACCCTGTTCCCCGTGGGTTACAGTGTGGTCTTCAGAGAGCCCTGTTCCCCGTGGATTGCAGCATGGCTCATAGACGGCCCCATTCCCTGTGGATTGAAATGTGGCTTGCAGGCCACTGAGATCTCTTCCAGAACAGACTTGTGCACCAGGCAACTTCACTCACTTCCTTGCTGAGCCTCTCGTCCAGAGGCTCAGAGTTAGGAGGAATCTTAAAAGTTTTGAGGTCTTATCTTCAACCCATCTAACATCTGTGTCTATTAAAGGACCAAACGTAGCCCTAAAGGCACTGGTTTGCAATAGATGAAAAATGCCTGGATCAACTGTATGTAGTGAGATTTACAGGGAGAACCCATAGATAAAGACACAGCCTGACGGCCACGTCCGAGTGGCCCATCCACAGTGTGTGACTTATGTCCCAGGCAGAACAGATGGGCCACGGCTTCTTGGCCACAATAGCAATCAACGCTCTTCAGCATGCATATGTGTTACTTGCTGCCTTTTTTCTATAATCACTGTTTCTTCCAAGTGCCCACAGTACTCGTGTGGTTTCTGAAATCTGCACTCCAAGCCATTATTCCTAAAATGCAGCATCTTCTCTTGCATCCTCTGTGAGCTGAATTATTCATCGCCACAGAGTGATCATCCTCCAAGTATCCAGAAGCAACTGAACAGCAGTGCCTTCCATGGCTCCTTATGTAAGGAACAGAAGACTGAAAATGAAGTTCAATTTTTCTAAACAACATTTGGTTGATAGTTTTTTAAAGTCGTAAAATCATATACATCCTGTGACTTTGCAATTCTGCTTCTATGAACTTATCTTAAAAAAGGTTGTTATTGATGAAATATCCAGTATCATGTGTTAAGATAGTTAACACTAGCTTGCTTTTATAAATAATACCTTCTATCAGGGGTTGGGGAGATGTTTCAGAGTTTGTAACTGCTCTTTCAGGGACCCAAATTTAATTCCTAGTGCTCATGTCCTCAGCCCATGACTGCGGATAGCTCCGGCTGCAGAAGATCTGATGTCCTTTTCTGGCTTCTGAGGGCATATGCGCATCCATGTTCATACCCAGACACAGACACAGAAACACATAAGTACATAATAAAACAAATACTCAGCTTAATGCAATCATCATTTGTTTTTAACTTATGACACAGTTCAAAGTACAATGCTTAGTTCCCACATTGATTTAAGGACCCCCAACTCGCTCTATCTCGTAGTTCTACTCTCTGAATATCGAAATCATCCTGTGGACCCTTTGCATCCATCTAACTGATGAATGAGGAGAGAAAACAAAAACAAATGACTGAATTCACTGTGAATATAGCTCACACAATTATGACTACTTGGGGGTGGGTAGAAGCTGGTACTGTAGCCATGGAAACTGCAAAGCAAAGGAGGCTTTGAAGTATTATCTTCAATGCTGGTTAATCTATGGCGTATTCACGGATTGTCTGAATAGAGTGTGCACGTCCGTAAATGTGACACTTAGGCCGCCACTAAAAACGGAGCTGTTCTAGCCAGCTAGCTTTCATAGACTAGACAGTGCTACCCAGGCTCCTAGGGGTAAGTCACTGACATTCTCATCCGGATGTGAAGCCTATAAGCTACAAGATCAACTTGCCAGGCAGGATGTGCCTTAGAGGCATCCTGTGATGGGGGTAGCCCGGTGCTTTCTAGTTGGGTTTGAAACTGACTCTGCAAGAGGGAACCCATGCCTAGAAACCTATGCTGCAGAAGATCATAGGCCTCAGGGGGACTACATGCTGTTGTTTAACTGAACTGACACAGCATCACCCTGCCCTCGGTTTGTGTTTGTATCTACAGACAAAGGCTACTCTGGGCATTAATCGGGGAAGCCTCTCTTTCCAGTGAACGGCAATGAACGCAGAGATTCGCGGCTGCACAAGGTGGTGAGAATAAATGACAGATGAGCGGTCAGATCCTAAGCAGACATTTTTTACATTTTCCCTCAAGTTCACGGAGCTCTGTACAACAGAGGAAAGGAAGACTATCAGAGCCATACTAGAGGGAGAAGGGCTGTGCAGCGCCCTCTTCTGGGCAGCACACTGCTCTTGCAGTCACACACTGCCAGTACCTGGGATGCCCGCACAGCCCTAAGCAAAGATGGGCTAGTCAACAGCCAGGGGTTGGTACAGGATGCTTCCCACCCCTTACTGCTGAACTATTTGCTACTGAAGGATCCAGAGAGGGGAGATGTGGCCCCACTGGGCTTCAGTGAGAAGTTCCTAGCCAATGCTCACACAGATGGTACCGGTTAAGCTAAAGATGGTTACAAAACTAAACTAAAAGGCATGAGTCTGGGAATGGGATAAATAGAATAGGGAATGGGGCAATTGATGGGGATGGAGCAAAGAGAAGAGAAGACTGGGGAGAAATACTCAGAATACAGTCCATACATATATGAGACCTTCATTGCACGAATCAACAAAAATATGAACTTAGAACCTGACTTAGTGGTGAAGGCCTATAATCCCAACTACCCAAGAGGTTGAGGCAGAAGGATCTTCAACTTAAGGACTGCCTGAGCTGCAAAGTGAGGTCAGGTCAATTTTGATCAGTCTAGTGAGACTCCCTCTCAAATTATTTCTTTAAAAATGGGCTGGGGGGGCTGGAGAGATAGCTCAGTGGTTAAGAGCATTGCCTGCTCTTCCAAAGGTCCTGAGTTCAATTCCTGGCAACCACATGATGGCTCACAACCATCTGTAATGAGGTCTGGTGCCCTCTTCTGGCCTGCAGACATATACATAGACAGAATATTGTATACATAACAAATAAATAAATAAATAAATAAATAAATATTAAAAAAAATGGGCTGGGGTCGCTGGGAGGCAGGGCCTATCATGCGCAAGGCATTGGTTTAAACCCCAAGACAGGGACGGGGAGCAGATCTGTACACATTTTCAGTCCTAGTATTCGGGAGGATTTAAGTTCGAGATCAGCCTGGGATACAGAGCCAGACCCCATCATAAAGGCAGGAAATGCTACAAGAGGGGAAGCATTCTATGAACAAAGCAGACAAGAAAGTATTTGGGTCATGAGCCTGAGTGGGGAGAAGCCAAGGATCATCTTTCTCCTTGCTTTTATATATCTCAAGTTAAGCAAATTTTTGTTATGAATGATTAGTTTAATAACATCAATAATTATTTTAATAATGCTTTTGTTTTATTTAGTACATCCCAAGTATCCTTTCAATATGTAATCGGTACAAGTTAAAATACTAAAACATAATTTCATATTTTATACCTCTCTCTATGTGGTTGATATATTTATAATCTGCGTTCATTTCTCAAGACAGTATCATTTGAACCAGACACATGTTAAGTATTCAATAGCTGTATGTAGCCAGTGGCTATTGAATGGGCAGCAAATATCTTCAGAGTATGAGATGAGGGCCTAGTGTAAGGAGGCAGCAGTGTGAGGGAGATCCGAGGTGGGCGTTGTCAAAGACGTATGTGTCAAAACCTCACGAACGAAGTGGCTTTGGAGCCTGACCTTGAGAAATATTATGGAGAACAGCATTCACAATCTAACAAGATTTGTCGTGGTCATTTCCATATTGACCACCAGGGGTCAGTAGAGAGGCGAAGGCGAACTTTTTTTGAACGGAAGCAGCCTCAGCAGAGGCCTGAAGAAGGTTTTGCAAGAACAGAGGCTCCTCAGTTTATGATGGAACTACGTCTCCAACCAAACCATTGTAGATTGAAAATACCATGAGTCAAAACTACATCTAACAAAGGAAGCTTTGAAATATCACTAGTGAGGGGAGATCCTCCAACATGGAGCCTGTCATGACAAAGGCTACATACACAGTTCATGGACTGTACCTGGTACCGTATCACCACTAAACAGGCTGTGGGCTGGTGCTTTACTTCAGACCTTTGCAAAGTCGAACCTCTGTGTGCTGAAGAAATCTCTATTTGGGGTGGAGATTGGAATGAAAGCTTGTTGAACTTCTAGGAAAATGGAAGCGGAAATGGCCAGGAGGCAGAGTAGTATCAAGTTCAAGGGCCCTGACTCAAGTCTATTGTCACTCTTCCTGAGCAGCTGCAGGGACAGTAACAAACAGTATCTGGGGCAGAGGTCCCCAGTGCTTACTGGACGTGACTTCCATTTGTGATAGGAACTAATAAGGTACCCATTTCACAGACGAAGAAATAGATAGCAAGCAGAAAAACCTGGATTCCAGACCCAGTGTCCCTGGCTCTTTGAAATCACAAAGACTACGTATTTTGTAACCAGATAACCCTGGGCTCATCTTCCACTCTCTGCACAGGAGCGAGGAGGGGACAGGTTCGAAGTTCTCTGAGTTGCAGTTTGTTGTTTCATGGAATCAGGGCCTATCCTGCCTCTCTGACAGGCCACCCCATGAGTGGAATGACCCTGAGCACAGAAAGTGTGGAATAAGCTTCCCGGTTCAGAGCAGCTGTGGTAAATGCCGGCTACCCTGAGAAGTTGTGGCCCGAAAGTCAGTAGTTCAGGCCTTCTTCAGTGGAAGGGGGCATGTAGACTCACACATTTTGGAAATACCAGCTTTCCCTGGCTAGTCGTCGGGATGGGCTTGAGTCAGAAGAGCTCTGTTAGAAAGACCTGCAATATTCCAGAGACTTGCGGGGACAGTGGCAAGAATGAACACAGGATTTTAGAAGCCGAACAGGCGTTATGGTCACATCCTCCAAATGTCCCCATTTTGCAGAAGAAATGACATGCAGACCTAAGTGATGTATGTCAGACTAAATCTTGGCACTACACTAAGTCTTTTAAATTTATCATTCATTGAATTTTCCACAATTAATCAATTAAACATTCTGGAGCCATAAACATTTTGTCCGGAACTCAACTCAATTAAAAACACACATACAATAGAACCTCTGTTTTGTACAAATACTGTAGTTCATTTCTCGGTGGCTTCCATAAAAAATCATCACAGCAGCTTCATCAGCCCCCACAGAAGGAAGGCAGACAGAAATGATTCCCATTATTTGGGTAAACTGATACTTACGGGAATGAAGCTCATCTCTGACTCAGATCGAAGTTTATTTTGATGTTTTTTAAGTTAACAAAGTGTTAGCACAGGTTCTGAACTCCCCCTCAATAGATTTTTATGGAGACAGTTTTAAAAACGCGCCATTATTTAGATTCTAAAAGGCAAGGTTCACTTGATATACACCAAAAAGATGACTTTGTTATGCAATGAATGGAAAATGGTATGTTGTCTATTATTCTGCATGTCTGTCTTGTGCAGTAGATACACTCAGGGATTATTTTTACCTGTTCAGCCCGCGCAAACGCAGAAGGGTTCTCCGTTTACTTTGCACCACCAGAGGGCGCACAAAACACCAGCTGTTGTAAAAGAAAACAGACACTAGGTGGCACCACTCAGTCATTTTCCTTCAGTCTGGTTTTAATTCCATTTTTTTTCATTCCTTTGTTTAGTAGTGAAGTTAATGGGTTAGTTTTAGCTGTGTAAAACACGTTTCTATTTGCCTAGCTTCTGCCTAATATGTCTGGCTCCTGTGCCTTCCTTTTCTGAAGGTATGATGAAGGTGAAAAATGAAATCGTTATTTGTCTTAACTTACCTTCCCACAGCATGTAGATGAGTGAGCATGCGTGTGCTCCTAAGGACAGTCAAGCATATTCCAGATGAAGTTTTCTTTCTTGGTCTTTCAGAGGCTCATATTCTTTAGAGATTTCTGGAATTTTCATTTTAGTATAATCTTTAAGAGTCAGAATTCTAAATTTGACCAGAGCTACAAAATACGTTGGAAGCAGAAGAGAACAGGCATCACTACAGGAGCTGAGGATTGGCTCCTGGGTTGAGTTGGCCCAGCATCACTCCTTAGTGGATTAGGGCTTAGTCTCTGAGTTATCCACTACCTGGTGACTGGTACCTCTCAGAACCCTTAAAGATGTCTTCCCAGCTTGAAAGTCCATGAGAACATGGATAAGCCTAGCCATGCCCCCCGCCTCTCCTAAACACAATTCTTGAGGGTATCACTAACTGATACCCTCTAAAATGTCTAGATGATTCTCAGGGGCGTAGCATACCCAAGGGGCAAGGACTGCTAGTTTTTCAATCCATCTTCTGAGGCTGAAGTTCTTTGGAGAATAGTCTGAACAAGGGGAGAGATTCGCTCCGTCCTTTCCTGCCTGAGAGATGCTAATTTGCTAATTAGCCGACGGGATCTGTGCTTAATGTTAAACAAGCAATGGCTATGCTGAGAGATGCAGCCAGGCACGGGTGCTCCGGAGTCGCAGAGGGGCAGCAAGTGGTCTGCTGTTGGAAGGTTAAGAAAAAGGAGGAATAGCTGCAGAATGGAATGGGATGGTAGCCTTGATCTGGTATCTGACTGAATTTTACCCACAGTTAAGTCACGCTGGGGGTGGGGGAATGTGTTTTTCTGCAGAATCCTCCAAGTTGGTGCACAGAGGAGCTGAGAGCTAAGTAAGGAGAGATAGTTCACATTCTTTGCTAGCCGACAGCAGATGTGAGACTTCATGATCAAAGATGCTATGCTTTCTATGAAGCAACAGAGAGTCACACACACACACACACACACCCCATACTGCTGTTCACTAGTCTAAACAATATTTAACCATCTACAGTGGGCACAAAGAAGGAATAAGAAACTATTCTTGATAATGTCCTCTAGAGTTGGGAAATCTTCCCATGGGTACTCACCACCCTAAATGGTACCTATGGAGCCCTTCCAAATGCTAGCGATGGGAAGGAAGGCTCTTTGTTAATCTCTTACAAACCCAGACAAAAAGAGGTGCATGTTTTAAGTGACACCAAGATAGAGAGTTGGGTGACCCACTGAAAATCACTGCTACAAAAAAAAGGCACAAGCTTGAATAATTCTGTAGTGAATGTCACCCGAGCTGGACTTGGTAGAACCATGGCACCCCACCTTAAGCCCTGCTGTACCCACTGATAATGTGGGTAGCACAGCCCAGCTCTCTCGGGACATGAGATGGGCAGGCTGTAAGAAGGCAGGAGATTGAAACTGGACAGCAGGCTACTCAGAATTTGGTGATGAAACAGGGACAGGGTGAGGGATGCTGCCAGGGCCACCAAGGTGCCAAACTTCACAAACTGAATCTTTGCAAGTCCCTGGAGATGCAAGATGAAGCCCGCAGCAGCAGCACATGAAGGTGTGGGGATCCCCAGGCGATGCTGGTGGACCTGCTAGCTCAGAGCAAGGCCTTCCACAGGTTATTTGCTGCTGCTGACCACTGAGGAGTGTCACCACATAAGTAGCACATGGTCTTTGCATCAAATTAGCTTAAAAATGCGTTATTGAATATTTTTCTTAGAAAACATTTCATTAATTAATTTGTCAATTAAATTTCTTTGGTGCCCAAGAGCCTTTAATACGCTACAAATTTAATGGCATAAAAGAGAAACCATTATTAGTACTTCTCAAACTTTTTTAATGCAGCATTCTGAAACTTAGGAATTCAGAACTATTTGTTTTAAAGCTGGACATGTGGGACCCACAGAGATATGACTGCTAAAACTGTCTAAGGAAGGCGAGATAGTTCTTTGGGGTTCCTGCTTCTTAAAAGAGTCTGCTAAACATTCTGAAGCTCACAAAAGAAAGTGACTGACAAACTGCCAATATAGGTGAAGCTGTCTTTCAAATTTCCTGCATCATGGGAAAGTCTGCCAAATACTATGCACCTATAGGCTGAAGATGGATGCTCCAGCATTACAGAAGAACTTTGGGTGACTGTCCAGGTAGTGAAATGTCTCTGTCAGTTCTAGGGTTTTGAAAGTTGTTTACAATGCACTTCCTGTTTACTTAGATAATATTATATCCTTTTGGAGTCTTTGATGGAGTTGAAAAATAGTTATAGCTTTCCTTGGTTATGATAAAAGACAAAGTAGATATAAATATTGTAACTGTAATTCTTGCTTAATACCTGTTTTGTTGTATGTAATCTTGCTTTGTTAAAGTTAAAACCTTTCTTTTATTTAAACAGAAAAGGGAAGGCTATGTGAGATTCCCCTCCGTATGCTGTGAATACCATTGCTTAAGATGAGTAAAGAAACTGCCTTGGCCTGTTGATAGGGCAGAGCAGAACTTGATGGGGGAAAACTATACTGAATTCTGGGAGAAAAGGTGGAGTCAGTAAGAAGCCATGTACCCCGCCAGAGACAGATGCCAGGGACAGAACTTTACCTAGTAAGTCACAGCCTCATAGCAATACACAGATGGAGATGGGTTAATATAAGATATGAGTCAGCCAATAATATGCTTAAGCTATTGGCCAAACAGTATTGCAAATAATATGGTTTCTGTATGATTATTTCGGTGCTGTGCAGCCAGAAACAAACAAGTGACCTCTGACAAAACAGAACCAACACAAATGTGAGGGTTCAGCACCCTTGGTGGCACACAGGCCAAGCCAGAAGGAGCTGGAAGGACGTTCCCCTCTTTGCCTTATTTATTTGCTATTGACGGTTCATAATCTGGAACATGATCTTAAGGGATGTAGAAGCCCCCATTTTTAGATTTTCATGCTGTCACCCAGGTATGTTGAGTCATCTCTGAAGGCCAGACACACGGGTCTCACCTACAGGGTTCATACATGGGGATGGGGGTGATTCGGACCTACTTGGACTGTCCGATTAAGTATACCTTCTGTTGAGAGGACAGGAGGAACAAACCCAGCTCCCAATGTCTATGGCAAAGACAGTGCCAATTGATATTACACAGTAAAATGCAATGAGATTAAATCAATAACATCTGCAATAAGGCATAATGAAGGTAAAATTATATCTCTGGCTTCCTCAACAGCTGTGAATCTATTTTTAATGATTCTCATTTTTGGCAGTCAGCTAACAACTTCTAAAACGTCCTAGGAATCGGATTGTTAAGCAGATGAGCACTGTGGTGGCTCAGAATGTCATCAATCAGCTGCGGATCCATCTGTACAGGCAAGCTAGAGGCCTGGGGAACCCACCCACTACTCACAGTACTGAGCTCCCCACTCTCAGATTGTAGGTGACCTCGCAAATGCTGAGGATAGTGAGGCAGGGACATTGGGAGCAGGGACATTCTTTAGGAGGGGCTGAGCTGTTGCTCTGAGGGAAGAGAGACTTCCTGTGGAAATAGAGTTGGCTTTGCTTCGTGTCTCAGTTGCAGGGTTTGTCTACCCAGGGGCTGGCAGGAGTCAGGGCTCCACTCTTCCCTTTTCAAAGCCAGAGAAA
The DNA here is from genome assembly GCF_950005125.1 of Chionomys nivalis. Classification (NCBI taxonomy): domain Eukaryota; kingdom Metazoa; phylum Chordata; class Mammalia; order Rodentia; family Cricetidae; genus Chionomys; species Chionomys nivalis. Next base: position 145,699,151 of record NC_080086.1, read on the forward strand.
TTCCATGGCCCAGCAGGCCCTTGGCTGTGTTCATCAAGTTATGGAGATTGACACTGGGGACCATCCTTGCTCATTATAATTGCCTATACCTCTTCCTCTGGGGCTGCCTTCTAGAAGCTGTGCTGAGGGTGTGTGTGTGGGGGGACCGATCCCCTTAGTTGATCATTTTGGTCGGGCAAAGTCAGGACAGTGTCATGTGGTAGCTCACACTGTCTCCTCTACACTTATCAACCCCATAGGCAGATGCCTAGCATCCCGAAATCAAGTTCACTCTCTGGGAGCCTCAGAAGGCTCCCTGCTAACCGACACTGAAGGGTTCCACATAGAGCAGAAATTCGCATCTCAGATTTCCCCATCACCTGAGTGAGGGCTCCTGTGTATGGAGAGAGGCGCATGGGCCCCCTGTGCTCTTCCCTCTGCTGATACGCTTGCCTGGGAAGGAGACTCATGCGCAGAAGGGGAGCAGAAGGTGTTGCCTTAGCTGCCAAAACCAGCTCGGTAGAAAAGGCTAACCCCATCGTGGGATCTGCTCTCAGCTGCAATACTTGCTGGTCGGGATTTTATATCTACACCAGGTACTGGGCTGTAGCAAGGGTTTAGACTGGAGGGAGGAAGGACTGCAGGAGGTGGCTCTTGACAAAGGAGAATACATGAGTGGACAGCTCGACTCAGCTGCTGTGTGCTGAGAAACATTGTCACTGAGAGGAACGAAGGGGCTGTGGGGTGGGGGTGGCTTCTGTTGTGGTGGGACAATGCAACGAAACATGGATCATGCAGAGCGTGGTGGCATAAACCAGTGATCCTGCACTCAAGAGGCAGAGCCAGGTGAATTAGGAGTTCAAGGCCAACCTGAACTATGTGGAGAAGTTATATCTCAAAACGCGTGACGGAAAACAAAATAAAATAAAAACAAATACCTCAAAGCTAAAACGGCAGTGAGTGCTCTTGGAAACTAAGACATCCAGAGATGTGGGGGTGGGACAGGAGGGAGTGAGGGTCACGTGAAGTGGACAAAGAGTGGGCTGAAGCAGAGGCAGGGAAGCCTAGAGGACAACGGGAAAGTTGGCTCCACGGACTGATGGGGCCTGGACGCTCTATGAACCGCAGAGGCTAGGAGGCTTGGCAGTTAGTAAGAAAGACCCTGGGCAGCCTAGCCTCCGCCCACTGGGCCAGGCCTGAATGGCGTGCCAGCAGAATGGTGAATCTGTCCGTGGGCAAGCTGACATGCACTGCCTGGCATCTCTTCCACTGGGGCGTCCCAGCATCAGACATCCCCACCTGACTCACAGGTTGACATGAATTGTCTATTATGGTTAGTTAAGAGGTGTATTGGCCTCACAGCACAAGCTGGGAATGGAGGGACAGCCTTTACTGACCACGGACCTAAGTCTCCATGAGTATTTGTTTAACTGCTTTCTGATGCTCTTTGCCAAAGATTTAATGCAAAAGCCTTTGCCTTGCTGGGCAGTGGTGGCGCACGCCTTTAATCCCAGCACTCGAGAGGCAGAGGCAGGCAGATCTCTGGGAGTTCGAGGCCAGCTTGGTCTACAAGAGATAGTTCCGGGATAGGCACCAAAGCTACAGAGAAACCCTGTCTCGAAAAACCAAAAAAAAAAAAAAAAAAGTCTTTGCCTTACACGTTCTGTCACTCAAAGTGAGTTGGCTTCCTGCTTTGAAAGGCTCTGAGGCTAGACCCAGGTTCACGGACACACCCTCTCAACATGAACACCCCTTCTAGTATTTGGCCATGTGAGCAGGGATGTTGTCAAGAGATGGGTGGAAAGAAAAGGGAAGGGGACACTTAACAAAGCCAGATATGACAGTACACATCAGAAATCCCAGCCCCCAGGAGGCAAAGGCACATGTGGATTCGAGGTCATTTGAATTCAGTAAATGACGTCAGGTTGGCGTCAGAATGAAGTCAGGGACCTACTGCCCCCAGTGAGGAGAGCAATTGCCTGTGGTGTCAAAGAGCAAGGGGCTTGCAGACCGACAAGGAGGGGAATGATCTGGATGGAGGACCGCCTCCTGGGTTCAATCTCTTGTACCATTAAACATAAATGAATGTTGCTTTTCAGTTATTATTCTCCATTCTTTCTCCAAACACCCCCCCCCCCCACGGGAGTCTGTATTGCACTGGTAGCCTGCTATAACACCAATGGATAATGCAGGGTTTTCAAGGAAAAGCTGCACCAAAAGTCCTCCTTGATTTACTTTCTGTGTCCACATCCTACAGTCGCTACTTACCTACCTGGACTATCTTGGCTAAGGGGCAGCCCCTGGCGACCACAGATAGCATGTAGTGACCAGCAACCGACTGTGCGGAGGATTGGGGGGCTCAGGTGGTCACACTGTGGGCTGGAGGTTTATAATCAAGCACACTCACGACCCCTCCCCCAACAAGATTCTATTCAAGACATAGCCCAGACTTCCCCTTTTGTCTGATCGCACACAGACCATGCACCCCATTTGTAGCTAAGGGACTTGCCTAGTTACCAAGAATGGGGCTGTTGTTTGTGCCCCACTGAATGACAAGAACTGAACTTGACCTTACTTTCCTCCTCACTGGCTGTTGGGTTTGGAGAGTATTGTAACTGGAGCAGTAACAAAACATTGGGGTGTTAAATCCTCACTCAAAATGGCTTTTTCTAGCTCCATCCATTTGCCTGAAAATTTCAAGATGTCATTATTTTTTACAGCTGTGTAGGACTCCGTGGTGTAAATGTACCACATTTTCTTTATTTGTTCTTCGGTTGAAAGGCATCTAGGTTGTTTCCAGGTTCTGGCTATTACAAATAATGCTGCTATGAACATAGTTGAGCACATGCCCTTGTGGTATGATTGAGCATCCTTTGGGTATACACCCAACAGTGGTATTGCTGGGTCTTGAGGTAGATTGTTTCCTAATTTTCTGAAAAATCACCATACTGATTTCCAAAACGGTTGCACAAGTTTGCACTTCCACTAGCAGCGGAGGAGTGTTCTCATGCCACATTCTCTTTAGCATAAGCTGTCTTCAGTGTTTTTGATCTTGGTCATTTTGACAGGTGTAAGATGGAACCCAGGCGCAGAAAGACAAATATCATATGTACTGACTCATAAGTGGCTTTCAGACATAAAGCAAAGAAAAATCAGCCTACAGTCCACAACCCCAGAGAACCTAGACAACAAAGAGGACCCAAGAGAGACATACATGGATCTACATAGGAAGGTGGAAAAAACAAGATGTCCTGAGTGAATTGGGAGCATGGGGGTCACAGGAGAGAGTAGAAGGGGAGACGGGGGCGGGTGGGATAAGTAAAAACAATAAAAAGATGTCAAATCCTTTGTGTTTTCACCATAGGCTTTCCCAAAAGGTTCAGCTTAAGAATTCTTTGTGTTTGTGGAGGTTGGGGTGGAGGTTGGAGGTTAACCTTGGATTCTTCTCTTCAGGGGCCATCCACCTTGTTCTTAGAGACCAGGTTTCTCACTGGACTGGAGCTCTTACTAGGCTAGGCCGTCTGGCCCCAGAGCTCCAGAGATTTCCCCGCTCTTTCTTCCCCAGTGCTGGTGTTACAGGTGTATGCGTACACACCTGGCTTTTCACCTGGGTTCCGGGCACCGAATTTGGTGCCTGAGCCTTGTGTGACAATTGATTCAGCTTCAGGCCTGAATGAAGGATTCCTAACCTGAACTCTCACAGTGGTCTACATACAGAATCTGAGGGTAGTGATATGTTTTCTGTCTTCACGAACTTAACTGAAACGCACGCACTCTTTCTTTCAGCTGTGGATCCCTGTCAGGAGCCACGGTGGAGAGCATCTGTGGAGCTGGTCTCGGCAGTCACTCTCCTGCGTAGGCCGCAGCTTGGGTGTGGTCTAATTTGCACTTGGCTGCTAGTTCTTGCTACTTAGCATGCTATTCCAGAAGTAAATGTATTACCATATTATAAATTCGGTTTAAAAATAATTAGGTAGCTGCATTTTACTGTAATTAATCCCCTTTGTAATTCCAGGGCTGCTATATTACATGTGATTCTGACAGGACTCCTCTGAGTGGGGGAGGAGCCCCAGGTGAGGAGCCTCATCCCAGAGCCGGCCACCCTTCTCAGGTCGCCTTTCTAGAAACATACATTTTTGGTCTTTTTATATTTCTTCATTTTTGTAAGATCTTTTTTTCATATAATCTATTTTGAAGCTGCTTTTTTTGCCCCTAACCAAGAAACTACCTGCAACTGATATCTGCTGGCAAAGAGGGGGAAAAAAGTCTACATTGTATTTTTAAAGTTGAAACAAAGCTCATATAAGATAAAATCTACTCACTGAACTGAACAGCCTGCTGGTTTTAGCATGTCATGGTTCTGTAACTATCACCACTGTCCAAGATTGAGGCACACCAAAGGAACTCTCCCTGTTCACGGTCACAACCATCTCTCCTGTCCCGGGCTGGACAACTGGGATCTACTTTCTGTCTCCACGGAACTATCAACAGTAGACATTACTAATGGGTGGGATGCTGTAATACATGGCCTGTTTCGCTTGGCTTCTTTCACTTAGTGACTTTCACCAAGGTCCACCCTGTTGGATCATAGACCGGTGCTTTGTTATCTTTTGTGGATACATAGTAATTCACATATTATGAGTAGACACATGCATAGGACTTACTGTGTGTGTATTCATTTGGTCAAGTCTTTTTTCTGCCTTGGCTCCTACATCTTTTGAAAGGCAAAGATGAGGGTGGATCACGGCTAACTGATTCCATCTTCTTACCACATCTGTGCCCCTTTCCAGGCCCGGCTGTATTTTTTTTTTTTTTTACATAAATCTTTGCTTACATTTAGTTATAAATGACTTGATATCAGAATTGCACCATCAAACTCCCAATCATATTTTCCATTTCCATCTATTCATAGCTGGTGAACAATCTAGACTTGACTGAGGGCTCTTAACTCACTTAGGTGGGTGTGGTAGACAGTTTAAAACAGGATAACCTGTCTTGGCACAATTATCTTTTCATAATTAGGGCAGTCATCCAAACTATCCTGGACCAAACTCATCACAGAAGACAGTAGAGACAACAGAAATCTTTCAATATGGCACTGTGTGCCATTCAGGAGATCAGTTTAAGGGTTATTTTACGAGTCTTAGTCCACCATCCCCAACAAGTTTTCATCTGTCATGTTAACATGTCAACACCTCACAAGAGCCTATTTCCATAAGTTTCAAAAAATAAGGAGGCAAAGACTGGCTGCCTGCCCTCAGCGGGAAGCCAGAAGCATCTCGTTGCCTGGCGGTCCACTCAAGGTTTGGGCCTGCTTCTTAACTTGGGTTTTCACTCCTGCCTTTATTAACAGTACGTGTTAACTACTGGCAGAAACTGTTGGAGTGACAGATAAGTATTTACCTAGGAAAATGAAGTTGTGAACGACACATTCTTCACCGACCCACTACCTCCCATTCCCACTTCTCCACTCCCTTTGGGCACAGCACCGGGGTCCACTGGCAGTCACACAGCTCAGCACTCCACTCTCTCCCACACTGCCCATCACACTGGGCACAAAGCTCAAGCCCACATTACATCTGCAGGTACGTGAGCCCTTTGGGCAGGGCATCCTGTGGAAAGACCCTACAAGATTTTCTACAGAAGACAAAGCAGGGACCATGACATTTTAAAACTGGTCTGCCACACCCTGCTGCCTGTCCTACCCATCCATAGAAAGAAAGACAGTATCCCTGGAATGTTCCACCCATCTCATTCTACTGTCTCTGGATGCTACTGGGCTGAACTGCTGGCTGGCTGCCTTTCTTGTCTTGAAAGCATCACCTTCCCAACAAGCTTAGCAGTTGGGGACCCATTCGGTTTTCATGTGAGCAAGATGAGGAAGGTGGCTTCATGACAGTGAGCTTCTGGGGTCCGCTTCACCTGCTTCCTGCAGTACAAACTGATTCTTTCAGGGAAGAGAAAGCAGGCATATCTGTTTGTTTGTTTCTTTTGCTTGTTAGTTTGTCCAGACAAGAGGTGACCTGATCCCATAGGATGGGTGGGTGGGGTAGGCTCCCTTTCTGTTGAATCTAAGCTAAATTCCTGAGATTCTGCTCCCTCTGTCTGCCCATACCTTTGAAATGTTTTCCTATGAGACCATGGGCCACCCCTGGCTCATAGGAATCTGGGAAATTGGAAGCACGCCTTTCTGCCAGGCGTCTTCCTTAGAGGATTTAGGGCCCAGCAGGAGCTGCAAGGTGCTGTTAGCGCCGCTGCTCCTCTAGGAGATACTTTGGTCACTTTCTCATCCTCCCTCTCTTTTCTCTCTCCCCCCATTTCTTAGATCCAATGTATTTCTGGAACACTTCAGGCTTGTCCTGTGGACCCAGGTTCTTCTTGGCTTCAATTCACTCCCGTCTTTGTTTTGTTCTTGCTAGAATCTAGCCTGACATTCTAGACCACCATCCTCTTGGTTTATCTGCCAAGCTCGACGGAAGCCTCCTCAATTCATCTCTATGACTTTCAGCAACACAAGTAGGAATTCTAGTGACACTTGGGAGGTTTTGCTTTTTTATTTGGTTGGCTGATTTTTTTTAACTATATGCGTTCCAAAACTTAAAGACTCTCTGTTGCTGAGAAATGACAAATATGTCGCCAGCTACAAGAGAAAGCTTGTCATTAGAAGGAGCCCAGAAAACCCACTTCAGTTGTAAATGATCCTCTCGCCTCTGAAGAACACTCATGTCTGAAATTCTACCTTTAGGTCATTTTTGTGGGGGCAGGATCAGTTAGTGCCATCCTCTTGCAACATAACACATGTACACACATCTGAGCATCCTGTATCTGTCATCCACATTCTAGTGAGAATGGTTTAATTCAAATCCTATTCTAAGGTCAACCATGTGAGAGAAGGAAGAGGCTCTTTGTTTTGCTCATGTGTGTGTGTGCGTGTGTGTGTGTACTGTGGGCAGGTGTGTCTGTGTATGTACATATGGAGCCCACAGGTTGATACTGCGTGTCTTCCTCAATGGCTGTCTGCATTATTTACTCCAAAACTCACCTGTTCAGCTAGCAGAGATAGCCAGCTTGCCTTTGGGAGTCCCTGTCTGTCCCTCTTGGGTGCTGGGAATATGGGAGTACCACCATTCCTCAACATTTACGAGGGCTCTGGAAATTTAAACTCAGAACCCTCCTGTTTGTGCAGCAAGCATCCTTTACCAACCAAGCCATCTCTCCAGGTCCTGGAAGGGATCTCGAATATACAAGGACTAAGTTTCTGGATGGTGGGGCTGGCATGGGGAAACACAGACTATAGCTTGCACTGGTTGAGCTTTCAGGGGGTCCTTCAGAGCATATGGGAGAAACAGGACAGTTTCCACTGCTGTATCTTTTCCAGAGTAACCCAGAGCAGAGAGGTTGATGTGAGCGGTCCCACAGTCTTAGTGGTCCCCTAACTTACACAGTGAGCAAGGAATTCATTTCTCACAGGATCAGGGCTCTCGGATGAAGATACCTGGAAAATTGTTGTCAGGTGCCAGCAACATTGAAGAGTAAGATCATTGCCAAGCCAGTCCTGAGATTCCCAGGGTGAGCCAAGTATATCCATCAGCAGCACAAAGCCGTGAGTTCTGGACAAATTGAATATGACATATATCCCTGAATCATCAATTTTACTAGACAATTAACAAATTTAAAATGTTAGTTCCAAATTAAAACATGCATGACTGTATTATGGACCAGATAACAGCAGTCGCATGGATTTTTAACAAATGCCGAAGGAAATAAATGGGACTTCAGAAAAGGTTGTGCATAGATCTTAGTGATCACCCATGCATAGACTTCACATCTGATTGTCCTCAGAATCAGCTACAAGGTTCTAAACAAAGTTTCAAAAAAACAGTAATTCTGGGTTTCTGGCTCCTTTTCCAAGTGAGGCAAAGCACCTGGGGATCAGAAGGGTAAAGGGACAGACCCAAGATCATGCAATTGATTTGCATCTGGGATCTTTAGCCACAGTCCTTTGCAGTACCTTGATGCAAGTTCAGTGCTCTTCTAAGTGTAAGCTCCAATGTGACATTAGCCCTGCTCCCTCCACAGCCTGAACCATATACTCTGCCCCGTAATCACATGAGGGTAACAGAACATCTCTGCAGGTACAGAGGAACCACGTGTGCTCTGCAGACCTTAGCTCACGGACCCTGTCAATACACACACAGACATACCTGGACGATGTGTCAGAGACAGCCAATGGCAGTGTGGTTCTGTGTTTCTAATGTGAATGCGCGTTTGCTTCCAAGTCCAGAATCATAACCTGGGTCAGATGTAAGATGTGCTTTCTTTCCAAACCTTGATCTCCTCCCCATTGCTGTGCCATTGCTCATCTTCTGAATCCTCACCTGGGGCCACTGACACTGGTGACGTCATGTTTCTGTCACAGCCAAGTCAGGACCCTCTCTGGTGTGCGTGTTGTGCTGGGGGTGACAAGAACTAGTGTCTGTGCATACACACCAGACGAGGGCGGGGGCTCACAGCTGCATATGTAGCCAAGGTTTAGACACTGAAGTCTGATGCTGCCGTCTGTAATGTAATTTTGGTTACAAAAGTGTTAGAACATGTGAGTGTAAGTGTAGCCAGTTGTGCATGTGTTTGAGTGACGTAGCGGTTAAAGGCCATCATCCCTCATCTCAGTCACCTCGCTTCTGGGATAGGATCTCTCACTGGGGCCCAATGTTCCTGGATTAGTCTGGGCTGTCTGACTAGTGAGACCCAGAGATAGACCTACTTCTTCCTCTCTAGCTCAGGGGTTACAAGGATGTGCCGCAGCACTCAGATCTTTTATATGGATTTTGGGGGTGCACTCAGGTCCTCACATGTATAAGGAAAGCACTTTAGAGACTGAGGATCTCCCTACATCCCTATAATGTTGTTAGTAGGTTCATGATTCCTGTTGGACAGCTTCTGTGACTCCAGGGCTGCTAGTAGCTAGGGGACCCTCAGTCTTCCCACTTCTAGAAAGACCCCAATCTTGATAACACGGTTCATACAAGGGCAGCATTCTCTTGAGGAAGGGTCATGTCCAGAGTGTATGCAAATGACCATCTATGAGGAGAGGAGCAGGTGCCCTCCAGGGCTGGGTCAACTCCAGGAAGGCGCGGACCATGGCTAGGTACCACTGAATACGAACGGAGTGAGCACTCCCTGTTGTCTTGGGACTCAGTAGCAGGATGGCAGGCGAAAGCTAGTGAGCAGGGGTACCCCAGGGAAGCCAGGAGAAACAAATAGAATTCTCTTTACCTAACCACTGGAATTAGCATTTGAGCTTTCTCCTCTTCCTGGGCTTCTTCTTGGCAATGGCGACTGGGAAATCTTTGTGACGGAAGATGGAGCTAAGGTCCAGGGGAAAGACATGGGCGCCTTGTTGCTGAGAACATGTGTGCAACCAGTGGGCTGCAACAGACAGCGGCCAGTACCTGCATGACTGCGGAAACTGAGACCTGACAACTGCCAGCCCTCCAGACTCAACACAACCCTGGGGCGCTGTTCTCACATGGGGGCCTGCGGCGGCTTTCCGCAAGGGCTGCTGCCTACTTTCTTGGCCCTACTTACTGGGTTGACCAGAACCTTGTTCTCCTTCTGCTCTCCCTCGACACATGTGGTTCTTTCAGCCCGGAACTTCACGGAGGTGACAAAGGCTGCACTGGTGTTTAGAAAATCCACTGAGATGGGGCATGGTTTGCTCATCTATAGTTGTAGACCACGCATGCAGGAGGATGGCCACGTGGACAGAGCTCGGATCCTACCGGGAAGTTCTCGGTCCTGTACCCACCTCCATGTCATTCCTGATAAAGACCTTCACTTTAATTCTTTTATTTTTTAATTCCTGAAAGTAGTCTTTAGTTTATTTTTAAATTCATATAATTAAGAAGTCAAACAACCACATGTGCCTACACTTACTGTAAAACATACAGCTACAATCACTAAAGATTTGTTTTTCTTTTTTATACTAGTTTTTTTTTAAAATTATAATATAGTGAAATTGTTTTCCCCTTCCCTTTCCTCCCGAACACCCCCTCCAATTAATCATCTTTTCAAAACTTGCTTGTGGCAACCTCAAGAATTCACATGGAATGCTGTTACTGGAAGGAAACACTTGGGTTACGTGAACCATAAGGAGGACACACTGGTTCGGGATCACAGCTTCAGGCTGGGCAGCTCAGGTGACCTCAGGTCAGCGGCCAGGTAGACCATCACTGGGGAATCACGCAGTAGAGCAAAGCAACTCCACTCACGGCTGCAGGCAAGGGGGAGGGGAGAAGGGATGGGAGTTGCCTTGTCCCTGGAAGGTCATGCCTCCAATGGCTTAACTTCATTCCACGAGGCCTGACTCCTCTAGTCTCTCTAAATGAGACACTGTGAGAAACGGAGTCCAGCACATAATAGGACTTCAAGTCATTTTACTGCTCCGTAAGCCTTTTACTCCCCTGCATCTACTTTCAGGATTAGTGACAAAGTTACACAAAAGGGTATTTCTGGGCATGTCCTACTCTAAATGATCAACCTTCTTCTGTCTCGAGTCTGTGTTATTGACTGATCTTTGTCACTTAGGCCCTTATACAAATAAAGCCCTAACAGGCTTGGTATCTCACCACAGCATGGACAAACTGCTTATTTAAAAGACAGATAAATTGGCCTCCACCTCAGTTTGTTCAAACGGCCACTTTGAATACTTTATTCTAAGTTGCTTCTTGGTAATTTGGGAAATGTTGGAAGGGAAGACAGTTTTTTCCATTTATTCCTTTTGTTTATTCCGGTGTGTTTGGAGTAGGGACCATGGTGCCATGCTTCTCTGGGATGTCTGTCGTAGATAGAGAAGCAGGGCCACCTGGACCAGAGCCTTCAAGAACACAACTTTGAGTCAGCACGTAAGTGACAGTACATGACATCATTTGCAGAGCCGGCGAGGCTGAGGCAGGGTGAATGGGAGACCAGAGCTACTATGGGGGATTGATGGAGAGACCCTCCCCTCAGAAAACAAAGTGGGGGCTGGAAAGACCGCTCAGAGGTTAGACGGCTTTGCTGTATTTGCAGAGGGCCTGAGTTCAGACCTCAGCACCCATGCAGTGATTCATCACCACCTGGACCTCCAGTTCTGGGGACCTGATGCCCTCTTCTGGCTTCTGCAGGTCCCAGAAACAAACATAGACAGAGATATATACACATTAATAATAAAAATGAAATAAGTCTTTTAAAAATAAAAAGCATGCAAGTAAGCACAATGGAGTAGGAGTCTTCAGCAAAGGTTCTGATTGCTTTATGCTGAGATGATCTTCGCTTCATTTTTTATATTAAAAACAATTATAGTTTAATTGTTCATTTTAATACATAGCAAAATAAAAGGTAGGAAAATTAAGAACTCATGTTTTTCTCCCCACCGCCACACAACTTTAAAAACATTTCTTTATGGCCTCGTGAAATTTTCAGGGGGAGGGGCCTGGAAACCACGGCTGTGGACCACCCTAGTTGTTTGAGAAAGAAAATAATTTCCAGATTAGAAATTACCCAGGGTGTTTCCACAGACTGCCAACCCCTTTAAATGACGTCATGTCTTGTAGGTGATGACCCTGGCAAATGGAGCTGCGAAGGCCTTAGGGAAGTTTAAAAGTTCTCCGATAAACCAGCCTGTGTCAGCCTGGGTGGGTGTACTTGAAGTTGGTTGTCTGTGCAGAGTCTCACAAAAAGCGCCAGCTTCAAGATTGCATTTGTAACGGCGAGGGATCCAGCACTGTAAAAGCTACCCCTTTCCATTGCTGGCCCTGCTTGGGAGAGGACAGCTCCAATAACATATTGTGTCTCGTGGGGAGGTTTGCCGTGGCGACCTCATGGTTTCTAGAACTTTCCCGGAGTGACTTCTGTGGTTCTCCATAGCTTCCTGGGGGCACCCTGACAGTGAAGAGTCGTCTGTCCTCCTTTGGCCCAGGACCAGGCCACAGCCCGCTTGCTTCATCCTGGCCTTGGTCCCCTTCAGCATGTCTTCTTGCGGAAGGCTTTGGAATTCATTCCTGCTCAAGACCTCCTGCGGTGTTCATTTCCAACCTCTTTCTTCTGAGGCCCCTAGGATCAGATAAGAACAGTTTTCCTCGCTACACTCGTACTGTTCTTCATACTGCCACAGTCCAAGGAACCCATAATCAATTCCAGAATTTATGTATCTCTTTTTACACCCAGCTATTGAACCCTTGGATGCAGGATCTAGATAGTATCTATTTTTAGAAAAAAAAAATGATCAAACCACCAGCATAAACTATGGCACACGATAAGTTCAACAAATGGTAAATAAAATTAAATTGCATAAACTTTTCAGTAAGTGGCCAGTGGTCACACTCTTCACAATGAGTTTTTACTAAGAGCAACGTTTACCAGTCCAGAGAAAAGGCAACCATTGAACAGAAATCACAGAAAATGAGCAATTTACACAGTCTTCAGGCGGGTAAAGTGTCAAAGAAACACCAACTCTTGATAACACTCACACAGGAGTCCCTGTTGCCCTCTTTAAACAGCTTTCCTGGGCTGTTGCACGGTATCGGCTTCAACGAACCATCATTCCCTTTCTTAAAAAATCTGAAGGGAAAAGTTAAGAGTGAGTTTAAAAAAAAATGCCTTTGAATGAGAGAGAGGAAAAAAAAAAAACCTTAGCTTTTCTTTGAACATCCAGATGATTCAATGAGACCCAGATGAAAACTGGCAATTTCCAAATCTGAAGGACAGCCGGGGGCGTCTGTGTCCCCTCTCGTTTCTCCTGGTAATCCTGTGGTAAAGCCGTGATTGATTCGAAAAGAATTACAGCTATTATAAACCGTAATCAGGGGTGGATGAGAATAATTACGCGGGGAGGGGGGAAAGGCTGGAACATGGCTGAGCCGGGTCCTGATGGATAGGAAAGTCATTTCCTGGCTGTTAAAGACTGATTTTCAACAGTCAGCACACAGGCGCTGGTCCCAGAGGGGAGACGGAGAAAGGAAGGCCTTAAGGTTGCCAAAGCTACTGATTTAACCTTAGCAGTTTGAATCGGGATATCTGGTGCCTGTCCCCTCCATCTAGCCCGGCTTTTCCCTTTCTGGCATCCTCTCCAGGAGTGAGGCTGGGACCCGGCCTTCAAATAAAAACCACCAGAGTCATGTCAGTCAGAGGAACCTGACTAGAAGGGCCTGATGCATCTGGGGTCTCTAACACTGTATGATGTCAAACCCTGGGGGTTACGGCAATCAAGTCAAACCGCTCACTTTGCAGATGAACTCAGAGACATGAAGTCACTGGGCTACAGGCATTTGACACTGGGGAAAATCGCCCCGTGAGCTCAAAGCCGACAGGCCTTGTCAAAGAAGAAAGGCTACATCTGAGGGAAAGAGTTGTGTTGAGTCTTGGGTGAAACTGACAGGCTCTGGCATTCAGAGTCACCGCGGTTCTACTGGGTGTGGCCACACGAGATCAGAGAGGGCTCGTGTTGTAGGTGGGGTGCTTTGGTTTACAGACACAAGGAACACTCCAAACTGCAAGAGCAAGTGAGAGAGGGATGGACAGTGAGGCAGGGAGAGGGAGGAGAGTGACAGAGAAAGAAAGAGCGAGTGAGTGAGCGAGCGAGCAAGTGAGCCATTGATCTTAACTTTGTAGTCTTCACATAAGATCACAGGTGGAGGTAGATTAGAAGTCGCAAAACTAAAAGTCCTTGGTGACAGACATTCCCAGTCAGAGCTCCTATGACTTTAAAGAACCGTTGAATACTTCTGCCATGCAGCCTGGACGTGTAATGAATCCCAGCCTCGCATACCCTGCCACTTAAGGACAGAATCCATTGGGAGAAAGAAAGCGTGTCTCCTGAGCAGAACCTCCTGCCTGAAGTGCAAGCTGGGATGTCCAGATGTGCTTAATCCCATCTTAATTAAATCTGGACTTCTTTGGGGGAGCTAAAATACCTCAGTTCCTGGAAAACTTGTTTGACCCCAAAGCTATTTAGGTTCTGTTTTATGAAAACAAGCGTCTGATCACGATCGGAGGCACACTCCTGGATTTTCTCTGTGAAAGTATTTTGGGGAGCAAACTCTTTTGCACCACCATGGCTTCTTGATAACACTGGATCCTGCGGTAAGACATAGCTCAGCTTTCTGTCTGGTTTCTGTTTAGTTTCTGGATTCTTCGCAGTAGGACCAATTCCCTTTTGCTTTCAGGTATAATCAGCAGGGATGTTTTGTCCAGCTGCTGTTGAGGCTGACATTGCCTTTCCTCGTTCAGGTCCATTCACCACAGGGGCCTGTAATTCTGTTTCTCCCATGTCCTGGGTTTCTAAGTAGCACCTTGCCCCAGCCCTTCCGGATCCAGAATGCAGATGGGGAATGTGAGCCTGGCAGGTCAGTCCAAACCCTGCATCCCAAAGCCAGAGAGATTAGCCTTGAAGTAGTCATGACTCTTACAGAGACAACAGTTGTCTTTGCTGGAATTTGCTTTATGAAAGGTGAGTGACATTAGTGTCCTTTTAACTTGAAACAGTGGCTGTAGGGATGTGGTTTTAAGTTATATATACTTTTTCTTAAAATGGGAAATGGGAGAGGAAGAGAGTGAGGTTGGGTCTGGCATAGATTTCTAAAACCTCAAAGTCCACACTCAGTGACACTCTTCCTCCAGCAAGGCCACACCTCCTAATCCTTCTAATCCTTTCAAATAGTGCCATTCCCTTGTGACTAAGCATTCACATCTATGAGCCTATGGGACAATTCTTACTCAAACTACATCTCTTGGGTTACTGTGGCAATCCTTAAAATCCACGAAGTCCTGACTAAGAGATTTCACTGAGTCTTCTTTGATTTCTTTTCAATTTTGGTCAGAGAATGCAATGTTGATTTGTGAAATTGAAACATTTGCGGAAATGCCTGTGCCATTCATAGAGGAATGTAGTACTGGCTGTTCTATGCAAGAGAAGAAACACATCTGATTATAAACTACATTTCCAGGTTCATCAGTCATCCCATTGACACCAGCTATCATGTCCTATGCTTTGAAAAAAATAATGGAACAGACACATGGACTGAAAGTCTTCCAAATATCTTCTAGCCCCACTGGAAACTTTAGTTACAGAGATAACTTATTTGAATGATCCTTTCTGTTAACCACACGTGCATACACTATTCTGTTTCATCCTGTGTGAGGAACCCAAATGATCTCGTCATGCAGCATATGGTGGAGTACCATGCTCTCACCCCGGCCAGTTTGTGCCATTGGAGGGAGTAAATTATAATAAATGACAGCACCATAGTAAAATACCAGGAGCCAGGGTGTGGCTCAATGTAAGAGATGCACTGAACATGTACAAAGCCTGTCATCCACAATATTGTAATTTTATAAATGTATTTATTTTAAAGAAGGAATTCAGGCCTCTGAAGGAACCACTGCAGCCTATACAGCATTTCCCATAGGGTCTTCCTTCTTACCTTTGAGGATTAAATTATGCATAAGGAAGCACTGTGCTCCTTGGAGATGGAGTCTACTCTGTGAGAAGCTGGGAGAGAGCCGGAAGGGAAGAACCAGTCCTGAGGACCTGCAGCTGTGGAGGCTGTGGAACTGTGGAGTTGTAGAACCTAAGGCTCTCACGCCTGTCTAGAGACTTCCCTTTAGGGCAAGTCCTGAGCCGAGAAGGAGCCCCAGGTGATGACTGGCAGGGAGCCTGATGGGGCAGGTAAAGCAGCAGTGCACCCCAAAAGTAATCTCTTGACTTCAGAGTCCCAGCATGGCCCTGGATTTGTCCTGTACCTCCTCCCTCCTCTGCTCCATCTGTGTGCAGTTCCCCAACTGGGAAAAGTCGAGAAAAACTTCCTCTGGGCACAAAGGTCAGTGACGATCACAGTCACCATGGTGTCAGCTGGCGTATAAAGAGTAAATGTGTTATTATAACAGTCCTTAGCATAGTGGGCATCTCTCTGTCTTATTTGCTGTTGGACTTTGGGTATGATATACCTCTGTGGATTTACAGCAGACCAGTTCTCTATATTGGTTGCTCCTCCAAGTTAATCATGGTAAGATTGTATGTATATTAATGCACACATGTTTACTCACATCTATTTGTGTGTGCCTGCTCACACACAATGGTGCCTGCTCACACATAAACAAGTACAAACATGCTGTTATCTTCATAATTGAGAATCTAAAGAGATATTTAAACGCAGATGTTGAACAAATGATGTAGGTAGGGACTTTTCCCATTGTTAAAAGTGACACTATTGACTGAAGAAAAAATTAGGAAATGCAAGAGTTCATGAAAGGAAAACCCCCAAGAAACTCATTAAGTGTGAAGACATCCTTCTTCGTTAATGCCCACAGTGGCAGTGTTTTATGGCAATCTTTTTGAAAACATAGTCCAAAACATGGTATCAGAGTGTTGCACCGTCCTCTCTTCCCCTTGACTCTCTAAAGGCATTTCCCTTGGTTGTCAAATGAATCTCAAGCCTCTTTTTCTTTGCAAGGGTCTCCTATAAGAGTGTGTGATGTATGTGTGGTCCATGCACAAGCTACAGCAAGCCTCCATCCTGAAAGTCTCCTGTAATTATGACAGCTCCTCCTTGTGATGGCTGTTCTTGGTTGCCAACTAAATTGGATTTAACTAAAACCCAAGCAGCTGGGCACACCTGTGAGGGACTTTGTCTCAGTGGAGCCGTTTGAAATGGGAAGACCCACTTTGAAGCTGCATCTGTTGAGAAGATATACCTCTAATCCATATCTTAAGAAGAGGGAAGCTCTGCCTATAATCTGTGCCACACTGTCTGCTGACAGTCTATCTAAAAAACATAAAATGAGAAAGCTTGCTCTCTGCCTGTTTGCTAGAAAATCCATCCTGCCACTGGCATTAGAGCTATTTCTTTGGGATTCCGGTGTATACTGAAGATCAGTTGGCATATACTGTGTATACTGCATCCAGCCTCGTGCGCTAAACAGCTACTGGATTCTTGGACTTTCTGTTGGTAGACAGCCATTGTTGGACAAGCTGGACCACAACCTGAAAGCCACAGTAATAAAACCCCTTTATATTTATCTATATATCTACATATAGTATCTATATCTATATCTGCATCTATATACAGATGCTATATAAACACAGATATAGATACTACTAGATATAGACCTGTGTGTGTGTGTGTGTGTGTATATATATATATAATATGTAGGTATACAGATACATAATATATAGGTGTTACATACATACATACATACATACATACATACATACATATAGATACTATAAATTCTGTTCCTCTGGAGAATTCTGACTAATACACCCCTGAGTGAGACATATCAGACTAGGCATTGCTTACCAGATGGTATCCAATTCCTAGGCCTCCATCACATCTCTGTCAACATCTTGCCCTTACCTCAGGGCTCTGTACCCTGATTTGGTACACTGGAGGCTTCTGGTCTAGCACTGAGAGTGGCGTACCCAGATTTCGATGGGCTCTTGGCCCAGCACAGGGTCATTACTCCCGAGAGTATGACTGAATAGCCTCCCTGCCTACTTGGCTACATATTGAGCTGGCATTTTCTTCTAGCCCTGCTGAAGTTACGGATCGCATCTGCTGTCTCTGAAGTTATAGGGTGGCTTGTGGCATTTTGTGTAGATGACAACTCTGTGCATGAACCTGCATTATTCGCAGAGGGCCATGGGATGCGCTGCTGAGGGCAAGAGTCTCAGCAAAGGCCTGAGGTGACAGCCCACAAAGATTGCTGCTCCCTTAGCTGCTTGCCTCCACCCGACTCCAGCCTGTCCCCATCTAAGGGTCTTGGGATTGGATCCAACCACAGACTTCAGAAAGAAGAAACAAACAAAACCAAACAAGCAAAGACCCCAGGTGGTTAGGGAGAGATGTAGCCCCCCCCCCCCACAAACATACCCACCCACACACAATATCAATAAATTCCCTTTTATAAAAATGACAGGAACACAACTTGGAAAACAGTTTTGAAACCTATGCAGAAAATCACAAATACAGCAAAGCCCTAATGACTTCCAAAGAATAAAAATCTTCGGAGGCTCCGTGCAAGTGAGGCTGATTTGGCATTTACTGGCCCAGCCGAGCTCTGGGCTGCTCCAGGCCTCAGGTGCCCCGAGGAAGGAGAGACAGATTCAAGGAGGCTAGAGATGCTCAGTACAAAAATACAGCTCTTGACAACCTGCCTAGGGAGACCTTAGGTGACCCACCCCGTGATGGGGTGTTGAGGCAGGGGAATGAAGGTCCTCCTGGCTGGAGCTGTTGGAATTCTGTTTTATTTCACCTGTGTCTGCCTAAGACGCCACAACACACAGGGAATTCCCCCCCCAAAAAAAAAAATGTTTCAAGTGATAACTTCCACGTTCTCAAATTTCAAATATGACAATTATTTTCAGAAAAAAATGTATCTATTTTTATTATAGAATGCTTTTTTATACATTCAGAAGAATTGCCAAATGCACAGTACTCGTGTGTACCATCACTGTAGAAATCTGTATCCGGGGGTTTTGTTCTTTCTTCTCCACGCCTCTCCCACTTCTCCAGTTACCTGGAATGTACATGCTGACCTTGGAGCTGACCTTGAGTCAAGATGCTTGCAGAAACCCTAGGAGATGATCTAAAAACCATGGAAAGTTCTAATGGGAAACACGGGCTGAATCCTGCCATCTGCTTCCCAGGGACTCCCAGAGAAATCTTACAGCCAATGTACAACACCCTTGGAGTTGGTTTACGGCATCTTACGGCCCTATTGAGTCACGGAACACTTGTTTCCACATAATGCACATTACCATCTTGCGGAATGGTGCTGAGCACCATTTGAAAGCTGCAGCTAAATCACGAGAAAGGTGAACACCCTCTCCCCTTCCCTGCGGTTTGGCTGGTGTGTTGTAAAGAGCAGCTGGTTGGTGTCCCCAAAGGATGGTGCCAGGGTGGGGGTCTGGCCTTCGAAATTGTATGGAATGAGGGTGATCCATATGAGATGATGGAGAACTGTGTTATTGGACCTCCCTTTGCTGTGTGGTTAAAAACACTTCGGTGTCTTGTTTCCTGGTGATTATCATCAACATTATCATTAGTGACGTTTACTGAGCATTTACCTCTGCCAGGCACTGTGCTCAACCTCTCACGTGATTATCCTATTTGACCTCACACCAGCCCCGGGCGGCCTGACAGTCTCTCACTTGCCGCTTACTGATGAGGAAACTCAGGATCAGATTGACTCAGTCACACGCTTGGGACAACCAGCTTCAAAGTGGCTAAGCTGGGATTCAAGTGCATGTGGTCTCTCATCAATCACTACATTCTGAGCTCTTCCAATAGCTCAGCCCCAAGGCCTGCAAACATCCAGAGATCAAGTGTGCATAGCCCCAGACCTTATGTACTTTCCTCCAAACATATTTATAGTCCCACTCTATCTAATTATGGAGCTGGCTCTCCTCTTCTTTTGTTCTCTTTCCTTTTATAAGCGTTTAGGACGTTTCTAATGGATGTCAAATGTTGAGTTCAATGTCATGTTGAAATACAGTGTAAGCACAGGCCCCAGCCCCGGGGGAGCTAACAGTGCAATCTAAGATTGCAATGAGTACATTGATGACTGAAACGTGGTATAGCTTCCTCTGAGGATCCCACGGAGCAACACCCAGTGTAATGGGAGTGGGGGAGAGCCTTCTAGAGCAAGTGGCTAGAGAGTTGACTTTTGAAGAGGCAAGAGGTGACTGAGGAGCTGGACACACAAGCCCTGGAGTTCAGATGGCCCGGGATAAGTGGGCGAGGGGACCATGAAGAAGGTACTGGAGGGTCTAGCTGGGTCTAGAAGGGTTATTGATGAGAGATTGTAGACCAGTAAAGGTTAAGTCTTGACTCCAGAAAAGTTCCAGATGGGGATGTGGGCTGAAAGGGGGAAGTTAGAAACAGAGAATCGGATTCGGAAGCAGGAATGATGTGAGACCTGAAATTTGGGAGGAAGATACATGAAGAAGAGTCTCAGACGGACCGTGGGGCCTAAATGAGGAGGAAAACTGGCTGCTGGGAACCCGATGATGGTGACGGCGCCCTGGGGTAGAAAGGGAGGATGGTGCTGGGGAGGACGAAGAGCTGGCTGTTAGGGACAAACTAGAGGACATGGAGAAGGTGGCCAGGAGCCTGTGTGGTGGGCCTGGTGACTCTGGGTGACAATACCATTAAGACAATTTGGACTTTCATATCAAGACCTGATGAAAAAAAGTATAAGTTATCACGTTCTGGCTGGATCTCAAATTTTACAAAAATCATGCAAAGTGTCCTCATTTCTCTGAATGGTGTAAATAACACATCTTTTATCAGACATTTAGGAAGCCAAGAAAACACTAAATATTAACCATAATATTACTCAAGGTACATTTGATATATTTAATAGTTATTTGTTTTACTTTAAAGTTTATTACCAAAAAAATTCAGATTAAAAATAAACACACCCTTAAATTAACCAGACCCAAAGACTATACAACTCGGTGAACTTCTATATGGTTAGAGCAGGCACTCTGAACAGAAGCCCTGTAGCTTCACCTTGAATTTTATATTTTCACTCCCCAATGTATTTGATGCACTTATCCACCAGTCCATGGCTTTAGAACTCCATAAACAACGAACTTGCTGCTTCCTTCTTCCCTTTCTTCCTTCCTCCATGCTCTCGCCTTTTCCCTCCCCTTCTTGCATATGTGTTTACTCAGTTATCCATCCACCTGTCCATTTGTTCTGTTGACATCTATTTGACAACAACGCTATGTCAGGGCCTGGGGATTCATAAACCACCAAAACCATACCTCAGTGAGTGTACATTTGAACTTAGGGATGCTCGCACATAAGCAAATGAACATGATAGGTGGCAAAAATTATGCTGTGAAGATGCCCACGGCAAGCAAAGAAATGTGTGTAGGACTTTAGTTCACACTATGGAGAAAAATTAAAATGGCCAAGGGCACTATAGTGTGCTGGATGAAGATTTGTGTGTTGAGAGAAGGACCTCTCTAAATCCGCAGCATTCAGTACTGGCTCAAAAGGAAAAGGACCAGGCTATCCTGCTTATCCAAGTAAAGCAGGTCAGGATGTGAATTTAACCATGCCTGTTTGAGGGAATGCTTCCTGTGTTTATGGCCTTTTGTGGCTGGGGGAAAAAAAGAAAGTTCAAGCAGGGAGACATTGGAGCTGCCAGGAAACTGAGCAGTGAGCTTATCAGGCAAAGAAACATGCAGGTCATCTAGAGGGCTGTTTGTATGTTCAGCATAGAGGTTACAGCGGCCTGTCCTGACAGGGTTGCAGTAGAGGGGCTGGGAAGCAATTGGATCTCTCTGTGACTTGAAAGCAGGGCTGGAGGCCAGTGCAAGGACTCTGGGGGTTATGGTGCTTGCTAGCGAGCACGGCCTGAGCTGGATCCATCCAGGAGATCCATACAATGGAAGGAAAGAAGCAAGTCCTGTATGCTGTCCACTGTTTTCCACAGGCCTGCCACGGTGTGTGTGTGTGTGTGTGTGTGTGTGTGTGTCCAACTAAACTTTTTAAAAAGAAAGCAAGCAGAGACTGGAGGAATACGGGATGCAGAGGTCAGGGTCAAGGCTTCTGTCTTAAACTGAAAGAATGGAGCTTTAGTTCATAGGTGTGTACTATGTGGGCTACAGTCAAGGACCCAGTACTCAATATACCTACTTGACACATGTCGTTGTATCTTGCCTTTTCCTTCCACTTCCCATTTGTTCCTCAGAAATAAAATTAAAGACAAGAGCTGTACTTCTTATTCCTCTTTTCCCTCTAGCTCCCTTTCCTTGCCAGGAAAAAAAAAAAAGACAAATGAATCAATCTGAGTATTTTGCATTTCGCTTGTGACAGAACTTGGTCGGAAGCTGCACTTTATTTGAACTTTGTGGCCAGTGGCCAAGAGAAATAAAGTCAATTAATACTAATTTTTCTAACCCCCTTCTGTGCCTTTTCAGCAAACTAAAACTACCCATGGGGGAACTGCCCCCGCCTCCAAAAATCGTTCAAGTAGATCGTACACTACTAAATCCAGCCATTGCTATCACAATTTTTTTCTACGTGGTTCTGTTTAGTTATAAATGATAAAATATTTCGCCTAGTTCCTCCTCAGTAAGCTTTTGTTTGCCTTTATTTCTTTAAAAGACTGGAACACAATATGTGAGCTTGCTTGCATTGGGCTATGGTGAATATCCAGGATTGGTTGGCCCCTTAGTTGCTAGCTTTCTGGGTGTAGCAGGATCCTGCAGGGCAAGACCACCTGCTGAGTTACTCAGTCACGTGTCAATGTGTTGGCCCTAGTCTGAGAGATCATTAGGACAGACAGCTCCTGGGGTCCAGCATTTCTAGAGCCGGCCGAATCAACATCAATGCAAGCCCTTGCTGATCTGTTGAGAGCCTTCAGTGCTGCCGTGCCACTGCAGGGCTGTTCTCTTACCAGTTTGTAAAACAGTTGAACTGTGGGTGAAAAGAACAGTTGCCCTCTGGAGGTAAAACCTTTCTACAAGAAAACACCGGGAGGAGGAGCCTTCGGCTGTGATGGCTCCATAGCGCTTAGAGAGTCTTACCTGTTCCACCCCTTTCCCTGTGCTTAAATAAAAAACAAAAACAAAACAAAACAAAAAACAAAACAAGCACATCAAAAGAAAAGCAATTCGCTATACATCAAAAGAAAAGCAATTCGCTATGCGTCTCTGCTACCATCACTGTTTTAAGAGCCAGGACGCCGAAGTCAAGAGAGTGGAGAGGCCGCTCGCCCAGAATCATCCAGCAAGAGAGCATCAGAGTTCAGCTTGGTGTGGGAGGTGACTGAAGGGCCCAGTGGTTGCTATGAAGACACAGCACATTTGTCATAGTTGCATTTGAGCCACTTCCTCGGTTGAGGTGATGAACTAGGACAGTGTCCTGTCTGATCTGACCCAAGGCTGTTGCCTTTCCATAAACTGTCTCTTAGGTCAGTTCTCCCTGGGAAGATGGGGGTATGGGGGTGGGCGGATGGGAACCATAGGAGGCAGTACAATGGGACATTATGGAGCTAAGACTGGGCCAATAAGAAAGCCTTGAAGCAGAGAGCCTCATTTTGTCTGTCTTGACACCTTGAGAGTTGTTCCTACTGAGAATCTAGTTGGGAATCCCTGAAGAACCTATTTGACAGGTTTCTGTTTTGTTTTTGTTTCTTGTTTGTTTGTTTGTTTGTTTTGCTGTGTGTTCCCATCTCTCCCCACAGAGTATGGTAACCAGCTACCAACCTGTATCCATGTTGTGCCAGGACACACAACTTGGATGTTCAGCCATCTCACACATTCCTCTCAGAAACAGCTCAGACTGTTCGAGAAACACACTGAAAGCAGCATTTCCTCGGCACAGAAGCAGAGTCCTTTCAGGATGAGCCCAAAGCCAGAGCAAGAAAAAGATTGTGTGTTCTGAAGCCACACTGCAGAATCCAAATTCTGCGTCTGGTAATGCCGTTCCAAGGCTGGCCCTTTGTTTCAGAAATTGCCGTGTGTGAGATAGTTCGCTGTGTCTGCTGTGGGTAGTATTTTTTTTTTATGAATTCATCCTTAATGGCTTTGAAATTGTGGGCTATTTTGAGAATTCAGTGAAAGTTGGTACTCTATTCGTATTACATACAAACACCCCCCCTGGTGTGCAGCTTCAGGGAACTGTGGGCCTCCTAGGGAGCACAAAAGTCAGGTCACTCCATCTAACTGTTGCCTCCTGGATCCTGATGTAGATAAGAATGCCTTTTACGCTTCTAAAATTACATTGCAAACACTGTCCTTGAAGGGCTGTGTTTCCAGTCTTTTAACAGCGTCTGACTTAGGTTACATTGCTTACTTTGAAGGCAACATCATCTTTCAGCTTCTTGACTTGAGTAGTTTTTCCTCAAGTCACTGAAACATTAGCAAAGCATTTTGAAGGGTTCTAGCATCAGGTCTGCCCTCATCTCAGGAGAATGATTTTATTTAATTTAACTGAAAATATTTTGTTCTGTAGACTGATATTTGAAAGGCTATGAACTTACACTCACTGACGACAGACTTCACCAGTGCATAGAAAGCATCCCCTTGTCGCCACCTGACAATTCCAGTCAGAATTCAAAACTTGAACTGGCAGCTAGAGTCTTTGGGGTCAAGTTTAAATGTATCACGTCACAGTCCAGGGTGGCATTTTTGAGTTGTGTTCCTTGACTGCCCATCTAGCCACTCAACTCGATGGTTAGTTCCCATCTTGCTTCCCTCTGCACACTCCTCAGTCCTCACCTCAGCTGAATGCTTATTTCATTACCAAAATTGAGCATCCTAAAGGGGGCTTTCACAGGGGTGACTTACCACTTGATGCACTGGTTCAGGGTACCACACACCCCTGGTTGGCATGAGTGAGCAGTCTGATATCAACTCTTCAGTGGTTGGGTGATGGGTCTTATCCTTTCTCTTCCACTCAAAAAACACTTCCGTGACTGCCTCTCTCTTCTCAAGTGATAGCTCTCCCCCATCCGGCTACATCCCATTCACACGCAAACCTACTGTATCCCCACAGGAAGCCTGGCAGAATCTTTTCTCGACCTCACACCATTCTCTACTCATGGCACGATTATGGCAACACCCCCCTAAAACTGACATCCCTGGTCTCTCCCCTTTGGCTCTTCCCATCCTCTTCTGAATTCACTCTGACCAGGGATCCACTCACACTACTCTGTGGGAGTAGATCCAGTCAAGATACCAGTGATTACCATGGGGGTTTCAACGATGATATCCCAGCCTCGGGTTTGCTGAACCATGGCTCCAATGAGACTCTTCTGAACAGCAATACACTTGGGCTTCCCAAGAGAAGGGGGAGAAACTCCCCTATTGCTCCCCAGATTTGATTCCACTGCACATGGAGCGTGTCTTGGTATGACTTAACTTCATGAGATAACAGAGCTATACAAGTAAAAGCATTTGCAATTGTTCAGCAAATCTGGGCCATTACCTAGGGCCTTGCATAGATTAGGCAAGTGCTCTGCCACAAAGCTATATCCTTACCTATTGCTTTTTCTTGAAGGATGTGAATGACTTTTCTCAGAGTTTGTAGTATCTCTATTCAAGTTCTAGAGAGTGTTCTGGGATGATGTTGTCTGTCTTTTTAGACTACAAAGCTCATCGTCCTCTGTGGGCTCTCAGGGAGATGACTGTGGTTAGCATGGCTTTGTGAATTCATGGGCCTGGGAGAATGGCATTAGAAGGGATAGTCTTAAAAGACTCATGATTGATTGCAGTTGGATACTACATCCTCCTACCAGCTAGGAGGAAAGGGATTTCCATCCATCTTTTAAGAACTCAGACTCTTTCTCCTCTGTCTCCTCATGAGATATTCTCCTCTCTCTCTCCTTCCAGAAAGAAAGTTTCATTTATTTCCCTAGATGAGATCAGAATAATGGCAAGGATAATTTAAATGCAGTCAGGCTCAAGGTAAATCAGTCATACGGAGACGATTATTTTACATTAATTCTGTGTCTTTTTTTTTTTTAAAAAAAAAGAATTTGTACTTATCAATTAATTCATTTCCATCTTTAAATTTTTCTGAGGTTATGAATTTTAAAAATTCATTGTGGTTTTAAAAACTTGACCAAAAGACTTAGATGGTGTGAAATGGTCTCATCACATTTTAAACCGAATTCCCAGAGCTACTACTGATTTCATTGGTTTGCTGTAAGCATCAAACGCTCAGGTTATACTTTGTCATACATTCAGATTATTATACTAGCAGTAAGGACGTCCAGCAGGCAATTGAGAATGGTCACCATCTATCTAATGTCATTTGTAATCAGACCTTCATTTGCACTTCCAGCCTACTGCGGTGTGAGCTGAAGTTTGTCATTTCCTCTTATTGAGTTCAACACCCTCACCCAGAGAAGGAGGCTACGGATGGCATCAGTTCGTAGTGAAGATCTGCTGTTTTTACCTGTCCTTGGTATGTCCCCACTTTTGTTGGTCTGGATATTTCTTCTTCTCCCGTGAACCATCTCCTCCTCCATTCTCAGCCATTAAGTCCCAACAGAGCTAGTCTGTCTTCTGTTTTGAGATGGAGCACGCACTTCTGTCTTCGTTTGCTTCCTGTTGCTGTGATAAACACAATGCTTGAAAGAAACTTGGGGAAGGAAAGGTTTAGTTTGTCTTAAAGCGTATAGCTCATTATTGAGGGAAGCCAAAGCAAGGACCCGGCAGCAGGAACTAAAGCAAAAACCACGGAAGAATGGGTATTGCTCTTCATGGCTTCCTCATGCTGCTTTCTTATGTCTCCTAGGACCACCTGTCCTGGGGTGACACCACCTACAGTGAGCTGGGTCCTCCCACATCAATCATTAATCAAGAAAATATTCCACAGACCAGTCTGACTGAGTTTCATATTCCCAGATGAATCCGGCCTGTGTCAAACTGGCAAAACCCTAAGCAGCACAACTTCCAGAGAACCCCACTGTCCTGAAGCAGTCGTCTGGATGTTCACGATCCCACCATCACCAAATTTATATGCTGACTCTTAATTCCTAACACAATAGCTATGGGCTGAAATATCATCCAAACATTAGGGCTTAATTCAACATCCCAAAGTTTGTGAGACCCTCATCCCACCAACCCCCACCACATCTGGCCATTGCATGTCCCCAGTACAACTTCCCATGGAGTCTATGTGGGATCAGGGCTCTGCCATAGTTACCCGCATCATCAGTTTGACTATCAGATGGACTGGAATCATGCAGACCAGTGAGGACACTTCTGCGCATGTCCGTGGGGGCACATCCAGTAATGGATGAAAGATCTACCCCTCATGTAGGCAGTGCCATCTCCATGGGCCAGAGGTCTAGACCGAATAAAAGGGGGGAGAGAATGGAAAGGCAGCAGAGTGCTGGCATTTTCTCTCTCTGCTTCCTGGCCACCGTGTTGTAAGTGCCTCTGACATGCCTTATTCAACCTGATGTATTGCTCCTCTCCGTGACCATAAACCATGATAATATAAAGGAACCACGGGCTCCAGGTGATGAGTTATTACTAGTGTTGATTACCCAGAACAGAGGATGAAGCTCCCTTGCATAGATACTTTCTGCTTTTATCATTTACTATTAAGCAGGGGGAAAAATGATTTGTGGTAAAGATTGTCAAGAGAATAAGTAGAAAGACAGAGAACCCCTCATCCCATTAGAGGCGATGACAACCCCTGGTCCCTGCCTAGTCTCTGTGTGGCATTATGGGGTCACTTACTCTTTCTCTACCATCATAATGACACAATGATTGGCTGTGCCATCTCATTGTATCCCTTGGGTCAAGTTAAACTCTAGAGTCAAGCATTTCATCTGATCACGGTGAGAACTTCAAGGAGTGATCTTTCTACATGTCCAGGCTGAACATGTTGGACATAAAGACACGGGAGATTTTAATATTTAGTTTAATAGTATCATCATAGTATTATAAGACAAAAAGGAAGATGTAGATTAGAAACACCCCCGCCCCTAGAACTAATACCTTGGGGCATCCTCTCTCTGACTACATAGCCAGTTGGAATTTTTAATTGCTCATAAGGAAATTGCTCATTTTGTTCTCCTGCCAAGGTGTTCAAGATCTGAACTGTTTGCCAACGACGAAAAGACCCCTGGGTCCCCAACCACGGCCAAATGTTCCTAAAGCCCGTTTGTCTTCCTCCCAGGTTATTTCCCCCACTGCCTATCACACCATGGCTGATAGACTTCGTCAGCATCCCCAACTCTCCATCCGTCTTGCGTCTGCATCCTTGGCTGTGACACATCAAGAGTGGAGTCTGTTTGTCCGTCTCCTGGCCTGGCTTGACTTGGCCACGTGGCTCACTTGCTCGGCAGACATTGAAGGAGTGCTGGCCTCTGGAGTCAGGTCCAGTCTTTGGTTTGGCTCACCCCTCTTGGGTGCTACCTTAATGACTGGCCTGAGGGAAGATGAGAGGCCAAGGGGCAGAGTCTGTCCAGCAGCAGCTGCCTTAGTCCAGGGATCCTGACAGCCAGCACAGTAGTTGGTCACAGAAGCTTGAGCCAATCCCACTGAGATTCATTAAGTCACAGAGCCCAGCAGAACCACTAACACAATGTCATACCATCAACCAGTGCTGGTTAAGGCCACAAAATCTAAAAAGTGTGTGACAGAGTAGCTGGTTATCATATGCAACCAAGTTCTTTTTCTTCCTGCCCCTGCCCCTTGTCCTTCCTGCTCCACAAAAGGTTAAGACAGCTTGATCCTGGTGAATGAATTAGGGAGAGACTTGCATGGCTGTGATGGGGCCATTTTCCTCATTTATCTGAGTCTGTGTGATCACTATTTACGGAATATTAACTTGCCCAAAGTGACTCCATTTGATCTATGAGATGTGTTTTCCATTGCGGTAAGCCATTTTCCTCTTGCCCAGGGTGTGATTCCTCTGTGTTCCCAGGGCTTGAAGGTCATTGCTAATTGGCACGGCTGCTCAAATCTTCCCTGGGCATCACCTCGCAGACAAATCTTTGCAAAGTGGAAGACTTGGGGGAGACAGCAGGATTCTGATCACCGGTGGCAGATAATTTCACTGGCTTGCCCTAGGCCTTGTTTGTCAGAGATAAAATAAAGGATGGAAGCTCAGTAAACAAGCTGACTACAGAGCTGATGTGTGGGCGGATTGTCTTGAAGAGAGACTGTCAGCCATAAGGCCAGCTTGCCCTTAATGGGTGCTCCGTGCCTGTCTGCCTTCTTGTCCAGAGATTGGCAAAATCTATTAATGAGCACTGTGCCACTCCTCACACTCGGGTCATCGGGGAGAAGGATTACCCATTTCTTTTCCCATCCCCTAATTGAACTGCTGACTGACACTTAGGTACCTGAGTGGCTTCAGTGGGGATGCTGAGAGCTCTGGCACCAGAGCGTTTTAGAGGGCAGCGGGAGGCATCATTCATGTCTGCAGATCCGTTTGGATAGCCGTGGACATCTGCCAGAAGCAGCTAACCTGGAAGGCGTCTGCACAGAGACGCTTGATTGGCACTGGCCTCTGACTGTGCTTACACAGCTGAATTCTGCCTGCTGCAGTGGGCAGAGACGGAACATATTTGATATCACAGAGGGAGGGGCTTGTTTGCTAAGCCGTCCTTCATCAGCCGGGAAAGTCAGACAGGAAGCGCTCTGAAAGAGGCCTTCCTCTTTAGTCTTCAATGGCAAGAGGTAGGAGCTGCCTCCAAATTTGATGTGAAAAAACACTCAGACACGGTTGGTTGGTTGGTTGGTTGGTTGGTTGGTTGGTTGGTTGGTTGGTTGGTTGGCTGAGTGTGACGAATCCAGCACGGGTCTACAGATGACTGAAGGACTTATGAACCATCCTTTCAGCTGATGGATTATGAGTGAAGTCTGTGCTTTCAAAACTTGCTGTTTTGTTTTGTTATTGCCGGTAAGGTCCAACATGACTGCTGTTTACTAGACTGTTTAGTCTGCAGAGAAGAATGTATTGGTGTGAAAAGGAGACAGGAGAATTTGAGAGGGAGCCAGGCTTCTTTGCATAGCATGTTTCCTCCTCCCTAAGGTGTTAGTTGAGCTCAGCAGACGCTTTCTGGGCACTCACTCTAGACACAGGGCCGCAAGTGTGGCTATGGCATGGTTCTTCTTGTGGCTTCAGAGCCGCTGGTCTCCATTCTGGAAAAGCTGTTATTCTTTCTTCCCTGTCCTGCGCTCGACCACTGCCCCCTGCTTGAATCCATTTGATCTTAATGTTGCTGGAAGCTGGAGTAGGAAGGGGGCTTCTGCTTCATCAAGAACTGTGATGGGAACCCTTTTTCTTAAATACCTACAAAAGTCAAACATATGTTTTGATCCTTTTTATGCCATCATTTCCCCAAATGGCTATTAAAAAAAGTCATAAGATAAAAACAGGAAAGACAGAAGGAAAAATTCAAGAAAGAAACAATACACAAAATATGCATCGTGAAATCATACGCCTTTGCTTGAGGACCACAATCTGCCTCAGAGCTTCTTTAATTCCTAGTGTAAAGAGGAAAAATCCCAACAGATGTTGCAGCCACACTCTTGTTAAAAGAGGTTGCTTTGAAGATGCAGTTATTCTTGAGTGGGGAGACCTTACTTTGATGGGCAGGAGAAAGAGACAGAGTAGGTTCCAGGACAGCCAGGACTGTTTCACAGGGAAACCCTATAGCTAAAAACAGAGAGAGAGAGAGAGAGAGAGAGAGAGAGAGAGAGAGAGAGAGAGAGAGAGAGAGAGAGAATATTGTGTAATAATGTAACTATCTGCATTCTCTTTGAATTTTAAGAACAGATGAAGGTGTCTAGGTTTGCTGCTGAATTCTTTCCTCCCCTGTAATAGCTTGCTCAAAGAGAATGCAACCCTGGGATTGCTACATTTCCTATTTTCAATTTTTCAAATCACCATAGATCAAATCTAAAGCAGACTGTTAAAGTAGAATCAGGAAGGGAGAGCTGCCCTCAACTGAACACAGGAGTCCATGAGGCAGGGCCCTCAGGTCAGCACAGGAGTCCCGGAGGTGGTGCCTCAGTCACTTTGTCACCACCTAGGCAGCATGAAAGGCAGAGCTTTTGAGTCAGGAGTAATCAGTGCTTCACAGTTTCCCACTCTTTCCCTCTGGATATGATAGAATTCAAGGATTGTAAAGGGCTCAGAAAGATGAGGGGAAAGAGTGTGTGTCTTCCCTGGGCCCTCTGTTCGTCTCTTTTTCATCTAGATCAGATGTAGAGGTGCTGCAGACTGGATCCTGCGTTGACTGAGTTTTCTGTCCTGCCTGATTCCCGTAGTCATTAAGTCCCAAAGAAATCACACAGTGGTCTACATTGATTATAAACTGATTGGCCCAGTATCTCAGGCTTCTTATTAACTCATAACTTACATTAGCCCATAATTCTTGTCTATGTTAGCCATGTGGCTTGGTACCTTTTTCAGTGAGGCAATCACATCTTGAGTCCTCTGTGGCTGGGTCACTACTGCAGACTGAAACTCCCCTCTTTCCATAATTCTCATTGCTATGCCTCTATTTCCTGCCTGGCTACTGGCCAATCAAAAATTTTATTAGAAACAATACAAGTGACAGGATAAGAGACCATTGTCCCACAGCAACCTGAAGCAGCAGAAACTCAAAGAAAATACAAGAAAAGCTTGTTGCCTCCAGCCAAAACCCCAAGAAAGCAGGAGCCTACGGGGCTCCATCTGTATGCAACAGAGTCAAGACAAGAGGACAGGTGGCCCTCGAGCAGCAGCAGGCCCAATGATCCACAGCAGAAGCAACCCCAGAGGTGGGACTCCTCTCCCTCCTCCACACAGAGCAGAGGGGGCCTTCTGTCTTCTTTACCAGTGCTTCCAGAAAGGCCACGTTCCCCAGCCTAGACCTGTGGCAGAAGAAAGCCCATGACTGGTAACACCCTCCACCTATGGGCAAAATGTGATCCAAGCCTGGACTCTGATGTTTTCCATACAGCAGTAAAAGGCACCTTAGACCAAGGGTGTTTTGAGCCTCCACCAGTGACAGAGAACCACTCAGACGTCATGGATTCCTGCCGTCTACCCAGCAACTGAAGATGCTTCCCTCCAGCAGAGTCAACAGCTCAAGCAGGATGCTCACTACCAGCTGTGGTCTGAAGAATGGCTGGGTGGTCTCCATTTTGCGGGTCACCAAACCCCGCAGATTTGTCCAAATGACAGCAGGCCCACACAAACACTGCCCTTCACCCTCCACAAAACCGAGCTCTAGCAGGAGCCCACATAGGTCTAAAAGAGCAAAAGTGACCAGAGTTGTATTGCCAGGCCCGGGGAGGGGGAGGGGGAGGAACAGCACAGGGAAGCATCTGGGAAGTGACGGTAGAACCTACATGGGCTTAAATTCAGGGACTTTCTGATACAAAGTAAGGTTTAACGGGACCCACAATCTCATAAATAAGCAACCAGACTCTACAGGGCATGACTGGAAATCACCTGTCAAACCTGAATTAGGAACTCACAACCTGTTTGAGAAAAGACAATGAACTGGCCCCAACACAGGTATGAATGAAATTCATGGAGAGATACTTCAGAGTGGCTGCCATTAAGTTGCTACAACACATTGTAGCAAACACGCTTGAATCAATGAAAGATAAAAAAAGAAAAAGAAAAGATTAAAAAAGCTACAGGAAGATCAGAATAGAAATTGTAAGATTGAAAATAAAGTAACCAACCCCAGCAACCTGACAATAAAACCCACAAAACCCCAAACCTAAAATATTTCTAGATGGAGTTGACAAAGAAAGGCAACTGGAGAAATGAAGGGCAGAGTAATAGAATTTGCACAATGTCAACAGCGGAATAAATGATTAAAAAAGAGCAAGCCTCAGGGACCTGCGAGACAATCACAAACACAAAAATCAAATATTTGTATTGACAGAGCTCCCAGTAGAGGAAGATGATTGTGGGGCTGAATTATTCAAGAAAATGACGAGACGAAAACAAAGAGATTGGCACATCACCTGCAGGAGGAGAGTGATCTGAATGACAATGATTTTAAATTAAAATACCTTATTACTATTACGTGTGCGTGTGGGCACATACATGTCTCGGCATACACGTGGAGGGCAAGGGGTAACCCTGTGGAGATGATCCTCTCCTTCCATCTCTCTGTGGGTTCTAGGGATAGTGTGTAATGAGGTAAGAATCTCTGGTCACCAGGCTTGTATATGTGAGCTTTATCTGCCGACCTACCTCGCCTCGACAGCCCTTCGTCATCTGGGGGAGAAGGTGCAGAAAGAACCATGTTGTGTGCTGAGAGCACTGAGAACGATCCATCGGCCATGTGTCCACTCAAGTGTGACAGAGGAGGAGAGGTGTTCCAGATGAAGGAAGCCAATATCATTTGCCCCTACCTATCGACCCTTGCCTACAGGAGACCCTCCAGATAGAAGGACAGTAGGAACAATGGCTTGGGACATTAGCGAGCAAGGAAATTCAGAGTAGACAAAATAGCAAGGACAGAAGATGTGACTTTACTGACAAATATCCTTTTTCATGAAGGGTAGGAAAATCAGAGCAACACTGAGCTAAAGGGATGTGGAGGAATTCTTGATACAGTTGCACTTTAAGAATGGACAAGGCAAGGCCTGGGGAAATGGCTTAGTCAGGGAAATACTTGAAGAGCAAGCATGGGGGCTAAGCCTGATCCCTGTCCCCCACGTAAACAGCCAGGCATTAGTAATAGCATTTCTGGGGAAGCAGAGACAAGATTCTAGGACCTGCTAGTGGCCTTTATCTTGGGCTTATTTCTAACTAGTTCTTATAACTTTAACCCATTTCTATTTATCTATTTGCTGTCATGTGGCTCGTGGCTTTTACTTCTTTTCCTGTATGTTCTACTTGCTCTGTATCTCCTGGCATCTCTTCCTCTCTTCTTCCCAGAGTGCACTCTGTCCCCAGAAGTCCTGCCTACACCTCCCGCCTAGCTATTGGCCATTCAGCTCTTTATTACACCAATCACAGCAACATACCTTCACACAGCACACAAATATTCCGCAGCATAGAAATAACATCTGAGATTGATCTCTGGCCTCCACCCACATTAACACACATGTGTGCACACGCACACACATTGGAGCCTGTGAACAGAGGAGTAACGTGAACTGGAACTTTGAAAAGAAGTAATGAGTGCAATATGATGGGAACCAATGCTTATTCTATGCCGAGGCTTTATATAATCACCACAACCCTGAAATCAACACAGAGATGTTCTCACTTTATACAAAGGAAATTCAAGTCCTAAAGGTGCGGCTTGTCTGTGGTTCCTCACGCAGTTCCTCAGGCAGCACTGCCCGAGGGCCGATGCTGGGACTCGATTGGTGCCTTTGCTCCAGATCAACACCATTCTTGGATTTAGTTCCGTTATTTTCTAGTCTCTCTTTTCTGGATACATTTCCTTCTGATGTCACCCTCTGACATCAGAAGCCACACTCAGCCCTCAGTCAGACAGCAGTGGGGCAGTTCCCAGGTGCAGTCTTCTCTGGCTTTAGTGGCTTCTGTACACAAACACACTTAGGACAAAGAAGTAACACACCTGGAGATAGACAACAAGCCTGATTTCCTTCCATACACACAAAAAAAAAGACCAGGTAGGGCAAAGATAACAAGTAGTTAAGAGGTGCCTCTGAGATTCGGGAGTAACTATGAAGAATGGTAGAATCATTGTGGGAAACCGGAAACTGCTCTCTTTCATTGACTACATTTTTCTTCTTACTATATCTGCAAAGTTCTAGTCTTGGCATTCTGTGGTACTTAAAATGTTTACGATGTCACAAGACCACCACTCTCTCTACCTCCATAGCTCTCCATCATCTAAAAGAGAAACCAAGTATCATATCACTATTGACCTTTTCTCTCCACATCTGGCCCCTGGTATTATTTTCCTACTTTATTATCTTCCTGTGAATTCAACTGCTCTTTGTTCCTCCAGTCAGTGTCATCACACAGTATTTATCCTTCTGGTCTGGCTTCTGTCACTTAACATGATTTCAAGATTCACCTGTTTCGTAGCAGGTATGACAAATAAAAATTCTCCCTTTTTAAGGCCAAATGATATTCCCTTGTTGAGTACAGAATAGTTTTTAGCTGTTCGTTCACTGGTTGGTATTTAAGTTGTTTCTACCCTTTGCCATGGTGGCCATGGCACTATGAACATGTGTGTACACATTTCTGTCTATGTCCTGAGTCTCAGTCCTTTACACTGAAGAGCCAGGAATTGACTGTTAGGTTGTAGAAGGCTGCAGCTCTGACTTGTGCTTGCTTCATGGGAAGCAGAAGGTCTGGAGTCTCACACCGATTCTGCTGAGTGACTTTGAGCTTCTCATGTGTCCTTCTTGGGTTTGGTCTACACTTTCGTACAGCTCTAACATTCTTGAAATGCTATGTGAAGAGTGCAGACAAATTGCACTGATGTCACCTGATACTGCTGGGAATTTGGGGACCGAAGAGCCAGATGTGGCTCTTGCTTTCCAGGCTATCGAGGATACCAAGGAGTGGGCTGAAGGTGCTATATACTCAGTGATGTCTCCTCTTTGATATCTTTTAATGGGTTGAGTGTAGTACTGTGTGGTCAGGAAATTTTAGGCTCCGTTGCTAGTTTATGTTGAGGTACCAACTTTCAGTTTAGCACTTAGCAGCACTTGGGGTCTTGATTCCCAGTTTCTTAGATATTTGATTGACTGTGCAGCTGGAGAAAGGCCACTGGCTGGTGGCCGTGCCACCCAGAGAAGTTCCGAGGCTGTTCTGTGGATTGTTGCCCTCCTCCGCTCTGCACTTTGCACTTCAGAACCAGAGTGTCCTGAGATCAAAGCCTTTATTCGAGAATGAACCACTAAGGAGGCACCAAGGAACAAGGGCATAGAATGAGGTGAGGATCCAAAGGATCTTATGATGCCTCTAATGCCATGTTGCAGAAGTGGCGTCACCATGTACAGTGGGGGCTGGTGTATGTACCTGCTATGCCTTTTCTGCCAGGCAGCTCTCCCATAGTGTTTATTATATGACCGAGACCTAGGAATCATCCGAAACTCCTGGCCGCTCTGCCCTGAGGAGTCTTGCCGTCTATATGTAATTTTTATATGTTCTTCTCTCCATGTGATAAAGAAAGGGCATGATTGAACTTCTTTCCCACCGTGTTTGTCACGTGGATGTCTAATGTTTTGGGGTCGCTCACATATTCTTCCAGCCAAGTTTACTATTGGGTGCTGGGGAAATTCACTTCTCATGTAATAAAATTAAATTTTTGCAAGTCGATGAGGCTGCGCTGTCTGTAGCCCAATGTATTAGGGTATTCCAAAAGAAATCTACAGGGCAATGATGAAGTGTCTACTCATTAAAGGTTAATAAACGGAAAGTATAAGACATTTATTCATTTTCATATAAATGTAGTGCCTGCCCGTTATCAAGATGTATTCCCAAAATTTTGTCTTATGTGCTTAAATTGAGAAGTTACAATGAACAAGCTTTATCTTTATAGCTGCCACTGGTGTCATATTTATATACATGCTGCCTCACCAACACTTTAACAGCCGAGTAGCAACATAAATCGAATAACTTTAAAGGCTATATATGTTTCCTTCTAGTGAAAATGTGCATTCATTTCCATTATAACCTCATTTCTATAAAAGATCAGCTGCAGGAGAATTGACTCCAAATGGACTCCACCATTGCTTCCCTTTCCTACTTGACACACACAGCCATTATTTTAGCTCCCTCTATCATCATTCTGAAATAACGGGATAGTCAGACGGCCATGAAAATACGATGGGAGCTCGTGCTCGGTGAGTGGGCAGCTCGAGTGGATGTCTTGCTCACAGTTATTGATCTACAGTCTTTACGTTAACTAGTTTTGCAGTGCATTTTCAAGAAGCAGCCCCCACCCCCAAGGATCCAATCATTGCTAGTGAGAGCTCCAAGTTCTGTGGACTTGGATTTGGAAGAGCTGTGCGATCCACTGAAGTCATCATCGTTCAAGACTCTATGTCTTCATCTCACAGGGAGCATAATCAGACCTCACGTTGTACTCTGTGCACACGCGTACACGCAATGCTGCATGTGGAGCCCTAGAGTGCCTCTCCCAAGTTGTAAAAGACGATCTGAATTGCTATGACTTTAAAAAGTTGGGAAAATGATTCTAAATTAATGCTTTCACCTTCCCCCACATTCCCGAACCTTATTTTTAAAGGAAAAATTAAAGATCTAGTATATGTCACGTGAACAGGGAGCTTGCTTTGTTTCTGACACTTGGCTCAACTAAATAGGAGGGCTGCGAGAAGCAAAAGATGACATCATAGGAGCAGAAGGTAAATACTGGCTCTTTGGTCAGAAAAGACAGGGAGAGGGGACACAGAGAGAAATATTGGGTGGCAGGCACAGCTGGACAGGAAGGAAAGCTGTGGGATCCACAGTGCAACAGTGTAACTGTATTAACCAGATGCTTCTTTTCTTCTTTTGCCACTGTAACAAAAACCTGAGAGAACAACTGACAGAGAAGGCATTGATCAGACTCATGGTATTGAGGTGTTGCTCTATGGCCAGCTTGCTCCATTACTGTGTGCCTGTAGGGGGGCCAAACATCACATCAGGAAGCGCTAAGTCACTTGCCTTGTGGAAGTAGAGAGGGAAACAGAAAGGCCATGCTCCAGTAAGCGACTTCCACCCATCAGGCCCACAGTTCTAACTTCTTCTGAAGTACAAATTTATCAGTGAACTATTCCACTGATGCAGGAGGAGGACTCGGGATCTGTTCGCCTCTCCAAGCCCCACCTGGGAATGCCACCTGAACTATGGCACTAGCTGTTGCTGAATATTTGTTTACGCTGTGAAGATGTGTCTTTGCCAAGGCACCTTCTGTTTGGTTTAATAAAGAGCTGAATGGCCAATGGCTAGGCAGGAAGAGATTACCTGGGACTTCCTGTGACAGAAGAGGACTCTGGGAAGAAGAAAGGCAGAGTCACCAGCCAGAGATGGAGAGGAAACAGGAAATGCAAGATGGAAGAGAGGTAATGCCATGTGGCAGAAAGCAGATTAATATAAATGGGTAAATTTAAGTTATAAGAGCTAGCGAGACCAGCCTAAGCTAATGGCCAAGCTTTTATAATTAATAAGAAGTCTCAGTTTTGTTATTTGTGAGCTGGTGGCTGATGAAAAAGCAAGTCACACCAAACCTTCAATATATGGAAGGGCCTTTCACATTCAAACCCCAATAATGACTGTAGTTAACGACAATGTATATTTTTTTTTAAAAAAGAGAGATATAAGGATTTTGAATATTTTTTCTTCATAAAGAAACAATGTTTGAAACGATGGATGTGCTAATTATATTAACATGATCATTACTTGTATGCATGTGTATCACACAATACTCCATAGATACATAACATTATTAGGTCAGTTAAATTTTCCTGATATATTATATATCACCCACATATACTGTCTCTTCTGCCCTCAAATCCCTTCCAGTATGTGTGTGTATATATGTGTGTGTGTGTGTATCCAGTAAGTACATACCAAATATACATTCATATACTCACAAACATATATAGTCAGTAAATGAGAAAAAAGAATTGGTAATTCACAGGAGTAGCCTCTGTAGAACTTGAGACCATGTACAAATGCAAGAATTAATGAAATTAGATGTGAGAAAGTCTGTCGCAACACTTTTTCGTTTCTGTTTTTTGACAAGTCAGAAATGGAGGCATATTGTACACATCACAAAATGAAAGTTGGAGTGGAGATTGGAGTTGGGGACCCTTGAACACCGGGTCAGTATCGTTCAGGCTCAATTTCTCAGGCATTGTTCAGTTAACTCCCTGGTGTTGCTCTAATAGAAATCCTGCTGTTTTTCCCTACTTCTCATTGTCACATAAAAGGATAGGATTAGTGAATATGGTGGCGAAAACAGCCTTGAAACTGTAGGCATGGCCCTGCACGGCAAGTGGCTTCCGCAGCTGATGGACGCGTTTCTAACTGCATGTTGCATAGTTTTTGATCTTCTGCTGAAAATTAAATATTCAGTTTCCTGGCAATCCAAAATTCTCCCCCACTCTTTGCTACTGCCAAAGGAGGGACAAACAGGAAGAGAAACCAAACAGATGGTTCTGCTCTCGTTCTTCATCTATTCCGTAGAATTCAGGCAAAAGTAGTTGCTAACTCCTAATAAATCAAATGCTAATTCCTAAATAAATTAAATTAAATCTGAATCATTTTTTAACCCCTCTGGTTAACTGAATTTCTCTGTCAGGGTTACTTATTGCCATCCATGTAGCAGTGCATGCAGGAACATGATGGGAAGCTTGTGGTGTGTGCGTTGCCCAGGGACGAGTGTCCAGGTCATACAGAGTTGAGGATGCTCGTAAGGTGTTAGCAACTGTCACCATTTCATGTCACTTCAGCTTACTGCTTTTGAACTCCAAGTGGGGCCTACTTAGTGTGATGAGGCTCTGTCCAGCACAGACAACACTCCTAAAAGTTTCAGAGAGACCTGGGCATACCATGTGACATCTGTCTTTGCTTCTGAATCTAGAAAATACAACCAGTGTTATCTACCCTAGCTCTTAGAGTTCAAATGTGATCATATAGGTGATGTGGTGTGATGTCTCATGAGGAAATGTGAATAAATCTCTAGTCATCCAAGATAGGACATCAGTTTCACCCATGTCTAGCTTTGTGAACCAATGAGTTTATTGGAATCACAGGAACAGGGGTGAGAGGGGCTACCTACAAGAACATGAGTGAGGGCTACTTACAGGGGCATGGGTGAGGGCTACTTACAGGGGAATGAGTGAGGGCTACTTACAGGGGCATGGGTGAGGGCTACTTACAGGGGCATGGGTGAGGGCTACTTACAGGGGCATGGGTGAGGGTTACTTACAGGGGCATGGGTGAGGGCTACTTACAGGGGCATGGGTGAGGGTTACTTACTGTCTTCTTTGAAATCTCAAAGAAGCCGAGTTCTGATATCAAGGAAAGTGGCAACAGCTGTGGCGGCAGCAAGACCGTTGCACCTTCCATTAGGGCAGTGCGATGCAAAGGCAGCGAGGTAAAAATTAATGCTTTTCTCTTGGACTCCCTTTTACATGGCAGCCACCAGAGGGTGTCACTATCATATAAGGTGAGGCCCCCACTTTCAATAACCTGGTCAAGAAGGTCCCTCACAGGGGTGCCTAGCTGATTCCAAATGTAGTCAAGTTAACAACCAAGATTAGCTGTCACTTTGGGGGAGGGGGTCATGATTTCTGTCACTTAGCACCTTTCTGAACCTTGTAAGTTTTCTAATCTTCCTCCATCTTGAGATCCTTGCTTCGGGAGGGAAGGCTTCAATCCTAAGGAAATCATTTCAGAGCAGTAATGTTCAAAGAAGGAAATTGGCATCCTGACAACTGGTATAATAACAATGAGAGGTGATGACTTCAAATCAGAGTATAAGGGAAAGCCACCAGCATGGAGGAAAAATTAAGTGTCCTGGAAAACTTCAAAGGGAAAGGATGGTCTGGCCCCCCAAGGTGCCCTTTTGTGAAGGCACTTTCTCTATTTATTTGCTTTTCAATTTTCAAAAGAAGCACTATAAAGTTCTTAGGTATATAATGTAGTGATAGTAAGTACATTCCCCTCATTTACAGCCGTCACCTGATCTGCTCTGTTGCCCAGGTGTTTGAAAGTGAGTCCCACTTGCTGAAATATTTCAACCCTAAGTAGATCTCCCTAGGTAAAGGATTTCCCCTATGTAACTGCAATGCTTTTCCTAGACGCTTCTGTTTCCTTCTAACTAGTATCAACGTTATCACCTTCGTTAAGAATTCGGATGTCATTGTGGCTTTTCCCATCCCATCCAGAAGCACAGAGCGACAGTGAGGCTGAAACTGATCCTGTCAGTTTGCTGTTGGTTGGTTAGGTAATATCTTGCAATCCTCTTCATGCAACTAATAAATATCCCGTAAGGTCATGAGACCATATGATGTATTCGGTGGCTGAAACATCTGCCGATGACCCTTGCCTGAATCAATGATTACACTGATAGGTCTTAAGTTTAATTTGTGTTTTACTAATGATTGATCCGTTTCCAACATCTAAGGTCAGATCCAATTCTTGCTATTGTTGTTACTGCCTAAAAATGTGAAACTAATGAAGATCATCTAATTCTATGAAAATATTTTTTCATGAAACGGAGCATATGTTAGGAAAATGGCCAAAAACTCATCATGCAGTTATAGTTCAGAAATCAACATGTATTTTATGGAATGAGTAACCGCTGCACAAGATTTAATATTGTCCATGATGTTCAGCTTTTGTAGTTTGTAGAAGAAACACTGTAATATGTCATTTAACATCATAAAGGAATCTCATGTCTGTCCACTGATAACTCATTGGCAATAGACCACAGCTGTTCCGAGGCAGCTCGGGAAAGGGGGAGAGAAACTCACAAGCCAACCATCTGACTTCAATTAGGGCCGAGGAGAATCCCTGAACGCACAAAGATGAGGTCTTCTGCAGGTCAGAGCGTTATCCTGGAACTTGAAAAGAGGCAGCACACAGACCATAGAGGTGAAGGTTAGCTCATGCCTTAAAGAATTTCATAACCCAGAAATGCTCTTCTTGCCCTTTTCTGGGAAATTGCTCCTTGCTATGGCTATGGTCAACACTCATTTTGCACAGTAAAATGTTTCCTAATGCTGGAGGCTCTCCAGTATCAGAGCACAGATATCTTTTGCTGAACTTGGGGGAGCTGTAAGTTAATAAGATCAGGGTTTTGGTTTAGGTTCAACACCTTTGAGGCATCCATTAGTGACATGATTGACAAATATTTGATGTGTGCTAATGTCCATGGCAGAAGGCATGCACTTGGGAATTGTTGAAGATAAATACATCTAAAGCCACGAAATTGAGAGAGAGTCAGCTCAGAGTAAGCTATAAGCTCAGAACAGGGCATGGTGATCACATCTGTCTCATATAGATGCCATTTAAAGTCAAGAAAGTGAAGTGGAGGAGGAAGAGAAGGGGTTAAGGGAACCTGGGATGGGTCTGTAGCATGTCAGTGTTATGAGTGAAGGAGGCACAAATGGAACCGGTAAAGGGGAGTAAGGAACAATGAGACGTTGAAGGACAATTAAGTATATGGTGTCTTATAGAACAAGAAAAGACATCATTTCCTCAGGAAGGAATAGATCTGCTGTGCATTCTAGCACCCATAGGTCAAGTTCCAGGGGTACCCAGAATAGGCAGCAACACGGAAGTCATTGGTGATATTGGCAGGCAAAGGTTTAGTGGTATTAGAGTCCACAGACTAGCTGGATAGAATTTAAGTGACAATGGGAAGGTGTGGGGTTGAACTGTCTGTCAAGGAGGTTTTTTTTTTTTTTTTCCATTTTTTAAATGATAGGTAAGGAAAAAAAAAAGAAGAGACAAGTGCTGTGGAGAGAAGCAAATTCAATTTTGCATTTTCCTTTTTAGGGTAACAAGTGTAATGCCATGGGTGAATACTGCTGGGATGAGCCTGTTACAGAAGAGAAATTATTGCTGCAGAGTTGCTGCCGCACAAAGCAGGATGAGACCTCATGTGCATGCATAGGTTAGTCTAGGAGCAGAACAAGGTCAATTCGATAACAGGGTGGGTGGAGGGAGTAGGGCATGAATCCCAGATCCTGGCAGACAGGA
Organism: Chionomys nivalis; assembly: GCF_950005125.1. Lineage (NCBI taxonomy): Eukaryota > Metazoa > Chordata > Mammalia > Rodentia > Cricetidae > Chionomys > Chionomys nivalis. Next base: position 145,741,318 of record NC_080086.1, read on the forward strand.
AGAAGTGACTGTGAGAATTTGGGAATTGTCTTGCAATGCTCCTAATGTGTTTTCTGGTAAAGTGTGAATCAAGATCATTGGCCAAGAGTCACAACACAACAGCACCATGAGTCAGGGAAGCAGTCGTCTGTAAGAGCAGAAAGCATCAGCAAGACCGGCAAAGGAGAAACGGTACAAATCACAGATTCAGATAACAATGAAACCATTAAGACAGTTCACTTTCCTAAAAACATTCAGTATTAAATAACTTTGGGGTAAAAGAGAAAAAAAGTCAAAACCCTAAATATTCAGAAGATAAAGACATGAAAAAATACATGTAAAGTCTCTGCCCAAAGAACTGTGTAGAGTGTGTTCCAAAGATGCGCAGGCTTCAGCATGAGGCTACCCATGACTTCCATTACTATACTAACCAATTGCAGAAAGAGAATCATCCTGGTCTCCTAGATGTTGAAAAAAATACTAATGAAATTCATCATCCACCCAAGCTTCATTCCTAACAAATTTAATGTAAATATTGCAATCTTACTACTGTTGTACATTTTTTTCTGAAGTTACTAGCTAGCTAATACAATGAAGAAACAAATCAAAAATATAAACCCTGAAAATGAGAAAGTAAAATTATTATTTGTGAATGGTAGGATTGTTTACTTGGATAACCTCCATGTGTTCACTCAAAACTTGTTGGAAACAATGACAAGAATTGAAGCAGTGTGGTATCCACCCACAAGTAAACAGCAAGTCAATACAACAAAACAAGGAGCATCACAGACATTGAGATGCATGCAGAGCTTTCAAATGCATAGAGAGAGGATTAATACGCACCTAAAGAATTTCAGATATGATTAAGGTATCATTTCAAATTATTAGAAGCAATTAACAAACTGTGTTTGGATAGCTGGGTAATATTTGAGAAAACTACCCTGTGAGGCCAGGTGATCCCATAGCTTTCCTTTTATACTTATGTTCTCATCTGGATCAGAACTTCCAATGCCATACAAGAGATGAAGCCATAAAAGGAGGTGTGGGATGACAGACAGCTAACTCCAAGGGCATTTGAAAAAAACATGTGAACACCTACTATTTTATATAAGCTACACACACACACAAACACACATACACACACACACACATCCATATAAAAGAGTCTGAAATGCCCTAAATGAAATAATACTTCTTCCAGAATCCATAGAATTCCAAACAAAAATCCTATTTCCAAGTTGGGTGGTGGTGGCACATGCCTTTAATGTCAGCACTCATGAGGCAGAGGCAGAGGCAGATGGCTCTCTGAGTTTGAAGCCAGCCTGGTCTACAGAGTTCCAGGACAGCCAAAGCTACACAGAGAAACCCTGTATTAAAAAATAAAAAAATAACATCTAATTCCAGATGTGAGATACCTAGTCAGGGGTGTCCCTGAGACCCCCAAATGAGGCAGACTATTACCTTTGCTCTTGGTTGTCCACCGTAACTGGATGGTAAAGCTCTGTTTCTGAAAACATGACATCCTTCGGTCACAGGAAATGGAGAAATCGAGTTGGCACTGACCAGGAATTTCCACCCCTTGGCTGGTTTCAGAGTGCCAGAGGCTATGCGGGCTGCTGGGGAAAGATGGCATCAGCGGTCTTACCTAACTAGAACTCCACAAGCTACAATAAACGTCCGCCATGGTAAGATACTCCCATGGATGTCATAGTTGCTGTGATCTTGTAAGCTAAATGACCCAGCTCTTCTCACTGGGTTTAAGGCCCGCTCCACAGAAGAAAACCTGTGCTGGAAATTTGTCCAAGAAGCCATGGTTAGGAGCTCACAGCCATGTCTGCAAGTAAATAATAGAGCAAATCTGTTGTTATTGGTATTCTGCTAAACCAGTGGCTCTCGACCTGTGTGCCGTGACCCCTGGGGTCGCCTATCAGATAGTCACATTAAGACTCATAACAGTAGCAAAACTGCAGTTATGAAGTAGCAATGAAATAATTTTATGGTTGGGAGTCACCACAACATGAGGACTGTACTAAAGTGTCGCAGCATTAGAAAGGTTGAGAACCAGTGTGCTAGACCAATGTCATATTCAACTGCCCCTCTAAACACCTATCTCTCTACTTATTGATTAGTGTAGCTTTCAGACCTGATCATAAAAGTTTCTTTGTGTAATGGACGATAATGTGGAAACTCACAACTGGTCACAGTGTAAAAAAATAGGTGTCAGTGGAGTGGACAGTCACAATTGGGACATCTGAGGAACACCTCATCCTCACAAGGCTCAGGGACCATCACAGGTGAGGGGAAGAAAACAGTAAAAGACCCCTCACCTATGAGTAAACAAGCGGCATAAACTGTACTGGGTGGCTTATTTTTTTTTATTAAAAAATAGGAAGTAGGAATCTGGGGATCATGGATTAGAGACATTTTGGGGGGATAGAGGGTGAATCTTAACATATTATAAGATGTTTTGTATGATATTTTTAACAAATCTTATTAATTCTTTACAATTTAAATATAACTTAAAAATCCTAGGCATATGCTTATATACCCAAGGAACCCGTGATGTTGGTCATCTCGGGAGGGGCACAAGGTATGTAGGGCTTGGATAGGAGGAGTTCTAAATTATTTAAACAGAGGCAAATTAAAAAATAAATAATAACATAGATAAGCATAAATAATCAAGATGGGTTGGGTTTCTAAAAGTTATTTAATTTATTTTTATTTTATGTGTATGCATGTATGTAAGTGCACCATAGCTGCAATACCCATGGAGGCCAGATGAGGGCATTTCATTTCCTGGAAATGGGGTTACAGAAGCAGTGAGCCACCATGAGGGTGTTGGGAACCAAAGTGAGGTCTCCTGAAAGAACAGTAAGTTCTCTTAACCATGGAGTTATCGCTCCAGTCCCACAATGTAAGGTTGTTGTACATAGTAGGTATTCAATAAAATATAAGTCTTTAGGGATATAAAATCAAGCAGATTCTTAGTCTTGTGGCAAGCCTTCATTCTCTCTCCCCTGAGCTCCCAAAGGAGGCTTGAGGAGCCAATAACAGGTAGAAAGTAAATGAGGTGGGTTGGTGAGAGAGTTGTAGAATATTAATTTAAGGTATGTTACATTTGTTTATGCTGTACAATATTTATTTGATGATGTAAAGATGTGTTGTATTATTTTATTTCACATTTGCTTAACTCTGTGAAACTGTGCTGCTTTGCCTGCCTAAAACACCTGATTGGTCCAATAAAAAACTGAATGGCCAATAGCAAGGCAGGAGAAAGAATAGACAGGGCTGATAGGCTAAGAGAATAAATATGAGGAAAAATCTTGGAAGAGAGATCAAGGAGCAAGGAAAAAGAGAAGAGGAGGACATTAGGGACTAGCCACCTGGCTACATAACCAGCAATGGAGAAAAAAGGGAAAGAAGGGGGTGGGGAGGAGGGAGGAAGAGAGGGAGGGAGGGAAGGAAGAAAGGAAGGAAGGTAGGTATATGCAATAAAAAAAGATAAAAGCCTAGAGGCAAAAGGTAGATTGAATAATTTAAGGAAAGCTGGCTAGAAATAAGCTAAGCTAAGGCTGGGTATTCATAAGTGATAATAACTCTCTGTGTGTTAAGTCCCCCCAAAAAGTAAAAGAGTAAAGAAAAAAAAAAACATCTACAGAGTGGTGGGGGGAGAGAAGCAGGCTAGGGAGGTTACACAGTCTGTAAAAATGCCTGTCACCTAGGTATTGAGACCCAAGATAAATCCCGGAACCCACATGAAAAGCTGTGTGCAGTGGCACTTGCTTGCAATCCTGGCACCAGAGAAACAGAGAAGATCTCTGCAGTCTGCTGGCCGTACAGTATAACCTAATTAGTGAGCCCCGAGACCTAGCAAGAGGCCCTTTCTCAAAAGGAAAAGAGCAACAGACAGACAAAAACAAAGGTGGGTGATTCCTGAAAAACATACCAAGGCTGATCTCTGGTCTCAACACTCTTGCAGACACAAGGAAGGCATAGGTGAGCGCGCGCGCGCGCACACACACACACACACACACACACACACTACACATCCAGTCACACGGTTTTATCATTCCACACAATGCTTAGCACAGTATAAGCACCTAACAAATTAAACTAGAATAAATGAATTTTTCCCATCTAGAAGTGATATAGAGAATTGCAACATCTACAAAGTAGCCTGTGAAAAATGCGCACAGGTTGGTGTCAGCTCTGACACTCCCTGCTCTCCATGTGGACAGCCAGTGACGAGGTCACCCCTTGTGCTTGCTCTGGGCAGAGCACACACAGTCTGGCTTTGGTCGTTTTCTTAGTTTTATTTTGTGTTACTTCTCTGGTCTCCGGTGTGGACTACTCCAGCTGACATGTTCTCCGTGTGACACAGACAAACCATCCATTTTTGTGTCGGGAATCTTCCTGAAGGCTCCAGAGAGAGAGGAACAGAAGAACGTTTTCAGAGACTGTTCGGTTTGTGAGGGAACGGATCTACAGGCTGGGTCTGCATCTGGTCCTAGTACATGATGTCAGGTGACTTCCAGCAAGTTCCATTATCTTTCAGTGGGGGCTGTGTGGGTATCAGTTAATGCTACTTGGTGGGAATCATTTTTTTTTTCTTCCTAATTTTATTCATTTAATTTCTGGTCCTCCAGCTCTCACTCATTCTGCCTCCACTCAGACCTTTCTCTCCCTTTTTCTTAAAACCAAAAACCAACAGCGGTCCCTGTTCAGTCTGACACACACTGGTCCCAAGAAAACACCCCTGCTGATTGCCGCCTCTCCTGGAGCAGTTTTATACTGGGGTGTTTCCAGCTGGTAGGAGACTGGTTTGTCGAAGTCATTTTCTGGCTGCCTGGCTGGATTGGAGAGTCCGGTTTGGGGCTCAAGTCCGGACAATCAAACCCTCACATAGTGTGTCAGAGTTTGAGAAGCCCAAGCAGGTCCTGAATTAGCAGTGCCTCTCAGTCCCTGCAGATGTCGGAAAAGTCTGTAAGTTTCACCCTTGTCAGAGATAAACTCTGCAGCCATGTGGTCCACAAGAGAAGTACTGGGCCTCTGAACATTATTCTCTATCTGATGGCTGACATGGTAGAAGTGGTTTTGTACCTCGCCACTGATTTTAGTATGCAGATTATCGGCGAGCAATTCATTTAATACTCATACCTTCATTTATGGGCCTGATTGAAATAAAATGGCAGCTGGAGTTGCATTAGAGTTCCCCGAATGGGGTCTCCACAGAACTGGAAAGAAAATACTCTTGAGTACTCTGCTCCGAGCCCGCAAGCCTAACTGCTTCCTTCACTCTTCCACAGACACGTTTTGGGGGGCCTTTTGTTTTTGTTTTTGATTCTCTTCCAATTTGCATGTTTACCAAAATCCCAAGGAAAGAAAAATAAAACAATTAATTTTTTTCTATAATCCATTTCAGTCAGAAATAGAGAAGAGAGAGTAAAATTTGTAGCTTTCAAACCCCATTAGTTTGCTAATGGTAGCTTTCGTCCGATGACAGCCAGCACACTGATAAGATGCTGCAAACATCCCTGGTGAAGGAAGAGGACCATTTATAGGCCCCACTCTGTCTCTGCAGCTTGCACATGTTTTCAAACATAATTTCATGCCTGCTTTCTGACAGCTCATTAAACAAAGGCCTCTTGGTGGCTATATTGCCCGTCTCCCTGCTGAGACAGCAGCATATTTACGGCCTTCGCAGATTGCTGGCTGCTGGCGCCTTCTCTTGCCCGTGGCCTGCCTGCCAACTGCTTATCAGTCTTCCCACAAAGGTGACATCGGCCTTCGTTTGTTTAGGTAGCGATGGTCCCGGTTTGACCCTTGGAGGCCAGCAGCCGACTGATTAGAAGGGCGCCTGCGCTGGCTAGATAAAGGCAATCATGCTTGGAGACAGCCCGGGATGCTGAGCCTCGCCAGGCTGCGGGCTCCCATTCAGCTGCACGCAGACAGTTCGTTAGCTCGACAGCTGGCAGCGGGCAGACCTTGTGGGATTTCTGCCTCACAGAAAGCAAACAAGGCTTCGGAGTGCTGGGAGCTATCAGGGGCTGCGTACAAGGGCGATCAGAGCGGCCTGCTCCTCCTGATCACCTGCTCCTGACTACCATTAAACCCACATTACACATCTAAACCCATAAAAGGCCCTCTGAATGCAAGGCCGTATACCGACTTCTTATCCCTTCCTCCTTCTCTTGCCAGAAGCATTTTTCTGGGGTCCTGGGAGGACAGATGAAGACATCTTGGCTCCAGCAAGAGGCTGAAGGCTGTAGCCATCTGCCATTTCGGGAGCTGACAAAACTGGTAACAGGTTTCTGACTCTGAAGTCTCCTGGGGTGCCCTGTGTTTTACCGCTAGCGCTGAGAGTGAAAAGTGGCGGGGGATGGGGGAGCAGCCGGGGAATGGGGCAGGAGGTAATCCAGTCCTATAAGTGAATAGTGGGGCTCCAGAGACAGGATTTTTGTCAAGGCTTGGGGTACCCTTAGACCACCAGGAAGTGCCTCTGGAATGGAATTAGGATGAAAGGGGAGCATAGATCGGGGTGTGCCTGTGTTTGCCTTTGGAGCAGATGATGATAACAGTCATGGCATTTCCGGCTCCTTCGGTGAAGGAGGTGATGTGTTCGACATCTCCGCAGAAAACCCCATCTCATGTAAAGGGATACCACATAGAAGGAGGCACGGCACTGATGGTAACAGAGAAGGCTGAGAGACAGGGCTAGGCTCTCATCACCAACTGAGTTAGGCTCTGGCGTTTTCCAAGGTCCCCGCTCAAAAACATCATGTCTCTGCAGAATGCACCCCTACACTATTGTTAGAGTTCGCTGCCACCTCTCTTCCCGTTTGGGCCTTGGCGGACCAGTGTAGGTGACCATCTAATGGAAACACTGTGAACGCTGGTGAGTGCAGATAGTCTACGTGAGAAGAACCCTCGAGCAAGGGATTGGCAATCTTCCATGCCTTTTTCTTGCTCAGTGGAATGATCCAGAACACAGGTGTTCAATCCATGGGGAGTAATGAGAGAAATGAGTGTTGGGTTCTAATCCTGTCTTGTGTGACTTATCTTAAATTGCGTTGATATCTCCCTGTCCCATAATCCTCCCAAAAGAAACTCAGGGATACATTTTAAATAAAATTTTTGTTTCTAATAATGTGCCCCGAGTGCTGCTTACTGGCTTGCTCCCTATGGTTTGCTCAGTCTTCTCTCTTATATCACCCAGGACCACCTAACTAGGAGTGCCACTACCCACAGTGGGCCGGGCCCTCCCACATCACTTATAGATCAAGAAAATATTCCACAGGCTTGCTGTCAGGTCAATCTTCTGGAGGTGGTTTCTCATTAGCGACTCCCTCTTCCCAAAGGCCTTTGGCTGTGTCAAGTGAACAGAAAACTAACCAGCACACCTGCTCCTAAATCATTTGGACTCTTGTTTCTAGCTCAAGCCCGTAGTTTTATTCACTGTGTAGTTTCGGAAAACCGATCTCTGCTCTTGGGTGTGAAATGCTGCAGAAGGAACTCAGAACCTTGCCGGTACCTGGGAAAGGCCTTGCCACTGAGGACGTCCCCAGCCCAGCTTAGTTCTTTGTGCATGTCGTTTGGGGTGACGGCTGATCTGGAAAGTAAGAATCATGGTTTCCATTTCATGGATGAAGAAAACAAGACCCAGAAAACGTAAGCAACGTTCCTACAACGTCACATGCCATAGCCAGCAAGTAACAGAGACAAGACACGAAATCTAAATCTTTTTATATTTTTTAAAAAAATGTTGTGTAAATGAATGTTTTATTTGCAGGTATGTGTGTGCACCGCCTGTGTGCCTGGTGTCTGAGGACATGAGAAGAGGGCATTAGGCCACATGGAACTAGAATTATGAACAGTTGTGAGCCACCATGTGTTCCAGGTAATCTGTGAGATCAGCAAAAGCTCTTAACCACCAAAGCGCCTCCCCAGTCCCCAAAGACGTGACTGTAATGGCCTCTATGTGACCCCAAACAAAACTTCTCTTTTATCATATTCCCTAAAGAGCAAACGATAGTAAAAATCTGGCCCCAAAAATACTAGAAGGAATTAATGGTGGTGGTGTGTGTGTGTCTATTGGCTGCCTTTGAGAGAAGAGTTTTGCAGTGTTTGTGCTTTTTGTATTTTCTGAATTGTAAATGCGAAAAAAGTTTAGCCAGTCCCCACCATGCATGTCACACACACACACACACACACATACTCACACACACACACACACACACACACTCACACACACACTCACACACACAGAGAGAACTTACTGTCTGGTTCAGCTTCATTATTGCTAATTCAGCAAGAGACTCTGTTGCAGTAGTTCATTTGCATTATGTAAATGGGAATGTATTTTTTTCTACCAAACAACAACAAACGAACAGCAAAGTCAGAGCAAATGCTAGGGTTCAGTGGGACTCCTCTTAATTAAAATATTCACACAGTGACACAAGAGTCTTGCCCTTGAAATGTGCTTTGGTTTGATCTTTGAAAATACAACAGAATTTGCTGGCATTTCACAAGCACCTCTTGGCAGTCATGTCTATGATTGCTTGATGCTTAAACCCCCAGCAAGTACTCCAGGAGGTTTGCCCACAACGTTCGAGACCATGAAGTTTTCTCTCTTCTCATTTCCTTGCAATCACGTGCCAGACAGTATGCACACTGGTGTCCTGAGCATCATTTGCCCCATTTGAATCTGATTCCCAGAGGCCTTGTGAGCTAGGTGGGTAGGGGCTAGCATTCCCCCTTCACCAGTGAGGAAGGGGAGGAGCAGACTGTTGAGTGATGGGCAGAGAAAGTGGGAGAACGCAGCCTGGGTTAAGCTACTTCTAAACCCAACTTCTCACTGTGTACTCTTCCTCCTGGTGCTAACTCTCTCTCAACACTGCTCTCCAGTACCGATATTACATAGAACCTCTTGACTCTTTTCAGACTCTGCCTCTTAGAATCCCTTTGTTTCTCTTGCACTTACCCAGGGCCCAGCTGTCCTGTATCACTTACCAACAGAGAGCCCTAGATCCCACCCCCCATCCTCCTGAAGCAGCCCTCTCTTGTCCCCCAAGTCCAAACCTGAAGGACATAGGTCCTATTCACTTAGGAAACTAGTAAATGGGTCTAAATCTAGCCCCATAGCCACAGAATAATGAGGATTCTTAGGTGACAATCTTGCTTTAAAAAGAAATGTGAACTGGGTGGTGGTGGCGCACGCCTTTAATCCCAGCACTCGGGAGGCAGAGGCAGGCGGATCTCTGTGAGCTCAAGGCCAGCCTGGTCTACAAGAGCTAGTTCCAGGACAGGCTCCAAAGCTACAGAGAAACAAAACAAAACAAAACAAAATATAAATTCCACTAATTAAACAGGCTAATGGAAGGCAGAAAATGAAAGGAGAACAAATAAAAGTAGCATTTCATTTCAGACAGGTGCATGGTGAGTATGTATCATATTATTTATATATATATATATAATGAATATATATAAAATATATATTATATCCTCAGAAAGCCTGGGCAAGACATAATGAAGACTTTTAAAACTTCGTCCATAGCCTTTGTCTTGGTAAATTCTTTTCTGGGACTTTTGCAGAAGGAATGCATCTAAATGCAGACAGAGCCTTGTGCATGAAGATGCTCATCATGGGGCTGCTTGTGTTGAAAATGGCCAAAGGGGCACTGGCTATGTGCATCATGGATGGCGTTACAAATGATCCTTGCACAATGTTTTGAAGATAACTTGAAGATTTCCTATAAAATAAAAAAAGCACAGACCAGCATTTCAATAGGTATTATACTAATCAGGTCCCAGGTAGGGGAAAGGTGATTAGCCAGAGACAATTCTGTTGACAAACTACTACACAGACTGCACTCTCCTTCCTTTTTCTTTTCCTTCCCAAGCTTTCTTGAAAGAAGACATTGCTTTGTTAATGGAAAAAAATGACTCAGATGGGAAACATACTATTTTATTCAACTGTATCTTCATAAACCACAGAGTAGTATACAAGCCTGAACTAGGAAGCAAGCCACAGCACTCTATGACCCTGTGAGAACTAGGAGGTTGGCACGCAGCTGGCGTCTGGGAAGTTAGATTTCTGTCGGGCTCCCATCACTACTAACGGCGACTCCCTGTGGTTAATCTGCTTACATAAACAATGCGGCTTAGCGGGACACTTGTGTTCCTCCTAAGAAATGGATTTTTGGCATGTCTATGTGACCACACCCCCAATAAGAACTCTGGGGGCAGCATCTCTATAAGCTTCCATCACTGATGACACCTCACACGTGATGTCAAAGCTCATTCCTGAGCAAATTTAGAGGGAATGGTTCCTGTGACTCCAGTTGAGGAGAACCTTGATGGGAAGCTCACACCTGCTTTCCCTCTGGACTCTGTTCATGTGCTTTCACCTTGATGACAGAATTTGGTTCTCTTCTGCTGTCTTATGTCATTGCTGTGATAACAGGATGTGTCTTGTGAGTCCTTCTTGGGAATCACTAATCCTGGCAGTGGTCTTGGGATCAGTCAACTTAAATCCCAGCCACAGGCTGCTCCCTTTCATTCAGGCATCAGATAATTGATCATCTAATCAAGAATCAACTGCTCTCATCCCACAGACCCGAAGAATGCAGTCAACGTGTACAGAATGTACAGCTTTCCGTAGAAAGATGCCCAGTGCATAGACCTTGTAGAGAAGAGAACTCATCGTGGTGTAAATTAATGACTGGGTCAATTTTGCTTCACGCTGGTAGGTGAAATTGTCTTCCACGGCTTCCTGTATCTGCCAGTAAAAACAGCTAATGACGTGAGAAAAGCTGAAAAGAAAGAAGGTAGCGGGGGGGGGGGGGGGGGGGAAGGGAGTGAGAACGGGATTTGCCATTTCCATACGGAAAGCGACATGGGAATACTTGTGACACCACAGTGGATATATGTGTGGTGGGGGCTGAAGGTGAGCATCCTGACTCACCACGGTCATCCTAAGGAGTTGGTAGACTCCAGAAACTCATCACCAATGTCTCATGTGACTCTGCTGTTACAAAATACCACAGACTAGGTGGCTTCAACAGTAGAAATAACTTGCTCACATTCAGGAAGCAAGAAGGAACAGTGAGACCTGCATTGGCATCAGCCCTCTCCAGCAGGAGCCTTGGTGTTGAGAGGGCTCTTCAGGGCTCTCTCATCATTGAGGCAGGCAAGAGCCTGTCTCTGAACCTGGAAAATGCAAGGTTGTTTACTATTGCAAAGGCAAATTCCTTGGGTGAGCCTTGTGTAGGACCTGCTAGCAGCCTGAGGCCAGGAGATCTTGGCCAGAGAACTGAGCAGCCTCGGTCAGAACTAGCGATTTGAGCAGACATGGTACATATATGTATGATCTTTTGTGTCTTCCTCAAATGTATACGCACTGCAAAGAGACAATATTGTGCCATCCCGTCAGTCAACAGTATTTTGCCTTTTGAGGGCCAATCCTTAGATTCGGGTGTGAGCACAAAATATGTCATCTGTGATAGTACTTGGTTTCAACTCCAAATCCTGTCCTACCTGGATATTCTGATAAAGAAGTTCCAGCTGTTCCTGGAACAACCTCCCCACCTGGGGCTGATTCCAGGTTCTAGTCTTTGACAGTGTCAAAGCTTGAGGACAGGGGACCGGAGAGTGCTTACTTACAACACAACCATTTTGGGAAGATCGTCCATGACTTTTGCTTTCTCTCGTGAAGGTCATGCTTAGGACATTACAGCTCCTTTTCCCTTCTGGAAACTTGGCACTCCCCTGAACAATAATACAGAAAAGGGCTCCTTTCCTCACTGTCCTGGAAATAGTGACCTCTTCGTTCCTTGAGCCCAAAGGCATACCTTTCTGGTTTAGAAGCCCCTTTCTACTCCTACACTACAAGGCACCCCGTCCTTTCCTACAGACCCACAGCTTCTGATACACTGAGCAACCAAACAGCAAATTGCTTCTAGAAGAAAGGAGGACTTAGTCTTTCAATTGTCTTTGAAAAAAAGCTTCAGTGATCAAGAATAAAAGGAAAACAGAATAGCTAAGTGCCTACAGGAAAGCGTTCAGAGGGTAAGTTTTGGGCCAAATCCCTTGAAGGGCCCTCATTTGCTGCCTTCTGGCTCCAGGAAGACGGTAATGTATTTTCCATAGTCACGAGCAATTGGATAGTACACACGTGACAGTTTCAAGAGCAGTTGTCCACAATGGTTCTTCAACTAAAAGGTTACCCTTTGAGGCTGAGCTTGAACATAAACACATTGAAACATTTTCTTTTAAATGTATCCAATCTTTAGCCTATTTCCCTACAACCCAGCCTGTGTATTGTAATGATTTCTGTTAGCAAGCATTTTGAACTGAAAACCCTCCTTCTGACATGCCAGCAATGTAATCAGCCACAGGCAGCCCCAATCTTGCGATGTGTTGCTTGCCAAAGGGCTCTTTGTGCATCTGCTTTTATTAGACTTTATGTTCTGAATGTCACAAAACAATGACATCGTCTCTCTCTCTCTCTCTCTCTCTCTCTCTCTCTCTCTCTCTCTCGTGTGTTTTCATGTATAAAGATTCTGACCACTTTATGATGAAGAGGATTCTCTTCCCATTCTTCCTTTTCAGATCATTTAATATCAATTATAAAACAGATGCTAATTGCAGACAAACTTGGGAAAGAGTAAAGGCTTTCAGTGTCGCAAATTAGGTCAGTATGATAAGTAACCAGGCCAGCTCAAGAGTAACAGGACTACTTTAATGGCTAAAGAGGGGAAACTTACACTATAAGAATGGGAGTTCCGATCCGATAGGTCCGGCGGGCACTGCGAAGAGAGAGCGGGCACCTGCATTCCCCAGTTTTTCTAACCTGGGATCCAGGTGGCCACACCCTAACTAGATGTGATTGGTTGATAGAGTTTCCCCATCATTTGAGTCTCTCAGAAACTGAACGTTGTGCCCCAGTGTTCTGTTGTGACATTTTGCTACTCTGTCCACTGACTGGTAGAAGTCTCTCTCTATCTTAAAACTCAAAGCCTCAGTCATATTCTTATCTTCTCCATGTCCTTCCTCCTTTCCTTTTCCCTCCTCCCCTCTGGTGGTTTGAATAACAATGTCCCTCATAGGCTCTGGCATATGCATACTAGGTCCCCAGTTGATGGTGAGTTCGGGAAGGCTTAAGAAGTGTGTGTAGCTGCTTGATTAATAAAAAATCCAGTAAGATATTGGGGTTCAACCTGAAGATAAGAGAAGCAAAGCAGCCAGCCACTGGCTCTTACCTCTACCTCAGTCTGAAATGACGATCCTGTCTCTAGGAATGTCAGAATGAGACTGTGAGCTGAGTGCTGTCTCTACCCATTTTATAATCCTCTCTAGGGCTGGGATTAAAGGCGTGCACCACTACCGCCCGGTTTCTATAGCAAACTAGTGTGGCTAATGAGACTAAAGGTGTATGCCAGCCCTGCCCTGTCTGTAAGGCTGACCAGTGGGGCTGTTTTACTCTGTGATCTCTAGGCAACTTTGTTTATTAAAATACAAATGACATATCACTACAAGTGTGGCCCCATGGGAGGAAGTAGGTCACTGGAGGTGGGTTTTGAGATGTAAAGCCTAGTGCCTTTTCAAGTCTTCTCTCTCTGCTTTGTACTTGCTGTTCAAGATAGAAACAGTCAGCTTCCAGCTCCAGACACTATGTTCTCCTGCCCCGCCATGAGAGTCCCTTACGCTTCTAGAACTCTTTGTAGCTGAGGAAATGGAGGTTTAGGGAGGCCAAGGGACTCATTCCTAGTCACAGAGCCAGTGAAGAAAAGAACTGCCTCATTGACTTCTAGCCTTCATGTCCTTCCCACAGTCCTCGCATGTGTGTATGAAGGACGATGGGTCACCATGGAGACTGCCCAGCTCTAGGCATGGGGCTTATTGCCTTGGCAGAGGAAAAGTATTAGCATTCGTTCTGAGATTTTCTTCCGTTTCTCTCTATTACCTCAGACCGGAGGTCAGCAAGCTCGACAGCACAGACTTAAGGCTTTTTAGTCTCGTCCTCCTCTGTCCACATAGCACAAAAGAGCAATGGACAATAAGTAGGGGAGACCGGCTGTGTTCTCTACAAAAAGAGACAGTGGGCTGGACTTCACTCTTGGCCTGATACAGGTGTGTGTGTGTGTGTGTGTGTGTTATACATATGTGTGTTAGGCATGTGTGTGCAGGTGCATGTGCCCACCTTTGTTGTTGAGGAGGCCAGACATTGGGTTCAGGTGTCTCTACCACTCTCCATCATATTCTTTGAAACAGCGTCTCTTCGCTGAACCCAAAGCTTGCTGTCTTGCCTAGATATGGCTGACCAGCAAGCCCTCAAGGCCCTGCCTGTCTCTTCACCACAGTGCTGGTGTTGTAGGTGTGTGCTGCCTCACTCAGCTCTTCACTAGGTGTGGGTTATCTGAACTCAGGTCCTCAGTCTTATGAAACAAGCATTTACTCACTGGATCATCTCAAAAGGACAGAGAAACATAAGGGTTGTGAGGGGAGCAGCCAGTCCTGACTGTACTGGAGAGATTAAAGAAAGAAAGTGATTCACCGGCTTAGCATTCTCAGTTTCTAGAACTCAGTATAGGAAACCATGGAGTTGCTTTGGCTCTTTTTGAACACCCTGCTTTTACACATAGGCAGCTTCCATGCTGACACAGTTACAAGCCAGACTGCTGAAGTACCATGGGATTTAAAGTCATAGTCTTACTCCTGAGAGAGGGTTGGGTATAATAGGCAATACTGCGTCACATCTGGTTTTCCCTCTCCGCCAAAGTCAGCTGTGGCTTTGGGATGATGCTTATAAGCACAGTATTTGACTTCCGTGTCTTTCCTGGGAATTACTCTAGGGGGTGACTGATGGACTCACTAAAAATATGTACATGAGAAGATCCCTTTCCCGGGGTCCCTCACTCAGTTCCCACAAGGGGCACTGGATTCTTGTGACAGTGGCATGACAGAGGTTGAGATAGGCCAACAAGCGGGTGCCACATCTATCCACGAAGAACTTGGTTCTAGAACTTGCCTCCTTCAAGACATTAACTTGGCACATTTCATCTCCATTCACATGCCTTTGAGGGGAGCAGAACTCAGCCAACCTCAAATAATAAAACGGTCATAAAATGAAAATCAGTATCACTGGAGGTTCTGGATTTGATTCCCAACAGAGGAAGTGCCTTTGAGGAAGAGCCAACATTCCACGCTCTACCTTTTTCCTCCTGTCTCAGCCCTCCCTTGTCCATCCTTTGATGTTCATGGGGTTGGGGGAGGCGGTCGTTCAGAGGGGCCAGACCTCTGTGTCTCTCCTTCCATCCCCCAAGCTAGCTCTAGCATTTGTGTGATGCTCTTTGTTTATAAACTGCTCCCACTGCCCTGACAGCACTGCTGTAGTCTGCTGGAGAAAAAAAAAAAGAAGCCTGCAAGTTCTTAGGATCTGAATTCAACTCGAAATCCCACCCCGGCAGTCACTCTGAGGCTAAGCAAGTGTGCCATGTCCCTGACCTTGTAGAAACCTGAAATCTCATCACACATTATGGGCAGTGACTACTCCCTCATTCGGGTTTCTGACAGCTTGACTGGCAAATAGCAGAAGCAAGGAGATCCCGGGGTCTAAGGGAATTGGCCAAGTAGGCTGGGGCAGAGGCTTCCAGGTTGAAACTGCATAGCTGTTGGCTCATTTTCCCAAAGGCAGCTGACATCCACTGACCCAGTGCTACCTGAGCCTGGAAACAGAAACAGGAAGAGTACCTTAGTTTTGTGCCTAAGTTTGAACATCTGTAAGCCACAGGCAACAAGGAGTAGCCAGATCTGGACCTTATGGTTAAACCAGTCTTCCATGTTTCTCTGTGATATGGTCCCTCTTATGAATCTTTTGTGAATCCTTTTTCATTGGAAAACTGAACTCCAAACACAGAAACACATTCAAAGAATTTATTTTCTACAAAGAAAATGAAGTCCACTTACTTTTTGCCCCATCTCCCCTGATCCTTCTCCCCCAAAGCTACAAACTGTTAGAGGTATAAGGTATATCATTCCATGATTATTCTATACTTAATAAGGAAAGGGATATATATATATATATATATATATATATATATATATATATATGATTAATCTGCATATGTTCAAAAAGACAAAAGAGATAGTATGAGACTACTTAACATCATTCAGAGGCCACCCATGTACTAAATTATTCATTAGCTCTAGGACATTCATATGTTAATATGTTAAAACTTAAAAATTATAAATTCAATATCTATTTTTTTATTGAAGTTAAAGGCCTAAGTAAATAATTGTGTGAGCTTTCTGACACTGTGACAAAATACCAGGGGAGAAACAATTTAAAGGTGGGAAAACTTTTTCTTGTTCACGGTTTAGATGTTTCAATTCATGGTCACTTGATCTTGCTTCGGTGAGACTAAGAATTTGGCTGGAAGTGTCCACTGGAGCACATGGTGCTTGTCTCATGGTGATGTGGATGAAGGTCAAATGGCCAAGGACAAGACATAATCGTCAAGGACACTGCCCCCAAGATGGGCTTTTTTCAACTACACCCCACTGCTTAGGTTTTCATAATCTTCCAAGCTACAAGTCCATCAGTGGATTAATCAA
Organism: Chionomys nivalis; assembly: GCF_950005125.1. Taxonomy (NCBI): domain Eukaryota; kingdom Metazoa; phylum Chordata; class Mammalia; order Rodentia; family Cricetidae; genus Chionomys; species Chionomys nivalis. The sequence continues at coordinate 145,757,911 of NC_080086.1, forward strand.
CACAGCAATACAACTATGATACAACCCTATAATCTCACCTATGAACATTGCTGTATTGGGGACCAAGAAACTAACATACAAGCCTTTGTGGGGGGGTGCTCCATTTCCAAATTATAACAATAATCATTTCTTATGTATCTTTTTATCTTCTTGGCAAAACTAGCTTATTGGGTAAAGAACTGCCCTTACCTTGACTGCTGACAGTAAGCATGCTATCCAATACAGTCAAGTAAAGTACAAAAAAAGTGACTGCTGAATTTAATCAAGACAAGGTAGGACAGTCTTTCAAATTTTGCTGCTTCTGAAGTTGTCTGTCTGACATCCTAGGCCTATAGTCAAAGTTGGATGTCCCAACATTACAGAGAAACATTGGGCAATAGGCAGCCAACTGCTTCTGTCATTTCTTGTATCTTTCAAAAGTCTTGTACTTCCTGTTTATTTAGGCAATATATTATTTTTCTTCTCAGATCTTTGATGGGGTTGAATACTATATAATTATAGTTAGAATACTCTCATATCTTAGCTAAGGGTGTATTAGGTACAAGACTTGGTTTCTTCAGGACAGGAAGACAACTATTAAGTATTACCTATGGTTGGGACATTTAGAATGTGTTTCTCGCTTGATGTTGTTCTTGTTGTTTGTAGTGTTATTTTTATGTTATTACCTTTTCTTCTTCTGGACAACACTTGGTAGTTCTCATTGTACATAGTTATGCCAGGATCAGGATTAGAACCTTCTTAAATAGAAAAAGGGGGGGGAAATGTTGTGGGAGCTCGATCTGTTTAGTCAATGACTTTTGGGGTGACTTGCCATGGATGTGGTTTTCTCTGGAGACGTGACCAGGTTAAACAGAGGAGAAGAGTCACATGCTCTCTCTTAGGTGGTCAGAGCTGGAACAGGTGACAGAGAGGCAGTTTACAATTGTTCCTCTTCACCCTTGGGTGGAACCATGAGAAACCAGCACCTGTTTTGTATCCATGTCTGTTTTTCCTGTGCACCTCTTAACAAATTACTAAATAGGAAAAACAAATAATAATTTTTTTCCTTATAGGTGTGTAGGGGTGAATAACTTCTCCAAATGGGCTCTTGTACCATGTTAACTGACTTAGAAAACTTTACAAGCAATTTGATTTCTGTGAGCACACTGACTGCTGTGGAGTTCTGTGAACTTTTGCTTTTCTTTAACTTGGTGAGGTAAACCATGGAACAACTTCCTCAGCCTCCTGTAGGCATCCTGGCTTCTTCTATGCCTCCAGACCTCCAGGCTTGGAAGCTCTCATCCCAGAAGCCATCTGCTTTGTTCATTGGTTTCTTTTCACTGAGAAAGACGCCCAGACCAGGCAAACACTGATACATGAGACTGACAGACAGTACTGGCTGAGGATCTCTGTACAAATCACTATGCTAGATGCCATGTGCTGCCCACCTGCCTTCTCAGCTCCTGAGGTAGGCAGGTCAATGATCTACATTTCCCAGATCAAGTCTCTCAAGGGTTCAGTGTCCAAAAGATAGAATTTCTGCCCTGAACATTATCAGGGTGTTTTGAAAATTGAGCCTTTGCTCTTCATTCCTTGGATCCATATCATACAAGCTTTCAAATTAACTTGATTCCCATTCATGAGGCTGTCCCACTTGGCCGAAGTCCCTACCTGTCACCTATAGCACAATTGATAAAAACCCAGAGACAGAAATTGGGGTTCATCCTGAAGGTCAGAAAAGTAAAATAGTCAGTCACTGGCTCTTACCTCTGCCCCAGTCTGAAATGATTATCCTGCCTCCAGGAATCTCAGAATGAGACTGTGTGTGAGAGCTGTCTCCTCCCATCTTATATTCCTCCCGAGTGCTGGGATTAAAGGCATGCACCACTACTGCCAGTTTCTATGGCAAACTAGTGTGGCTAACAGGATTAAGAGTGTGTGTAACTACTTCCTGGTCTGTAAGGCTGATCAGTGCAGCTGTTTTACTCTCTAAACTTCAGGCAAGCTCTATTTATTAAAATACAAATGAAACATCACTACAGTCACCCTCAGGAAAAATGTCCTTTCTCTTCCATCAAGGTTGCCATCTCTAGCCCCAGGACTCCAGAGTTCACATGCAATCCTCTGATGCCTGTCCCTAAGCCTTGACAGAAGAATCTGGGTACAAACTGTACATTTTCATTGTGTTGCTTATTATTTGCTATCACACCTTCTAATTTAAATGAGGCTAACAGGTCTTGAGATAGAGAGCCCTTTCGTTCTTTCGGTCATAACTCTCACGCTGTGTCATCATGAGCTTATCATTTTAGACACCAAACTCGTGTCAAAGAGCTGGTGCCAACAAGCAGAAGTACACAGCACGAAGGTGAGCCGGGTGACCTGGTGAGATGTGCCCCATACCAGTCCTGTCTTGCTGCTATCGAGTATTCATGAGCCTTGGAAATCAAAATAAGGGTCTTCATCTTGCCTGAAGAAATAGAACAACAGAGAGAAAGGGAAAAGTCTCCATTTGGGTATATGGGCCGATAGGGGCGGCAGATGCTGAGCAAATGCGGCATCTACTCTTGGTATCTTTAGTGTTTACAGCACAGGCTAAGCCGTGAGGAATCCAGATAGAATACATCTACTTGGAGACTCCTGTCTCAACACCCCAGGACTCTTCACATTTGAGAAAGTATAGCTCCCATGGTTTCCAGGCCCATTCTACTCATGCCATCGCAAAGCCTGTTTCAAGCATTCCCATAGGCCACTGTGCAGTCGCTCTCACCTCTTATTCCCTCACTGTTTCTGCTCCCCAGACCCTCAGTGTGTTAAAAATGCTGCAGAGAATATCTTGCCAAAGAACAGACAAGGCAGCTAAGGACCACCGCAGGCTGAAGATGCCTAAGGATCATGCACGCCCAAATAGTGTGACAAGCTCTGTGGCTTGGTGACAAGGTATGTGGATGGCATATGACATTTTAGCATAGTGACTGGCACCGTGGTCCTCAGTGGGAGGGTATGATCCTTAGGCAGCCTCACCCTGTGGCAAAGAGCGATTCAGGTTATGATGGATTTCTGGGTGAAAGACTTTATCAAATCAAAGGCTTTCATGGAATAAAAATGACTTCTGAGTGATTGTGTATGACATAAGAAAGAAGTCGGAGAACCCAAAGGATTAAGCCACTGTACCCCCTGTTCCCCTCCCCTCACTTATCATCAACCTTTCTTTCATCTGTCCCTGGTTGCTCCTCAAAATGCTAGAATTCCCCACCTCACTTAAGACAGATTAGAGTCTCTTTTGGAAAAGCACCAATGACGTTGGCACTGTTTTGGAGAAAGTCCTACGCTGAAATTGCTCACCATCCTTTAAGCTCTAGAGGACCAGTGCCTTCAACACAGAAAGTCATAATAAATGGTTCTTGGCTGTAGTTTCCCCAGCCAGCTCCTCATTCTCTCACTTGGGCACACTCCCCTCCAGCTGAATTTGCTTCTGTACGCTTCTTCATTTAGGAGATCCATTGTCTTTGTAGAGAGAGTCAGGGTTTAAGTGGAGGGGCAGGTTTTAGTAAAGGTCCAGAGAAAGAAGAAACTGATGGACAGTATTTTTTTTATGTCACCACAAGGGTCAGTAAGGACAGTTATGTCTGGTCTGGGTTCCTGGGTAACCAGGGGGTAGAATGGGGCTGTCATACAAACCTTTCCTAGACCCACACTTCTCCCTGCTGTTCATCCATGCTCCTCCTGCCCTTCCCCTGTCTAGAAGCATTGCAAGGCTGGATCTGAATGGTTCTGAAACACTGGTCATGGACTTCTCACAGCACTTAATGTTTGGACTGCTAAAGATGTCAGGGAAAGGCCAGTTTGCTGATGGCAAGGAGTACCAATGAAAATGGGCTCAGCTGCACAGAGCGTTTTCCCAGCCTGCCAATTGAGCAGAGTTCCTGTGGTTTTCAAAAATGTGATACTGAGAATTGGAAGACACAAGTGTCTGGTCTTTCTCCAAAGAAGGCTGCTTGTAAACCCTTCTTAGTCATTAAATGAGAGAGGCCCTGTTTTCTTACAGTGATGTGGTCATGTCTTTTGCTCTTTCAATTGTATTTTCTGCCACATGCGTGGTATTTTGCTTATGTATGGGAATCTTTTGTGGGGGGAGGAAACGGGCTAATGGAAGTGCCTCAGATTCTTGTCTTACATGCCTAGCTTCCCAATGGGATGGATTTCATTGCCGCTGTAATAAAGCAGTACTGGCTGTAGGTGTTCTGGTTCAGTTCAATATCTTTAGTCACTTTCAAACTGAAATAAAAGGGGCTTGGCAATGGGAACCTTTGAGAACTCAGGGACATGTTATGGTATGTGCATCCATCATCATTCAAACTCACAAGGGTTTCCTGGTTCTTGGGCTTTTAGGATCACCTAATCAAAGCAGCCCCTACTTCTTCCAGCCAAGAAGAGTGCAATGCATAGACTTGGACTCATGTTGGAAGACAGTTGCTCAACTTCAGATTTTCTCCACAGACCCGAACATGATTTTTATAAGACACATCAGTAGGTTGAAGGCAGATTCCAAGTGGTAAATGGGCTGGATCCCCATCAAATATAGACAAGAACTTGAGTTGACAGAGGCGTTGGCTCCATGTGCAGGGGCCCTTCCTATTGTGAGAGGAAAGAAGGAAGGATAAGGAACATTCCTCAGGAGGATGCAACAGTTATGTTCAAGCTGGATTTGAGCCACGGCACACAAAATATAAAATGCCCCAGGCATGGCCATGAAAGAACCTTTATGAGATAGCCATGGAGGGGTCATCAAGATTTCTCAGCTGGTAGGGGCATTTGCCTGATGGCCTGGATTAATCCCCAGAGCCCACACGATGGAAGGAGGGAACTGACCCCTGAAACGTGTCTTGACATGCAGTATGATGCATTCATGGGCAAGAGTGCACGAGCACATGCATGGATGCATACATACACAGATCAATCCACAGACATGGAGAGCACATGCCACGGGCCAGTGGAGACAAGGCAGTCTTGTCTTGCCAGACTCCACTGTGGTCCTTCCACTCTGGAGTGAAAGAGAATGGCTGGTCTGATACACCACAGGTCTTTGGGAAAAAGAATCCTGGTTTGCCGAAATATGCCTTTTTGTTGTTGCTTTACAAATACAAATGTGTTGTGGGCTCCTCCCCTTTCCCTGCTACAGTTCAAAGTTTAGCCTTTACTAAGGGCAGCTCCAGTATGTTGGAAAAGGCTCTCCCCACCTTGCCCTGTCCCCACTCAACAGTGGGGAAAGAGAGCCTGAGGAGAAAGGACTCTGCTCTCTTGTTAGAGGCAGAGGAGGAATTGGTGTGAACATCTTCCTGGATCCTCTGGAAGAAATAGCAGTATCTATTCTAAAACACCACCCACTGGAGATGGTAAGTGCTGAGCCCACTGTCACCTCTCTCTGTCCTGCTCTGCTCCGCCTTCCTCCTTCAGCCCCCAAAATATAGCCACAGGACACCTGTTCCCAGGGACTTCTGGGATGGTTGCTGAGAAATTTGACTCGCTTTTCTCTGACTGTGAAGTTATTGCTTTTGGTTTGTACATTATTGGTTCATTTTCAAACTTCTCCTAAAAGGAGTAGTGAGGGTATTAGGCTAGTAAGGGTACCCGTCCTTCTGTTTTTACGAGCACCAATCAGCTTTCCTGTTGAGAGGAAAACTCCCCTGCTCAGAAAGACCTCAGAGTTCATCTGCTAGGCCTAAGATGACTTTCTTCTAAGAGTATCATATGTCACAATCAATGCTGTTAAGGCTCTCTGTGACCTTGTGAAAGACCCCGGTAGGGACCTTCCCTCAGGTGGAGACCCCCGGACCCAAAGACCAGGCCAAGACCATGGGTCAGATGCAAACTGCAAGAGGTTTATTAGGTAGACACAGGTACCTGCGGGCGGCAAAGTCTTTCGGAGGACTTGCGCGCCTGCAGACTGGGAGGAGGTCTTTTTATAGGAAAGAGGGCAGCAAAAGCAAGTTTTACAGAAGCAGAAGCGTGGTTATCGGAATGAGGCGGGGGGCATGAATGGTTTTTCTTCTCCCAGCATGGATGTTTGGCAGCAGACATCCTATTCTTATCTTATAGATATCCTACTTTGCAGTCATCCTGCTTTGTAGATGTCCTATCTTATAGATATCCTGTTTTCCTCTCACGAGAGCAGGCTAGCTGCTGATCCTGAGAATCTTTCAAGCAAACAGGACGTTCTCCCAGTGAGAATCTTTCAAGCAAACAGGACGTTCTCCTGGGAGCCTGCTAGCTGCGGGTTCTGAGGAAGGGGTCTGTAGGGTCTTACACTTGGAAGCGAGGGTATTCACCTCTACGTAAATACTGGAGAAGACCCCTAGTGCCAGGCTCACCTTTTCAAATCAGGAGTAATATCCTACACTGATTTCTAGAAAATTCTCACTGCCTCATAAACTGGCTCCTGACATTGATTTTTGAAGAGAGGCCTAAGATTTTCCCAGCAGTAGGGTCCCACTTTCCCGTTGTGATGCCATACGGGCCTCATCTTCCTAATACAAATTTATGAACTTTGCACTGCTGAATTGATGTAATAGAAACAATTGTTTTCAGGCCAACGGGCATACACGTGTGAATTTGACAGCCCCGGGCATCACGCTACAAGCAGCACTTTTTCTTAATATCAGCCACCAAAACAGAGCTCTGTGTGAGGGATGTTGCTAATAACCGGGGCCACTGATGGCCAGGCCGGATGCAGTGCGATTTCTCTCCTGGAAACCATCTGCTATCTGCCCACTGTGCACTCGGCGCTTGAAAAAATTTTTTTTGACTTCAGCCTCAGGTTACAGGCTCCAGGACTTCCAACAGAAACCAAGCTACCCTCAGGGAGATGCCATGTTCATCTTGGGTTCCCTAGATGACAGAAGCAATATAAGTATTTATCTGGTTATTTTTCTCCTCTACATTAAAACCTGTAGAGGTTAATTTATTGTGGTTTTTAACCAATTGCACCCCTTGCCTAAACATGAGATTTACACAATTCCCCCAGACAATGTCTAAGATGGCTCTCAAGGGTACCTGTTTATTTTGAATGTGGTATCTTTTTTTCTCTTCAACTTAACAGGGGGGAGTTTAGCATTTATAGTTCTTGTTTGAGGCCCTATATTACTGGGAAAAGCTTGAGAAAAGAAAAGGAACCCAGGGGAATGAGGACAAGTTTATAATTAAACTCACAAAGAGGAAAGGGCAAATATAGAATTGGCAATTTCACAAGAGTTCAACCCGACCCGTGCACTGGACATCCCAATAAAACAGAATGTCACTGCAACCCACTGGAAGTCACCCTAGGATGGACACCTGGCTCCCATATGGCCATCATGAAACTCTGAAAGACCGAGAAAAGACATCAAGAATTTCAAACTTACTTTCCCATCTCGACTTCTCATCCTGTCTTGATAATATCTCTGTATGTAGAACCTACGTTTTCATCCCTTTGTCTTATATTTATTCTGTGTGCACTGGGGAACAGCATGTGCCACAGTGGCTCATGAGGACAACGACCAGGAGTTGTTTCTCCTTCCACCCCTGCATCCCACGGATCGAGCTCAGGCCATAAGTCTTGATGGTAAGCCCTTTTACCCCTGAGCTGGTTCACCAGGTCCAGGATTATGTTCTTTTTTTGTCTTTTTATTCACTGGTTTTGTACGTTGACAGTGTCATACGTATATAGTATATTCTAATTACTCCCATCCACCCTCTTATTTTCTTCCCGCCCGAATCAATGTCTCCTCCTCAGTCATCCCTAGCATCTTCTTTCCAGAGTCATGACTTTTATTTTGGTTTTGTGACCCTTTTAGTTTAACCTCCTATGAGCACAACACTGTAAGTGTGCATTGGAGCAGACAGGGTCATTGGTGAATACCCAAAGATAATGATTTCCCCTTTCTAAGATTTTTGTAGACCAACTCTTCTATATGATGTCTGAAGGCTTTTGTTCATTTTTCCCTTTAGTAATTATTTCTGCCTTTGGGTATCCATTCATTTTTATTTATTTTAACTTTATTTGTGCATGGGCGGGTGGTGTGTGCTTATGTATGCATGTGGAGTAGGCACATCCGTTTGTGCCTATTTGGGGACCAGATGTCAATGGCTCTCCACCTTATTTTGAGATAGGGTCTCTCGATGAAATTACAATTTGCTGTTACAGCTGTCCTAGCTTGCCAGCAAGCCCCTAGTGGCTGGCTGTCTCTACAGACACCCAGCGCTGGTGTCATAGATTAGTGCCACTGTACCTAACTCTCATATGAGTGCGGGGGATGCGAACATCAGCCTCCAACTTGTGCAGGAAGTGCTCTACCATTGCTCTTGCTATGACAGATAATTTGATCAAGAACCATTTTGGGGGGGGGGGCAGGGGCCATCCAAAAGACCCTCTGCTGCAGACATCCTTTTAGATGCTATCCAGCATGTCACCATTTTCTCTCTGCTCTCCCTCGTTCAGACGGCTTCCAGTTCAAGTCCATAGTTCATCAACAAGAGAAATCAAGGCAGGAACTTGAAGGCAAACCTGTCTACTCTTCAAAACCTCTGACCAAGGAACCCTCAGAACATCCAAAGAAGCGGGGCCAGAATCAAGGAGAATGTGGCTCACTGGCTGGCAGGCGGGCTTACGCTCAGCTAACTTTCTTATGCTTCTCAGGATCATTTGCCTGGGCCACAGTGCTCCTACAGTGAACTGGGTACACTATTAACAATCCCACAGACCGATCTGAAGTAGGCAACTCCTAAAATGATATTCTCTTCCCAGATAATTCTGGGTTTTATCAGGTCTACAGCTAACTAGGACCCTGCACTGAGACACCTGCCCAGCCCCCTCATTCGTTTTTCAACTAACAGTTAGTAATCTCCAGACATCACTATGCAGAAGACAGCAGGGATTTGAGGAAAAGGGAGGGGCACTGAAGAAGCTGGCCATCCTCTTCCAAGGTTATTAGAATTTAGAGGTGGAGACAGGGCCTGTTCACAGGGGCCACGGAGAGTGTGTTTGGCCTAATGGACGTTTATGACAAAATCTTATGGAAATTCCAGAAACTCTCCTTCATAAAAAGCTTAAGGAAAACTTCAAAAGCACTTAGCCTTGGAATGGCTTGGCAAGATGGAAATATCTTTTTTTGAAACAGTAAATGGGCTCATGGGAAGCAGTGAGTAAGAAACGATCCCTGCAAAGTCTTTGTTTCACTCGGAAACATCATAAGGCAGCTCTCCACTGTCTGTCTGCGCTGCTCACACGCTCTTACCCTCCACGCTCCCATAGAGCAGTCCACAGGACTCTGAGCACTCAATGGCTTTTCCAGACCAGCGTTCAAATGTCATCACAATCCTCCCCCAAAACACATAGCCAGGTCTGTCATGGCAACCCCACAAGACCCACCACCTGGTTCTTTCTCAGCTAGATTTCTGTTGCTGTGATAAATCATCACGACCAAAAGCAACTTGGGGAGGAAAGGCTTTGTTTCTGTGTGTACTTCCATGTCGCAGTCCGTCAGAGAGGGAAGTTAAGGCAGAAACCTGGAGGCAGGAGCTCACACAGAGGCCACGGAGGAGTGCTGCTTACTGGCTTGCTCCTCATGGCTTGCTCAGCCTGCTTTCTTATACAGTTCAGAGCCACCATCCCAGAGCTGGAGCCACTCATGGTAGAATAGGCTCCTCCCCATCAATCATTAATCAAGAAAGGGCCTGATGTCCTTTCCTATAGAACCAATCTTACAGAGGCATTTTCTCAGTTGAGAGTCCCAAATTACTCTAGTTTGTATCAAGTTGGCATAAAATTAACCAAAACAAGGCTCCTAACCTGTTTTCTTCTAGAAAGATGTCCACATATCCTCTTTGTCAAAGAGGTCATGGTTCTCAGTTCCTCAACAGTGCTTTATAAAATCTGTCTTTATTGAAATTATAGCCCAGTTCAGTAGTATATCTGCCTTGTGCTTGGAGTTCAATAGCCCAAGGGTACTCCCCAGCCTGGATTCCGGAAGTGAACAGATTTCAAGGGTACCAGGGCTTCTTTTCCTCATTCTCATCCTTTAATACTTGGCACAGGTTAGAACAGTTTATGCTGGGTCTAAAATGTCATTTGAAAGCCTAATTCTGCTCATAAAGCATAAGCATACCCTGCCCTCCAGAGGTTAGGACATTTGTCTCTTTCATGAGATGGGATTGGAGAGAAAGTGGTTGGCTGGCTACTGGCACCTCACCAATTACAGAGTCATGACTCCCATGACATCTGGAATAAAAATTTCAAGGTTAATCATAAAACCTATAATGTGATGTCCTGATTTATATAATGAGCTCCTTATTGAGGACCACACACAGCTCACCTAGAGGATGTGGGCTCATTGAGGGCTGAGAAGCAACTGGTAGAAGTCACCCATCATGGCCTCCATAAATTGTAGCCCTTGCCTCTCCAATAGGTCTAGAGATATATATTCAGTCTGGGCCATGATGTCAAGCCCATGACAGGTCATGATGACAGAAGATTGTGTCCAAGCATGATGGCAAATTTATGTATCAACTGTGTGTACGTCAATTTTATGGACCCTGACCACAGTTAAACATTATTCTTAGTATGCAGGTAAGCATATGCTGTTTCTGAGTGAAATTAACTTTTGGCATTTGGCTTAGAAGCTAGGACTAAATGTAGGTGAGCCTCATTCATTGGCTGAAAGACTGAGTGGGACAAAAATAAATGTTCCACCTACAAAAACACCAGACCTCCTCTTACCAGACCTCTATGCTTTGGGAAATGAGCTGCTTTGCCTTTTGACTGGGTCTATTCCACTGGGTCTCCTGACTCTCAGTCCTTCAAAGTCAGATTGATGCCAGCAGTGTTCTTGGGTCTCCAACTGGCCAACTTCAGACCAGGGACCTTGTCAGACTCCATGACTGTGAAATTTCACTCATGATAACGAATGTATTAGGCTCATTTACGGCACATGTGCACACAAACTCACACACATGCACAAAAATGCACAGGTGCACACATGCATACAAGCACGAGTTTAAGCACACGGTCACACACTCACACACACACACACACACACACACACACCTTCTGTAGGTTACGCACTTACAATTGTTTCTATTTCTCAGTAAGTCTCTAACACACTGACTTACAGAGAGTGATAGGCAAGCCTTCGGTCAAGTGCTCATAAAATTGTGGTATAAAGTTGGGGGGGAGTGGAACGTCTTATATTGCTGCCTTTGAAGACATTCAAGCGTGTGTTGTACTTGAGAAGCTCTTCTGATTTTCTTTTTCTTTTTTTCATTCATCTTCAAAAAGCTTATGAAGCTTTCACTCTGTGGATCCAGCTAACAGCCATGTAAACAGAGGCATGAAGAGGTTAGTTTCCCTGTAGAGAAGGTCATGAAGCCCTATTCTGTCTTCTGTGGCCTCAGGGCTTCCATGATTCACTCCAAGTCTTTCCTCTAGTTCTTAGACAGGTCTGTGAGATAGTCCTTCTGACCCATGTGATTAACAAAGTTTCCTAAGAATCAACACCCTTCATCTGCTTAGAATTCAAGTGTAACCATGGGCTTCCTATAGTGAACTATTCTTTACCAACAAACACAGCCCAGCTCTTTTCATTCCCATGCTCTGAGTGTGGCTCAACACACAATGGCACTTTGGAACGCTCTCCTGGTTCAAGCTGCTATGACAAACACACCAGACACGGGGTGGCTTACAGAGCAGACGTGTTTCTCCTGCTTCTGCTGGGAGTTCAAATCAGGGTGCTAGCAATCCAGAGTTCACTGAGGACCACCTATGGGTCTTCAGCTGGGCATCGCCTCTCCTTTGAACTCGCACCTGACTGAGAACGGACTCTGTCCCTGCGAGGGCACTGAGATCTCCCCTCTCCTTCCAACATCACTAAATTGAGGATTAAGTTTCACTACCTTTGGAAAAAATAACACAAACATTCATTCTCAACTATCACACTGGAGAGAAATCTAGCAATAATTTTAATAATGAAGAAAACAAATTACTCCAAACCATTTCCCAAGCGGGGAAGAAATTTTGCTGTGACATTTAAGGAGAGCCTCATCTTACTTACCTTCACTGTTCATTTGTCTCTCTGTGGCAAATACGGGTTTCATTTATATTATAATCCTCTGAGGGGATGCAGTTCCCTACCCGCAATCTGCTGGTGTAGTGTTGTGCTTGGGATTTAAGTCCAATAGGACGTTACTGTAAACTGGGATTACAGCGCCGACAGTGAATTCTACCACATATGCCAAGCATGCATTTCATGGGTGTCCATGTTCTGTTCCTTAGGTAAGGCCTCTCAACTGTACACTTGGGAGACAGGTGCCAATATTTGAAGGCAATTTTTATTGCCACACACTGTTTTAAATGCTTTCCTTTGTTAAACGCGTAGACAAGCATTTGGCATGGTGTGACGGCTAGTGTTAACTATCAGCTGTACAGAATCTAGAACTACCTAGGAGGCAATTCTCCTAACATGCTTGTGAAGAATTATCTAGATGAAGATTGGTCTCTGGGAATGTGTATAACGGATTATCCTTAGTACATAAATGGATGTGGGAAGACCCACCTTAATTGTGGAGGGACGTGTTCCTTGAGTGGGGATGCTGGATTATATGAAACTGAAGAGAGCTAGCTGTGCTCCTCTGCTCCTCAACTGTGGATGGAATTTGGGCAGCTCCTGCCACTGTGACTCCTCCAACTGTAACTTGAACTGAGTCAGAAAAACAAACAAACAAACAAACAAACAAAATTTTTCTCCTTTAAGTGGCCTTTGTCGGGATATTTTATTATAACAGTAGGAAAAGAAACTAGAATGGGGAGTCTATTATTAGCTCCATTTCACAGGAGCGGAGACTGAGGCAATGCGATGTCAAGTGAAGCCTAGCTCCTAAGAGGCCACTAAGATTTAAATTGGCAGCACCTACTGTAGATGCCCCTGCTGCTCCCATCTTTAAGACAGTCAAAACAGGACACTGATGCTGATAATGCCTTCTTGGGGACCTATGCTTAATTTTGGAAAGTGTTAGGTTTCTAGAAAAACCAAATGTGTGATTACAAAGTTGGTATTTTCAGAGCAAGTCCCTTCTGCGCCCCCCCAAACTTCTAGGGAAGGAATAGGGTGAACTAGAATTAATCATTAATAGTCAGTGATTTAATCAATCACATCTATGCAGAAAGTTGTTAAATGATGGGTTCAAGAAGTTTCCCACATGACGGACACCTCAAGGGACTGGGAGGGTGGTTCACTCAGAGAGAGTTCTGTTCACCGCAACACCTCACTTATCCCTGTCTTCCGTCTGGCTATTTCCTAATTGTACCTTTGACAATAGTAAATTCTGAGTTAATTTAGCAAGTCACCTGAGACGTTCATAGGAACCCTTGACTTTACAGCCCAGCAGTCAGAAGCAGAGCTTTCAAAGGAGCCGTGTGGTCACTGTGAGACTGCGCTGTTCATCCAGGAGGCACCGTGCTAGCTCTGGGTGGACGGCGTCAGAACTGAGCTAAACTGTAGATTGTATAGTTGTGTCCAGAGGTCGGCTGGCATGAAGGAAAAACACCACAGATTTAGTGTCAGAAGTAAAAGGCTCTACAATATGAGGTGGAGAAAAATGCCTGGTACAGCACAGCATCTACTACGAACATATTTTAATTCGTATTCCTTTTATGAATAAAATAAAAGGTCTCATATGCTTTTAAAATTCCAAAAGCAGAGAGGAGCCATGTCTCTTGGAGCGGCATGGGATTAGGTGCCCTCCACTCTGACTCCCCCAGCTCTTTTTATAACTCTTGGCTTTTTATTCATCTTTCTCCAAAACCTTCAAAGCTTTGTGTATCACGTCCACCTGTGACTGCCATCTTCATTTGAGCCTGAGTATGTCTAAAGGTATGACTGCCTATATGAAGTAATGATTGACTGTGTGGGTGTGTGGAGGAAGGAAAAACACGGCTGAAACTTTTTACTACTCTGTCTACAGAAGCCAGATCACTTGAGACTGGAACACAAATCCTAAACATAACTTCAAGCTGTGCTGTATGTACATGCGCTTTTATGACTGACATTGAAAATTAAGCACTTCATAATGACCTATTTCATTTTTATGAATGTGTAATTTAGGGTAATAAAACTTGAAATTAAATTCACAGACCAGGTTCGGCTCAGCCATCGCCACTCTTCCTTGCAATCTTCTTTCTAGCGCCCTTCCTCAGTATTTCAGTTCCACGTGTTTTAAATGCATGAGGTCATCGCTCTCCTGGTATTGTCTGTTTTGTTCAAACTGTTTCTTTGTGGTGTGACTGAATGATAGAAGGCTCAGTGTAGTGAGTAAATGGTGAATTCCACAAAGGAGTGTTGAGCAGTCCCTGGGAGCAGGACTTACGATGGCCCCTTCAAATGGGCTTCTTGGGAATAAAATCATACAAGTTCAAATACGAAGAACTCATAAAACATTAGGAAGAAGCATGAATCTGAGACCTTGTCAGTCTTCCAGACATTAATGATTTGTAATCCTCAAAACCAGGACTATGAGAAATTCTATAAAACAAAGAAGAGAATATAGAAACAGAGAGACAGAGAGAGGGAGAAAGAAACGAGAGGAGAGGGAGGAAAGGAGAGAGGAGAGGAGAGGGAATAGAAGGAGAGAGGAAGGGGAGGAGAGAGGAGAGGAGAAGAGAGACGAGGAAGGAAGGAGAGGAGAGGAGAGGAGAGGAGGGGAGGGGAGGGGAGGGGAGGGGAGGGGAGGGGAGGGGAGAAGAAGAGAGGAGAAGGAGGAGAAGAGAGGGAAGGAGAGGGAGGAAGGGATGGGGAGGAAAGAGGAGGAGAGAGGAAGAGATGATAAAGCTCAACACAAGTGAAAAAGAAGATGGAAACAAACAGTTAAAAGGACAAGAACTTAAGAGGTAATTCATCCCTGAATAATCTTGAATTATTATAAAACTTTAAAGGTAAGATAATGGTGATGTGATTGTATTTTTAAGTATTAATTTGTAAGATCTGGGAACATGACTCAGAGGTAGAGTACTTGTATATTACCTGTTGAGGCCCTATGGTCAATCCCCAGTACAGTCAAAGTAAATAAGGAAATATGCAATAAATAAAAATATTTTATTGTTACAGTGTGAATATACTTTGAGCATCATCCCCAAAGGTTTATTTGTGGGAGTCTTGGTCCTCAATGTGGCTGTGTTAGTGGATGGTCGATCCTTAAGAAGTGGGCCTCAAAGAAAGGTGCTGGATTGTTTGGATAGTACCTTTGGGAGAAATTAATGCTGATCTCAAGAGGTGAGTTCAATCCTGAAGAAAGTGGATTGTTAGAAAAAGAAATTAAGTAGTAAAATAAATCAGTCAAATGCTTCTACAGGCTCTGGCTGCTTGTGTCATCATGTGACCTTTGCCTCCGATAGCCACTTCACCATTGTTGGGTTGTCCGCCATGAGAGTCTCACCAGAATCTCCGCCATGAGAGCCTCACCAGAGTCTCTACCATGAGAGCCCCACCAGAGTCTCTGCCACGAGAGCCCCACCAGAGTCCAAGCCATTGGGACAGAACAGTCTTAGATTTCCAGTCTCTAAACCTGAGTTAAATATTCTCTTTAAAAATAATCAATCTCAAGTGTTTTATTATAGCATCAGTAAACAAACTAGTTCGCTTGTTTAGAGCTACAGACTAAAAACTTTAAGAGCAAAATGACTTTGTTTCTCAGGTGCAAAGCAATATCAGAGGATCTACCTTTGCAGTCAATATGGAATAATAGGGGCTAGATTTAAGTAATTTAAAAATCTGAAATATATGAAGTAGGTTTGTTTTTTGTTTGTTTTTCAGTTTTTGGTTTTTTGGTTTTGTTTCTTCTAACACAGTGACAGGTTTTCTCCGAGGAGTGCAGGAGGAAAGAGATGAGTCCTTTGGTTGATACGAGTGACTGTGTTGAGAAAGCTGCCAGATGGTGATACAGGAAAGACTTAGCTTGGGTGAGAAAAAAAATGTAAGGAAAGGGTTGTTACCAGAGCAGAGTGCCAAAAATCATAATAAGTACTAATGGTATTTCAGATGATCTTAATGCAGAGTGGTTAGAGTAGCTGGAGTAATATAAAATCACAGACTATAAGACAGAATTTTCAGTTAAAGAAAAACGTTTAATCAAGATTAAAAGGGCTAGTTCATCATCAAGATGAAATAATTAAACACATGTTTCCCCAGTACCAAAGTATACAAAACCAAAAAACCTGACAAACTACAGGTAGAAACAGATAATTCAACAATGATAGAGAGGAGAATATCCCAAAAAGGAAATATACATAGAAAATTAAAAAGTATATTAAAGACCAGAAAAACACTGTCAACCAACTCAGCATAGCATCCTAATTCCACCCAGTAACCACTGACCACACATTCATGTCAAGTGCGCAAAGAACATGTATCAAAAGATCATCTGGGCCATAAGAGAAGTATTCAGAAACTCAAACACTTTCAATTAAATAGCATTTGCTCTCTGGCCATTGGATTCTACATTAGAGATCAGAAAGACAAAGTATTTCTAAATAACCAGTGAGGATTTAGAGCGCGGTTTTCTCTGAGTGAAGATGTCTAAGGAGCAACTGAGCCAGGACCGAGAGGGAGATGTTTAGCAAGCTAATGCCTATATTGGTAAAAAGGAAAGGTCTTGAATCAGTTGTGTTATTTCCTACTTTAAGAAGTAGAAAAATAACAGAAAATTAATCCAATGTAGATAGACCAAAGAAAAAAGTAAGATTAAATTATTAATCAATCAGATAGAAGATAGGGAAAGTATAGGGGAAAAATCGATGATACCAAACCAAAGTTTGTGATGTCAATAAGTTCCTAATCCTCTCAACAAAGTCAGTAAGCACAAAGGGAGGAGGTGATCAGCCAGTGTCCAGGAGGAGGAGGCGACACTGCCCCCAGACAGTAACATCTTACTGAGAGAACATAATGCCCAACGTTATACGTGTGACATGGACAATTCAGTGTGAATAAAAAATTCTTTGAAAGACAAAAAAGACCAATGTTTCCTGAAAAAAGAAATATGGCCCAAATAATCCTGTTTCTATCTAAAAAATTAAATTTGTAACTTAAAACATTCTGGGCCCAGACGACTCCCTTGGTAAAATCTATGATATACCGATAGCAGAAACAATTGTATGTAGAGCCTTCTAGGAAGTTCAGGAAACGAGATGTTTCTCAGCTTATTCTATGATGCTAGTGATACATGATAACAAAAGTAGATCATTTCTTTATAAGAAAAAAATCCACAGAAAACAGAAATCATTATGAGATCCAAGAAGACAATTAATGTTCAAATCCCCTACTTACACTTTCTAATTAACACCCAAGTCCCTTAGAGAGCCATGCCTGTCATATTTTATTGATATGATTTTTTAAGTCTCCCATATCTAGTGTCCCCTGAGTCCACTGAACCCAGGCTCCACACTTCACATGAAGGGATTATCCCAGAACACAAAGCTTGGCCCTCATGGCCCTCATGGCCCTCCTCTTCTTCAGTTAGGGTCTAAACTCCATGATCTAGCATGCCAATGTCCTCCTTCCTTGAGCCAGACACACAGGCCTATCTCTTGTCTCCTCAAACACAGAAGCCACGTGCAAACCTATGGTCTCTGAGCTCTGATGTCCATTTTCCTGTTCCTGAAGTTTTAATTTTGCCCCATCCATGCCACCTCATCCTCTTCTGATTGGTCACAGTCTATTAATTTAGATACCAGCTCTTCCATCAACTCTTTCCTACCACCCTCTCTGCAGCCTTCCAAATGCTCACAGAGATCATGGCACTATCAATAGGCAACATTTAGTGTAACCTACAACTGTATGCATATCATCTCACTAGATTATCACTTCTTTGAGCGGGGGGACCCTAGGTTGTTCATCAGGTTCTCTCAAACACTTAGAGCATTCTCTAAGATCCAAGGGATAACCAACAAGAACTTAACAACTGTGTAATAAGCTCCACACATTAAACATTTATTTTATCCAGACATTGTCATAAGAACTTTATGTGCTTCTTCCAATGCCCACCCTAAGAGTCTAGTCTCTACTTATTGAACAGTGGAGGAAACCAAGAAAGGAAAATGCTGTAACTCATCTAACATCACAGCAGAAACTCTGTGCAGCCAAAATTCAAACTCAAGTCAATGAGATTCTGGTCTAGGCTTATAGTCAATAGTTTACAGATGGCTGGATAGATGGGTGTTGAACGAATGGATGAATGATTTTAATAAATGGCTTTTAACAGCTCCTTACTATGTATCCATTCCATGTCACTGCCTCTTCAGCATGCAGGGCACATTGCACTAAGCAAAACAAACCCAAATCCATTCTAAAAGGGAGGACAGTCAACACATAAATATTTTTGCTGGTAAGTGTTGCAAATGCAGAAAGTCAAGTCTGAAAGACAAGGAGGCATCCCTTGTAAACAGGCTGGTCAGGGGAGGCATCACTGAGAAAATGTTTAAGTAAAAATCTGAAGGAGGAGCAGTGAACAAAAGCCTCTCACATATCATACAATGTCCCACAAGTGAGCATGTCACATAAATAACAAACGGTTTGTATTATGCTTACGCTGGAAGATAAACTGCATTTTATTTGTTAAATTTAGCAATTTTATACTCATGGCAAAGCTTGCTTGTAGGTCAGAGTAGGAAAACTGCTTTTTATTGCTAATTTTGGTCCATGGAGTTTTTGTTTTTTCTGAACGTCCCTCAAAGATGAGTTTACAGGGCACTGGCCCATTAGTATGCAGCCACAGTGGCGTTCTCCTTGGCAGGGAGGGCACTTTGCTCCACATAGATGTCTCCCATAAGCAGGAAAGATAATTTTGTAGTTCTTGACAGATGGGTCTTGCCCATGAGGGAAGGCATTTAGGATGATTCATTCCAAATAGCACATCAACAGACTTTGAAAGAGCTATTAAAAATGGGGACATGTTAGCTCTAATTTATGCTAAATAAAATAAGTAAAACAAGAGGCTATTAGGAAGAGGATGCAAGATACTTAACATTCGCAGACTTTGAAAGGCAGAAGAGGAGCGCGTAATTACTTGCTGGATTCTATAAGTTTGCTTTTCAATGAAGAGCTAATAGCACAGTGAATTGAACCTAAACTGTTGTCCATGCTTGAACAAAACCAGATAATCAAACAAGTGGGTGAGTTTCCTCTTATGAGCCACAAACCACTTGCCAATATTGCAGACTCTAAATCAAGTTGCTTCAATAAAGGCATCCCATAGTGATATGTCTTCCAAGTGCCTTCCTTTGGACTGGAACTGCAGCATAGTCCAGAATACGTGTCTAGCATGCAAGAGGTCATGGGTCTGGTCTCCAGAACCATCATCAGCTGACTTGCTTCAACCTGAGGGAAGCCATTCATGGACTTTAAAGCTGCTCCTTCAGCACCTAGGACTCCTCTAAGTCTCCTTTCATAGCATTGCAATATTATGTCTTTAATAACATCTATTAACCACCTGGTAATTATTTACGTATTCTCAACCCTCCATTGTCATAGTTAGGGTTTTATTACTGTAAAAAAAAAAAAACAAAAACAAAAACAAAAAAACACCATGACCATGGTAACTCTTAAAAGAAAGCATTTCATTTGGGCTTTTTTACATTCAGAGGTTGGTTTCTTATCATCATGGTGGGAAGCATGGGGGCATGCAGGTAGACATGGTGCTGGAAAGGAAGCTGAAGGTTCTATATCTGAATTGGCAGGCACCAGGAAGAGAGAGAGCCAGTGGGCCTGGCTTGGGCTTCTGAAACCCTAAAGCTCACTCCCAGTGACATGCTTCTTCCAACAAGGTCACCCCTCTCAATAGTGTCACCCCTAGGAGCCTGTGGGGGCCATTTTCATTCAAATTTAGACTGGAACTGTGTTAGTTGATCTTGTTTATTAACTTGACACACCTGGGAAGAAAGACCCTTAATTGAAGAATTACAATTGGCCTGTGGGCATGTCTATGAGGCATTTTCTTCAGTGGCAATTGGTGTAGGAGAGCCCAGGCCAGTGTGGGTGGTACCATCCTTAGGCAGATGGGACTGAGCTGTGAAGAAGGTAGCTAGATACGATCTGGGCAACCAGCCAGTAAACAATATTTCTCAATGATTTCTGTTCCCAGCTCCTGCCTTGACTTCCCTCATGATGAACTATATGCAGCCTATAAGATGAAAAAAACACTTTTCTTCCCAATCTTGTTAAAAAAAAACATGTGTATGAGTATTTTGCCTGCATGTATGTATGTGAACCAAGTCTGTGGCAGGTGCCAGGGGTAGGCCAGCAGAGGATGTGAAGCCTGGAATCCTGGGAACTGGAATTATGGTTAGGTGTAGGCTGCCCTGTGGATGCTGGAAAGCTAACTTGAATCCATTGCAAGGAAAGCATGTGTTCATAACCACGTCACCATCTCTCCAGGCCCACTCCCCCAAACTCGCGTCTGGTCATGGTGGTTTTCATAGCAACAGAAAGCAAACCAGAACAGAGATCGTGTTATTTATTCATTATCGCTTTGGGATCTAGCACAATTTGAATAAATAGATGGCGCTCATTAAACAGGAGCTGAATTAATGGCAAAGCCTTCAAGGGATTGTCAGACTCCTCAAGATGAGCCCACTATGGAGTCTGATCTAACTGAAGGAAATCAGACTCACGGCAGAGTCAAGAAAAACGATAAATTTCAATCCTTTCGATAATAAATTTGTGCAGCATTTCTTTTATAAGAGAAGAAGTTAGGAACCACTTTAGATTTTCAAACCGAAGTCTCGGGACCTGGTAGTTTATCTTCCAGGATCAAAGGAGTGAGAGGAGCCAATATGTACACCGAGTCCCAGACTTTTCCTTCTTGGCTATTGAGCCAACGACACAGAATCTGATAACAGAGATGATGATGCCCGGCGGAATATACGAGCTGGTCCTTTGTTAAAACCCATGCACTTGTTTTGGTCCTAAACCCATCTGTTAAAATAAGGTCGGCCTCCACATTGGCCCTTATCTTTTCTATTTCTGTCTCCATAAACTGGTCCAGACTAGAGAGTTATTCCTTCCACAGGAATATTAATATTCTCACAACTCACTAGGATTTCTCAGACTCGGCCATGTTAGTGTTATGGTTGGATAGATTCTTTTTATTGTATGATTAATTGTTTTTTGGTTTGATAGGGTCCTTGGCGGCTGTCTTACACACTGTCGGGTGTTGGGTAGCATTGGGGGGCTGTACCCACTCGATGGCAGTAGCACCCCTCGGTACCACTGTGACAAGTTATCATGTGTCTATGCATTAACAAGTGTCTCCTGAGAGTACACCTGCTTCAAAGAAGAATCATGGTCAACTTGCTGACTGGCAAAGACATTTTCACCCCGCTTCTAAATGCTCATAGGGACTGTGTCATTTGATTATCAGAAAAAATTCTAGGAGACAGGAATAGTTACTGTGCTCATTATAAAGTCATGGAAAGCCGAAGACTGTTGCAGGTCACACAGCCAGCATGGAGAGAAACCAGGCTTGTCATCATGGCTCTGTCCTTAAAGAAATACACAGATGGAAAGGGATGAAGTGGAATTTAATGAGCCGGAAGACAGGAGACGCTGAATGTTAACGGACTAATATGAAAACTTTATGGTTGCTCTCCAGCACAGGCCAGCTAGCGACAGCAAGGAATTCCTCCAAGGACTTTGTTCAGGAGGCAACACTAGGGCAGTCAAAGCCAGTCTGTCTCGTTTCTGCTGCAGTGCTTGCCAGCAATCCGCAGGCTGTGTGCTTCGGTGACTAAGAGAAATATGAGCAAGAAGGGGAAAGCCAAGTTTGAATTGCTGTTGTTATTCTTTGTTCTTTAATATTTAGACACGGTGAACTCACACATGGCGGATCTGTTGCCTGAATGCCAGATTTCAGTCTTGGGTGTCGGAATTAACAATGTGGTGCCAAGTTTTTGTGACTATAAAAGTCTGTGATCCACCCCGGGGCCTTCTGTGTCTAGAAAACTCAGAGGAAGACTTCATCCCAAGCAAGAAGAAGTGTGGAACCTCTAATGTGAGGCCAGGCTACCTTCTGAGTGGTCCACATCTATCTCTGGGATTGAAAGCTAATGTCAATAATGTTAGGAGACAGCTTAGATCTGGGAGTTGCGGGGCGGGGAGGTGTGTGGCGCTAATGGGAAAATCACCATGAGAGCATCTCATGGTTAGAAAAAGGATGATTATAAAAAGCTAGACCTGTGGGTTGCAGCTGTGGTTCGAGGGTCTGTCCCAGAAGAGAGGGAGACAGAGCTTCTGACAAAACAGCACTGGCAAATTTTCCACTCTGAATCAGAAGCCAGGACTTGAAAGCTATGAACGCTAACAGGTATTTGGCTTGGGAAAAACTGAGATACGTATAGGAATATCATCAAGATATCAAGACAAACAAAGATATCCATAAATGGTGAGTCTTTCAGATGCAGGGATAGCATGACACAGCATGCGAAAACCAGAGTGTGGAAGGGGAAATATCCAATCCCAGCTCTTTCTCACCATCCCATCACACCTGTGAGAGGGTTCATAGTCCATAGAAAGCTGATGGCTAATGATAGCACCACAGAAAACTTCCTTGCCATCCATCACATTGGCAAAGACTTATTTAATAGTTTCCTTTACTTAGTGCATTGTATCTCATGAAAAACAAACAAAAAATCACAAGGCAAAAAAGCACATTTTGAAGAAACAAAGAATGCGAACTAGGCTTAGATATGGCGGGGATGTTGGGATGGTCAAAGTAAATTATAGCCAACATTCAAGAATACATAGGCAGCATAAGCAGAGAGCTAGAAACTCTGAAAAGGGAGAGGAAGAAATGAAGCTCACTGAGAATAATGTAACATTGCTAGATGGCAGTGGCGCACACCTTTAATCCCAGCACTCGGGAGGCAGAGGAGGTGGATCTCTGTGAGTTCAAGACCAACCTGGTCTACAGAGTGAGTTCCAGGACAGCCATGGCTATGCAGAGAAACCTGATCATGAGAAACAAAAACAAACAAACAAACAAACAAACAAACAAAAACCCAAAACAAAAAGCATTGTAACAGAAATGGGGACCATTTTCACGGTCACACTAGAACATCTAAGCCTACGTCCTTGGGTTCTTGGTCAATTTAGCAGTGTAAGGTATGAGTTCCTCCCCATGGAGTGGGCCTTAAACCCAATCAAAAAGTGGTTGGTTACTCCCAAAACATTTGTGCTGGAGAGACAACTCATCTTGTGAACACTTTTCTCCACCACATTCTGTCCCCTAAGGTGGTTACAAGGTTCCACCCAAATTCACAGCTGACTCCAGCTCTTGATAGGAAATGGCAAAGTTCTGGAAATGAACGTGAAATGAAAAATATCATCATGATCAGTTTTTGGAAAAATCTACTTTATTGCACAAGCAAACCTAAAAGAAATGTACAAAGACTATAAACAGGTGTCTCAAGCCAGTTGGGCTTCCATGTTACATGTAGTAACACTCAGTTCCCACAGAAAGGCAAATCAGAATTATGAGGTCCTGATAACATCTGCATAGTTGGCAAAATAAAAAACAATGCTGGGTAATATTAAACATTATCAGATTTTGGAGAAAACCGTAAACATCATGCTGGTATAGTGAACTACAATCTATGGGAAGGCAATATAGAATAACTGAGTGAAACTATGTGCATGCCTACAACCCAACATTTTCTTCACAATATCTGTAATAAAAAACTTCTACCAGGTCCCCAAGGAGGGTGTCCATTCAAGACTGTTATGTACTATGAAAAAAATGTGAATAGGGAAATTCCCACCAATAAATGACTAAATTGACAGAGATCAACGTAAGCAAATATAAAATGCTATAGAGCATCTTAATACATACAAACCTGGAGAAGAGTGAAGGAGAAGAGAAGGAGGAAGAAGCGGGGTCTGGTGTGACGTAATCTTTACATTGAGAGCACAGAGAAGAGAACTCACACGGTGGAGTGAATTTGAGTCAGGAACCGAGGAGAAAGATGACAGTTGAAGTTGATTTCTAGAATAAAACAGGCCTGGGAAAGCCTGCTATGGAGCCACCTTGAATGGCTCTTCTAGATGAATCTTAAGAGGCTACGATGCAGCCAGGTGAGTCTTCTGGTGGCTTCATAATTTCAGGATGTGTTTAACTCTGATTCTCAGTCTGCAAGCAACAGAAGTCAACTGACAGACAGAAACGAACTGAATCACATTGTGATGTGTGTCAGGAGTGGCAACTGGAAAGAAAAGAGGCCAATGGCTTCTTCTTCCTTCTTCATTCATCAGTTAGGGTTTCAGGCAAGAGGTATCCAGTGGATTCAGAGGGTAGCAGATCATTGTCTTAATCAACAGCCCCACCAGCTTGCTATTGGATGGAGAAAGGCCGTTCCTTAAAAGCAACGCAGGGATCTGTTGTGAAGAGACAGAATGTGTGGTAGACAGTTAGACAGCATCAGTGTCTTCCTTTGTCCAGGCCGAATGGAAAGAGGAGAAGGATGTGGGAGCAAGACAGGCTGTGGATGCAAGTTCCGGTGGGGCTTCGTTCTAACTG
Source organism: Chionomys nivalis (assembly GCF_950005125.1). Taxonomy (NCBI): domain Eukaryota; kingdom Metazoa; phylum Chordata; class Mammalia; order Rodentia; family Cricetidae; genus Chionomys; species Chionomys nivalis. The sequence continues at coordinate 145,782,472 of NC_080086.1, forward strand.
CGTCCATTACCTTGCTCAGGTTTCTTAACCACTCAGATGTATAATCAATCGCCTTTGAGGATTTGGCTCTCTGTAGCAAACTGGCTTTTCCATTGCTCTGTTTCCTGGCCTGCCGCAGAGGGTCTGATGTGAGCATACAAATGGCTGGAGAGTGTGGCAACAGGCAGAAAAGACTCTGTTACATGGGCCTTCACCAGGAGGACTTGCAGAAATATTTGAAAGCGAATCTCTCAGAGGGTCACTTACAGGGTAACACTCTGGGGAGATCGTCTGTGGCTGTGTGATGGAGCAAGCGGAGCATCCCTCTGGAACTTGTTCTCCAGCATAAGCCCTTGGAACTTCCTGTAGCAGAGCCTCCATCAGCATCTCTGCACCCAGATGCAATCTCCAACCTCCTTTGACTGTACTTAGAAATACTGGATTTTTTAAAACTATAAAAAGCACATAGATGGTGAGATTTAACTTTAATGTTTAAAATTAAACCTACTCATTTAACAGGGCTCCCAAATGACCCCCATTGTCCTTGACACCTTCTCTCTCTCCCGCTCAGTGCAAAGGGATCTGTTTCTGTGAGGCTTGGGCTAAGTCAGACACAATGTGCTCTACTTGGGACCAGAAATAAGTCGATCAACCAGCGGCAGCCCCTTGGTAGATAAGCATTTCTAGAGTTCCGTGGCTGCTACTTTTAAATGTGCGTGGCCCCGGGATTAACAGAAGGTCAGCTGGCTAATCCACCATGACAGGCATGTCCCCATGGCCCTGGCGTTTGTTATCTCTTCCACCCTTACTTCGAAGAAGCATTAGCTAAAGTGCCCATTTATTACGTTGTCACTTGGTAGATGTGTTACACCCCGGAGTTACTCATTGTTCCAAATGGGAGGAATGGTGAGAGGCATAAAAAACATGAATGCTGGGAAGATATTAGGGGTTCATATCCAAAGGAGGCATCCGAAAAAGCACGAAGAGTCAGTAGTCATAAGCAGGGGGTAGGCATTTAGGGTGGGAGGAAGGCCAAGGACAAGAGAATTTCTCACTCTGAGAATTTTCGTGCATATATCATTGGGTTAACCTTGGACTTCTGACAGTAGTTTTCATTTGGATAAAATTTTACAGAAGCGAAGCTTTCTAAAATTTCTCTAAGAAATTAGCTCACCACATATCCTGGAAAACTTTGACTAAAATGATACTTTGAGGAGTTTTAAAGTAACTTGTAGAATTGAGTTTGACATAAGTTTCTTCTTTTCTGAGTAGCATTTTGCTTATTCTGAGTGCCCCCACAACTTCTAAAATAGAAATTAAAACCAGCCACAGCCAGGAACATGGGCTCATTTGTACAGCAGACTATACAAACACAATGAAAATGGTAAATAAAATGTTCACTAACACACAGCTGGAGGAGGAACAGTATCAGAATAAAGCAGGGGCGGAAACATCGCTATGTCCCCTGATGTATAGGCTTAAAGACTTTGGAAACAAAAGTCTAAAGGGATAGATTACCATCCCTCTCAGATGGTTCCGAGCCATTTTTGAAGTTTGCCATGTTTTTGTAGAGACAGAGCTTAACGCCATGAAAAAACCTTTGTATATTATATATGTAGTATAATAAAATTTCAATTTCGTAAGACAGAAAAATGTATAAAGTTCTTGGACTATAGAGTGGAAAATGAGAGACACCCATTGCTAACATTAGAGTCTTAATGCATAAGAGAATATGGGGTTTTAATTTCCTTTCTGCCCATGCCTTAGCTCTCCAAACTACTCTAATGGAAATACGTTGCAGTTATATCTCGGAAAAGTCTTATTTTTCCTGACAGTGTTATATTGGTATGGATCCCAAGGAAAGCCTAACTCACAGTGACTTGTACAGAAAAAGTGTCAACAGGGGCAGGAAGAGGGTGACCTGGAGACTATGGAACAGAGAAGAGAAAGAATCCTTCAGAGTCAGAGCTGGTTATGAATGAGAGAGGGGCCTTCCAGATAAGGCCAGAAGACAGCCTCCAGCCCCAAGTGAGTACTCAAAATGTCATCTTTAAAACTCCAATATTTGAAGAAACTATCTCATAAGAAGGTGAGACCACGAGCTTCAATGGGATCTCCTGCTGTCTTTTCCTTGCTGCTTGTGTGTTTCCTGGGAGAGCACTGCAGGCCCCTACAGGAGGAAGGAGCCGAACACTTCTCTACCCCTAGCAGAGCAGGCCACAGCAAGCACTCTCTGGCTCCCTGTCCTGATGCCAGGTCTGTGTCGTGGGTTGGGGGAAAGGGAAGTGTGGACCCACCCCTCCCTTTTGCTCTTAGGTTGCATCAAGTGATTGCTTCTTACTGGAGAAACGGGGTCCCCTGCTTCCAGCAGTTGGCACAGAGGAGCTGAACCCGGTGGCGGAAACATGGGAGACAAGAGGAATGGACTCCTCTGCAGGGGAGGGCTCTCTGGGAAGCAGGGTTCTGAGAAGTGGGGTTCTAGACCGTGAGACAGCTCACGGTGAAGAGCGAAGTGCAGGGTTTTCTGATCACGCCTTGACCAGCTGTAGTTGAGATTAGATGATTATGAGTTGATACGGTTGAAAGGATGATTTCTCTGAATGATGTTTCTGAAATGCAGAGGTCAAATAGATGGCAATATTCAGAGTGCAGAGGCACTTTGAACATGTTAGTTTACTGTTTTAGCTAGCACAGCCTCCTTGTGAGGCATTTATAGTCAAAGGTAAGCATTTCGCTTAGCATTGTGCTATTGGAAAATGCTAGATCAGAGTTTGCTTGCAAATCAAAAGCTTTGCGTTCAACTGGACTCTTGTTTGGAAAACTAACTGAACTTATGTAGTCTCCCCACAGTGACCTGAGCCCTTCCACATCAACTGTTAATCAAGAAAATGTCCCACAGTTGGAACTACGGCAATTCGATTGATGGAGGTGGGTCTTGTATTTATCTGTTGCTTTCATTGGTTAATTAATAAAGAAAACTGCTTGCCCCTGATAGGACAGAAAATTAGGTAGGGGGAGTAGACTGAACAGAATGCTGGGAGAAAGAAGCCGAGTCAGTGAGTCGCCATGATTCTCTCACTCCAGACAGATGCAGGTTAAGATCTTTCCTGGTAAGCCAGCTCGTGGTGCTACACAGAATATTAGAAATGGGTTAGATCAATATGTAAGAGCTAGCCAATAAGAGGTTATAACTAATGGGCCAGGCAGTGTTTAAAAGAATACAGTTTCTGTGTAATTATTTCTGGTAAAGATAGCCCTGCGGGCAGCCAGGTGCCAGGAACGTAGTCCGGCTGCTCTTATTACTACATTCAATAGAGGTAGTTTTTCAGTTGAGGGCTCCCTCTTTCTAGGGAACCCTAGTTTGTAACAAACTGACAAAAACCTCTAACCTGTACAACCTTGACTATGAGTAAAGATTCATTTTCTATTGACTGCATCTATCTGTTTCCGAAAGTGAGTGTTTCTTGTCAAATAAATGAGGGCCAATCTAAAGCACAGGCTCTGGAGGCCTGTGTCCTTGAGTACCTGGCCTGTTGACAGAGATCTCTGAGCATGCTTCTCTTCTGGCATGCCACCCCGTGAGTGGAAGCCTGAGTCTACTTTCGGCCATGTCTCTCATAGAAACATGCAAGGGGAGACCCTTGGTCACAACTGACGGCTCCAGGGACCACTTCCTGCTCTGTGTCAGTGTTTGTGTGGCTAAGTAGGAAGGGTTTGGAGGGTTTCCATGCATTCCTTTCGCTAGGGCTATCCTATTTGGAAGGTGAGATGTAATTATCTTGAGCAAGGAACTCTGTGAAAGGGGGAAGCCGTGCTCACCTGGTAGCTTATTAAGAACAGATTGTGGGGGGGTGAAGAAATGGTTCAGCAAGTAAGAGCTATTGTTGCTCTTGCAGAGGACCTGAGTTTGGCTCTAAACATTTACATGGTAGCTTGCCTTTATCCATACTACAGTTTAAGGGCATCTGACACTCTCTTCAGAACTTCAAGGGCACCGGGCATGTATATAGTGTACATATGTGTATGCACATAAGCTACAATAAAGAAGTACAACAATGACAACAATAATAATAATAATAATAATAATAATAATAATAATAATAATAAGAAGAAGAAGAAGAAGAAGAAGAAGAAGAAGAAGAAGAAGAAAAAAGAGGAGGAGGAGGAAGAGCAGGAGAACGAGGAGGAAATGAGGAAGAAGAGGAGGTAGAGGAGAAGAAGGAGGAGGAGGAAGATGAGGAGGAAGATGAGGAAGAAGAGGAGGTAGAGGAGAAGAAGGAAGAGGAAGAAGATCTGGCTTTTCCACGAACTTTGTCCCTCTGTTGTTAAGATGAATATGACAGGGATATTCCCCCTATCCTACTGGCTGTTAGGCTGGGAACCGAATCAAGGACTTTACACGTGTTATCTCGAACTCTCAGGACAGTTCCATAAAATAGCTGTCATCAACATGCTAGTTTCACGTTGAGGAAGGGGCTCAGAGATGATTAGGAGCTCCCCACAGCCATCCACTAAGTGGTAGTGATACGGATGGGAACGGGGTCCCTGAGAACTGAGCCAGCATCTGACTCCGTGCACACACGCCCTTCTCGCATGCCAAGGACAATATAACTCTCCTATCACATGGAGATGGCCAGAGGCAGGAGCAAGGGAGCTTCACTTTGCCGAGGATATGCGTCTCCCCCAGTTCAGCTGTTATCACTCATGCAGCACAGTCATGGGCCATCACGCTGACTCCTAGGGAGCCAGGCAGATCCTGGTTGAGCATGTTATTTTCCAGAGAGGATGGTGTTCCAGTTTGCCCAGCGAAGCACAGCTTATATTTATGGCCCTTCTCTCCGGGGTGTATCACTGAAGAGCAGAAAAGCCAAGTTCCATTCTCCCAGGATTTGCTCAGGACTGCTCAGCACCTCTCTCACTGAATAGACCCTCACACCAGAGGCAGAGAGACTGGTGCTCAAAAAATCAGACACCTGAGGCCAGGCCAATGCCCACGCTAACCACTAATCACCCTTCACAGCGAGGTCCCTTGTGAATTCAGTCCTCCCAGGCCAGATAACCACGTGGGAGAGTCACTAAAATCTATGGGTGCGGAGGTAAGGGGACAAAGCACCTGGAGCTACGACCTTCACATGTTAGCACTGCCTCTACCCCAAAGACCGCCTTCTCTGGCACCAAGCGCCCACCCTTGTGACTGACTCTTTCCCATGTCAGATATCAGTTGACTGTGCCATTTCCAGGTAATCTGACAAAGGAAGGCATTGTGCTGTGACCATGATGGGACAAACCTAGTGAAGCCCTTGTGTGTTTGCAAAACTATTTCCATCTCTAGCTCCTGAGCAGAGAGCAATATCCGCATGCAGAGGTTACGCTGTCAGCTGTTGTCACACCCTAGGAGAAACGTGCCTGGGGCCCCGAGGGATGCCCTCAGCTTTGTGGGCGTGCAGAAGCAGAAACCTAGCCCTCGCCTGTAGTCAGCATGTACTTGGGGACACACACCCATGGAACTGTACCCACAAATTGTCTACCACATGTTTAAATGGAACTGACAAACTAACTCTTTTTTTTGATTCTCCCTATTCTGGATATTTATATCTGTATATGTTTTTCTTTTCTCTCCATGTAAGCTCTGCACATTTGTTTTTTAAAAACTTTAAATTTGTCACAAACAAAATTTTCCAGAAAGACATGACTGAAACCAATGGCATGGTTTAACTTCTGGTTAGATCCATGTGTGCCTAAAGACAAAGAGAAATGTGCGTTGGCAGGACCGTCATGGTAACTCAGATAAAACAGACCTGATTCTGTTCTGAAAGGGATTAGAATTTTTCTTAGGGTAAGAATTTTCCAGATTGGCACTAAGCTTCTTTCTCATTCTCTACTGTGTTTGCACAAATGATTTTCAAAAGGGATTGGTTGCTTTCTTCTCTGGGAGGTGGATGCCATGGGAGGGTGCAGAGGAGGAGAAGAAGGAGAAAAACAACTGATTTCATTCCCACAGCTGGGACCGCATCCAGCTGCAGTCCCCACGCAGGCTTTGTTTCTATCTCTTAAACCATTCCAGATCTTCACCTTGGCCTGGCAATTCGATAAACTGAGACAAATGAGCCGCTTGGCCCCATGGTGCTTTCATCGCACAGGCCGCGGAACAAACTGCAAACGCCTTCTCGCCCAACAATAACCACATGGCAGATGGAAAGGCCATCCATTCCCCTGCGTTGGCCGGCCCAGTGATTGAACTGTCTTCCCTTGGAAGCACATGGCTCCTCTCAGTCACTGGCCATTCAGTGCAGAAATGGGGTTTTAAGCTTGGCACAGCCTCTCCAGAGCCTGCCTCATTCAGGGACCACGCTTCCTTCCACAAGCACCATTATTGGTGTAATCATTCTTTCAAATGGACCCCTGGAGGTTTGTGCCTTCCCTGGATACTGTGCATTTTCTCTGATGGGCTTTAAAAATAAACAACAGAAAGTTCCCAAGGTTAAGCAATACTCGGCGTTGGCAGTATTGTCAAGAAGAGCCAAACGTCATAGATAGCAAGCAGAATGGGGCAGCCAAGGGGGACGTGGGGACCAGAAGGCATTATTAATGGGTACAATTCAATTTCAGATGACAGAATATTCTGGAGCTACCCAGTCGTGGATGTGCTGGGTGGCACCGAGCATCATACTTAAATATGATTAAAACAATAAATTTATATGATACATATTTTATCACAACAACAACAAAAAAAGTAGATAAAGGGAAAAGAAAGAATGCCAAGTCCCCCGAGCACGGGTCACCACTATGTGACACTTTATAACGGTTTCTACTGTCAGGGCATGTGTTATCAGACTGTCCCTGCTCAGTGGCTGCTGGGACCACTTTTTAAAAGTCAAGTCAGGAACACAGAGTTGGGACACTGAAGCCGTGTGGAGTCTAAGTGAAGAAGAGAGGCGCTCTGGTGAGTGGTCAGCTGCTTCAGCAGGAAGTGAGATCTTTCCAAGAATCCAGCCCTGGGAAACCCCAGCCTTGGGGCTGTCTTGAAATGTACTTGGAGAGCTGGGAGTCTCCCTAGACCTTCAGGTCTTCCCCCGTGACCCGGGGTGCCTTGCCTCCAGTGCTTTCTCAGGCTATGTACGTATTGGCTGTATCTGTATGCGATGGCCCAGTTAGTAGACCCTGAACCATATTGTCAAACAATCAAATAGAAACATCCTCAAGTGAGAAGTGATATTAGGATTTTATTTATTTCATACACATGTGCTTGCTTTACTGGTTTGTTTCTTTTTAGTAATCTACAAAACCACTCATCAGGATATTCTAGCAAAGAGATGGAGCTGACAAGGAGGAAAATAGAGGTCTTTACAAAGATACCCCAAAATACCTCAGAACAAATGTTCTTTAAAACAAATCCCCTTTTTAAAAAATGCTGTTATATTTCATGCAAGCCCTGAGGATCTGGGCTCAGCACAGTGAGTGCTCCAAATGGAAGACAAAGGAAGATGGAGCTGTGAAGACAGAGAGGAGATTGCTGCTAACGCTGCTCCCACCTTCGGCTAGTGCATTAGTCCCACAGTTAACAGATGCTGGTACCTGCGCCTGCTCATTGCAATCTCATTTAAAAGAGTGCGACCTGGTGGGGGGGCAGCTGCTGCTCAGAACCATTTCTTTATTGCTTGTCGGGAGAACACCGTTTTCAAATTATTAATTTTAAAAGCTAAAAATCGCCACAAGCGGATTTGGAGCAGGAACATCCTAAGAGACACAATAGCTGAGGGGAGGCTTTGCTAAAGATTATGAGAATCTTGGAAAGATTCGGGATCCACGGGACAAACGAGACTTTATAGAATTGACGGTGCTCTCAGCCATCAGACTGTATACATGAAAGACACCTGAATGTGAGTATGCACCAAAAAATGGGTATTTGGGGTTTGCACTTGTCAATATTCAAACCTCTAACCTTCCAAACCCTGAGCCACAATTCCAAAGGTTTTCTCCTTCCACCCTCCATGCAGAGGACTTTCTCATACTAACCCACCTGGGCCGCTGCAATCTTGCCCCACTCCGACCTGTGCATCAGCAAACAATTCTTGGCCTTCAGTTTATAGTACCCTTCTTCTCATTACACCCAAAATAAAAGTAGCTAAGAAGAAGAGAAGCCCTCACAGTGAACACCTGGGAAGAATTAAGTAAGATCCTAACTGGAACTTGCTTTGTTCTTTGGTCTTTTATCCCAGGCTGGCCTTGAACTCACCATGTCGCTGACAGTGACTTTAAACCCATAATCATCCTACCTTCATCTCCCATGTGGGGATTATAGGCCTCTGTCGCTACACCTAGCTTTAACAGGAACTTTAAACAAAAGAGATCCTTTTAAGTAACTAAGTCTGTCTTCCCAAGGAAGCCACATCTGCCAGTCTTGGTAAGAAAAGAAAAAAAAAGTCATTTATTTCATGAATGGTTTAGTACCTCACTTGCCTCTAAAGTCCTCATGTGCTCCAAGAAAATAGATGGACTTTCTTTAAAGAAAGAAATGAGATGACAATTTAGATGGTGTCATTGACTGACCTCCAGGTGAGATCAAGAATTGATTGCCAAACATTATTTGATAGGTGCACAACGAGTGGCCGGGAAAGAAAGAAAATCAAATGAGAAGCCCTAATGGTGTCTCGCCCTGGCCAAGATGAAGTGGAGAAGAGAGTGCACAGCTGGCCTCACCCAGGGCCTGTGCCGTCTTTCAATTTCCATTAAGCCACTGAGCGAGATAAGGAACACCCAGAGATCTTTAAAAATATATATTCTGCAGCGCGTATATCAGGGTAGCTGCGCCCTGCAGAAAGCCATTGAGCAGTGAGCAGACGCTTCACCTGCACGCAGTTTTCTCGAATCCCTGTCTCCGTCTTTAGTCTTGTTAATGCTTTCTGATCATTTGTGGTTTAGGCTATTTTAACTTCCTATTCTCAATTCTGTCTTTAAGGTCTTAAGGTCCACTTAGACCAGAGCCTCTTTTTAGAGTAAGCCCCGAACCCCTTGAGGTGGAAAAATGACCCCAAAGCACCAGGGCATTTTGTTACCTTAAAAAGTTTTCTAGGCTAAAGAGAGCAAAAAGAAGTTCTAAAGCGGAAGTGGTCGTACCCGTGTGTATATGTGCACTGCTGCACATGCGCATGCATGTGTGTGTGCATGTGTTCGCGTGTGCATGCGTTTGTGTGTGCATCCATTCGTGTGTGCATGCATGTGTGTGTGCATGCATTCGTGTATGTGTGGGTGTGTGTGTCTTGGGTTTGTGTTTATGGGTGTGAGCAAGAACGAGTATATAAAAGACCATTCCAAATATTCATCATCTAACGATACCCAGCTCTAGGAGCTTCCAATTACTTCTCAAACTATACATAGGAAGGGTGATGATTCAGGCTAAGATGACAAGGACAAAGCTGGCTATCCGTCACAGGAGCCTTAAACACAGGTCATCTTGTGATGTGTTCATAGTTGACCTGTGACCTTGAGCCAGAGTTTTTGCCTCAGGTTCAGCCTGAGTTTCCTGAGCTGTTAGTTGCCATTTTTAAATGTCTGGTCTTTATCATCTCTGACCTGAACATTTGTTTTTGTAGTTGCTACCTATGCTGTTTCTTTTAATTTTTTTTTTTTTTACTTTTTGAGATCATAATTAATACAGTTTCTGTGTGGTTATTTCAGGAGTCTGGGCAGCTGGGAAACAAGCAAGCAGCTTCCTACTACACTGGACTCCACAGCTCTGTGTTATGATTGGTTACTGATGTTTCCTAATAACTCTTTTCTTTTCTTTCTTCTTATTCTTTCTTCTTTCTTTCTTTCTTTCTTTCTTTCTTTCTTTCTTTCTTTCTTCCTTCCTTCCTGCCTCCCTCCCTCCCTCCCTCCCTCCCTCCCTCCCTCCCTCCCTCCCTCCCTCCCTCTCTCTCTCTCTCTTTCTTTCTTTCTTTCTTTCTTTCTTTCTTTCTTTCTTTCGTTTTTCGAGACAACATTTCTCTGTGTGGCTTTGGAGCCTGTCCTGGCACTTGCTCTGTAGAACAGGCTGGTCTCACACTTACAGAGATACACCTACTCTGCCTCCCAAGTGCTGGGATTAAAGGTGTGTGTCATCACTGCCTGGCCTTGCCTGGTGTTTCTTAATAATTTAAAACTGTTGTTAAAATATACTCATATCATTTTCCCCTTCCCTATCCAATCCCTCCTATGTCCTATCTCTTAAGCCATTCATTCCTAGGCCCCCCTTATTCCTTCCCAAATTCATGGCCTCTTTTTCTTTGAGATATATATCTATCTCAAGCTATAAATATATATAGCTTCTTTCTTCACTTATAGTCCAGAAGTTCATGAGTTTATATATGAAGCAACTAGAAAATTTTAATGAGAGCCTTTGAACCCAATCAGTGCTCATGTTGGACAATCTGGCTATTTGGGTTTGGGGGGGGGGTGTCTGCACAAACCATGTTGTTGGTGGAAACAGGTGTAACAGTCCCCTCTGAATATGGCTCCTAGAACTAGACACTCTGGGCTCAGAGAACGTGGCTTGGGGTGGGCCAACAATCTACTTCTTAATAGTGCCAAATCTGGGTTTTCTGTTCCTCAGAGGATTCTGGACACTCCTAGCCTGCAGATGGCTTCCTTATAGTAATATATTCTTGGTCAATGAAATTCGGTTGTTCACAGTCAACTTCTCTCTAGGTCTCCAAAAAAAACCCTTTGCTACTTGAATTTAGAATGTGTTTGATTTTATGTATTTATGTTGATAGAACTATTAAAATTAATTTCTGGAAAAGTATTTATTATTGCTTACATTCATTAAGATTAAAAGGCTCCAGTAAGATTCAGTTCCTTAAAACTATAGCTTGTAGCTTCATATATATGAAAGATTTAATTCACTTAACAAATGACATTAGCTGGGTAGTGGTGGCACAGGCCTTGAATTCCAGCACTTGAGAAGCTGAGACAAGTGGATCTCTGTGAGTTCAAGGCCAGTCTGGTCTACAAAGAGAGTTCCAGGACAACCAGGGTTACACAGGGGAAAAAATTATATTAGTGGATCTGTGATTCTTATTAGAATAAAGTAATCACTGGATTTCATAAATGTTACCTTATAAACAAACCAAAGTACTTCAGTACCTTGTTAGCCCTGAGTGGCCATTTTCTGGTATTCCAGCAAGTCCGGTCAGGGTGGTGTGCCTCTGGTTCGCACGCCATTCCCCAATTAGAAGACCACATCACTCACCTGGGTACCTGCTAGAAATTCAGATTCCCCAGACCTACAGGTCCGGAGCTGCAGGATCTCCACACACAGGACAACACCATATTCAAGAGGGACCCCAAGGCGGGCCCATTATCGATGATGTGGCAGATGCCAGAGGCCTCCAACCAGACCAGCGACTCCTGTGACCCTTGGCCTTGAATGCTTGCAAGTGGGGTGAAAGGGCAAAGGGCAAACTGACTCTTCCTGTCACACAACAGCTTCCAGGATGAGAGTTTTCTCCTTGTTTTCCCTTTCTTTTTCTTTTTTTGTTGTTGTTTTGGTTTTTGTTTGGTTTGGTTTTTGGCCTTTCTTTTAAAACTTGTTTTGTGGCTGGGCGGTGGTGGCGCACGCCTTTAATCCCAGCACTCGGGAGGCAGAGGCAGGCGGATCTCTGTGAGTTCGAGGCCAGCCTGGTCTACAGAGCTAGTTCCAGGACAGGCTACAAAACCACAGAGAAACCCTGTCTCAAAAAACCAAAAAAAAAAAAAAAAAACCAAAAAAAAAAAACAAAACAAAACAAAAAAAAACTTGTTTTGTTTTGGGAGAGGTTGCAAGGGCAGAGGGTAGATGCAGGGGGTGGGGATAGGAAGAAGAAAAAGTAGTCCGTCATTTGGAATAGTGTAAAGGCCTCTGCTGTCAGGGACGTTTCTTCCGTATTTATGTGCTTCCCAAACTCTGTGTCAGGCTGCATTACTGTGTGAGCTGTGCTGTTCTCGCCACTGCTGTACCATGACCTCCACCAAAGCCCACATAAAGACGCAGCTTCATGAGGACCGAAGAAAAAACACCTTGGAAAATAAAATGTAAGTTATACTTTAAAAAAAAAAAATCAGATTCTCAAGCCTGGTCTATTGACTGAGAATACCCTGAGAACCTGCATTAGTGACATGTTCCCTAGAGACTTCTTACATGTGGGACAGCTTAAGCATTTTATTCAGACACAATGCAATCCCCTGACACCAAACACTGTGTGAGTCTATGCCTTTAAATTAATAGACTCTCTATTTGAAACGAACTGTGTATGCTTCTACTGGCCCTCAGCACCACCACATAATTTCCTTCCCAATGGAAAACAGGGTTATTTTTTTCTCTCCATGTTTCAACATTCTAGAAATATTATATACCAACTTGGATAATATAATTTGTTACCTCATAAAGGCATAATATAAAAGCACTGAGTTGAGGGTAGAAGAGAGGGGATTGCGTCCCAGCCCTGGGCTGACTTACTAGCGCTACAGTTGTTGTAAATATCTTTTTAATATCGTTTTCAGAAAATGTCTTATTCCTTAGGAAAATGGAACAGGAACTGAGCGCTCCCAGTTTGCAGAGAATTACGGAGTCAGGGGTTAGAGCAGTGACCCAGAAGCAGATTGGATCCACGTTCTGGATCAACTGTGGCCCAGCAGGAGTAAACTAAACCCGTGGCCCAACTCCGTCTACGTCAGCCTCCTTGTTGGTAACTGAGCCACCCCCACCACAGAGAGACTTGGAGTGCAGGGACTGAGTTCACATGTCTGAATTGCACAGAACAAGGCCTGGGACCTCATGCTGGGGAAATTAAAGCAAGACTCCAAGCATGACAAGTGTCCTATAAAAGTCTAACCAAATATAAGGAATCAAGAAAAACCGTTATTAATAACCCCACTCGAAAGCCCCCCAAAGGCGCAGAGCTGTTGGAAAGTCTCTGAAGTCACAACAGAGCGCTTTGGAGTCCATTCTCCGAGCCATCAATTATCCTTTCTGCTGTCATAATTAATTCCTATTGTTACACTTAATAATGGCCAGCAGCATCATCTCGGGGATTGTTGCTTCTATTAAGCCGTTTCATTGCTCTCAAACAGGCTATGGGAGTGTACGTAATTGACTTGTGAAAATTACTCAATTTGCCAAAGAAAATCATCCAACCTGTAAGAGAACTGGGTCACAGAAAAGCCACACTAACTGAATCATGAGGCTTCACACTTCCTTTCCTCTCTTACGGAGTTCTTTATATATCAATCAGCTGAATAGACAAGAAAGATGTAATTCAATTTCCTCTGGAATTTGGAGGCTGCCTCATTTATAAAGATGCCCTCACATTTTCTAAAGCAGAATCACGACACCTAGACCCTAGGATCACTGAAGACTCTGAGAGGCTGGAGACAGAGGGCCCCAGAGGTGGGCAAACAGTCGACAGGCAGTGTCTGCTCATCTGGGCAAGCCTGGGCTGGAGATGGTCTTATACCAGCAGGGACCATGATGGTCTGCTTCTGCGCCTTTATCCCATCTCCTCCTCCATCAACAGAAGAAATGGAGACTCGGGAGAAAGTTTTCTAGAGAGAGAGAGAGAGAGAGAGAGAGAGAGAGAGAGAGAGAGAGAGAGAGAAAGGAAACTCTATTTCAGGTCTATGCAACTTAGAAAATGTTAATGTTAACATGGTCAAAAGTTCATGACATTATCAGCATTATAGTACTCAGGACAAGCCTGTGGGGTAGATGCAATTTTCTACACTCTATATAACATACACAACACAAAATATACACAGACTAGGAAACAAACCAATATGTGTCCAAAAAAATAGAAAGGAAGGAAGGAAGGAAGGAAGGAAGGAGGAAAGGAAGGAGGAAAAGAACACTATAAAATTGACCCTTAATGTGTATGTGATTTGTATTGATGTTGTTTGGACCAACTGCCTTAAATAAATAGCTGCTATACATAATTTTAATCCTTAAATATATATTCAAAGATCTAATGGGTCCATAAAGAAGATGACCACTCAGCTCTTTTCTCGTGTATATGTGTGTATGGTGGGCATGTGTGTTGGGGTGTGCACATGTATGGGACACATATCTGTGATGTGTGTATGTGTGTGTGTGTGTGCAGAGCCTGAGGCTGACACTGCGAGTCTCCCTCAGTCACTCTCCACCTTATCCAATGAAGGCATGTTCTCTCATTTGTACCCAGAGATGGCCAGCCGTGTAGCCAGCTTGCTCCAAAGAGCTTCTGTATCCACTTCGGAGAACTAGAACCGCGGGGACCTGCCATACCACTGATGTGGATTCTGGAGATCTAGACCCTGGCCTCCACACTTGCACATCAAGCACATCAACCTCTGCCCCCAACGCACACATGCTCAACAGTTCAATTTTTAATGTCTGTTTGTTCATCTTCATGAGACAGTGGCAGAATCTTGTCTTTTCAGCCCCTCTCTTGGCAAGAAGCCATAGCTACTTTGGCATATGATTTCTTTTTTTTAGGCAAGATACTTTTGGAAGGTCCCCAAATTACCCAATGTCTCAAAAATAGCACTTCTTTTTGCAGACCCTGAGTCCTCTATTGCCTGCTTGTCAGGTTTCAGGTAATGGGCAGAGACACTGGGATTATTGCAGGAAGGAATTTCACAACCCAAGAAGGGACCAAGCATCAAGGTGCTCCAAAGGGAGCCTTGAGTTATCTCCAGTGTATGGGCTTTTGAGGCAGTCAGTGCTATTCAATCGCCTAGGGGGCCTATCAGATTCATCATCAGAGGGGATAGCTCTTCTTTGTGTTCAGTATCTCGTTTATGTCTGTTATCACAAGACACAGGACTGTGAATTCTGCTTTATAGTGGAAAACGTTCTCCTGTTGTTTTGTATCATATAGATATTGGTTTTTTTTTTTTTTCACTCCCAGGACACCAAAATACGGTGGTGCTTAGTGTATGATCTTGGTGGTCTGCCCAGATCCCAATAAAGAAAGGACCCACACCTCCTGCTGAAGTACTAATCACCCTTTAGGAGCAGACAGTCAAATCCTTCCCTGCCTCAGAGTATTTCCTAGGACCATCAGCTATGCCTGTGAGGGTCCTCTTGCACCCTCCGGGAGAAATCTGTTTGGCTTAGAACTAGAGAATTTAGCTCACTTTCCTCAAAATAGAATAGTCAAATTCAGGGTAGTCTCACCCAGGCCCCTACCTCTCCGTATCGTGCCTTGTGTTACATCCCTCACTCTTCCAGACTTTCTGAGAGCAGATACCTCAATTGTTACCTATGAATCAACACTGAGAGTTCTGTTTCAGGGGAGCTTGACTTAAAACACTGTCTCAGTTTTGGCAAATAACAAGTTTTCAGAGACGAGTGTCATTAATCACAAAGGGCGCAGCAGTGGCACACATCAGTGGCAGTAACCAATAACTTCCCGTCTGGTCCCAAAAATGCAGCTCACTACTCAATGTTAATGAAATCATCGTTGTTGGAGGAGAATCTATGAACACTAATTGGCCAAACCAGCATAATCCTTAACAACACTCTATAAACATTTGTCCTTATATCCTTATATAAATGTAATCCTCATCCCTCATGGAGGAAACTCCTCTTTTCAGGCAGAGACCACTGCAGAAAACCACACCCAATCAAAATACAGAGTTGTGGATCCTAGTCCCAGTGGACACATCAGCAAATCACCCCCATACCTAAGGCTCAGGGAATACTACCCTAGAAGGGTGTGTGTGTGTGTGTGTGTGTGTGTGTATACGTGTGTGTGTGTACGTGTGTGTCTGTGTGCGTGTGTTTGTACGCGTGTGTGTGTGTACGTGTGTGTGTACCCATGTGTGTATGTGAAAAGGCTGTAAAAAGCAGATGATCAGGGAGTCTCTTAGGAATGTCAGAAACCATACCCATGAAGTCTTACCAACATGACTGCCCAAACATGAGCTGAACAAGGATAACATGGATAGACATGCCAAACTGTGGGGGAGAGCCCATGAGCCCTCAACTCTACACAAGAACTCTAGGCAGCTGAAAAAAGCTAAGAGTGGAAGAGGTGATCTTCCTCAGGGAAAAACACGCCAGTCGGTTGTCCAGTGCCAAACGGTAAGCCCCGAAAGCATACTTATAAGTAATGTTATGCAGGATGAATAGTTTACATTTGGAAACATGCAAATATATGTGCATATACTTATGTGTGTGTAATAATAGCTAGTTAAAAAAAAATGGCCTTGAATTTGAAGGAGGGCAGGGAAGGCTATATGGGAGAGGGGTTAGAAAGAGGAAAAGGAAAGGAGAAATGTTGTAATTAAAATATAATCTCATAAAGAAATTTTGGTCTATTAAAAAATCACCCATAGCCCATTGATTCATTAATCCATTAACCCGTGGGTGTGTTTTCAGCCATTTAGGAGGATAGAGCCATCATGACCAATCCTCTCCAGAAGTCCCTGCACCTGAATACTATTAGCATATGTCTTTGGGGACTAAGTTTCCCATGAAACAGTTCCCAAAGAGACACAACCAAGCCATGGAAGGTACCTGAGCTTTTGCCTAAGAAGAGGCTGGGCAGCAAAATGGGAGACGGAGTTCACTGTCAT
This sequence comes from Chionomys nivalis, assembly GCF_950005125.1. NCBI lineage: Eukaryota > Metazoa > Chordata > Mammalia > Rodentia > Cricetidae > Chionomys > Chionomys nivalis. The sequence goes on from NC_080086.1 coordinate 145,799,023, forward strand.
TGCACGGGTGGATTGAGGGCCACGTGTCCACTTGCACACATTAGACTTTGAGGTTCAGGTTTTAAAATAGGATTTTACTTTTCGGATGGTTCATTGGAAGTACCCTGCTCTTTTTTCCTGTGGTACACAGCTCTCCTCAGAGTACCAGATGTAAAATGCCACCTTCAGTCACTCTTCAGAGTCCCTTGGGTTCGTGCTCCCGCTGTGTGCATGGCTATAACTCAAAATGGGTGGTATGTGTGGATGACGTGAAGGTGGGGCGGCGTTTGGATTTCTTTTGCTAAAGCGAGAAGAACTCCCAGTCAACATAGCACAGAAATGTTTACACATCGATGCTTATTGCAGCCCTTTTCACAATAGTTAACGTTATAGGCCATCTCAGTGCTTAATGAGAGGGGTGGATGAAGAAACTGAGTTATATGCATGATGCATGTTTATTCCAGCTATGAAGAAGAATGGATTTCAGTCATTTGCAAGAAAATGGGTGCAACTGGAGACAGTCATGCTAGGCAAATTAAGTAAGAAAGACGAGTGTCACGTGTTCTCTCGCCTGGGTATAGATATATGTGTGTGTGTGTGTGTGTGTGTGTATGGCATGAAAGTAGATGTGAAACTGTCTAGGAAACAAAAGGAACTAATGGGAAGGGGGATCAGGGGAAGGCAGAAGGATATGAGAAGTGTGTTTAAAAGCTACTATATAGTTGCATCAAAATGGCCTGACGCAACCCAGAATAAAAAATTATTTTTTATAAAAGAATCGGATATCACTCGCATTTCCCAGAGAAATCTGAGTACCCAAACAGATATAATTTTGGTCCTTGCTCTGCACTGGGTCATTTGTATGGCCTTCACCAAACCATTGGCTAAACCGTTGGGAGTCTCAGCTTCCTCGTCTGGAAAATGGGTGAGTAGGGGAGACTGACGGGACGTAAACACGGCACGGAGGGTGATGGAAGAACAAATTGCATCCTGTCGCGTGAATCACAGATAGCAGGGAACTTATATCTGCAGTGAGAACCACCTGTGTGATGATGTGGACTCACCGAGCGCATTGTGACACAGGTCACATTTTTACTAGTGCAGGATTACAAAAATCACAGACTTACCAAGTTCTAGAAAAACCCAGCGCTAATATGCACAGGTAATTTGAGTCTTGCGAGCACACCACACAGTGCATCACGCTGCCTCTGTGACTAAGGCGTCCACTTTGGAGCCTTGGTGAGTTATGGCTGTCTTCTCATTGTGAGAATCCAGCTCCCTTGGGGGAATAGAATCCAACTTGGCTCCCTTGGCTGGGCCTACTCTTTTGCTAGGCAAAGTAGTTTTCCTCCTGGGAGAAAGAGAGAGGTGTGAAGAGAGATTAATGGCTCTGGTGTCAAACCACATGTGTGTGTGACAGAGGAAAAACTCTCCAGTGGCCTTCCTAAGGTCGTACGCGAATCATCTCTCCATCACCTGAAGATATCTGATCCCTCCGTGTGCAGCAGGCTAGCCAGCAATTCATGTTTTAGAATCCTTCCCAGGTGGTCTCTTTTCTTTGTATCAGAAGTTGGTTCTTAATTTACTTCCCTTTTCTCCACGTGAGCCCTGTAGAATGGTTTGTACTACTCCGTAAAAATCCTTGAGGCTTGGGGAAGACATTAGCTTCTGTGTAATACTAGTCAAATATTCTAACACAAGCAAGAGCGAGACACTGAATCTGAGAGGCAGACAAGCCTTTAGACCACATTCCAATCAAATTTGCCCGATGACATTGTATCAGGGTGGCCACAACATGGTGATTGGTAAACTTTTTTGATGTGAAAACCCAGTGTCCAGGCCTTGGGGAGCCAATTTCATGGATTCCCTCAGCACTAGTTAGTCATTGTTTGCTCATCGAATCAGCAAGCACTACCCAAGCCTCTACAGGACACTGTGCTGGGAACAGGGGGCTTGAGTTAAGGGAGACAATCTCTCCTTTCTCTGGATGGACGTTCAAAGTCTCCTGAAGGTAATGTATAGAATCAAAAGAGCGGAACTGCAATAGGATATGCATTTAAGAGCAGAAATTCTCCTGGGTAAAATCAGAGAAGGCTTCATACCAGAAGTGACATTTGAGGAGGCCTTAAAGGGTACATAGGAGTCATCAAGATAAAGCAAAAGCTGGTGGCATTCTGGAAAAGAGAAGCAATAAGAACCTCTACAAATGACCCGGAAGTCACTGACCGGGGAGGCAAGGTGGCGGATTGTGGAAGGAAAGAGCATAAGGAATGGCCCTATATGCCAAGACAAGGACTCTGAGCTTGTCTGTAAGTCAGAAACAGTCACATACATTTGGGTATGGTCTTTTTTTTTTCTTTTTAACTTTGTGAGAAAAAAAAGAGATAAGACCAAATCTAGGTTTTAACAAGAACATTTTGGAAGCAGCTTAGAGACAAGCTGTATGAAGCAAAGTCTGAAAATAAGAAGGGGGTAAGAGATTATCTCAGTATATTGAGGTGAGAGCAGCTGAGCCTCGAGATTGGGACAGGATATCAGAAGGAGCCACTTGCATGATGCTAAATATATCCTTAGCCGTGCTCCCAAAGCTCCTCGCTTACTTCAACACAGTCCTACGCTGCTGAGGAACCTTGGTCTTTGAGAGGAATTCAGTAAGACATAAGGGTCAAATGTGAGCCACATGTTTACAGAGGGAAAGATAAATCATAAAGGTAGATGAGCCCTTGGGGAATCTGGTAAGAAGAGAAGGTGATTAGAAAGTTCTGAGGAAACCAACGCTAGAAGACAGGCAAGACACAGGGCCAGAGAAATGTCTCCTGAGTACCCGTGGACACTGTGAGCATGAGCGCCGCATTGATTCTGGAAGGAGAAGGAGACCCTCTATATGGGGAAGACAGTCAAAGTTTGATCCACAGTGTTCAAGACAAGGATGCTGTCACAGACAGTCACACTCATCTCAACACCTATTCTACTTCTTCCATAGTGGTTGAGTTTTATCCTGGGTAGACAATATCCCAGAATGCTACATTTCAAGCCTCCCTTGAGGCTAAACTGGCTGTAGATATCTATGTATAATTTTGTTTGACAGGATGCGAGTACAGGCAAAGAACATCACATGCTTTTCACCTAAAGAAAAAGGACAAACTCAACAGGCTGTCTTTCTTTTCTTCTCCATGTCTGCTAAAGGGTGAACTTGTCATAAAGCCATTGGTGCTGTGGATTTGAAGGTCATCCCAAGAGGGCAGAGAGGAACGATGGCTGTGAAAAGGCTCTTGACAACTCACTGACCATTGTCACAGTTTGTCCTCTCACTCGTTAAGCCTAGAACTGAGCCCCCCCCCACACACACACACCCTTAGACCAACAAAATGCCACTGTGGGAAGTCAGAAGAGGAACTTGAGGACAGGACCTGGAGGCCACAACCAAAGCAGAGGCAACGAAGGAGTGCTGCTTATTGACTTGCTCTTCCTGGCTTGCTCAACATACTTTTGTATACACCCAAGTACCACTGTCCAATGGTGACATCACCCACAATGGGCAGGCCCTTCCACATCGATCAGCAGTCAAGAAAACGTCCCTTCAGGAGCTCGCCAACAGACCTGTCATGGGACATTTTCCCAGGAGAGGCTTCCTTCCTTTCCTCAGATGACACTAGCTAATGTCAAGTTGAAAAAATACAAACAAACACACAAGAATTCGTCAGCATCTGTTATCCTAAAGCTTCATAGCTATCAAATGTTAAGGGTACCATCTCCAAAGAACCAGTGTGCATACTTGCCAGTGGAAGTTGAAAACTTTCCTTGTCTTCCAAGTTTGGGAGTTCATGAAAAATAAAGATAAAAGACAGAAGTCAAAGTATAAAGTGTTATTACTGATAAAGCAGATGCCAGGGAACTTGTGTTCTGTGTCTATGGCAAGTGATCTTTTAAACACCAAATTTTAAAATATAAGAATAATTTTCCAGCCTTCATGGGCATCTGGTCCACTGCAGACCTCTTCCACAGATCCCACTAAGACTGCTCCACTACCAAAGCTTCCTCCACAGTTAAGACACATTAGCACTGAGAAGGACCATTAACCCTAACATCTCAGGCCCAAGCTAACTTTAACTTGGGTCCATCAGAAAAAAAATATTGGCTGGTAATACTGAGTCTAGCAAGGCCAGAGGCCAACCAGATTTTAAAGTCAGTACCAGCCAGTATTGATGGCAAGACTGTAAATACCCTGGAAGCTTCTCCATGAGCTTACCACAGTCTCTCTAGAATATGGGAGTAGGAGGACAACCTGAGTTTTCTGGGGTCTTTCCACTCTCATATTGAAGAAAAGATCAACCTTCCCATAGGGCTATAGTTCTCACATGCCTTCTTATTCCATGAGGAAGGACCAGAGTCTAAACCAAGACTGCTTCCCATGTAGCTCCATACAGTACAGAAGAGAGGACACGCAGAGCTCTCTGCCCACAGGGTAAGCCAGCCAATACAGCAGATCAGTGATGCTCAACAAAGGGGCTCCATGGATACCCAGAAATGACCGTGAGTTATACCGGCATAGTCTGGGCAAGGATGATAGTTCCTTGTTAGGATGTCTTGTTTCACATAGGATACTTGCGTTCAGCAAATAAATATCTTACTGAAAATGTTAATTGCACTTACTATGTGTAGATAGAACCTGGATGAAGCCCTTCATGCAACAAGACAGATTAAAACCAAACAGAGCCCAGCTCCCATCTGTATAAGTGTCTTCTTGGTGTGCATTGTGCTCTAGAGTACGCCACAGTAACCAGAAAGTCTGGCGGCCAGGACTGTGCTCGTTCTTCAGTACAGCAGTGCAGCCTTCCTGAATCATGTCCTCATGCACTCATTTGTTATCCATATAAATGAATAAGTATTTATTGAGCAACTACTGTGATCCAGACACTGTTCTCAGCCCTGGAAGAGTAGCAATTAAAAATACTAACCTACTCAACTTACTGCTTGATGGGGAAGGAAGTAAAGAACAGGAATAAAAATTCTCAGTATGTCTGAATGTAGAATCTAAGAATTCCCGGAAACTTGCAAGTAAAAACAATCTCTTCGCCTTTTTTATACAAGGAGAAACTGAGGCTCAAAGGACACATGGTGGTGCAGTGACAGGACTGAGGCCTAGAAAGTGTCCGTCAGCAGTCAACAGCCTCAGTCCCAGTACTGTACTGTCCTGGGTTCCCTGCACCCTCGAAGAGATAGCAGCGATAATACGGCAGGAAGTCACATCACCCTTGATTCCCGAAGCCTGGGTTTGCTTCCTAGTCGCCTCCAAATGGATCCTTAGCAGTGGGAAGATTAGTGGAAAAATAGGAATGTGGGGATTACAAATCAGGCTTTAAAAATATCTTATTCCATTACAACAAATATTTATTGACCGTCTACTGAGTGCCAGGTTGAGGCCATGAGCAGTTGGAGACTTCACGATGAATAGGCTAGACTTTCTCCCCTCAGGAAAGTTACTGTGTGCGGAAAGAGACAGATGGCTTACAACCACAGCACAGATAGAATATGATAAATGCCATAATACAATTACAAATGCCTGTGGTAGCAGAGCGAGATGAATGCCAGTTCCTCCGTAAAGCGCCTCCTAATTTCCCCAAATGGAATCCGCAATGAAATGTGAAAGATGGATGGAACACTTGCGGAAGGAGAAAGAACAGCCTCTCCTCCAAGGTGATGGATTCCCTGAAGGTCAAAGGGGAAAATATCCAAGATTCAAAGAAGACAAAGAACAGGAAGATGAGTTTCCTGGCCTTTGGGCAGTCCTATTCCGTCCGAATACACCAGCAGGGGGCATCTCTGTAGCGGGATGGATCTGGGTCCTAGAAATAACACAAAGATACCACAGCAGCCTCGTTTGCTATTGTGAAATGATCCATCAGAAACTAGATCGTTTTTTTGCATGCATGTATGCACTATCTCACGACAGTCCTTTGAAGAATGCGCTACTGGAGAAAGTTGAGGTCGCCCTGTGAGTGAACACCAAGGACAGGATTTGCAGTCTATGGTGATGGAGATATGATTATTTCTTTTCTTTGGAGTTGCAGGATTCATTCAAGCCATGGTTTAAAGACTAAAGCAGTGTCTCATTTAAAAGTGTGTTCAGTTACTTGTTAGGGTCAACATGACCAGGCACTTTCCACAGAGACCTGGGCTTGCTTGCTCAGCCTTCTGTTAGCTGTATCAGATTGATTTAAGTAATGCCTAAGATGCCAAGAACTACCACCATCTCCAAAATCAGGAAGAGTCCAGCCAGCCTCCCCTGGAGTCCACCCTATTCACAGCTCTCTTCACACCTTGTGCCTGTGTCTGTATGGCTGGTCTTCACACTTTGTGTGCTCTATGAAAAATCCTATCACCCAGCATCATCATGGCACTTGACTCCATTCCAGAGCCAAAGAGAGCACATGGCACAAAACCAAGCCTCAATTTCACTTTCCCATGGGAAAAAAGAACTTACCTGACTGGTGTGCACAGAGGCAGGGTTGACTAATGTTAGCCATCCTATATGGATCTAGGGAGAATGAGGGGATGCCACTCTGGGACCTGCAAACTCCTGGCATTCAGGCATAGTGGACTCCAATTATATCTCTACTGTGGCATGTAAATGATGCAAGGTCACACCCCAATGGGTCTGTTCTGTGTGCTGTGATGTTTTCAGCTGTTGGCAGAGGTTCCTGTCCCACAACTGTTCAGTCCCAAAGAAACACACAGAGGTCTCCATTAATTATAAACTGACTGCCCTATTAGCTCAGGCTTCTTATTAACTAGTTCTTACATCTTAAATTAGACCATTATTCTTGTCTGTGTTAGGCATGTGACTTGGTACCTTTATCAGCAAGGCATTCTCATCTTGCTTCCTCTGTGTCTGGGTAATGACTGCAGACTGACTCTTTCCTCTTCCCAGAATGCTCCTGTTCTCGTTGCCCTGCCTATACTTCCTGCCTGGTCACCCCGCTTATACTACCTGCCTGGTTACTGGCCAATCAGTGTTTTATTAAAATACAAGTGACAAATCTTTACAGCATAGAAAACCAGTGTCCCACAGCACTAAGCTTTGCTGAAATGCCCTACAAGGAGGAGTCCAGAGCTGTCTGGTACCTGGCTAGGAACAGGGAGAAGAGACCTTCCAGTTCTCATTCCAGCTGCATGAGTAAGTTGGTGACAATGAGGTGGACTTCTACATGACTTTCTGCATTTGATCTCAACCAATTGGGTGTTTTTCACCTTCTATGTATTTTCAAAATGTCCTATGAAAGGATATGATTTCCCTTACCCGATGGAAGTGTCTAGAATGTAGTAAGTGTTGAATGGTGGGAAAGACTATAGATATGAAGGCAAACGACCCAGCTCTAGTCCAGATTCTCCTTGAGAAAGCCACTAACAATTTTAAGCTCCATTTCCTTGTTTGTAAGATGGAAGAGAAGCTGTTCATGTGCTCATGTTCATCTCATGGGAGAACCATGAAGGCTAGAACAAACCATAGACATGAGCGAACACTAGGAAGCACCCTAAATATGTAAGGATTCACTATTATTGTTGCCGTTATTATTATAATAGGCAAATTTCCCTTTTGCCATTTGGTAAACATCAACCTATGTGAGATACTTTTCCCAGAACCCCTTAAGGTTTGCCCAACACAGTCCAAGGCACCCAAACCTTGTTGCAAATTGGCACCACAAGGGCACCTGAAATACTAATGCCTGGCTCCAAGCCCAGATGTCTGACTTAATTTTCACAATGTGAGGGCAGGAATTGGGGGACCTGTTAAACATCCCCAAGGATAAAAAAGGACAAGGTTTGGACGCTGATGGCAGTCTGTCAAACCAATGGAGGAAAGTTTGGATAAAACCAGAGGCCAGGGATCAGTTCTCATCTTCTTGGAAGGAAGGAAGGAAGGAAGGAAGGAAGGAAGGAAGGAAGGAAGGAAGGAAGGAAAGGGAAAGAGGGAGGGAGGGAGGGAAAGGAATTAAGGAAGGAAGGAAGGAAGGAAGGAAGGAAGGAAGGAAGGAAGGAAGGAGTAAACCCTTTAATATTTCCTTAGTCTGCAGGGAATATGGGCCCTGATTGGCTGCTAGACATTTGCCCTGAAACAGGGACAGTGTTCTTTGAATAGCCATGAGATCCACCTGCAGGGAGATCATTTGGCATAGACTGAACAGGAACTGAAAGAAAATGGCTGTCCTTTTAACAAGCATTCTAGCGTTCCAGATGACCTCAGGGTCACTGATTCTTTGTGAGGCAGAGTATTGGTGGACACAAAGATAAAGCCAATTCAATACTCTAAGGCTAACTCCATGTTTCCCTCATTCTCTGGCTTCAGCTTCCTGCTCCTCCAGTTCAATTTGACTCTTTAAAAGATTTCAAATTAAAGCAGGTTAGGAATATCACCACTTAAAAATAAAATGCAGAATGCTTTCTTTATGAGGTTTCTTTTCTTTTTTTTTTTTTTTTGATTTTCGAGACAGGGTTTCTCCGTAGCTTTTTTGGTTCCTGTTCTGGAACTAGCTCTTCTAGACCAGGCTGGCCTCGAACTCACAGAGATCCGCCTGCCTCTGTCTCCTGAGTGCTGGGATTAAAGACATGCGCCACCACCGCCCGGTCTTTATGAGGTTTCTTAAGTAGTTCCCTATAAAATCCCTAACTTGATGCTCCACAGACTTATGACCACTCACTCCCTGTTAACTTAGTTTTCTGAAGAATGTTCAATGACAGACTCTGCGAATGTGACAGTTTCTCCTTCCAACTGCAAACTGGCACCCACTAGCATGGCCTTGATACTTTGCGAGTCACACCATGGGAACAGATGACCAGTACAGTGGCCTCGATTTTTAATGGGGAGGGTATAAGTAGAGACATTTTTTTCTAATATTAAAGATAGGACAAGGGCTGGAGAGATGACTCGGTGGTTAAGAGCACATAGTGTTCTTGCGGGGGACTCAAAATTCAGTTCCCAGAACCCATTATCTCACAAACACCTGTACCTCCAGCTCCAGAGGATCCGATGCCCTTTTCTGGCCTCTGCAGGCATCTCTACTCGTGTATACATGCCATGTCAACACAAAGCCACACGCATATACACATAATTCAAAAATAAAATATTTTTAAAAGATAGAAAACCTGAATAGTGAACTAATAATATGCCCAAACCGTGTCCTGAGACTCAAGTCTAGTGCATCTGATTCCCAAGTTCACATACCTGAGCATTTGTCCAGACTCTCAAGCCACCAATGTCCATACAACATCAACCCCTGAGGCTTCTTAGCACCAAATTAGAAAGCATACAGAACATTGGTTTGCCCACATATCCTTCTGTAAACCAACCTTTGTCTGCATCTATCTGGTGTTTGACAGTACATTATGTGGTAAGAATTATATAAACAGGAAAAGTTGACAACATTAGTGTATTTCCCAATCTGATCAGTTTTATGTCTAAAGTCTGTCCAGTCAGTAGAGTCCTGACATCTCAGGGACGCTTTTAGCAGGGCCAGAATCCCATTAGGTATGAGGATGCACCGCACAGACACTTGCCTGGAAGACAGTCTCCTGGAAGAGATCGATTGCCAGAATGCCCATTATTTCTAGTTCACAGAAACCTCGACTCAGTGTCTTCATAAATGACACCAGGCTCTCAACAGAAGTGTACACTGGGCAGCCGCGGAGCTGCCTCTAGTTCTTTAGACAGGTTCATTGGCTTCTATAATGAAAATAAAATGAAACCTTGGAAGTGTTTCTAGTTTGAATACTGGATGGATGGATGGATGGATGGATGGATGGATGGATGGATGGATGGAATGGATGAATGGATGAAAAATGATAGATAGATCGATAGATAGATATAGATAGATAGATAGATAGATAGATAGATAGATAGATAGATAGATAGATAGATACATGATAGTAAAACCACAAAAGGAAATCTAAAGAGTCCTTTAATACCCATCTGACTTCGTTGGCAGATTATCTTCTTACCAGTGGGAAGCCCATGGTCTCAGCAATCCTCCTCTGCAGAGAATTCAACTCTGAATGGCTTTCTTTCCCCATGGGGAAGAATCCTCAAGACTTCTTACTCAGAAATCCAAAACAAGGCCACCATGCAGCTTTCTCGTTAGGAAGCAAGAGACGGACGGAGATTTCAACTCAGCAGAGAAGCTGACAGGCAGCATCAGATAAATAGAGCCAGGGCACCATGAATGGAGAGCCATGAACTATAGGACCTTTCCCACCAAACTCCACAGGTAGGGAAGGCGTCAAACCCTTTCTAGTCTACCTTTAGAGCATCGTCAGGCCGATCCTGTAACTGTGTAACATATTTCTGCTGCTGTATACAAGCCTTTATTTCTAATACAGAAGAGGACCGCCACACGTGGAATGTGTGCCCTGAGTCATCCTCCTAACCCAATCTGGAACCACACTACATCCCATTGTACAGATGAGGGCGTTCAGCTGCTCGGAAGCCTGGTGACCGCTTTGAGATCACACCTGATAGAGGCAGCTTGAGAGTTACCCTTGAGCCGACGCTGCAGCGACTCTGCCTTTCATGACATCAGTATCAGGAAGGACTTAGTTCTGTTTAAACAAACATCAGAACGTATCGAACACGTCAAGAGCTTCCCCTCCACCCAGGAAAGGCACTCTCTTGTTCCGAGATGCTACTAAGAGCCCAGGCTATGCATCCAGTGTCACCTCACACTATCCCCTGAGACACTATCTGCCATTGCTGATCCAAACCTAGTAATGTATTTTTAACAAGTCAGTTCCCAGACTTCTTTTGAATGACTCTGCAGATAAAAAAAAAAAAAAAAGTCCAATAGCCCTAAACCACAAGGCTTTGGCTGTGGATATTCAAGAAGATACTGACACCTACAGATTCACCAACAGTATTTCCAGAAACTGGGTTTTCATGGGGTGATGAAAGCTGCCATGGAGGTAACTTCATCCGTTGGCTGAGCACTTTATTGTGTTTTTCACTATTAGTCTTACAGCCTTGTTTTCGTGCCTTCAGGGAGCTGCAAACTTCCCCACACAGTGCAGCGCCCAAGGGTCGTTAGCATAGTCTATTGTCAAGGATAGTGCATTACAAGATTTGAAACCTATTATATTCCTTTAACCAAGCCATCTTTCCAGATAGTTCTTAGACTTCGGTACTCACTCCCTAGCTTGGGGCTGGGTGTTGTTTAGCCTGGTGTTTTTCTGAAGCGTGCATACCTTATGATGAAATGAAAAATTACATCCTTCTTTAAACTGGATGCTGCTGGCTTTCTAATGCCAGGCTCTGCGGGTGCCTTTAGGAAAAGACCCACTTCCTACAATATCACCTCTTCGTAAGGACAAGAAGAAGTGAACAGAAGAAGTGTGACTTGACAAGATGTTGTGAGCTCTCTATGCTAGAAAGATAAACACATTATCATCGTCTTTCCACAATCTCAGAATTTAGTAAATATCAAGACATATGCAAAGAATAGTGGTTTCTTCAACAGCAATTTGCCAAATAGTTCTGATTTCCTTGAGGGCCAACTGAGATAAACACAAGTTTGTTTGTGTGTGCATGTGAGTATGTTTTGTGTGTGTGTGAGTTTGTGTGTGTGTGTGTATGTATGTGTGACACAGAATGGTTACAAAGAGTTAAAGAGGTGTTGGAAGAATTCTAGACTATTGAATGAGGCCTGATTGAGAGGCAGAAGCAGGACAGTAACAGAGGGGATGAGATGAGTTGGAAGTTAAGATTACATGCTGCTCTTCCAGAGAATTCAGTTCCCAGGACCCACGAGATGGCTCATAACTGTAACTTCAGTTCTAGAGAATCTGATGCCCCTTTGGGCTTCATGGGCATCAGGTACGCACATGACATATGCAAGCAAAACACCTACCCACACATAAAAGAAAAAAAGGAAGGCAACGGAGAGGCAAGGAGTCTCTGTGGGAAAGCTGTGGAGGGCATCTGATAACTGATCTTCCGGAGCTCTGCTGGAAAAGCTGTTGCTATAGAATCGAGCCTGAGCTTCCTGCTGAGCTGAAGAATCATAGTGAGGAATAATGGAGGCAAAAGGTGAAACCGGATCCAGACAAGCAAGTAGATGGATGGACAGCAGTTCAATTGGCCCACATCCATCACGAGCAAGGACCACACCCAGATGAAGCCCTGGGACTGATGGGAGTTTTCTGCCTGTTGGTTCCTTGATACATAGACTGGATGGTCACATGACAGTTCTAAGGGTCCACTGTCATTACAATGCCAGGTGTCCTCTTTAAGGACTTCAGATGAGAGTTTTCACTCTTTCCTGGTCTGGAGTGTTTGCTAACTTCTTGGGCCTGGTTTTTCTGATCTGGTTTTAATGTGCCCATGTGTTCCCACAGTCCCAACTTGCTCCAACGACTTTATAGGTTGGTGTCCTTTGTGCTTTTAGGAATGTTCCTGCCAGTCTGAGCCATGTGGGTTGTGCTAGATGGCGCTGCTCATGGGTGCACCAAGGTTCAGGCTCAGCTCCTTTTTTTGCGTTTAGACTCCCAATGAAGTCAGTCTCTCAAGAGAAAGGACAGCCCAAAACCCACTGTGGACAGAAAATAGAGTAATGCAGAACAGGGCATGGACTGGTCTGGACACACACACACATACAAGACCTCAAGATTTCTTGAAGGTCTCCCTTGTAATAAGATCTTTTGCTAGCTTTTGCCAGCAAAACATAAAATCACTAGTCTTGGAGATCCTGCTCCCATACAATATGAACATCTCTAACACTACTCCCGGCTCACTAAAGCTGAAGATTCGAGTTGATTAAGATTAATTTTCCCACTTAGAAATTCTTTTGGTGGGGTGGGAGAGGGCACTTCAGCCGGGTCACCTCAGCATACACCCAAGCCCCACGCATGAATGGTTTGATTGCAGCCTGGAGTCCTCTTGGGTCATCGTTGCTACAGCTCAGGAGAGCTGGCAAGAGGCAGGGCACAGGGTTCATGTTGCTACCCCACCATTGTCCACCCTGTAGTTATACTGTCCTCCTGAGCGAGATGAAAATGGTCATTAAGTTTGAGACCGAAGCCCAACCCTCGCTTTACTCCTTCTCTGAGATGACCCGCTGATCCTGTGACCACCAGAGCAGCAAGGGACATCTGCAGTTCCAAAGACACACATAAGCCAGCACCCTCCCGAGATTAAAGGGCAATAGACTTCCTGAGACTTGAGTTCTTTCCCTCTTGGGAGGTGGGGGTCTGGTTGCTGATGCATGCTGCTGTGTCCTCTCTGGCCCTTGCTGTCCTATCTGGGCCCGTCTGTGCAGAGCACCAGCAAGATGTGTGGCTGCCTGTGCCCAGTAGCTCCCTCTCAACCCCCACCCCCCAGCACAGAGTGGAGCTGTCTAGACACTGATCAGCCGGTTCCCAGGCTTCCCTTTGCAAAACCCAAGAGACGGAGGCAGGGGACGACAACAGCTGCAGCGCTGGCTTGTTCTTGACAAATGGGCCTGTCACTCTTCCTATTGATTAGCAATATTATGACATTTCCTTTCAAAAAGCACAGATGTGTCGTGGCTAGTGACAAGGCCCCGTGGCTCTGGGTAGAAGAGAAGGTTGGCCATTGTTTACATTTCTATCTATCTATCTATCTATCTATCTATCTATCTATCTATCTATCTATCTATCTATCCATCTATCATCTGTTCAGATTCCAAGAGATAAAGAAGCTGAAAGTCCAGGAGTATCACAGGACTTCATTCCGGCAATCCTCAGGTATCCCTGTGAATAAGGAAGGGTGAAAGGGGAGATAAGAGCATTGGCAAATGTGCTCGAATGGTGCACAGCGAAAGGCTGTCCTGTGGGCTCGGACAGTGGCCCTTCCTTCCTCTGCCTTGGCAGAGCCATCCTTGAGGTTTCTGACTTTGTAAGTCAAGGCTAGGAGGCATCATGATTCCTGTCCTAGTGTGCAAAACATGTGAAGGGGATGGCGGAATTGTCAGTGGATGGTTCATCCCCCTCCCTTCCCAACGCATCTGCAACCTTCTCACCCTGCGCCTCTGGGGCTGAAGGTGTGTTAAGGAAGCAAGCACAGCTCCTTTCTTTCCGCATAGGAAGCACCAGGGTGGAAACACGTCTGCTTTAATTTGTGAAGCCTCCAGGGGCTTTTCCCTTCCACCTATTCTCCACTTTAGTCCCACGTTAAGAGAAAACAGTGCTCAGAATAAGCCTGTTTAGGGGAAAAAGAAGGAAAAGAGCATCAACTCGTCCAACATATGGTCCATTTTGAGGTAAATTACAGGTAATTCATGAACATTTCCAGCCGGGAGATTGCCATCTCGGGACTCTTGATTCTTGATCCCCTGCTATCCTCATTTTTTGTGGTTAAAGGAATCTCTGGAGTCTTTGAAGCAGAAAAGGCAACACTCTCCTGCACCATTTTGTCCTGTTAAAGATAGTTATTACTCTGCTAACACACGGGACTGATCTGGCAACCTGATTTAGGCTAAGCTGATGGGAAGCAGGCTGTGAGGGGTATATGCAGCACAGATTTAACAATGCAAAGGATCTGGGGCTTGCCAAGCGCAGCGTTAAGCAGAGGCATGAAATCTGAGCGAAGTGGAAACAGCCAGGCTGACACTATTCGAGGAGAGAGAAAGGAAAAGAGGAAATCACTGGGGGTGGGGGGGGGTGGGGGGGGTGGGAGGGTGCGACAAAGGATGGAAAATCTGGCCTGTTTAGCCCTGGGGGTCAGATGTAAATTAATAGGGGCTAAATGGGATGTAACCAATTTGTACGGCATGTGTTTCTCTCTCTGAGATGGGATCTCTCGAGTCCCAAGTCATCAGAGCTTGCCGGAGGCTGCCCCAGGACTAGTCTCTATAACCACAGCCTCGTCCACCCCTCTTAATAGATGCAAGACCTCAGAGCTCCTATTACAGCCAAGCCTTGTAAATTCACTCCTGTGACACTCATGCCCTTCTCTCCTTGAGACAAAACCTGCACGTTGGGTCCTGGCATGTTGGGAACAAAGGAGGGGAGGGCGGAGAGCTGAGAAGGAAAGAAGACTTAAAAAGCATTCGGTATGTTTGGTGGGGGCTTAAGCTGCTTGGAGCAGCCTTTGTGTCTGGATGGGGCAAAAATTATGCAACTTCCACATCTCCATCACATCAAAGGGGTTCTGGAAGATCTCTCGGAGCTCAGAGGCAGGCGGCCCAGTTCTCCCCTGTCCACGTCTTAAATCATGCTTTTATCTGCCTCCCCATCGAAACTGATGCTAAGTGTCCCTGACACGCACATCCTCCAAATAATTTGAACTTGATCTGAGGCTTTCGGCCTTCTTGACTTAAAAAAAAAAAAATTTCCTATGATTTGCTTGGCAACCATCCACTTCAGCACAGGCGATTGTGGGCAGTGATGTTGATGTTCATGAGGAGCCGTTGTTGCCATGGCAATGCAGAGTTCAAAGCAAGTTCTCTGAGCGCTGTCAGGATTGGCGAGAGTGATAACATGATGAAGGCTGGTGTCTTCTCCTCTCGGGAGGGACTCGCACCCACAAAATGATGGGAAGGAGCGATGGCAGCCAGGGTGTTCACAATCCCAGTTACGTTATTTTGTCATCTACTACCTTAACGGGAAATGTACAGCATGGGGAATTTGAAGACCGCATCTTAATCTTAACTAGGTAGTTAAGCAGTTGAGTGGCTCTAACTTTTGATTACACGTTAGCTTCCTCATCTATAAAATGAAGGGGTTGGGCTAATAAAACTCAATATACTTTCAGCTGTTAAAATGCCATGAAGCAGTTCCTCTAGGCAGTCTGAGAATCTTCTGGGTGCACGAGTTGACGTTCCAGTACAGACCACATTCCGTTGATGGAGGCCTCATGAGATGGAGAGATGGACTCCAGTGACTTGGGTCTCAAATGCTTGTGCAACAAAGAATTCTTGAGTTGGAGGTTGACTCTCGGCACGGGGCAAGGTGTGATGAGAGTAGAGAAGACAAAAGCTCTATTCTCAGAAACAAAACAAAACACACACCTTTCTGCCAGGAGATGTAACAATTGCATAAACAAACGTACCGGGAGTCACTTCACCATGGTCAGGGAAAGGGCCAACCCCACCAAGTCCAGCCTGCAAGTGGAAAACCTCAGATCGTTGAGGTGGGCTGGGGGAGTGTCTGGAGCCTTCTGGAATAAGTGGGGTTTGGGATGAGATCTGAGGGGTGAGTAGGAGTCGCCTCATCCAAGGGAGAAAGGAGAAGGCTCGCAGACAGAGGGAACGGCATGTGCCACTTGGAAGCGAGAGGGAACTGGGATGGGGGAGGCTTGCAGCTGGAGGGATAGGCAAGGCCAGGTCCGGCGAGGGCCCCAGGCCGCACACAGCTTATTGCTTTTTCTAAGAGCACTGAGTGGTGGCTGAGGGTTATGAATGGGGCTGGCTACTCAGATCTGTCTTTTGAAAAGGTCACTCTGGCCATATCCTGAGACTATCCCTACTCCAGTCTGGAGAAAAGGTACTTAGTTAGTTAGGGGTTGGATTTCCACAATGAGACTCTCCTTAAGATAACTGTAAATAATTCAGGAATCATACTTTTCTTTTACTCCAGGTTTCCGTTTTGAATAGTAAGAGGCAACTCAAAACAATTTCACAATCTTTTTTTCCTTGGCCTTGCCTGGGTGGACACAGGCTTTAATGACTTTCCCAAACCCAATTGGTTAAGCTGCCAAGGGAATCTGTGCGAGCGATGGCGAATTGTTATCGATCTATTATTCTTCCCAAGCACCTCCCACAGGCCAGCAGACATTTCCTGTGCCCAGTGGGTTGGGGGCAGGGAAATGTATGTATGAAATTTTTGCTTTGCAAAATATTTTCTCCAAAAAAATCAGAAATGTCCACAAAGCCATCCATGGAGCCGTACGCAGCAGTATACTAACTTTGGAATCGGTCTCAGCTTTGAACATGCAAAAAATATGCCTGAAAAGAGTTGTTTTCAACTCATGATTGTGCGTGAGTAGTCTAGGTGACAAGTTTTCTGAATGAGAATAGCTCAAAGGTCAGCTGCGGCGACCAGAGTAGGGTATCTGGGAAACTGAGGCAAGCAATGGACGGATAGACAGCCTTCAGAAACTTCTGGTTACTTTACTGAAACTTATTTCTTGGTTTTTTTTTTTGCATGTTTGTTTTGCTAATTGCTATACCCTATATTATACGCTTAGTGCTTCATCACCACCACAGGAAGCTCACGGATGGACCCTATTAATATCTTCATTTAACCAAGAGTAATGGAAAGCAATTTTGAACATTTCCTTTGCCTACCCATGTAGCTTTCAGGCCACCACACATACCTTCTGCTGCCTAACGGACCCCAAGGGAGGGAACTGAAGGAGAAGCTGGAGAAGGGGGTGTCATGCTACCGGCCACTGCCCTCCCCTCCGTCTCCGCATGCACCCCTGTTCTTATTCTTGCCTCCTTTCCCACTGCTAGAGGGAGGCCGCAAGGCAAGATTTATGGACAAGGAAAAGCTCTCTCACCCCCTTGTAAACTTTATGGGCCATGTGGACATGTACAAATCAGATATAAACATGATGTCCAGGGCCAGGGCTCTGTAAATAGTGATATCACTGAGGAAAATCTCCAGGAGAATTTGGTTCCCGGGAGAGAACAGAGGAGGTTCCTGAAAAAGGCGTGTGAAGAATAATGAAGGCCTCTTTGAAGTGCAGCTCCGGGCCTGTGTTGTTTTCGGCAGCCTTCCCCCTGCAGCTCTTGGAATTCTGGATGCAATAAAAAGACACCAAAAGAAAACAGCTGGTCCGATTTGTTGAAGTAGAAGCAGTGTGTGGCCCTGGCGAGAGCAGCGTGACGGTGGAAAGCAGGTGTGACAGGGGACAGAGAGGCGGCCTTCAGAATCCGCCGTGGCTCCCACCCTGCCTCTCCGCATGTGTTGCCCAGGTTACAAGCTTCTAGACTTCTCCTTGGACGCTCACCATCCCTGTTGGATCATAAAGGAAGTTGTAACCTTTTATGGAGGAGGAAGGTGGAGTGGAGGCTTTGGTGAGTGGAAACAGCCACGGCAGCATTGTGTTGCCCAGAGAGGGTTATGTGGTGACAACGGTGGCACTTGAAGACAACATGGGACCTGGTTCCGTTGATGCCTAAGTCGTTCCTTGTCCGTGTTCACACTCAAGAAGGTGCTGGAACAGAGCTGGTTGCTGAGGGCCAAATACCTGGAGACACTCTAAAAAGTATTCTTACCCGTGGATTCTGACATTATGACGAGGGCCCACAGACACGGTCAGGTGTCTTGTGAAGTGACGTCAAGACCCCAGAAGCCACACTTTTTGGCTTTCACACCCTGTACAACTCCTTTCTCACTGCACAGGGTGACCTGTGTGAAATACGGCGAAAAGGCTAGCCTGTCAGAAGTGTGAAGCCCTGGCCTCCATCTAGGGCTCTTTCTTCCTTTAGTTACTGCGTTAAGGGAAGCCAGCCTGCGGTTGTGAGGTAGGTTGGTCAGGCTATGGAAAGCTGTCTTAACAGAGGAAAGAATTTCTAGTAGGAAATTTGGCTAGGAACAAGCCAAAGTCTCTCCACAACCACATGACCGGATGTGAAAGGAGATCCCACCCTAGTCAAGGCCCCAAGTGATCGCAGCGCTCCTTGATATCGCTGCAGTCTCAAGAAGTCTGGGTTCCGGAACTGCCAGTTTAGCTGCTTCAAGCCTTTCTGATCCCTGGATATTCTGAGCCATGATGAGATTATAAACAGTATGACAGCCTGCCAAGTTCGGAAGTGTTTGTTACACACCAAGTGATGACCAATGCATGTTACATGCTACTGGTCTTCTGCTTTAAGGCATGAGTGAGAACTGGCAGAGGACAGGAACCATTATATCACGACCACATTCGTTCATTGCTGTTGTGCTAAGAAGGATGCTTGCCACTCGAGAAATGTTTCTCCTATCCAGATGACTATACTGTAAATGAGACTCAATCATTCTTGCTTAGAGTTAGGGATACACTCGTGGATTATAATGACAAACAGCTAGACACTTGAGCAAAGGCTCAAAGAGAAGTAGAAAAGGCAGGGGGAGAAAGGAACAGTGATAGCAGAGGAAGAAAAGCGCATTGGGAAAATCACGGCTTCAGTAGTGCTAAGCAGAGGATAACATGAGATAAAGGTGGTTTCTGAAGAGTGTACTAGACCTGGCTGTGGTGGTGCATGTCTTAAATCCCAGCACTAGGGAGGGTGAGACAGGCAGATCTCTGTGAGTTCAAGGCCAGCCTGGTCTACAGAGTGAGTTCCAGGACAGGCTCCAAAGCTACACAGAAAAACCCTGTCTTAAAAACAAACAAACAAACAAACAAACAAACAAGTGTACTAGACTGTAATGAGTTGTTGAGGCAAGAAATGGCAAAGGTTGATTCACATCTCTAGTATTACATATAGCTGTGCTTCCCAATGTGTGGCCACCAACCTGATATGGAATTTAAATCCAACTTTGTTAACAAATGGAATTAAAATTTGAGTTCCTTAGTTGCATAAACCAGATCAAGTGTTCAGTAACGACATGTGGCTCCTGGCTGCCGTACAGTACAGTGCAGGAACAAAACTCTCTCATCTTCATCCAAAGTTCTGTTAGACAGCTTCACGCTGAGTGCTCACTAGACAATATCACAGGATGGAATGAAGTTTTAAGACAAGATATGGACTATCAGGTAGATGATATAAATACAGTTGATGACTGGGCACCCATACTTAGATCAGACTTCTGGAATACCATTATGATGTGACCTGCCGTGACTCCCTTCCAGTCTTGATCAGGCTCATCTTAAAGGTAAAGGGTTATGTAATCATGGTTATTATTACGTCAAAATGCTTTGTGCTTTAGTTCAGTATGCATTATTAAATTTTGTCAAAGAAACCATTCTGGTTTTTAAGCCCTCATCACTGCTGGCATTTCAGAGCAGCGATATTCCCTGGGAAACCTGCGTAGCACTGTCTTCACAGATTAAAACCTTCCTTCTTGGAGGGGAACGTCTTAAACAGGATGTTTACAGGGAGGTGAAACAACAGGATGTTCTAAGGGGTTGCAAAATACTACAGGGAAACTCCTTAAGACAAGAAATAAACAACTGAAAATAGCTTCAGGAAGTCCCTGAAATTGACCAGGTTCACTAAGCCCCGCCCTTCTCCAAGAGTGTATGACAGTAGAGACTGTTGCACATCACTCTCAGACCAGCCCATCTGCTAAAAGAAGTAGAGACCGGAAGAGCTCCCCGAAAGGACATTCTCTAACCTGTTGCGCCGTCTGCAGGCTATGCAGTATGCTCCAGGTTCCTAGCTTTTGTGAGCTGTCACCCATGCTGGGGTGGACTTTGGCAATGCAGCTGTCTTTGAGTCATTTCGGCTCCTGTGAGTAACCCCTCATCTATATTCCTTGACATAACCCTACAAAACTCATTGGTTCACCAAGTCTGAGTTCAGGGGTATCTGTACTTGGGTCTGTGTGGACTCCCTCTCTGGGGTGACCAGCCGTGTGTTGTTTCTCCCTGGGGAAAGTATGGCACACACCAGAAACCCATCTAGAGAAACATTTACAGGCCATGGGGAATGTAAGGAGGAGAATGTGTGACTAACCTCATGTTTTAATAGCTTAGGTAGAAGTAGGGGAGCTGAGACAAGACTCACAAGATGCAGAGTAAGAGGAGCAGTTATGACAGTAGTGTCCTGAGCACAGCAAAAGGGACCTGGTCTAGAGAAGGGCCTTGGTGAGATAGTGCAAAAAGATTCACGTCTGGAGACTCTGCACGCGTCTCATGCCACAGAGAAAGGGGCAGACCCAGGTTACTATCTGAGAAACGCAGCTCCTCCCTATAGAAAAACACTTCTCAAAGTACAAGATGATGCTTCTGGGGCCTAACCTGCCCCAAGCCTGGAGACTGCATCTGTGAAAGATTAGCATGTTTGGTTAAGATATTCTGTCCCCAGGATGCTGCTGCTCCGGGGTGGGGAGGGTTGGGGGTTGACCTGTGATGACTTCAAAGCTCAGAATTGAAACTGGATCCCGGTGATCGAATTTGGCATCACCAACAGTCAGTTGTATTACTTAACGTCAGCTCAGCCTCCCTGCACCTCAGCGTCCCCATCTGTAAAACCAAGCTTCCCGCAGGTCCACTCATTGGGCTGGTGTGGGGTTAGGTGAGTTTTACATCAAGTCTGACAGCCCTTGGTACAGGATGCATGCCTCAGAAAGCCTCACTGCTAGTAATTAGCAGGGTTTCCAGTCATGACCAAGTAAGCAAACATGATAACATGTGGCAGCCCAACGGACTCTAGTGCCTGAGCCTTCTTCCTGTGGGAGGGGAGCGGGGGCCAGCGAGCCGAGACTGTGTGGACCGGAAGTGGAGCCTGTCTGCCCTGGCTTCGCAGCTGTGCGTGATCAGACTGACAGAACACTAGGAGGAGACGGGTGAGCCTGCAGGAACCGTGTGAGCTTGGCAGGGACAAATCCTTCTTGCTGATGATTTAGGTAATGCTGACACGGGTATTTGGAAGATGAGTTCATCGGCTTTTAACAAATGCATTTTTAAATTTTTTTTTAAATTTATTTATTTTATGGACCCGGGGTGGGTGAGCCTAGCTCATGCTTAGAACGTGCTTGCCCGGTGACATGCATCTCCAGCCCCCTGTTTACGTCATTCACTTACACCTCTAACAACACCACAGAACATGTATGTGACACCATTGCGCCTGCCTTGCGGGCATGGAGCTGAGACTCGCAGGGTTGAAAGAGCCCGCTCAGAGCCATGCTGCCTCTAAGTTATGGGGCCCCCTCTGAAAATCTTTCTTAAGTCTTCAGTCCGGCCTCTTGTTCCAGCTGGTGTGTGCGCGGTGACAGAGAGGGCTGTGGGTGAGGGAGGCAGTGTCTGTGACAGGAAGTCTGCTCCTAGCACGTTTCTCCACCCGGCTTCTCCCTGCGACAGATCAGAGCAGATGAGAGTCAGGGACCTTGGTGGAAGGCTGGTAGCCTGGCAGGAGGAGAGGGTCAGGTGGCAGCAAGCTCCTCCTGACCCATGCGTGGCTCCTCTGACAGGCTTCACTCGTATCTGATGGTCTCAAGCAGGGACAGACCTGGTTGGCCCTCCCTGCTGCCCGACTTAGTTTCAAAGGGATTTGTATTTGTCGTGGTGTCACGCAGGGAGAGTCTCTGGCTCTGGCGTAGGGGAAGTTCATGATCTTTGTTTAGCCCAATATTCACTGTCCCTGACTGCGTGAAAGGAAGACGGGCAGGAAAGGGGGCCAGAGCGGAATGCACAGGGCTGGTGAGAATGGGAGTGGGTAAAGAGAAGGCATAGCAGCGTTTCCATTCATGCTGCATAGAGGGTTCTAGGCCAGCCTGTGCTACATAGAGAGTTCCAGGCTAGCCTGTGCTACATAGAGAGCTCCAGGCCAGCTTGTGCTTTTTAGAGGTTTCTAGGCCAGCCTGTGTTACATAGAGAGTTCCAGGCCAACTTGGGCTACATAGAGAGTTCCAGACCAGTTCTAGAGCCACACGGGAAGACCCTATCTTAAAACACAAAGAAAGAAAGAAAGAGAGAGAGAGAGAGAGAGAGAGAGAGAGAGAGAGAAGAAAGAAGGAAGGAATTGAATCACATATTATTTTAACATATGCATCTCACATTAAATAGTTCCTACACGTTCCCTTAGTCCTATAAGAACCTTAAATGGTACCTTCTACTGTTCTTTTTATTTACCACAAGGGGAAAATTTCAAACATAAAAGAATATATGAACATTTCCCAGAGTCCCACTGACAGAAAAAGACAAAGCACTGTTACTCCGGGCGTGGCTGAGCCAAGACCTTGTGCTCTCCAGAGTGACCGCCTGGCCTTCCCACAGTACTTACAGTACCTTGGGGGTTAAGTGAGAGCGTTGATGCTTTTTCAGATTTCTATCTAACGTAGATGGGGTCTGCAAAGTCATGAAGTTGCTCTAAAAGTGATGTCCAACTGGCCTCTAGACACAAAAGCCAATTTAAACCAGATACTGAGAACTATCTAGGGTCTTTGCTATGTGCGGAGTCACATAGTCTGCTGTAGAAATGAGAAAGCGGATGAGCTGGTTCACACCACAGCAGGCGGTTCACACTACAGCAGACGGTTCACACCGCAGCAGGCAGTTCACACCACAGCAGACAGTTCACACCGCAACAGGTCTCACTTCACTGTGCCTGCTCTTGTCACCCCACATGCCCTCTGGCTTTAATCTGTCAGATGAAACGGTGGTCTATAGTTAGAACTTAGAGAAAAGAGGGAAAGAGAGTTCCCACCATATTTGGTGCTGTTATTCTGTGATTTACATGTATGAACTGTGATTTAAATGTATGAACTTACTGTTTAGTTTTCTAACGTTAGATTTCTTCCAGTTTGCTGGCTTTTGTCCCAGTCCCCCACCCCTGCTCCTCACCCCGGGAGCCTCAGGCAAGTTTGCCCACAGCACACCATCCCATTACCCCTTTACAAATTCTATCTGAATAACTTCCCTGAGTGGACAATGGCAAGCCTAATTCTTGCAGATAATTCGGGAATCTCCAGTCCCCACGTAGGAAAGGGGGACAACTCCATTTCCACCTGGGTTGTCACAGCAGCGCCCAGACCGGAAACCCATCCTCCTCACATTCCCCACATAACAGGCATCTTCTCTGCTCCTTCCAGTTACTGGGTGGTTGCAGTTTGCCTTAGGCAATCTGCTGCAATTTTCTGTGTCCCAATCTTATGGTCTATTACAAAAAAAAAAAAAAAAACCAAGATGGGAAATATAATGGGCTGAAAGAATTCCGATAGCAGATGCAGACAACAAATTACACAGGTAGTAATCACACAGATTAGAAAACATAATGAACACCGTATTCAAGCTGAATGCCGGCGATAAATTTCTCAATATGATACAAGCTACTTGTTAATAAAGCAAAATAACAATTTTCTCCTTATTAGAACTAAAGTCACCCAGCCCTTTGGACGGAAGTGAACTGAAGCTCAGAACACACAGCACCAAATGGGCTCACGCTTGGGCGGCGTCCTTCCTTCAACCGCTCTGCTCTGTGGTTATTCACGATGGGCCGCTTTAGAAGTCTGTCCTCATGCTCCTGGGCCCTCTTGTGAAAAATGCATTATTCATGGCATGTTATACACAGAATGGTACTGATCTGGGAGTCAGGAAACCTGGGTGTTAGTTCCAACTTCCGGTGTTAGGTGTTGGGGTCTTGACGATATGAGACGGTTGTATGAAGATTGAGTGGTCTGCTCCAGGGGTAAGGCGTGAGGGGGGAGTGTTGTCCAAGGAGAATGTCAAACAATAATAAAACTGACGAACGTCAGTCTGCTTTCTGTTAGCACCATGCGCCCTCTGTGCTTCGAAGAGATGCTCCTGGCCCTCAAATCACTGGGTCTCTGTCTGAAGGAATGCATCTTCACAAATAAATTAATTAATAAGTACATGTGCTTCAAATTAGCACATTTCTGTTATTTAAAATGAACATGTTTCACATGGAAATACATTTCTAAAACTCATGTTCATGCATACAAATGCAGCAACACGCTACACACATGTGTTTCTAGAGTGCTTGTGAAGGTGTGGAGCCATGAAAGGACCTTTGAGCTCTGTCTTCGGCTCCACGGTATGACATATTCCTAAATAACGGAACTGGAATAAACAGCAATCACAGGGATTACAAAGACAAAACACAGAACGTGAGTTCATTCAAATCCGTTATTATCCGCGACAGCTCCGGAGCCTTTGCTTACAGCTCCCAGGCACAAAACAGCATGAATTGTGAGGTATGAGATTTGTGTTTGGTAAGTGTACCTTTTAGTTCCTTCATGAAACACTTTATGGAGTTTGTATGATATTTTTAGATTGAGAGTCGCCCTTTTTAGTTTCAAACTTAAGGGGAAAAAAATCAACGAACAAAAAGTAGCCATTGGTTAGGGACATGGTCATCACTGAAAGTCACTGTGCTGTGTTGTGGGTGGGAAGAGTGATCTGTCGAGAGTGTCACGTGTGATAGGCTGTACGCCCACCTGTGTACAATTTGTCTCTTAGATCAGAGTAGTATTCCCCAATACTAGGTCCCCCACGCTCCTCCACGACAGTGTCAGTATAAGTGGGAAGTACTTTCTTTCCCTTCCTCGTGGGCATTGTGTGGTTGCATTCATGGCTCTAAAACAACAACAACAGCAAAAATCTCCTCTTAGATTTCAGGAAAACAAAACAAACAGCACACATGCGCGCGTGCAAACACACACACACACACACTAAACTCGATTGTTCCCAAGAACCAGCCAACCTTCTCACTTCTGTTTTAGGAATAAGAGGAGAGTTTTGATTTTGGAGTTTGTAGAGGAGATTCGGGGAGCAGTAGGTGGTATTTAGGATGTAGAGGAGAGTGGGGAGCAGGAGGTGGGGTATTAGAGAAGATTGTCGGGGAGCTGTAGGTGGTATTTAAAATGGAGGCATCAACTCCCATCTCATGAGCCCTCAGGATGTACTTTGGGTTGAGCCAAAGGGTCTCAATCCCTGTTGCATGTTGAATCCTCAGGGCAGCTTATTGAAAATCCCACGCCCAGGCTGCAGTCCAAACTGAAGACATCGCGTCTGTGAGTGTGAATAGAGAGCCTGCATCCCTGAATCTGACTGGTAACATCCATGTCTGTGGGTGTGGACAGACCCTGTATCCCCGAGTCTGACCTGCAGCATCCATGTCTCTGGGTGTGGACAGACCCTGAATCCCTGAGTCTGACCTGCCCCTACGTTTGAGAAGGCATGAGTTCTACACTTCAGCTTCCTTCCCTATCCCAGCATGACTCTCCAGAACTCTGCATCTCTGCTGTAGCCCCTGTCTATGCACAACTGGAGGCAGGAAGACAAAAAGTTGCCATGATCTTGCAGCCTCGCTACACCGCAGTGTCAGGCCAAGGGCCTGTTCAAGGTCCCTGTTTCCCAGTCCACCTTGGTGACCTGAACCGACGAGGCTGTCTGGAGCCTGTCAGAAAAGAGGATGCCATTAATAATAATAAAAAACAAATGGCGCCGTCAACCAAAACCCCAGAGAAGTTGAGAAACGGGTTATTTGTGCATGAAGATGGTGCCCAGATGCCTTGGATTGTGAGAAAAGCCAGGGGAAAGAAGACGTGCAGCTGGTCCCCCGTTTCCAGACTGATTTGCCGATTAACCTCCTGGAATTCTGAGCAGCGGCTCGTTGAGCCTGCTCCTCTCAACAGCCCACATAGGCCCTGCCTCTGGGACACAGTGCACATTAAAAAGTTAAGCCATTTATCGCAGAGTTCAGCGCTCCATCAATATCTCATTGAACAGAGCAAAACAGCTCAGCTTCAGTGAGGCAAACCTTGCAGGAAGATAAATGCTAACATTTTCTTGAAAGCCTCAGTAATTATTCAAAGGCCCACCCCCCCTCATCCCACCCTTCACCCCAGGTCTCCTCGCTCTCTCTCTTTGGCCAGGATCTGCACCTAACTCTCCTTATTCGGCGAAATTCCCGGAACCATTTTCCGTTTCACAACCCCGTGGGCAGCACCTCCAACATCGGCGGATGATCTGTGGATTTTATCAGCAGCAGAATCGAGTTCTTGAGAACATAGTCTGGCTAGTGCTGACTTTCACAAACTGTTCCCAAACTGAGCGGCTGTTCCCTGACAACCCCTCTTGGAATGAGAGATTTGGAGCCCGAGGCCACATAGTTGCTCCCGAAGGCCCTGGCGGTCCTATATCACCCTTGTCCGTAACAAGGACCTTGTTTCCCGTAACGGCAGAGGTAGCGCAGAGTCAGACAAAGTTGCCTGTACCCTGGGCATGTCCGCAGTGGGCACGGGGGCACGCCTCGCCAACCTACTTCTTGGACTCAGCGCTAGCTCTCTGGCAGGTGATTCTACATCTAGCGTCAGTATTACGCTACCAGCTGTAGCCAAAGGCAAATATTCCCTCTGGGAAGGCAGTTAGCTCTTCTAACATCTCCCAAAGACTCTATAAAATTGACCAGTTAGACCTGGTCACCAACATCCTGCTTACCAAATCCTGTCTGAAGTCCTTGCATTTAGCTGCCATCTTGAAATGATGTAGCATTCGAGACGTCCCTAAGAGCCATTGCACAAAAGCATTTTTGTATGGCCAGCAAGATGACACAGTGAATAAAGCCCTTCTGGTGCAAAGCCCTTCCGGTGCAAAGCCCTGACAGACGGGGTTCAAAACCTGGACCCCTATGTTAAGGAAAAAGGAGAGAACAGACACCCCAAGGCTGTCCTGACCTCACTAGTGAGTGCCTGGTGTGTGTGTACATTTGTGCACAGGCACACACACTTATGCATGGATACACACACACACACCACTGATTTTTTTTTTTTTTTACAATTTTTGATGAAATTCTTTGTACTGAAGCATCCAGGTTGGCAATGATGCTTTAGAACCTGCGAGGAAAGCGTCTTCTTTCTACACATCTGTTTCCTTGTCCTTGAAATGGGAATCAAATATTAGATCAGGGGATTGCTGCGACTGGGAATGAAATATGATTGACGTGCCCAAATCACTTCAGACACTTGGCACCGTGACCTGAGTCCTGAATCTCACCCAACAGCTATGCAGCACTGGCCATGTCACCAGGAGCCAGACTCCCAGCTTCCTCACCATGGAGCTACTGTGACAGTCTGGATCAGAGAGACGTAAAGGATTTCATGACTTGTAGCATGTAAATTGACCAGTAAATTTAGCATAAACCGAAAGCCCCAAAACTGCTGGCCAGAACACAGCTGTTTTGGTGAAAAGCCTGTGTCTCATGGTTTGAGTGGATTTGAAATATCATGGATGGAAGTTCATTGACTCTGAGAAAAGAAGGAGTGATTTTGTCTTTAAGTCTGACAGGACCAGGTCTTAGCTCCATCTACCCGCTCTGACGTGTTATGGTTGCACACAAAGGTTTGGGAATAGACGTGGTGTTTAGATAGGTTAGATCGAGTCAAATAATCCCACCAGACAGTCTGAGAGTGGAGGCCTCATTTTTGAAGTACAAAAAGATGAATTTGAAGAGATCAAAGCTGGCCTAATTCACAGTTAAATCACAGAAGATCTTGCAGCTTTGCCATTTCCCTGGCTTTTTTTTTTTTTTTTGATCTAATATTTTTGTCACTGAAGGAAAGGGAAGAGATTTCTGAACGCAAAAGACTCGAGTGGAAAAAGCACCCGCATGTGTTGATTTACTGTCCACCGTCGTCTTCTTAATCAGCAAGGAAGAAACAGTGAGCCCTTGACGAGTGAAAACCAGCTATGGGCCAGCGTGGCACTGTTTTCACCAGTGTGTTTTCAGACGGTGAGCCGTCTGCTTAGCTAATCAACCTGTGAAGACAGGTTGAGAAAAGAGGATTGAAGGTTGCGACGTTTTAAAACTTCAGTGTTCAGCTCAATGCTTTTCAGAAAATTAAACAAGAATTTTATATTTTTCTACCTTCTTTCAAACTCCTTTACTGATTCAAGAAGAAAGAAAGCTATGCCCTGTTAGAACCAGGCAACACTGAGCCGTGTTCACCCAGAGCCTGAGATGAGACCTGTTTCTTATTTATTCGGAACAACTTGCCGTATGGTAATATTTTTCTGTTCTATTTTTAATGGCTATAAAGTTTCTATCACATCCAGTAATTATCTTCAATCTCAGAAGGACGGAGGAAATTCCACAAGAAGAACTACATGAAACATCCAGGGTACAGGTGCCAGAAAATATTGTTTTGTTTAGTGGAGATGAGACTATAAAAATATGGCTCTTTATAAATGATGTTCTCAGGCTTATTTATAGACACTATGACACTCACTCTGAAACCCCTCATTTAATTGCTAACAGAAACGTTATTTCAAAAGGGAATCGGGGTGCTGAAAACACGGCTTAAAGCGGTATATTCTCCCGAGCAATCTCATCATTTCTTCCTATTAACGGCTACAGCTACTTAGGAAAAAAGACGTCGGGAGTTAATTTAAGCCACGGCACACGACAAACAAAAGCATTTTAAGTTTCTCAGGGGCAAGCGTACTAGGCTACATCTTGAAGGAGACTGACTGGAAAGGGATATCAAAGAGAATTTATTGTGTGATGACCACCTCCAGTTAGCTAGCTAAAGTTCTGAGCAAAAAAAGTACCACAGCGGTTAAGGGATAAACTCTGATTGAAGGAAGTGTGTGTGTGTGTGTGTGTGTGTATGTGTGTGTGTGTGTATGTGTGTGTGAGAGAGAAAGAGACAGAGAGAGAGGGGGGGAAAGACAGAGAAAGTAAGAGAGAGAAAGAAAGAGACACACAGAGAGACACAGAGACAGAGAAAGAGAATGAAAGAGACACAGAGACACAGAGAGAGAAAATGAAAGAGACAGAGAGAGAGACACACACACAGAGAGAAAGAGAAAGAGAGAGAAACTTTGCCCAAGGTTGCATTTTTAGGTAGCTATATCAAGTGATTATGCTGGGATATTATAATTCCTATTGAAAGCTCAAGACATTGACCTAATGCTGTCATTCACTACCGGTGAATACGTGAATCGCGGTACAGTCAAACTGAAAGTATCTGCCACACTTACCATTCACCATGGAATCCTTGAAAGATAATTCCTTCCACTTACTGAGAATGCCCACCAAATGTGCAGAAGGAAAGAAAAGTATCTTCCTGAAAAGGAGAAAAATCTGAACGACAAAATACTGCGCTTCACACCTAGCAGAGGTGTGTACTACCTATTACAGCCTCCTTAGCTCTCTGGCTCTCCGTGGGTAAATGGAGTTAACCCCTCTACTTTTCTTGCTCATACTTAAGTGTTCTAAGTTCATAGTCTATATGGGAAAGGTCCTGGAAATACCATCCTGTACACTAGATAAACAAAAGACATTTTGAGAGCCTTGGTAGTCAGCAGGAGCTGGGTAGAGAAAGTGGCAGAGGGGCACATCAGATACTTTCTAGCAGAGTGACCTCAGATGTCTCAGTGTAGTGGGGAAGGGATACGTGCTAGGCATTTCTTTGTTCCTGACAGGGGCCCTCACTGTAAAAGGCTCCCAGGTCACCCACTTCTGAATGCTTGGCAGCTGCTAAGCTAGGCTTGTCCTGAGAGGTAGACAGGATCCGCCACCCGGGCTGCTGAAGCAGCGGGGATGATGGCCCTGTGACATTGCCGTGCAGGGCATTTTCTTCTTCTGACCTGTACACAGTAAATGAAGATAACCCTCGTCACAGAAAATAACCCACTTCCCTTTCCTGAGCGACACTGGGGAATTGTGGTAAAGAGCCAAGTGCCCCGCCCGCGTGAGCTGCCTGTCCCGAGGAACTTGAGCGTCAGCATTAGCCCTAGCCTGGAAGGGATGATCCAGGGGTGATCTGCCCCCCAGAGTCTGCTGCAGAAAACCTCCAAAGACTCCTTTTGTTATCAGCTTGAATGAATGGCTATCTATCTCAGCTTTGTTTCTCATTAAATATTTACAGAGGGATTATTGCCAGTTTTGCCCATTTTGTGGTTTTTGTTTTCTGCCTTAACACACAACACGTCACCTAATAAAAATTGCGGCACATAAGGCACCGTGCGGGGAGAGCCGAGGCCAGTGTGGCTTTACCGGTGTTGTTTTAAGTGTCTGTGCTCCGAATTCCCTGGGAATCTATGCTGTTAACTCCTGCGGATATGAACAGACCTCCCACGCCTGTTGGATCTCACTGTGTATTTATTAGGAGACGGCCTTTGCTTCTAGACCCTGCACACCGGGCTGTATTTTTCCCCCTGGGTGCTTGCGTTCCTGACCACACTTGTTTGAAAAGATCCCCCAAAATATATGGCTAAGCTGGGCAGGCAAAACAGTCTGGGTAATCAGAGGGCATGTTTAGGAAACACTGCTTGCAGGGGCCAGCCGCACTTTAATGGAACCTCCAAGACGATAAATAGCCGAATCCCCTTCTCCGGGGTCATGGGTGCCGGCTGCAGCGCTGGTCATAAACCAAGTGGAGTCACGGTCCTCAGAAGGGAGTGATAGGAAAACATCAAATGCTTGGCCATTTGGCCTGGAAATCCTAAGCGAACAGGGACTGAAATCAGGCCCTTTCACTAGCACAACGAATCCTAAAACAGCCACTTCAAAGGCTTTTCATGGGGGAAATAAAAAGTTAAAATCAAAAAGAAAAATGCCTTGGTGAAGTCTGGATGGATCTCTGAAGGGGGAGCATGTCACAAGAAGTTTTCATCTAATTGTGCAAGGTCAGGTTTAATTTGTATTGAAACCTAGGCTAGCATTCCCTCTCTTTAGAGGGCCTCCTTTCCGAAGTCCCCACAGTACAGCTTGGTGCTAGGTGGTAATCCATTAGCCTAAAAAAAAAAGCTCACCCCCAAAACAGGTAGATTTTATCTGACCCCAAAGGCGGATAGAGTTTTGCCTTGTAACTCTTGCCTCGTCAGTTTTGAACAATGAGCTAAATACTGTTGAAAACCAGAGTCAAACTTTTGTAGGCTACCCATTCTTACCTGTATTTCTTAATAAAAATCTGACACTGGGAAATTCTGTGTCTACATAAAAGACTATTCAGCATTCAGCCCCCCAACCACCAACTTTCCTTAGCCACCAAAAAGAAAAAAAGAAATCACTGATGGAGTAGCGCCACCGTCTGGACATTTTAAGGATGGCAGGCAGGTTCCCTTCCCTTAAAAGATTAAGCTATTTTCACCAGCACATTTATCTTTTGGGGGACTCGTTAGACTTACCTAAGTGTCTTAAGAACGTTCAGAGGAATTCTGAAGGCTCCTCCCGTTGATTCATAGTAGAAAAGAATGATGCGTTTCACGTGGGGGATGCTGTCTGAAGGAAACAGAATATGGGATGAAGGGAAACAAGCCTTACACTTTACACTTAAAAGGTAGACTCGGAACTAGCTAGTGAATGTGCGTGTTACAGGACAAACCTCTGCCCTGTAGACGAGGATAGTCGTCATGTCTGACCTACAGGGTGCTGGGTAGGTCAGAAGCTTGAGAAGTGCTTTACGTGGGGTCTAATTGCAGCAGTGGTCAGCGATGAGAGAGATTATTAAAACTGTATTTATTTAAGTCGCTTTCAAAACATACAGATGAACAGTCGCTGCGTCGGCAGTGAGTCTGAGTGCCTGGATCCTATCCCAGACAGAAAGTTTCCACGCTTTTCTTTACGTCATGGGAACAAGAGGATCTGCCAATATTTTGGGAAGTAGCCATCTCTCCCCCACTCCCCACATGCTAGGGCCTGGGCTCACAGCTGCTCAGCACCAGCCCCAGGGTTCCACGGATGAGCAGAGCTGTCTCTTGCCCTGCCCCACCCACCTCCTACCTCGGCTTTGTTCTGCACACGCGCCCTCGCCATGGGTGTTTACACAGCCCCATTGCCCCTGTGTTCTGTCTTGCTTTGTTTATTTAAATCTCACCTCTCCTGGAGACGTAGGTCCTACCTTTTCTGAGAGTTCACCTCCTGTTCTCTTCCTTACTGCCCGTTTTGGACCTGCAAGGATTAGTATTGGCCGTGACTCCCTGACTGCCGTATTCATGAGGGGCGGGTATAAGATGTGACTTGCCTCTGTACCCTGGGCAGCCATGAGATACTCACATCCCTGGTCTTCAACTTAAAAACATATGTCAGAGCCCACTTCACTACTAAGACAGTCTGTCAAACATTTGGCACAAATTGAGCAAGGACTTGAAACCTGGACTCCAGGTCTAAATTAGCAGAGAACAGCCCTTCACAGGTTAGAGAGAGTAGGGCTTCCACTCCTGGGTGGCACTAAAAGTCTAGTGCGGCTCTAAGTTGGCAGTAGGACCTCATGTTTATAGGGCTAGTGCTTCCACCGTTACCACTCCCCATGCCTCTGGGTACAGAAGGTGCCTGGTACAGACCTGAGAAGTTCAGCCCCAGATGGGGCCTGGGCTGGGGATAGGGCTGAACTAGTTACAATCCTGCTTCTAGTTCACCCAGTGCCTTTAAGGTTTTCGGTCATCACTTTGGTCCTCCATACAATATAAATTTTGCCCCTGCCTTACCAAGTCCTTGCAGATATCAGGAATTGTCCCACGGTAAAACAATTTCGGTTCTTCGATTTTTTTAAATACCCGTATCAACCAGCAGAGGGCAGGGGAGGACAAACTGAGTTCTGGGTTGACTGTCCCAGGCTTGTGGTCTAAGGTGAGGGCTACAGTCGCGGTTACAGCCGCATGGTATTTGATGGTTAACACTTTGTCGCTATCTCTCTGTATTGCCCTTGAAGTCTGAAGCAGTCTGGTCGGAGTTCTGCTCCTGCAACTTTCTCAGCACTTAGCTCCTTCGCGGAGAGCATCTCAGCCCAACACCCTCAGCTGGAAAAAGGAGGGTGCTGGGTGCCGAAGAAGGACCAGGCAGTAACGCAGAGAGATTCAGAGTAAGAAAGGAGAGACCGGGCCTGCGACCCACGGTTCCAGGGAGGATGGCTCACAGAGAGAAGTCTGGAGAAAACGAAGCGCATTTAGAATGTTCTGGGTGGTCTGGAAGTAGGAAAGGAGACATGGCGGCCCAGGCTGTGTAGTGGTTTCGGTATATAAAGCAAGTACTGTCTGTGGGCTTAAGACCACTTCAAATGAGACGCAGAAGTGTTACAGACGCACTTCGTGATTCAGATTTTACAGCTGACCCCTGCGATACCCGCTCTGTACAGGGTTGAGAATAGGTGAGAGATGAATTCAACAGAATAAACAGAACCCTGAATAAGACTCACAGCCTGACCACCAGGGCCACACAATTCTAGAGTAAATGTGTATAAGGTGGCTCAGAAAAACTGAACAGGCAAAAGTCACAGGGAAGGGGAGTGGAGGGGGCAACCATGGCATTTAAATCATAATCTAAATATTACAATCAAACGGATCGTGTGGGCAGAGGCAAGGCGAAGTGATGGAATTGTCCCAGTGCTCCGGCAAAGGGTGAAGACGCTAGATTAGCAGTTAGATGGATGTCGATTTAAATTCAGTTCTTGAACTTTAGATTTAGACTTGAGGAAAGGCACACGGTGGATTATAGATGAGTATTTGACTCATCTTTGCATAGTTGATGTTCATTCATTAAAATTTGAATCGGGTAAGTGAACAGTTCTAATGCTTAGAAATATCCCCCTTTAATTCTTTTCTTCTCCCCCAGTTTTTGGATCCTTTCTGTGTTTTCCTGTCAAGAGTCGCTCAGAAAAACCCAATCTTTGTACTAAAACAGCAGCTTTGCAAATGTCTGGATGGTGGCTCTCAGGAACAAAGCCTTCCCCAGAGTCTCAGTGTTGCTGCCCACCACACTGCCATCCTTCATGGTCTGCCTGGTGTCATTTCACCAAAGGCCACCTCTTCTAAATAGATGTTCCTAAAGAGTTTCTCCAGCCACAGGCCTTAAGCCACGCCTTAACTCTAAAAGCTTCTGAGTGGTGAGAATCCCTGGTCTCCCACGGTCACCCTCTGCTCTCCTGAGCCCAGGACTGTTTTCTCTATGCTACCCTTCTGCATCAACTGCATAGTCTGTCTTTGCCAGAGTCTCCTGAGGGTCAGATTGTCGACACCATTTTTCTGGGGACATAGAACAGGATAGAGTAAAACATGAGAAAATAAAAATGACATGTAAATGTGGAAATAATTTGCCTGCATGACATTCCTACCATCCGCCAAAGGAACTAGCGAAGGATAATCCTCCCTATGTCTTGCTCAACCAGACTTGTTTTTTGTCTTGGGGGAGGGGCTTGTTTGGGGTGTGTCTTTGTTTTTGTTTAAATGAGATCTAGAGCCAAGACAGTCTAGAGATTAGAGGTATAGAACCTTCATGTTCCCTAAACCTTGAGTGAGGACGAGCCCTCCACATATGAAGAACCAATGATCCAGAGCCACCTCCCTACAGGGTCAGAGACAGAACACCCAGCTAGTGAGACTCCAGCCACCAGGCATGTCTTGTGCCTTCGAAGTAAGGGACAGACATGGCCCATGCTAGTATTTGTTAGAAAAGGAGGCAATTGTGCTTTGGCAAGCACTGGGTTCTGCCAGTGTTGAGGGACAGCAGGAAGGCGTGGAGCTGAGGACCAGGCCAGGAAGGCCCAGCACCTGCCAGGGTTGGTCCACTGCCAATCATTGCCCTCAGTCATGTGATCTAGTTTGGTTTGCAGTTTGTATGTCTTACCTCACTCACCACACCACTGCTCTACTCCAGGCTTGTACAAGAGGCAAACCGAAAGTAAAGACAAACAAACAGGGGTCCAAGCAACCAACCTACCACCATGTCTTTCCTCGCCCCTACCTCCTCACCTCCACCTCACAGATTTCAAGAGCAGCCACGGCTCCTGGCCCCTGTCGCTACACCTTGCACCAAGTGACTGGCCTGGGCTCCGGGTCTGTGGCTGCATTTCCTAAGTCAATGCAGTAAAGCTGTGGAGGATGAACATGGGGGGACCCGAGGCAGCAGGGCGGGGATCTTGGCTGACTTATTCCCTGACACCATCCCCCCCCTCACTCCACCCCGTCCCATCACTCTTCACTCTCTCCTTCAGGACAGCCTAGATTTCAGTTGAATGTCATGAAAGAAAGTTGACTCCAGAGGTGTCTCTAAGTGTCTCTGCCCAGCACTAAAGAGAATTTTTTTTGGCAGAACTTCCAAGGTACAAGTAAGCTCCTAACAGCTTTTTGGCACATCGGGGACAATTAGACATCTGCATTCCTTAATCGTCCCTTGGGGAGGGGCAGACCACGCACCCGCCATACTTCTGCTAAAGTGTTGATTGGGTTGGATTTTGGGTCTCTCCTTCCCATTCTGTCCTCAGGGGCTCACGCAAGGTGGAGGAAAAACAAGACATTTTTTATCTGGGGCCAGTCTGACAAGCTAGCATTGGCAGAGGAGCGAGCTCCAGAACCCACAAGAACTGGTTGAAGGGAGTCAGGGATATTTGTGCCTGTGACCACTGCTCCCCCCAAAAAATTCTTTCCATTTTATTCCACATGTGAGAAAATTGTGAGAGCCTTCTGATCAGCTCCTTTGCCATGAGAAGTGAGCTCAAAGTTCCAAGTCACTGAGAATCAAGTCACAGAGGGCCTTATCCTTGCTGGGAGTGATGACAGCTCCCAAGAGGGCTCCTTCCTGGCAGAGGTGAGTAGCTGCCATCTGTATAGCACTAGGTGAGCCTCAACAGGGCCAGAGCTGAAGAAGTCCTCAGAGGGGAGAGCTCTGAGTCCCACCTGGGTATCCTGGCCCAGAGCTTGCCACAGTGGTCCCTATCACACGTGTGGCCCGATCTGGAGGAGCAGACTTCCCCCACTAGTTCCGAGGCAGTTCCTCCCTATACTGCCCAGACAGTGGGTAAGCGGGGTGCACAGGAGGATGGCTTGCAAGCTGTCCCCCTGGTGGAGCTCACTGACCAAAATGAGAGCTGTGGTTCAGCTAAGGGGGGAAATGTTTCCAAAATGAGCTACAAGTCAGTTTACACAAAGGAGAAGGGCAACTCTATTAGGTTGCAATCTCTGGTTGGGAAATGTGTTTCTAAAGGGAGCTTGCGTGCCATGGAAACAAAGCCCCGAAGCCCAGTTTCAGCTTATTAGCGCTAAATTGGCCACAGCAAATGAGCTCCGCGGTTGTCAGTGACCTGAGGTTTTATAAGCACACGGGGACTGTTTGCAGACATTCTACACGCGCCCCACAGAGCAGCTGGGGGGAGGCAGCTAAGCCTGCACTCGCGTTTCCGAGGCTCAGAACAGCCATGAATCCACCCCATCAGGCACCCTCTGCACAGGAGTCTCCCTAGGGCGGACGCCTTCCTGAGATCTGTGCCTTCCCCTTGGCTTTCTGAAGAGGGGAAAGACCAGCAAATAAAAAGTACAGACGGCCAGATATGCTGTCAGGAGCTTTCGTCTGAAACCACTGAGAGCAGATCTGGAACAGTCCTATTCTGACAGAGAGGGACAAAGGCTTCCACCCTGCAGGGAAGCAGGAGAGGACGGGGGAACAGGAGGAAAAAAAAAGCAAAACAGAAAAATCAGCCTCATGCTCAAAGTATCAGTTTGGTGAGGATCAGATTCCATCTGTCTTTTACGGTCCTGGGTTTTCTCTCAGTAGGTATCACCCTATGTGGAGTCCACACACTATGGGCAGAAATGGAACCATAAACTTCTTATAGTATGAACAGAATTAAAATCGGATCAGTCTGGAAGAGAGAATAAGATGAGAGGCGACCATGGGGAGAACCACAGAAAAGTACTGTTTCAGGGATAACTTAGAAATTGTGGGCACTAAGGAGCAGAGAAGTGTCTCAGGCAGACAGATGGTGGGTACCTGGAGTGTGGGGCACGTTGCTAAGGATGCTTCCAGTGGAAGAAATCCAGGAAGTGGAGGGAAGAGGCAGGCAGGGTGAGCTGGTGAGCTGTGCAGGCCAGCCGGGACTCATGTGTGGCAGTCTGGATCTGGCGTGTAGACCATGCTGATTAATCATCCAGTCTTAAAACTCCTCTTCCCAACTCTAAAACACTGGTCTCTCAGTTCTTCTAGCACACTAACCATTCATGCTACCCCAAGCTAGCTCAGTTCACATACGCACACACACACGTGTGTGCATGCTCACAGTCATGCGCATACACCATTCACGGTTTACTGTGACTGTCTTGTCTCTTTGTTTGTTTTTCCGAGACAGGGTTTCTCTGTAGCTTTGGAGCCTGTCCTGGAACTCGCTCTGTAGACCAGACTGGCCTCAAACTCACAGAGATCCACCTGCCTCTGCCTCCTGAGTGCTGGGATTAAAGGTGTGCGCCGCCATCACCCGGCTCTGTGACTATTCTTGACTAATTGCTCAAGAAAAAAAAATATTTTCACCCTTTTTTTCTTGTCTCACCAGACACTCTTGGAGCATCCTGTTATATCAGCGACCCTGAATTCTACAATGAATCAAGTACCCTGTCAGACGATAGCAAAATTGGATGGCATCTGCTTTGCCCCCTAAGTCTGCGCTTGGAGATTATGTAATAAAGGCTTCTGGAGAAGAAAGTATGGATAGGAACACATCTCAGGGGTTTGATGACATGGCAACTGAGCAGGGCCCCAAGGAAAGACCAGATTTCCACTGACCACAATGGGCAGTTGGGTAGAGCATGGTACAGTGGACAAGCAGAAGATGCAAACTCAGAGGGATGGGGTGTCTCTGGCATCCTCCTTGCTAGCTCCCCTCACCTGCTGCTTTTGCATGTCATAGTCTTGAGCCTCACAAGACACCATCCCTGTTCTTAGGTGTTCCTTTGTGATGGTGAGCATCGGAGAGCTGCAAGGTGACATCCACAGATGAGAAGTGAATGGGCTTGTACCTGGGAGACCATCTCAACATTGTGGCAATTGCCCTAGGACCCGTTCATCAGGATAGATGGCATGAATGAGAAACGGTTAGAAATTGAAGGTCTCACAGGTGGTTGGGGCAGACCTGGGAGGGCTGGGAAGTGAGTGTGCTCAGGATTCCTGATGTGAAATTTCCAAATAAGCAATAAAAATATTATGGAAAAAAAGAAGAAATTGGAGGTGTGCCTTAAGTGGCAGCCTGCTCTTGAAAGTTACAAGCATGTTCTAGAATGTTCTGGTACAAAGGTGAGACCCTTGGTGTGAAAGGGCACAAAATATGGAGAGAGTTCACATGTGGGAGACACCTAACAAGTGAGTCAGTATCTGGAGAAGAGCAGGGAAAGAGAGACAATTGGGATTATCATTTGGGCAAGGGGCAGTGATCTTGATGGCCACGATGCAGATACTCCTTTCCTATGTGAAGAGATGTTCGATCTTATTCATTCTCCCTGAGGTCCGAAAGAAACCTAAATGATTTTAATCAGGTAAAGGTATATTAAATAAGGAGTCTCTTAAAATATAACCAATGCTTCTAGCTCTAGTCTAAATTTATAGATGGGTTTTGCCAGCAGCACGCTGAAAACACATAATATCTTCAAGGAGAGCTTGGATTTCCGAGTAGAAGAGGTCTAGTGGCCTATGAACATCCCAGAACTGACCATCTCATCTCAGAGTGGAGCCTTCAGAAATACTTATCTAAACTGTTGCTCCACACCTAGTCACACTCCCTGTCTTAATTTCCAGGCAGCCGAAGGGCAGGTGGAAGCGCCCAGTTGACTCTCCTTCCCACTCAGTTCCATAGCCACCCGGACACTTGGTATCCTCGTCACTGGCTCTTTGCTGCTGTTCTCAACATCTTTTGGCCTTAGTCTCGAGAACGTCTGTTTATCTATACTGCCATTGCCACAAGAGACTAAATTATGCAAACTGCCTTTGGTAAACTTTCACAATAAACAAAATTCCAACACGGTTATGCCTTGGAGGTCTAAGAACTGACAACGAATTTAGGAGAGCAAGGCATAAATCACCGTCCGTGGAGTCTCTAAATTTAACCAGGACTTTAATTAGGGAGCTGGATTTACGGCCCTGAGAGGAAGAGCTCCAACAATGGGAGACATCTAGGCTGAGATGGGGTTCTTTATCTACCTTTCATTTCTCTCAACCACACCTGTCCTCCCACATTCCTCTCCACCTCCCATGGTTCTGCAGGGAGTTGCTCACCAACAGCTGTGCGTCAGGAGCGGGCGGGCACGCTGTTTACACCCCTCAAGCAGAGCATAGCTGAAGCAGGACTTCTGCCTGCAGCAAGGCTAGTTGAGTGCCAAGCACTGTGGAGAAACCAGATCCTAAGCACTGTCCTATAGGCCCACTAAATGGGCCTGCCCCCTTGCCGATCCATCAAAGTGCCAAGCTGTTGGAGACTCCGTAGCTCTTTGCGAGAAGTGTGTGTTTCCCCTAAACTTACTTGTTATTAGCCAGTAAATAAGCTGCTCGTTGGTACCTAACTTCTTTTCCAAAACTACTCCTAGCTCCCCAACTTTGAGGTTGAACTGTGTTAACAATAGCTGGCTTGGAAAGTCCCTATAGGGTTTGTAAGAAATTAATGTTAGCCTCTCTCAACAGAAAGCTAAGGCTTTGCAAAACACACCATATGCTTGTCACTTTGCCAATGAATCAAGATGTTTTTGCAGCCTTCTGAGTCTAAATAATTAATGGTAATGTCTAAAGATTACCCCAAGGTTCAGGGAGTGAGGATGGGGCCTCTGCAGTGTCCAACATGACTCAACTCAACTCAGTCCAATATTTCATGTGATAAATGGCCAGGCTTCATGACCACCCCACTCACCCAGCTCATCACCGTTGTTTATTCCCTCTTCTTCCCCCTTCCTCTTGTTTCTTATGTTAGGTTCTCTGGTTTGCTTCAAGCAAGTGTGGTTACCGTTTACCATCCTCAGACATAGCACTTGTTCCAACTCTCTCCGGCTTCCGCAAGGATTGTCGTTCTAACAGATACACTTTAGTATCAGCCACGAGGCTGTCAAGGGACTCACTTCCTTTCAGTACCCTCTTGCCAAACAGTTAATCTAAATCAATGAATCAAATAATAATAAATAAAATTAAAAATAAAATTAATAAATAAATAAATAACCTGACTAATTGTGGTACTTATAGACAACATGGGTTTTTCTAAATATTTAAAAAAAAAAAACAGATATTAAGTTCTTCCTCTGTAATTTTGATATATCCATGATCAGTTTTAAATAGACCTTTGCCATATGAACTTAGGCAAAAGAACTCATCTTTATCCTTTGTCATCTTTGGGGAAAATCAATTTCTGGAGCTCACTGCCTATTGTTGACCCATTTCTTCCCTCTCAGAGCTGTCAGAATGAAGTGCTAGTCAGTTCTCAACAGAATGGTCCACTTGTTTCCTTTTTCTTTTTTTCTTTTGTTCTTTTGTTTCTTTCTTTGGTCTCACACTACAAGTAGACTTGCCTAGAACTTCCTATGTAGGCCAGGTTCCCTTGGAACTCCTGGCAACCCTCCTGACTCCACATCCTGGATTCCAGTATTACAGGTGCTCCCCGCTACATCTGTCTTACTTTTAATTGCTTATTTATCTTTAACTTAATAAAACAATCGACTTTTAATATGGAGGTAATGATGCTTGCCCACAGCTCCAGGGTAAGGCAGGAGGACCACTTGAGCCCAGGTCTTGGCCAATGTAGGCAGTGCAATGAGACCCCTGTTTCAAAACAAAGCAAAATTAAATGGACTTTGAGTATGAGTCTTTCCCCAAATGTAAGATTGTCCTCACAGTTCCCGCCACACTTGTCCATTGTGACACCTTAACTGATGGCAGAGCCCTTTGGTTTACGTCGAGAATCTGGGGGGCGGAGTCATCACAGTAAGTACTTCCTACACACCAGGGCTCTACACTAGATCCCGAAGAAATGTTTATTTCTCAGTAAAGCTGAAATTGGGCGTGACAACATTTTGAATGTTTGCTCACATCCTTCCTTAGGCAGCAGAAGAGTTACAGTTGGAGCTGGAGGCTATCCATTCTGTTGCTGGAATTGGCAAAATACATAAAGTGACAACCCAAATGCAAAGAAAGAGGGTAAACAGCTTCCCTTGTTTACTGAAAAAATAAGTAATATTTCGAAGAGAAAGAAGTTGATTGGTTTAAGCCTAACATATACCAAGTGCAATACAACCGCCTTGCCTGGAACTAGATCCAAACTGCAGAAATACCTTTTGAGAGAGAGAGACAGAGAGAGAGATTGTGGTGTGTATATGTGTGTGCGTGTGTGTGTTTGCATGTGTGTATGTATGTGTACATGTGTGT
Source organism: Chionomys nivalis (assembly GCF_950005125.1). Taxonomy (NCBI): domain Eukaryota; kingdom Metazoa; phylum Chordata; class Mammalia; order Rodentia; family Cricetidae; genus Chionomys; species Chionomys nivalis. Next base: position 145,840,719 of record NC_080086.1, read on the forward strand.
GCTGTGTGTTTGTGTGTATTGTTTGTGTGTGTGCATGTGTGTATGTTTGTGCTTTGTATTTGTGTGTGTACACATGTGTGTGTGTGTGTGTGCGTGAGTGCATGCAGATGTACACATGTATGTGGAGGCCAGGGCTTGATGTCAGCTGACTTCAAATATCATTCTCCACTCTCTCTTTTGAGACAAAGTCCCTCGGTGAACCCAAAATTCACCATTAACAAGACTAGCTGGTCAGCAAGATCCAGCGATCTGCTTGTCTCTGCTGGTCCATCCCGACTCCCACTCCCTTGCTAGGGATCAAGACTCAAGTGATCATGTCACACTTATACACAGTGCCTAGGGACCTAAACTCAGGTCCTCGTGCACGTACCAAAGGTACTTGACCAACTGAACCATCATCTCCCTAGCACAAAAAAGGCCTTTTAAAGATAACCAGGTATTCTACCACAGTTAATGCAAAGACATGTTACATTAGCCTAAGCGGAATCTCATCTGTTTTAAAAGTTCATGCACTGTACCTTAGGTCACTCACCACTTGGAATGTTCTCTTGGCTACTCCTCTTGACTTTCACAATGCCTTTGCTGAGATTCCTCCCAAAGGAAGAACTCACATCTCATGTATGAGCTCTTGCCTGGTGTGATCCTGTGAAGCAAGGGGGTGGATAATGTGGGTGGTGATGGCACGGGAGGATGGGAAGATAGAAAGCAAATGAGGAGAGAGGGTGAGCAGGAGGGAGGACTTCTGTGGAACACAGAGGAGAGCACCTGCTGACCTAGTCCTCCCTCTGACATCATCATAGTTGTCACAGTGTACCCCCCAAACCGACTGTTCAAATGAAAGCAGAGGAGGAAATTTTTCTTTAGCCTTACTCTCCAGTGAACAAAAGCTTGCCCTACTAGCACTATTTAGATAGCACTTCCGGGAAGTACGGATGCAGGTATAAGCAGGATCCCATGATGCTCTGAGACAGGAGGGAAGGCATGTAGTGTCTAAGCCTGATGTGACCTGAAACCAATACAGGTGGAAGACCTAATGGGATACAAAAGGCATCAGACATGTATTGATACTAGAAATTAACATGCAATAAAAACTATGGACCCTTAGATATGACAAGGCCAAAATGTATATTATTGAGAACTAAAAAAACAAAGTGAGAAAAATATTTTACTTAAGATCCTAAATTTAGAACTAAATACAACTTTAGTCATTTGGACTACTCAATTTCCTCATTTCCTTCCAAGCACATGCTTATCATTATGTTTTATTACCATAGAACTAGTAAACATGAAGAAAGCAGAGACTATAATAAAAAAAAAACTATGGTGCAATATATTGTTTCTCTTTTTTTTTTTTTTCTAAAATGAAAGCATTCATATCATCCAGGTAAGTTTCTGTAAGCCAGCATTTCAAGATTTACTTTTATTTTGAACCTGTACTCTTAGCAACATTTTCTTTCTATTCTCATAGTTTTGTATCCTAGTTAGAAATATAATCTTTAAGTATTCTGAAAAATTATCTGTAAACGGAGACTTCCCTTTTTTCTCAGCCACCCAGACCCAAATAATCACATAGAAACTATAATAATTATACTGGTTGGCCAATGGCTTAGGTATATTCCTAGCTAGCTCTTACATTTTAAATTATCCCATTTCTTTTCATCTATGTATCACCATGTGGCTTCCAGCATATTTCTCCATTGACAGCTACATGGCATCTCTCTGACTCTGCCTTCTTTCTCCCTGTATTCAGCTTAGTTTTCAGTTATTCTGCCCTGCCGTAGGTCAGGGCATCTTCTTCATTAACCAATGGTAATAGAGCATATTCATAGCATACAGAGGGAAATCTCACATCAGTTATAAAAATGCTAGGAATTCTACTAACCTGCTTTTACGAAGTTGAATAATCAGGAGAGAAATCTACAATCACTAACGTCATCTTCTAGTCAACAACTATCTAATACTTTGTATACTTGATGCGAAAATTAGAAAGTAACTTTCCCCACCTGCAGGGAGTCTATAATCTAATCGCAGATACACAACAAAGTCCTTATGATGTCATTAAATGAGTGTTTCACCTGAAGTACAAAGAAGAATTCAGGGTTTAAAATAGTCATGGGGTTGATAGCTTTTCCAAGCTTTGTAATGAAATCCAAGCTTTGGGGGAAAAAAGCAAAGGATGGAAGGAAGGAAAGAAGGAAGGAAGGAAGGAAGGAAGGAAGGAAGGAAGGAAGGAAGGAAGGAAGGAAGGAAAGAAGGAAGGAAGGAAGGAAAAAATTCAACTCTACTGGAAGCAACCAAGTATTATATGCATGTATAAAATAAAAACAAAGGAAGCCTAACTGTAATTCTGCTTATTCAACTAAATTATATCTTTTCTAATGGCATAAAACTACTGCTGGCTTCTCATAGGACTTAAAAAGTTTGATTCTCTTTCTTATATCATTTTGAAAGTCGTGCTTAAAGAATTAAGCTCTACATAATAAATAAATTAGCAATGGTATTAATGAAGACTTCCCACCCCATTTAAAAGAATCTTCTGGCTCATGGGCTTAGTGTCTATGATGGGGTCTCTCCAAGGTAGAGCTCGTGGTTAGTTAACTTTTTACATGTTGAAAATGAAGTCAACTGGGCTTCAATTGACACCCAATGAATCAGGCCTTCTGCAAAGAAGGCACAGAATCTATGTGAGTATGAGTACATATGTATGTATGTGGTGTGTGTGTGCACATGCGTGGGCTTGCACGCATGCATGTGCATTATTTAAATCACTCTAGATCATTTTTGTGCTTCAGAAGGCTGTAGGTCTTACAGGAGGCGCTCTGGAGGGTAAGAGGCAGCTGTTTTCCATGACATAATCTGGCTCTTCTCGCTATTGTCCTTCTCCCCAGATTTCCTTAGAAAGGTAATTCCAAAGGCTGCTTGGCTCCTCTCACAGAATAGATTTGCCAAGGGAGCCAGGAGTCTGGAGAGGCTCTGAGACTCTTGGAGACTGAGGAAAGAACATTCTGGAGCATGACTGGATTTGAGTTTAACTTCATGTTCCCCCTCTTTGTGCCATGTCACTGATTTAAGAGTTGCAAGACCAAAGCATGACTACTGACTCCAGACAGCAAAATGTGTTTATTTTTTCAAACGATAGTAAAACAAACAACCCCAAGCCCACACAGTCTTGTTTTCCTTCCCCTGTGAACTGTAGGACATTTTCTAGCCACTCAACTGGTCAGGATCCTGGTCTAGGATTCCTTGTGCTTAAGACAAAGGATACTTAAGGCTACCCAGGGCCCCACACCTTGGGCCGTTTGCCTCTGTCAAGGAAACCACGTCTTTGGCTTTTTAGACTGGAGAGCATATGTTAAGAAAGAAGAGACAAATGAGGTGTTGTTTTGGGAGATTGGCTCACACTGTCACTCTGAAATTGCATATAAAGCTAAACCTTGAATCAGAGGTGGAGTCAACATCCAGCTGGCCAGAATTAGCCATAGAGGTTCTGGAGGACCGAGATAGGAGGGCTCGGGACGTAGTAGGGAGGATCTTAGAAAGACGCATAGTCTTTTCCATCTGGGAAGGTGAAGGGGTAGAATCAGCTTATCTTTTCTTAGTCACTCTGTGAATTTATCAGGTTTCTACTGCAGTATCTGACTCCTGAGATTTTATTGATAACTTAGACAGCACTTCAAGACTAGGACGCAGTTGGTCTGAACTCGAGCCTGTAGATCTTGAGCCAGGAAGCTTTCTACCCACCCCACCCCATCCCTTCCAAACCCTAGTCTGCTAACACATGTCAGAATTGCTCATACATCTGATAGGTATTTTGATTGATTTATTGGTCTTGGGAGTCATCTTTGACTTTTCCTGGTGAAATGTCTTGAAATTTCAGTTTAGGAAGGTGACTTGGTAAGGTTTTCCTCATAAAAGCTTAAGAGATTCTCCGCATTCTTGGACATTGTTCGAAAACAAGGGAAAAAGCAAGCTTAAGAGCCCTTGTGGAGACAGTCACACTCATCACCTGTCCCCACTACCTGTCCTCTTAATGTCTTATGCTAAGAAAGCCTCGGTGACTCTGACTGCTAATTTGTCCTCTACTGGGCTATTGTCTCTCTGTCTAAAGACAGCTTGAACATCCAAACAGACTAGGATCTGAGAAGTGGGAGGAGGGGAGGAAGTGGAAATTTTGAATGGTATTATTTATAAAGTAATAAAAAAATAAAAATAAATAAAAGAAAGCTTGGGCAAATCCTAACAGAGTTGGAAAGGAAGAACAAAAAGGAGACAGTTAGAATACCTTTTATTCCATTAACTGGCTCAGTAGTAGACTTCTTTCTCAAATCCTGGCAAAGGTAAGGCCTTTCTCTCTAGGAAGGGTGTGATCAGAGTTAATTTTGGAAAGACATGGCTGAAAGGATAAGAAGGTGAGGCACAGGTCCGACCGCTTCTGGAGACTGAAGGGAGAAACACCAGAGATTCTGAGGTCTTTTGAGTCACAGAGTCAGCAGGCCACCTCCAAAAGACCAAACAATAGGCAGTACCACCATAGACAGGAACCCAGCTTGGGGTCATCTGGGCCTTTGAAACCAGACAGAGGTCCTGATAGTCATTACTTTCAAGTGCCCAGTGGGATCTAAGAGACGTGCTCTGTGCGAGAAGATAGCACAGTCTCGGGCCTCAAATATTGCCACATGCAATTTTAATGTGTATTATTTGGTACATAATTGAAATTAACCAAGCACTCGAAATAAAATCACATGAATAAAAATCAGTAGACACAATGGATGACAGAAGAATAGAAATTCTGGTATTGTCATTCTTAGACAAAAACTTTTCTAATTTTGAAAAATAGTTATGACTATTTAAATAGAAACCTAGAAACTCTTTTAAAAGACATGTTTATTTGATGAGTAATAACACTGAACATGTTCAGTGGGTTTATTTGTCAACCATGTTTTCTCATTTTGATTGGCCATGTATCTTTTTGTAAACACTTACTTTCTGATACCTACTTAGAAATATGCATTATAGATATTTTCTTGCAGTCTGTGATTTATCCTTCTGTTGATAGCATCTTTTCTTTTTAAACTTTTATGGAGATTGCTCTTTGACAATTTCATATGTGTATAAAGCACATTCCAATTATTATAAACCCCCATCTCTCTCCCACCTTTATTACCCTCTGGGCTCCACAAGTCCCTCTCACACTTATAACTTATTGTTCTTGTTGTCATTGTCATTGTTGCTGTTATTTTGTGACACACTAAGTTTAATTAAGATCATCTGTGTGGTCATGGGTTAGAACTATCCATGGAGTCCAGTGGACTCACTATTGGACACACAACTTAAAATGTGCTGCAGAGATGAGGAGAGAGCACGAAACACAAACAAACCCACGTGTATAAGTTTATTAAGAAGATCTGTGCAGACAGCTCAGGGAAACAGTGAACAAAAGGGCAGGAAGAGAGGGTGGGAATGGCACCTTCAGCTTTTAAAGGTTTCCCAGCATATGCGCATGAGGGGGAAAGATGTGCCCACGTCAGACGCTGATGACAGGTGACACTACGCCCTGCGCCTGCGTACAGGGGCTTCTACGTCAGACGCTGGTGACGCAGATGGCGGGCAACTCACGCATGTGCACCTGGGAAACATGCGCTGGCCTCAGAACCGGGAAGTGCAGCCTTACGGGTGGCTAAAGGAATACACAACTAAAGATAATGATTACTCCACCAAATACACTAGTAGCCAATAGTTAAGCAGGAAGAAGCAGGGCCCTGGACACTCTTCTCCCATCCACAACTGACTGTTGAATAGGCCCAGCCTTCTATAGGCCCAATGTAGGCATTGACTGTACCACATCCAGACACAGCATTTCACGGCTCTTCTCCTACCTTAAGGCTGGATGCTGGCTACAGAGCCTAGGCTGCGGGTCAGAATTGAGTTTCAGAAATGAGGTGAAGCAAAGGCAGGATCAGGTTCAGAAGAACCAGATGGACAGATGGACTACTGGTCCAGATGGGTGAGCAGAAGGATAAGCAGATAGCAGTTCAACTAGACCATGTCAGCATCAGGGAACAAGTGAAACTGAAGCCGCTGGGTCAGCCAGGAGCTCTCCTCTTGTCTCTCACACACACACACATGGTAGTCAGATGAGAGGTCTCTGGAGGCTGTGGCTGTGCCCGTGCTGGGTGCCATCTCTTTATGACATCCTGGTGAAGGAGCTGATGCATCTGATAAGTTCTCAAACCTGGCTTTCCTGATACGATTTTAAGATACTCGTGTGCCCCTACTGTCTCAATATATCTGGATATATTTCTAATACGACACCCTTTCTGTACTCAGGAATTTGTCAGTTATCAGTCTGTGCCATGTGAGTGGTGCCAGACATACAGTGCCACCCAGGTGTGCACCCAGGTGCAGTCATTCCCCATCCTCAAAACAGAGTGAAAACCTCCTGTACATAGAATCTTCCAGGGCTAGACACAATCTAAAGAAAAGACAAGCAATAAACAAAAAACAAAACACTGTTTTACACACAGAGAATAACTTAGAATGGGGCACAGACTGTTCTCAATATTCACAGCCAAGGTCGAACATTCGAGTGCAGTATAGCTGAGTTCTCCTTCTTGGGTCTCAGAAAGTGGCATCAGGGTTAAACGCACTGTCTAAGCTCTCATCTGAAAAGCCTGTGAAGGAATCTGCCTCCAGCCACTTTCAGATTGTTGGCAGACACCAGTTTCTCTTAACTGGAGCCTAAAGTCTCCGTTTCGTGCTATTGATCAGTGGGTCAGGAGCCAGTAAGACTGCTAGGAAAACAGAAGGTCATTCATAGCTAAAGGTCAGCAAGAGGATATAACAGCCCCAAATAGTTATTACTCTAGTAACAGAGCGTGAAGATTCATGATGCAAAAACTGATTGAACTTCAAGAAGTAGACAAATCCACTTATAGTCATGAATTGCTACAGCCCTCTTTGAACAACCGATAAAAATGAATATACATGCAACCAGTAAGGATGTGAGACACTTGAACACTACTGCCAGACAATGTGGCATTACCGATATCCAGACAAAATTCCACTCATGAGCAAGAGAGCATACATGCTTCTTAAGTATACATGGAACATGTACCAAGATCTATAAGGCTAGTCAATACATGAAAATATCTCAAGTCATTCATTGTCTATCCTCTGGACCACCACATATATTATGCAGAAATCAAAAGAAAAATATATCTGGGAACATCTCTAAATATTAGGAATAAAATAATATGCTTCTAACTAATTCATGAAAACAGAAGCAACCCAAAGGCAAATTCAATGTAATTTGAGAATGATAACACAACACACAGAACTGTGAAGATAGATCAGAGGAAGAGCACTTGCCTGCCATGTGCAGGGTCCAGGGCTTGATCCTCAGCACCACTAAAAATCAAACAAATGAAGCCAAGCCTGGTGGGGCATGCCTGAAGAGGAACTTACAGGAAAAGTTACTACAGTAGAGAAGGCACACTGGAAATAGGAAGTGCCACCATTACAAAAGGCTATCAAAGACCTTAGTGTCCACCATAAATAAATAAATAAATAAATAAATAAATAAATAAATAAATAAATAAATAAATGGGAATAATAATAATAATAATGCCAGATGTAAACAAAACCAGGGTAAAATAAAGATCAGACTGGAAATCAATGAGGACAAGTCATAGCTGCATCTCTGTGGTAGAGAGCTTGCCTCCCCTTGTGGAGAAACTGGTCCCCTCTCCAGTACTGCTTAGGGCTGGTGGAGGTTGCAGAAACCAAATGAAGAGATTTGATAAAATGATTGTTAGCCAGGCTGATGAGGAGAAAGAAGATGCTAAGGCCAGGGAGAGGTGCCATCAACACAAGACTAGAACTACCAAGCAAGAGGATTAGAAAAATCCAGATAAAATGCATGGAGTTTTTGATGGAGTCAGAACATGCCCAAGATCACTCAAAACAAAAACTGCATAGGTCTGATTGCAGTAATGAAATGAAATTTGTAAGATAACACTTTCCCATGAATTAAACTCAAGCCTTAGGTGGTTTCACTAATGATACCACAAAACAATAAGGAAGAACTCACAGAAATTCTACCACAATTTCAAGTAGGAGGGACAAGTCCTTCCTAGCTTTTTGAAACCAATATTATCTGAAATAAAAGCTTGACAAAAACATAGCAAACCATACAAGGTGCTATTTCTCCCCAAGCTCATCTATAGTTTCTTCTGTCTCTATTAAAATCCAAGAATTGGTTTTGATTCTAAGAAAGTAGATTCTCAGGCACTAGTGAGATGAAATAGCATGTTGAAGCACCTGCTGTCAAGCCTAAGTACTGAGGTTCAATCTCCAGAACCCCAAAAGTGAATGGAAAGATCAGGTCCTGCATGTTGTCTTCTGACCGCCCCAAATCTGCCTTACCATATACATGTACACATTCAAATACATACACATAAGAAAATAAAACATTAGAAAGTAGTTTCTGATGTTCATATGGAAAAACAAAAGTCCTTCATAAACACAAACGTGGAAGCTCTTAGGAATGCTTTAGCAAAATAAATCTAACAATAGGGAAAATATGACATGACCCAGGGGACTGCATTCCAAGGGTTTGCAAGGTTCTGACCAGATAGATACTCAGTTTTTAAGCAACATTTCAACTACTCTTTCTCCACTAACTTCTTTTGCATTTACCATGAATCCATTTTCCAGAGCAATGTGGGATTATTTCGAGCTCCTCATTTACTTCCACTGACTTGTTTGTCTGCCAGAGTTCCAGGGCCCCACTGTTTTCATTGCTAGAAATCTGAATTTAGGTTGCATAGCACCCCTGACTTTTAAAAAGTTGACCAATGATATCCAAATCAAAATAAATCTGCATAGGCTAACAAACACCTGTGTGTATCATATACACAGAGTACTTGCTGTTCATTATTTTTAAAAACTTATAAAACCAAGACTGGAAAGAAACACCCTCAGCATGCTGAAGAATTTCTAGTGCAGAAACACCTGCAAGCTTAATTTTTATTTAGTATTGTCTTAGAGGTCCCACCTCGTACAATAAGCAAGAAAATAAAGTATGTTGCCGGGCGGTGGTGGTGCATGCCTTTAATCCCAGCACTCAGGAGGCAGAGACAGGCAGATCTCTGAGTTTGAGGCCAGCCTGCCTACAAGAGCTAGTTCCAGGACAGGCTCCACAGCTACAGAGAAACCCTGTCTCAAAAAACCAAAAAAAGAAAAAGAAAAAAGAAAGAAAGAAAGAAAAGAAAAGAAAAGAAAAGAAAAGAAAAGAAAAGAAAAGAAAGTAGTTTGCGACACCCTTAAGTCACTACTGACGGGCAACATGGTTATCTACATAGACGGTCCTATGGAGTCCTCAAGGAACAGAACCCAAGTAAGCTCTGTGCAAGATCAACATACAAAACTTAGTCATATTTCTTTATGCTAGCAATCGAAAGGCAGAAAGTGAAATGTAAATTTGAATAGTAGACTAGAGATGGCTCCACAGGGAAGGGGGCCTCCCACCATGCCCAGTGACCTGAATTCAGTCCCTGGAACCCAGAGGGAGGAAGGAAAGAACTGACCATGCAAACTGTCCTCAGACTTCTCCATGCATGCTGTGGCACACACAAGCCTACAAATGTAATAATAATAAATAAAATGTGTTTATGACATTTGTAAGTAAATATGAGTCCTGTTTAGAATTTTATCAGAAAACATAAACTATGTAAGGATAAATCTAACAAAAAGTGTGTAGGACTGTGTCTCAAAACCCATGAAATATTAGCGTGGAACTCAATAGAAATGAGGTGGACGTGTGGCTTGCCTGAAATTTACTAGGAAAATACATTTAAAAGGGCCTAAATAGATGGAAAATTAAATTGCATTCATGGGTCGAAAGACTCAGAATTGATATGGTGTTCTGTCTCCCCAAGTTCATTTGTAGATTTGTCGTTCTTACTACTAAAACCCTAGAACTATTTCGTTGTAAGAAAGTAAACCCTATAATTCCAATGGAAAAGCAAAGGACTGGATAAAACAAATTACTTTGGAATAGAACTGCAGAGTGATATTGCTGTGGCTGATGCAGGTGATTGGTTTTCTTGTCAGCGTGTCCTACTACTGAGCTATATATCCCCAGCAAATGACTGACTTTTGGTTTTTCAGACAGGATCCGCATATGAATCTCTGGCTGATCTGGAACTCACTATAGAGAACACACTGTCCTCGGACTCACAGATATCCTCCTGCCTTGGCCTCTCTGGGGGTAGCAGTACAGACTTGTGCCACCACAGATATGGCACCGAGAAGGTAATGCCCTACTCTTATCCTAGCCAGCAAATATCATTTGCTTGGGGAGGATGCAGGTTCTTGGATGGATAAATATAGCAAGTCTAATGAGCTTGTACATTTTAAGCACAGGTTGTCTTAGTCCCGTTACAGCTGCACAAAGCTTTCTAAAACGTGTAGCGACCTGTTTCACATGCCTCTCCCGCACCGCGCATGCGCCGTGGACATTGCCCTCGCACCTGCAGCTCTGCAGCTTCCTCTTTGCTGTCTTCCTGATTATCTTTACACTGTCTGTATCTCCGTTTGCATTGTCTTCCTGTTTCTTGCATTGCTCCCCAAGTCTCATGAAACACATTATCATATCATCCCGGAGTCTTCCCGGAAAAGTTGCGCCTGACATAAGCTTCTGCTTGCCTCAGAAAGGAAGTGGTTGACTTGTCAAGATTCTCTTCCCCTGAATTCCCTAGGGGAAGAAAACTTCACTTCTCTAAAGCTCCCCTCAAATAGACTGTGTCTGATACTTAAGGCGGTCAGCGCCATCCCTAGGCAAGAACGACCGGTGCTTTAGGAACCAGGAATGCCGCTGTTTAAAAACAAAACAAATATTCAATGTTGCCCTTAATGTCTGTGCTGCTGGGGTTATACATAGGAAGCGATCTCCTGTGCCTATATGTTGTAGGGTACTTCCCATTTTCTCTTCTATCAAGTTGAGTGTATTCAGATTGATATTGAGATCTTTGATCCATTTGGACTTGAGGGTTTTTTTTCTCATTTTTTTTATTCTTTTTTAATTAAAATTTCCAACTGCTCCCCGTTTCCCATTTCCCTCCCCCTCCTCCCACTTATTGCCCCCTCCCCCCGCTCCCCTCCCCCTATCCCCACTCCTCTTCTCCTCCCCCCAGTCCATTCCCCCTCCCTCTCGATACTGAAGAGCAGTCCAAATTCCCTGCCCTACAGGAAGACCAAGGTCCTCCCACTTCTATCTAGGTCCAGGAAGGTGAGCATCCAAACAGGCTAAGCTCCCACAAAGCCAGTTCATGTATTAGGATCGAAACCTAGTGCCATTGTCCTTGGCTTCTCATCAAACTGATGAATATCTTGCATATCGCCATAGAACCTTCATCTAGCGATGGATGGAGATAGAGACAGAGACCCACACTGGAGCACCGGACTGAGCTCCCAAGGTTATAATGAGGAGCAGAAGGAGAGAGAACATGAACAAGGAAGTCAGGACCATGAGGGGTGCACCCAACCACTGAGACAGTGGGGCCGATCTATTGGGAGCTCACCAAGGCCAGCTGGACTGCTACTGAAAAAACATGGGATAAAACCGGACTCTCTGAATGTGGCGGACAATGAGAGCTGACGAGAGGCCAAGGAGAATGGCACGGGAACCTTCATCTGGCGATGGATCGAGAGAGAGACAGAGACCCAATTTGGAGCAACGGTCTGAGCTCTTAAGGTCCAAATGAGGAGCAGAAGGAGGGAGAACATGAGCAAGGAAATCAGGACCACGAGGCGTGCACCCACCCACTGTGAAAGTGGAACTGATCTATTGGGAGCTCTCCAAGGCCAGCTGGACTGGGACTGAATAAGCATGGGTTGAAACTGGACTCTCTGAGCATGGCGGACAATGAAGGCTGATGAGAAGCCATGGACTTGAGTTTTGTGCATGGTGATAGATATGGGACCGGAGAGGGAGGAGAAGAGGAGTCGGGGGAGGGGGAGAGAGGAGGGGGAGGGAAATGGGAGGTGGGGAGGAGGCAGAAAATTTTTTTTCAATAAAAAAATAAATAAATATAAAAGATACTAAAAAAAAAACAAATAAACAGCTTCCCCTGTTTGTACCTCCTACAGCTGTAAGTTCAAATCTTGGATCCTAACCCTTGATTTCTCCGAGGAAAGGTCTGATGCTCTCTTTAATCGAAAACAGTGTCCTGGCAGAGTGTCTTGGTCAGTGCTCCGTCTCCTACAACGACTATTGCCAGTGTGTTCTGGCATCTGGTACACCTCAAGCTGACTTATGTTTTCCTGACTAGGCTGTGAAAATGGTCAGATATTCCACAGCTGTAATATCTGAGTGTTCTCTCCAGTCTGAAATCTGGATCTGGCTGACTGTGCTCTGCCCATGGCATGAAAGGCAACAAGGGAGCTTCAACCCCACTTCTCAAATCTCTTCACCAGAAATTCTCCCAGTGAACAGTAGCCCTGGTGTGGACACTATCTAGAGATTTGCTGTTGTTTATAAAATGTTTTGGATATGTGAAAATCTTATTTTTCACTTGTCTCTGTGTGTGTGTGTGTGTGTGTGTGTGTGTATGTGTGTGTGTACATGGCGTGGCATGTATATAGAGGTGCGAGGATGACCTGTCCATCTCTTCTACTTGCATGTGGATTCCAGGGGTTAAATTCAAGTCACCAGGCACGGGTGGCAAGCACCTTACCAATGAGTCATCTTGCTAACCTATGAAAATCTTCAATTTCTGACCCTGCCAATCCCTCTATCCCACTGCCTCTAACATGTGACTGACTATAAAATTCTGAACAGGAAACAACTTTCCCTTTACAGCAAGTTAATTCATTATATGTACTAGTTCCTGTTCAACATTATAATTCTACCCAAATTTTGACTTTGTCATGCGGCCTAATTTTGTTTGGCTTTTTGCAAATCTAAAATAGGCTTGACCCAGTAACCTGTAATTTCTCTCTCATACACAAACACACCTTGATAGTACCTTCAATTTCACACACACACACACACACACACACACACACACAAACACACTTTGATATGGGTCATTTTTAATCTACTAAAGTAAATTAAATGACAAGGTTGACAGACACTTTCTACCTTGGAGCTTCACATGGTTTAGTTGTATAAAATTTCCCTTGAGTTATTTCTTTAAAGAATCCCTTCTCGCCGGGCGGTGGTGGCGCACGCCTTTAATCCCAGCACTCGGGAGGCAGAGGCAGGCGGATCTCTGTGAGTTCGAGACCAGCCTGGTCTACAAAGGGAGTTCCAGGACAGGCTCCAAAGCTACAGAGAAACCCTGTCTCGAAAAAACCAAAAAAAAAAAAAAAAAAAAAAAAAAAAAAAAAAAAGAATCCCTTCTCTTCCCTTTCCTCCTGCCTCCCCCGAAGATAAGGTGTTGTTCTACAGCTCAGGCTGATTTGGAGCTTTCTGTGTAGCCCAGGCTAGCCTCATAGTCATGATCTTCCTGCATCTACCCCCAAGTGCTGGGGTTACAGGTATGAGCAATTGTCCCTGGCTCAATAGAAATCATACCTGTTTATTTGCTTGTTTGTTTCTGGTACTGGGGATCAACACCATCTGTGGTTAGACCCCCAGTCCTCTGTACCTCTTCACTTTATCCAGTTGTCACTCAAATTCCAACATTCAGTTACTGAACTGAGGCTGAGTTGTTAGATCCTCTTATCATCTCCTTTTCATTGTTTTCTCTTTCAACGTTTTAGATTTCTGAAATTTTGAGTTCAATACTTTCTTATGAAATTCCTATGTTTTGTATTATAATTTTGATTTCCAAGATCATTGTCCTTTGGCTCTTTTAATGAAATCTCCAATTTGTTGATCATAAAATGTGTTCTTAGTTCTCTGGGGATGCTAATGAAGTGTTATTGGCTATTACTGTTTTTGCTGTTGTTGTCGCTATTATTATTGTTTTTACATTTTTTCTTCTCTCTATATTTTCTCTATTTCTTTGTTTTGAATGAGTTGCTTCTTTTTCAGTTTTTTGAGACCAAAGCCTTACTCTTTAGCCCAGGCCGTTCTCAAAAACATAGACTTCACACTTCAGTCTCCTGAGTGTTAGGACTGTAAGCACAAGCCTCCAAGCCTAGTAAACTCCTGTCTTTCACATTAGAAGTAATTTTCAAATGCTTCTTGCTCTTAGCAGACCAGTTATGTTTGAGGGTGGTACCCTTGACTCATACTGGAAACATCCGTGGGAAGCTGCAGCTAATTTTCCAGCCCTTCCTCTAAATTAATTAAAATGCAAAGGGAAAAGTTCCTCAGAATGTGTATGGAATGTTCCATTCAAGTTCAGGGATCCGCAGATCCAGAGCTCCTTAGATAATGATGCTAAACACCTATTGCTGTTTCACTCCCTGACACTGGTTGGTGAGCAAAACAGTCTTCCAGCTTTGGCTGGAACACCTTGAAGAAAGGGGAGCGCATCAGCAGCTGCCCATGTTACTTTGAAATATTCCTGGGATCAAAATTATCTTTTCTTGTTTAATCTAAAATAGACTTTTCCATAATTCTCATATGTCTTATTCATGCTTACTTCGTACATTAGCATTCAATGAACCTAAAGGCCTTTTTATTGATTCTTTGGTAATGCCATACCATGTATTCAGATCATAATCTACACCCCAATTCTGCATTTTCTTTTGCTTTTTAAACAACATATTGACTCTCATCTGTGCTGTCCGTATAGGTGAGGGTCCATCCACAGCAGTATGGTCGACCTACCAGGAACAACACCCTTAAAGAGAACTAATTCTCTCTCCCCCAGAAACCATCAACTGTCGATAGTTCCTTCGTGCTCAGGAGCTACTCCCCTGTCCCGTGGTGGAATAGTGGTTGAACTGACATTGTACAGGTCTTATGCAGACGACCTCAGCTATTGCGGGCTCATGAGCACAGAGGTCCTGCTATGTCCTTAAGACACGGTTCTGCTCCAGTTCTCCACAACCTGACCTTGGTTCTTAGACTCTTCTAGCACCTTTTATACAGTGGTCCCTGAACCTTGGCGAGAGGATATGACACAGATGTTCATTTGTGACTGACTATTCCCCTGACGCTTATTCTCTGTACTCTAACTGATTGTGATTTTTCGGCATTCACCCTTTCTACTGCACAAAGAAAGTGTTCTGGTGAAGTCTGGGAGCAGCACGTAGAGATATGAACTTGGAAGTTTGGTACTGTGTCCATTTAGCAGAATAAGAGTAGTGGGTTCACCCCCGGGGCCGGCAAGCTCCCCACCTGTAGAGTTTGAGCCAGATACACAATAGTATCTGGGGAGCAGATGAAGTCCTAAGTGAGTGTGTGCTGTTGACATGAGCATGACATCTTAATGGCCCCAATGTCCTGGGTCCATGGGGATGACAAAGCATTTCCCCGGTCATGTTTAGGGATGAGGCAGAGCCTTCCCTGATCTCCGTGTGAATTTCGACAGTGTGCAGAAAGCATAGACCACACCTTCCTCTTCTAGATGAATCCAACCTGAGACTGCGCTACTATAGAAACCTACCACCAAGTCTAGCTAGCTCCTCCTCCTCCCCACGCTGTGCATAATAAATGCAATGAGTTTCTGGGCTGCACAGTAGGTACAGTCCGTCAGAGTGAGCTCAGTCTACCCAGTCTTAGCTTGGCTGTGCGTGTATCTGCTGTTTCCTCAGATCTGGCTTTTCTTCCTTCCTAAGTTGCCCCGGTCATGTTTTCAGAACCAAACCATGCTAGACATGACAGCGCCAGGTATGTGGTTCTAACGAAGGGCTTCCTTTCTTCTAGGAGCTATTTTACACAATTTGTGCTAATCACAATTACAATAATTCTGTCATGAGATGATATGTTATCATGCTATGATATGATATCATGCTATGATAGTTCTAGCTTCCTTGGATAATACCATAAAGTCAATATTTCGGTTTCTCTGAAAATGTCTATGAAAAAAAAAACTATTGATAATCAAAAAAGGAAAAGAGAATAAACTGTCCCTCAACCAACCTCCCACGGACATTTCTGGGTTCTTGAACTTGTATTTTTCTTTTTTTTTTTTCTTTTTCTCCTTTTTTTTTATTGATTTTTATTGAGCTCTACATTTTTCTCTGCTCCCCTCCCTGCCTCTATCCTTCCCTTCAAGCCTCCTCCAAGGTCCCCATGCACCAAATTTACTCAGAAGATCTTGTCTTTTTAAACATAAAGCAAAGAAAACAGCCAACAAAGCACAATCCCAGATAGCTTAGACAACAATGAGGACATTAAGAGAGACATGCATAGATCTAATTTGCATGGGAAGCAGAAAAAGAAATATTTCTTTTTTTTTTTTTTTATAAAAATGTGGGTTTTTTTTAATTTTTTTTTATTCTTTTTTACTTAAAATTTCCAACTGCTCCCCGTTTCCCATTTCCCTCCCCCTCTTCCCACATATTGCCCCCTCCCTCCGCTCCCCTCCCCCTATCCCCACTCCACTTCTCCTCCCCCTAGTCCACTCCCCCTCCCTCTCGATACTGAAGAGCAGTCCAAATTCCCTGCTCTACATGAAGACCAAGGTCCTCCCACTTCTATCTAGGTCCAGGAAGGTGAGCATCCAAACAGGCTACGCTCCCACAAAGCCAGTTCATGTATTAGGATCGAAACCTAGTGCCATTGTCCTTGGCTTCTCATCAGCCTTCATTGTCCGCCTTGTTCAGAGAGTCCAGTTTCAACCCATGCTTATTCAGTCCCAGTCCATCTGGCCTTGGAGAGCTCCCAATAGATCAGTTCCACTGTCACAGTGGGTGGGTGCACCCCTCGTGGTCCTGATTTCCTTGCTCATGTTCTCCCTCCTTCTGCTCCTCATTTGGACCTTAAGAGCTCAGACGATTGATCCAAATTGGGTCTCTGTCTCTCTCTCGATCCATCGCCAGATGAAAGTTCCTGTGCCATTCTCCTTGGCCTCTCGTCAGCTCTCATTGTCCACCACATTAAGAGAGTCCGGTTTTATCCCATGTTTTTTTCAGTAGCAGTCCAGCTGGCCTTGGTGAGCTCCCAATAGATCGGCCCCCCTGTCTCAGTGGTTGGGTGCACCCCTCATGGTCCTGACTTCCTTGTTCATGTTCTCTCTCCTTCTGCTCCTCATTATAACCTTGGGAGCTCAGTCCGGTGCTCCAGTGTGGGTCTCTGTCTCTATCTCCATCCATCGCTAGATGAAGGTTCTATGGCGATATGCAAGATATTCATCAGTATGATTATAGGATAGGTTCATTTCAGGTTCCCTATCCTCAGGTGCCCCAATGAACTAACTGGGGACATTGCCCTGGGCTTCTGGTAGCCATTCCAGGTTCAAGTCTCTTGCCAACCCTTAGGTGGCTCCCTTAACTAAGGTATGAGTTTCCCTGCTCCCCCATCCAACCTTCCTTTACCCCAAATCACCCCGATTCCCCCAGTTCCCCTCATCCTCTCCTTCACACTTTTCTCTCCCCATCTCCCCTCATCCCCATCCCACCCCACCCCCCAAGATTCCCATTTTTTGCCCATCAATCTTGTCTATTTCCCATAGCTGGGAGGATATCTATATGTTTTTCCTTGGGTTTACCCTCTTGTTTAGCTTCTTTAGGATCACAAATTATAGACTCAGTGGCCCCTATCCATGGCTAGAAACCAATTATGAGTGAGTACATCCCATGATCTTCTTTTTGGGTCTGGGTTACCTCACTCAGGATCGTATTTTCTATTTCCATCCATTTGCATGCAAAATTCGAGAAGTCATTGTTTTTTACCGCAGAGTAGTACTCTAATGTATATATATTCCACACTTTCTTCATCCATTCTTCTATTGAAGGGCATCTAGGTTGCTTCCAGGTTCTGGCTATTACAAATAATGCTGCTATGAACATAGTTGGACAAATGCTTTTGTCATATGCTAGGGCATCTCTTGGGTATATTCCCAAGAGTGCTATTGCTGGGTCCAGGGGTAGGTTGATCCCAATTTTTCTGAGAAACCGCCACACTGATTTCCAAAGTGGTTGCACAAGTTTGCAGTCCCACCAGCAATGGATGAGGGTACCCCTTTCTCCACAACCTCTCCAGCAAAGGCTATCCTTTGTGTTTTTGATTTTAGCCATTCTGACAGGTGTAAGATGATATCTCAAAGTTGTTTTGATTTGCATTTCTCTGATCGCTAAGGAGGTTGAGCATGACCTTAAGTATCTTTTGGCCATTTTAACTTCTTCTGATGAGAATTCTCTGTTCAGTTCAGTGCCCCATTTTTTAATTGGGTTAATTATCCTTTTAAAGTCTAGTTTCTTGAGTTCTTTATATATTTTGGAGATCAGACCTTTGTCTGTAGCAGGGTTGGTGAAGATCTTCTCCCAGTCAGTAGGCTGCCTTTTTGTCTTAATGACAGTGTCCTTTGCTTTACAGAAGCTTCTCAGTTTCAGGAGGTCCCATTTATTCAATGTTGCCCTTAATGTCTGTGCTGCTGGGGTTATACATAGGAAGCGATCTCCTGTGCTCATATGTTGTAGGGTACTTCCCAGTTTCTCTTCTATCAGGTTCAGTGTGTTCAGATTGATATTGAGGTCTTTGATCCATTTGGACTTGAGTTTTGTGCATGGTGATAGATATGGGTCTATTTTCATTCTTCTACAGGTTGACATCCAATTGTGCCAGCACCATTTGTTGAAGATGCTTTCTTTCTTCCATTGTATACTTTTAGCTCCTTTATCGAAAATTAGTTGTTCATAGGTTTGTGGGTTAAAATCCGGGTCTTCTATACGATTCCATTGGTCGACTGCTCTGTTTTTATGCCAGTACCACGCTGTTTTCATTACTGTAGCTCTGTAATAGAGTTTGAAGTCAGGGATGGTAATGCCTCCAGAAGTTCCTTTATTATATAAGATTGTTTTGGCTATCCTGGGTTTTTTGTTTCTCCATATAAAGTTGATTATTGTTCTTTCAAGATCTGTGAAGAATTTTGATGGGATTTTAATGGGGATTGCATTGAATCTATAAATTGCCCTTGGTAGAATTGCCATTTTTACTATGTTGATCCTCCCAATCCAGGAGCAAGGGAGATCCTTCCATTTTCTGGTATCCTCTTCAATTTCTTTCTTCAATGCCTTAAAGTTCTTGTCAAATAGATCTTTCACTTCCTTGGTTAGAGTTACCCCAAGATAGTTTATGCTTTTTGTGGCTATCGTGAAAGGTGATGATTCTCTTATTTCCCTCTCTGCTTCCATATCCTTTGTGTATAAGAGGGCGACTGATTTTTTGGAGTTGATCTTGTATCCTGCCACATTACTAAAGGCGTTTATCAGCTGTAGGAGTTCTTTGGTGGAGTTTTTGGGGTCGCTCATGTACACTATCATATCATCTGCAAATAATGCAAGTTTAACTTCTTCCTTTCCAATTTGAATCCCCTTCATCCCCTTATGTTGTCTTATTGCTATTGCTAAAACTTCGAGAACTATATTGAAGAGGTATGGAGAGAGTGGACAGCCTTGGCGTGTTCCTGATTTTAGTGGGATGGCTTTAAGTTTCTCTCCATTTAATTTGATATTAGCTGTCGGCTTGCTGTATATAGCTTTAATTAAATTTAGGTATGACCCTTGTATCCCTAATCTCTCCAAGACTTTTATCATAAAGGGATGTTGAATTTTGTCAAATGCTTTTTCAGCGTCTAATGAAACGATCATATGGTTTTTTTCTTTCAGTTTATTTATATGATGGATTACATTGATAGATTTGCGTATGTTAAACCAGCCCTGCATCTCTGGTATGAAGCCTACTTGATCATAATGGATAATTTTTCTAATGTGTTCTTGGATTCGGTTTGCCAGAATTTTGTTGAGGATTTTTGCATCGATGTTCATGAGTGAGATTGGCCTGTAATTTTCTTTCTTGGTTGGGTCTTTGTGTGGTTTTGGTATCAGAGTTACTGTAGCTTCATAAAAGGAATTTGGCAATGACTCTTCTGTTTCTATATTGTGAAATACCTTAAGGAGTATAGGTATTAGGTCTTCTTGGAAGTTCTGGTAGAATTCCGCATTGAAACCATCTGGTCCTGGACTTTTTTTGGAAGGGAGGTTTTTGATAACTGCTTCTAATTCTTCACGACTAACAGGTCTATTTAGGTTGTTCACCTGGTCCTGGTTTAACTTTGGTATATGGTATTTATCTAAAAAAGTGTCCATTTCTTTTACATTTTCCAGTTTTGTGGCATACAGGCTTTTGTAGTAAGATCTAATGATTCTCTGAATTTCCTCTGTGTCTGTGGTTATGTCTCCCTTTTCATTTCTGATCTTATTAATTTGCAAATTCTCTCTCTGCCGTTTGATTAGTTTGGATAGGGGTTTATCAATCTTGTTGATTTTCTCAAGGAACCAGCTTTTTGATTTATTGATTCTTTCAATTGTTTTCTGTGTCTCTATTTTGTTGATTTCAGCCCGCAGTTTGATTATTTCCAGTCTTCTACCCCTTCTAGGTGAGTCTGCTTCTTTTTTTTCTAGAGCTTTCAGGTGGGCTGTTAAGTCTCCAATGTGTGCTTTCTCTGTTTTCTTTAAGTGGGCAGTTAGTGCTATGAACTTTCCTCTCAGGACTGCTTTCATAGTGTCCCATAGGTTTGAGTATGTTGTTTCTTTATTTTCATTGTCTTCAAGGAAGACTTTAATTTCTTTCTTTATTTCTTCCTTAATCCAGGTATGGTTCAGTAGTTGACTATTCAGTTTCCATGAGATTGTAGGCTTTCTGGGGGTAGCATTGTTGCTGAATTCTAGCTTTAATCCATGGTGATCTGATAAGATACAGGTGGTTATTAATATTTTTTTGTAACTGTGAATGTTTGCTTTGTTACCGAGTATGTGGTCGATTTTTGAGAAGGTTCCATGAGCTGCAGAGAAGAAGGTATATTCTTTCCTATTTGGGTGGAATATTCTATAGATGTCTGTTAAGTCCATTTGATTCATTACCTCCATTAATTCTCTTATTTCTCTGTTAGGTTTCTGTCTGATTGACCTGTCCATTGGTGAGAGAGGAGTATTAAAGTCTCCTACTATTAATGTGTGCGGTTTGATGGCTGCCTTGAGTTTTAACAATGTTTCTTTTACGTACGTGGGTGCTTTTATATTAGGGGCATAGATATTCAGGATTGAGATTTCATCCTGATGAATTGTTCCTGTTATGAGTAGAAAATGTCCCTCTCCATCTCTTCTGATTGATTTAAGTTTGAAGTCAACTTTGTTAGAAATTAGTATGGCCACACCTGCTTGTTTCCTAGGTCCATTTACTTGATAAGCCTTATCCCAGCCCTTTACTCTGAGTAGGTGCCTGTCTTTGTGGTTGAGGTGTGTTTCTTGTAAACAGCAGAATGTTGGATCCTGTTTTTGTATCCAATCTCTTAGTCTGTGCCTTTTTATAGGTGAGTTGAGTCCATTGACATTAAGTGATATTAATGACCAGTGGTTGTTAACTCCGGTCATTTTTTTTTAGTAGTAGATTTTGTGTGTTTCCCTTCTTTGAGATGTGCTGGTAAAGGGTTTCTAGATGTCTGAGTTACTGTGGTCATTGTTGGACTCCTTGATTAGTGATTTTCCTTCTATTACTTTCTGTAAGGCTGGATTTGTGGCTACGTATTGTTTAAATTTGTTTTTATCCTGGAAAATTTTGTTTTCTCCATTTATAGTGAACGAAAGCTTGGCTGGGTATAGTAGTCTGGGCTTGTATCCATGGTCTCTTAGTTTCTGCAGTACATCTATCCAGGACCTTCTGGCTTTCATGGTTTCCATAGAGAAGTCAGGTGTAAGTCTGATAGGTTTACCTTTATAAGTAACTTGGCCTTTTTCCTTTGCTGTTCTTAGTATTCTTTCTTTATTCTGTATGCTTTGTGTTTTGATTATTATATGGCGAGAGGATGTTTTTTTTTTGATCCAGCCTATTCGGTGTTCTGTATGCTTCTTGAACCGTCATAGGTATATCTTTCTTAAGGTTGGGAAAGTTTTCTTCTATAATTTTATTAAATATATTTTCTGGACCGTTGAGCTGCGCTTCTTCTCCTTCTTCTATTCCTATTATTCTTAGGTTTGGTCTTTTTATTGTGTCCCATATTTCCTGAATGTTTTGTGATGAGAATTTGTTGGCCTTGCTGTTTTCTTTGATCAGCGTGTTTATTTTCTCTATGGTATCTTCAGAATCTGAGATTCTTTCTTCTATCTCTTGTATTCTGTTGGTTATGCTTGTTTCTGTAGTCTCTATTCGTTTACCTAGATTTTCCCTGTCCAGCTGGCCTTCTGTTTGTGTTTTCTTCTTTGCCTCCATTTCAGTTTTTAAGTCTTGAACTGTTTCCATTATTTGTTTGATTGTTTTTCCTTGGTTTCCTAGGGTATCATTCACTGATTTACTCAATTCTTCAAACTTTCTGTTATACTTCTCATCCATTTCTATAAGGGCATTTTTTACATGCTGTTTAAGGGCGTCAATCACTTTCATAAAGTCAATTTTATCTACTTCTTCATGATTAAGGTGTTCATGTCCTCCTGTTGTGAGGTCGCTGGGTTCTGGTGGTTTCATATAGTTTTTCAGATTGTTGGGTGAATTCTTGCATTGGCGCCTGCCCATCTCTTTCTCCGAATGCTCCCTTATGGATCTTCTTTTACCGGATCAGGTCTCCTTGCCTACTGATGTACTTTCCCAGTGATGGCACCCTGCAGTGATAGCTCTCCTGGTGCTCCAGTGATGTCTCTCCTGGTACCAATATCAGATCTCCTTGCACAAAGATGGCTCTCCTGGTACCAAGATTAGCTCTCCCACTGATGGCTCTCCTGGTGCCAAGATCAGATCTCTGTGCAGGTTGGGTAGTTTGTAAACAAAGGCCTTACCTTGCTTGGTGCAGGCAGGCCAGTGAACCAAAGGAAGTCTCGCCTGCCTACTTGCCCTGAGGATTTGCCCCCAGTGCCAGACAGACTGAGCTGGATGGTGTTATGTGCCCAAAGAGGAAAGGGGGCAGAAGGAAGAAGGGTTCTGGATGCAAACTGGGTGGGACAAGAAGAGAGAGGCAGTATGCAGGGTGTAGAGCCCCTGCAGGGAACCCAGGGAGTATAGGGTGGGGGATGAGGAACTTCAGAGTTCCCTGTCCAGGGCTGCTTCCACCGCCGCCGGTCAGGTCACAAACTCACCCCGCTGCTGTCTCTCCTGGTGCCTAGATCAGATCTCCGTGCAGGTTGGGTAGTTTGTAAACAAAGGCCTTACCTTGCTTGGTGCAGGCAGGCTGGAGAGACAAAGGAAGTCTCGCCTGCCTACTTGCCCTGAGGATTTGCCCCCAGCGCCAGACAGACTGAGCTGGATGGTGTTATGTGCCCAAAGAGGAAAGGGGGCAGAAGGAAGAAGGGTTCTGGATGCAAACTGGGTGGGACAAGAAGAGAGAGGCAGTATGCAGGGTGTAGGGCCCCTGCTTGTATTTTTCTTGAAATGCAGTTGTCCCAATGGAAGCAATCAAAGCGCACAGGCTGGCTTTTATGTGCTGGCCGGGGCTGCCCAGTGAGGCCAGAGCTGGTGAGAGTAGGGTTAAAGAAGGGCTCGAACTCTGAGGGTGTCAATTCTCTAGACTTTCTATAACCTTAACCCTCAGGGCTCAGGAAGGTCTTTGACTTTGAATATTTCACAATAACTTAACTCATGTCTTTCTTCCCCCAGCCACTTAATACTGCTTAATACTGCCAGAACTGAAAAGATCAAGCCTGGTCCTCCATAGCCATCCATGGCAAGTGGAGAGGACAACCCTCCTGCCACAGAGCAGCTGAGGAGCTTAGTGAATTCTCCACAGACAACAAAATCCATTGTGTTAGCTTCCTGCATACAACTGAAGAGAGGCTCATGACTAGCATTCACCAATCCAGAGACGATGTGGCTTCAGCAGAGATGGAAAATTCCAGCATTCAAACCTATTCTGTAAGTGACTATTGTTGTTCCATGGAGGCCGCCGCTCCAGCTCTCTCTCAGAATGGAATCAAGACTCCCCTAAGTGTTCCCTGTCACACATTTTCCCCTTCGCTTTTCCATCACAATGCGGATGAACTTCCAGCCTCCAACCTGACTTCCCACAGCAGCTGGCTTGCCTTAAGAGAGCAGCAGCCAAGAACAAACTCAGCAGGAGACTGTGCAGGGAAGGCAAGAGCCAAGACAGAAAAGTCTCCCCTCCCTCCCTGGGCGACAAGCTCTGCAGATGTCCCTGCTTCAGAACCCTGGAGTGCCAGTCAGGAGGCTGGCTCTGCCACACAGCCGCCTCCACGCTCTTGGCAGTGAATCTTTCTGCTGTTATTCCCCCTCGTTCTCTTCTGATGCCTGGCCCAGTGTTTGCTTGTCTTGCATCCAAAGATAAACTGCAGGCACTGAGGAGGCCAGACTTCAGAGCCTTGACAGAGGGAAGGAAAGAAGAAAAGGAAACGGCCTTTCTGCTTGCTGTCTCCATTACAGCTCATTTGACCGGGTAACCCGATGCATGTGGATTCTTGTGGTCCCAGAGCTGAAAAGAACCATGGAGTACACCAAGGCTCACCCGTCTCACTTGAACATCACCCACAGCAATCCAGGTCTCTTTACTCTCGTGATTAGCCAAAAGTGACTGTCTCCCTCCAAAAGTACTGCCATTGCAGACAGCAGCGTTACTAGAATGTTCCTCTAGGATGTTCACTGGAGGCAAGATGATTTTTGTTTGAAATGAAAAGGAGTAGAATGTGTGGGTCTGTGTGCTAGAGACAGGGGTTCCACCTCCATTTCTGATACTTGTATTTTTTTCTGATGCATCCAAAAGTTTAGAAAGACAATGCAGTTTGCCTCTCAGGGAACAAAGACAGAAGACAGAGTGATGGAGAAGGCTATTATGTTTTTCGTCTGTATTCATTTGGGAAACATCCAGAAGAGGCAGTGGGAAACAGGAAAGTTCACTGTGGCCTTCTGGAGAGGTCAGTCCACCCCACCTCAACCTAGTGACTTTGGCCCTAGTAAGCTGGTCAGCAGCTTTTGAAATGCAAAAATGTGTAAAATCCTTATTGAATTATACATAGAAGCAAACAGCTCCCCAAACCAAGTAGGGAGGGAGGTGGTAAGGATGGAGTGAGAGACACAGGCTGAAGACAAACACGGTGCGGAGCCAGCAGTGACAGCTGGCTGCCAAGCCAGGGGACAGTAAAGCAGGCTTCCGAGATGAGAGCGGGGTTTCTTATCACCCGAGAACAATTTGCTCTTTCCTCTCCCAGAAATGAATGTAAACAGGGCCAACCACTGCTCCCCGTGTGTTCAGCACGCCACTTAGACCAAGCGCAGAGGTGACATGAGGAGGTGCCAGGGCTCTTTATGAGTGTGCTTGTCTCTGCTGAGGGCCTGTGAGGACATAATGGATGCCTCGGAGCCTCATTTCCTCTTGGCCCAGTTGGCAATGCCCACAAAGCCAAGAGCCAGGAGCACAGGGGGGATCGGATTGGAGGACGGACATTTTCCTTCTGGTCTCATACCGTTCGATGAACAGCTGTGCCCTGGGAAAAGGAGGTGATTTCGGATTTGGAAAGCTGCATCCTTGACCCCCCCGGGCAGAGCCGGTACAGAAGGGAGGCAGCTGACAGAGACAGGTAGATGTGAGTATCTGAACCCCAAACACTAGCTCTGATGGCATATGGACCCTGGAACCACCTGCTGGGCAGGGCTGCAGCAGTGCCAGCAGGCAGTCGCTCTCTCAACATGGAAGGCCTAGTAAGAGCCACCATTCGTGAAAGGCTTCTGTTGAGGACGTTAATTCTTAAATTATAATGTAACTTAAAATATGTACTGCCAAGACTTTCTCTTATTATCTTCTAGAACTTTCCTTAGAGACTCTTGTCTCAATTCTTTCTACTGGTACTGGGGTCTCAGGCCCACCCCACCACCCACTCCCTATGGCAGAAGGAATAAAAGAGCCGACACTGTGGACATGGTACAAAAATTTTCACACCAAAAAGTGACATCGCATTAATTTGTTTCTGGTACCGGAGATTGAACCCAGGAACAGTAAATTATATCCTTGGCCACTTGCTTTAATTTATTCTACTATTTTACTTTGAGACAGGGTTGCCTCAGATTTGCTATCCTCCTGCCTCAGCCTTCTGAGTACCTCGGATTATAGGCACACTCTGCTGCCCCTGCCCACCACCAAACCAAGCTTGCAGCAGTCTCGGGACTTTAGAGAGGAGTGGGAAACATTGAACTGGTTAAGCCATTTAAGTATTACCAGTCAGAGAGATCTGTTGCCCTTTGTGCAAAGGTCTCAGTCACCACACCCCTTGACGTAGGCCTGACCATACATAGACCATACATACACAGAAATGGTGTGCCATGTGTCCCACCCACTTCCAGTCAGAAACATTGTCACCAGTGTGTGATTTGCTATGCTCTTTCTTTCTAACAAGAGACCATGCCCAACAGAGACGTCTGGAGTCCATAGAAAGAAGACAGTGTGGTGCATTGGATGTTTGCTTTTATTTCATGTTTTTCAGTTTTGTCATCTAGACAGAGGTTTCCTGAGCCCTCCCCTAGTAATATTGTTATGTAGAGCCCATGGGAATTAGTTTCTACCATCTTCCCTATGTGGCGGGCGAAGTAGACAGATGGTTCAAATCCACCCTGCAAGCGTTAGGTGACTGCTGAGCGTTAGTTTTCTCCTGGCTTCATATGACAATTTCTTCACCACCTGCCCACCCCCCCATGTCGATCCTCTCAGAGGAACCAACTTATGGAACTACCAGGCTAGAATCCAGCCAAACCAATTCTGCTTTGATATTCCCAGTAGCAAGATGTTTGAGGAGCCGAAGCTACTGGGAGATCAAGAGCACCGAGATCAGGAAAGGCGAGTCTAAGAAACCCAAGATCATGGGTCTCGGCTTCTGTAGCATGAACACTTCGTCCTCAGGAGACCTGTGCTGTAGCTGCGAAGTTACCTGGGAATTCATTTAACTCTTGACTGTCTCCAGCTTGAAAATGGAAGAGTCAGTAAATCACAGCTTCTCAAGCTGTGGGTATTCACCAACATAAAGAATTTGTAACTGAAGGAGGTGAAGTGTGAAAAAATTGGCAACAGTGTAAAAAAAACATTCCTGAACTCTCAAAAACCACAACTTTACTCAAAATCAAATGAACATGCTACGCTCCTCCAGTGCCCGTGTTGCGCTGTGCAACCCCCATGCAGAGTGGGCAGAGCAGGGCCTTCTCCCAAATGTGCTACCATATTCCACCTTCAGGGATTACAGACCCTCTCCAGACCTCGTTCCCCATCATCTGGAACAGAGGGACTACATGAGATAATATACCCATCGCTCTGCAGCCCGTTCTCAAATGAAATACCAGAAAAGTCACTTCCTGCAGTATCCCGGGAGCTGGATCCCTGCATACCCCGTAGCAGCTCCTGGGTCTACGCCTCATCTGGGTCTATGAGGCCTGGTTCAAACTCACATGAAACTCTCTGTAAAATGTCCCCTCCACTTCTAAAACCACACGACTCTAATCATTCTCCAAGCTCTGACTCTGCTTAGGGGAATGTCAAATGCTCGTCTTTAAAAAGGAAAATTGGTACTGCCGGGCCGATTGAGGTTTGCAGGCACACCTAATGAAAACGTGATGGGGTCTCTTAAAAGTGAGACAACATCAACATTTTGAAAGCACTCTCTTCTTTGACCTAAAGCTTAGGCTCCAAATGGCTTCATGCTCTGATATGTTTTTGCTCCAGTGGTACTCTTTTGGCTGGAATAAGGCCACAGGAGAAAGCCCATGAGCACCATAAAAGTAAAATGAGCAGGTGCTTCCATGGGGACAGCAATTAGATTTAACCAGAACCCATTGACATTGTCATAGGGGGACATAAAACCAGCATTACTTCCAAAGAGGGAGAGAGTGTCATAGTGTTTACCAGACCTAGCTATGTTAAGTGGAAGGCCAGCCATGGTTGAGGATGATTTGTCACAATGTAAGAGGCTGTTAGTGCAAGGAAGCAGAGAGAAAATGCATTTATTGCTACAACTTTCTATATCGCCATCTTGTTGCCTGCTTTCCCTTGTACGATATGATGACTTTATTATTTGGGTCACTGTAAAGGCCAGACCATGAAACAGCCCATTGAGGTGGCAACAAGGAATTCAAGAATGTCACCGTTTTGACATGTCCTGCCTAAAGTTTTGGAGCCTGGGGTAGTGTCTGACTTAGGGTTAGTATTGATGTGATGACCAAAAGAAACTTGGAGAGCAAAGGGTTTACTTGCCTTACATATCCCAAGTCACAGTCCCTTGAGGGAAGCCAAGGTAGGAACTCAAATTGGGTAGGAACCTGGAGGCAGGAGCTGATGCTTGAAAGATTTCCAGCCGAACATGAAAATGCCTCTGGGGTCATTTAGTTTCCGAACCTAAGTTGGAAATATTTCTAGGCCTGTAATCAGAGTACTTGTGATTACAGTGACTAAAGACTAACACAAGGAAACAATGCGGGCTTACTGTCTCAGTCTTGCCTTTTCTGGTGGAATACTGTGTCAGTAAAACACAAGGTTTTAAAACAAAATCCCACTGAGCAATATTTGATGAAATAAAGTCCCAACTCAGAGTTTTCCATAAACTCAGCTCGGGGTCCACCAGGGAAGGAACCACCAGTTCAGAGTCATGTAGTACAGCGATTTCCCTCAGCAAGATTTTCAATAATCAAAGACACTAGAAAAAGTAGGACTCTCAATGGGACTTTGCTATGGTTTGAATGTGTCCCTTCCTACATCTGGAGCTGCCGGTGTTGGCACTGAGAGGTAAGCCTCATCTAAGGTCTAATCTAAGTGATTAGACCATGAAGGCACCTCGGAAGTTAAAGGGATAAGACCCCGTATGTATAAAGGCAGTTTGCCCTGGTTTCTCTTCCTGCCTTCTGCCATGAGACAAGGCACAGATGACACAAAGGCCCTCACCAGACTTTGATCGTGGATTTCCAGCCTGCAGAACTGTGAGAAATAAGCTTCTGTTACTGACGCATTGCCCAGCCTCGGATCTTCTGTTGTGTCAGGACAGACAGACTGCCCTCAGTCTTCATCTGTTCAGGAGCCTGCTAGAGTATTCCCAGAAGGCTTCGGAGAGCAGAGCCTGTTTCCTAAGTCCTTGCTTACTCTTGTTCTCTCTGTGTTCCTGTTTAGACTTAGCTCAATCTCACCGTGTTCTTTATTTTGTCTGGCTGATCCAGACAAGCTATTAACACCTTCTATAAATTATTTCCCATTAGGATACAAGGTGAGAAAAGCTGATCCTGTCCAAACTCTTCATTTGATCTGAAGCTAGAAAATGTGGCTAGAAACAAAAACTCAAGTTTGCAGGTGGCCAGTGTCTTCTCCCACAGCTCACATGTAGCAGGTACAGGCCCCCCAGAACTCACTTCTCTGACTGCCCCCCCCGCCATGTGTGTACCCTGCATAACAGAAGAACAGCTCATTGAGGAATGTTGTCAATCATCTGTTATTGACGTTTGCTCCATTCACAGAACCAGACATTGCTCCCCACCGAGAGTGAGTGAGACTCAGGAGCTGGGTTGTGACAGCTCACCCACGCATTACCCACTCCCCCAACGCCTCCTGGGCTGGAAACAGGTTGGGTTTGGTGCCACAGACACAAAGAAGAACCAGATGCCGCCCAGCCTCCCAGCTGCTCGTGGAGTGGAGTGAGAAGCAGCCTTGCAGCGGAAGCATTCTAGAGAGTACTAGAAGGCTTTGAAGAGAAACAGATGTCTACCTGAGACCCTAAGGGATGGAGAAGCACATTTTCAGGCAGGGATAATGTGAGTGCCTCCGGATAGCCACCAATTAACTCCGGTCCTTTTCCTCAAAAGCCACAAACACCTCCAATTTCAATAGTTCACATTACGCAAAGCCACGATGTGGATACCATAGAAGGGGAATAAGGGAAAGAGCCAGTTCTGCGCTTTAAAACATGGTGTGTGACTATCCATACCCCGCCCCAACAGCAGCTTGCCTTCCTGATTGTGTTTTCTCAAAGCAAATGCTAACATTGGTTTTATCCCATGAGCACACACCAGCTGGATAGCAGGAGGAAGCCAGCTCAGCATTAAAAATTGTCTGCAAATATTTAGAGGGCAGACTAAGCCCCAGGCAGATAAGATGGTGGAATACAGCATTATTTATAACCAGGGGCCAACTGCCTAGCCTACCCTGCACCCCATCTCCCATCCCCGCTGAGGCCACGGTCCTGTTAGAAACCTTAATTGACCCATTTTATGAATGTATCAGAAGTATAAACAAGGTCATGCGGAATTTAGAAGACATTAATGAGACCTGTGTAAATTTTGATCGCCCAGAAGGTGGTTGTTAGATCAGTTGCAAGTGAAGAAAACCCAAAGTTTGCTTTTCGCTTTGTGAATCCTCTTCTCGCCAGCAACTGCCCACCGTAAAGGCTCTCGGAGGCCCATGAAGCGAGGGGCATCAAGTGTGTTTCATGGACTAGCTGCATCGACTTCAATTGCTATTTACTTTCACCATAGAAGCTCTGGTGAATGAAACGGAAGACGGTGCCGTTTCCATCCACTAAAACAAATCTTTACTGAGGAAAATAGAAGAGAAAGAAACTAAAATGTCAGTTGCTGACACTGTCATTGGCCCACCACTCAGTAAATAAACATAGCATCTATTAGTTGTCATGGAAACGCTCTGTCGGACTCTGAGCCTCAAAGCGCAACAATAAAAGAACCCTGATATTTGAAGCCCGGCACGAACAACTCCTTTTGGCATTTCTCATGAGCTCACCCAGCTAGCATTTTTCCTGTCAGCTTCCTTCCTGGGACATGAATGCATTTGCTTCAGAGAAAGACATGTATCTTAGAAACCTATCAAAAACATTTGAATGCAGTACCTTGGTCATCTCTGCTCTTGCCACTCCCCCCGCACCTCTCTCTTAACCTCTCTGCCTGACAAGAATTTAAATGGCATCTTTAGTCCCTGCACATTGTGCTCCCTGTGCTCCGTGCTGCATAAAAGGGATTGATTGAAGCATTTACAGTAACGGCGTGGGCGGGAGGGACCAGATTTTCTGCTCAGCATAGAATGTTCTTAAATACATAATAAGAAGCCACAATACAGGCGGCAGATGAACATGCTGGCATTGTTTCCTCTTCAGTAACGCATTTTTGTTAGTACAGACTTGATGTGCGTTTCCAACATTCAAGAAGAAAGCGGCTCAGATGTGTGAGCATGGATAAAGGCTGCGTAAGCATCCCCCAGGTCATGGGTCTCAGAGATGTTGCTCAAAAAAGTCAATGTTTTTTATATATTTTTTTCTTAAATCCTACAATTTCTAGCACGTCACAAGGCAGGAATGGGTGCGTTTAAAGGTTCCAACTGAGCACCACTGAAGCGGCAGGGACTGCATTGTTAACAAACAGCTGAACCGCTAGCCCCAGCTCACATCCGAAAGCGGCACTCTCATATTCAGCATTTCTAAAGCCCACGAGACTTGACAAGCTGGGCATAAATTAGCGCGATTTAAATTCCTGATTTCCTGGCATTTCTCCAGTGATAACCCCCACAATATTGTCCGCCTGTCAGAGCTGAGGGCCAGGGTGGATCCCAGTGACTGCAACCTCAAGCATCAAATGGGAAAAGCAGTTTCTGCTTCCCTCCAAGGACCCGTAGCAATTCCTTCTGAACGCTTTAAGGTGTTCCATGAAGTCTCCTGAAATGAGGCCAACAGCAGCTTTTATTTATTCCGATATTCTAATAATTCTCTTTCATCTTTGTGTGTGACTATCTCTGGATTTTTCCAGACCTTAGTAATCCATCTCCAGATGCCCTTGCTGATTTGAGTAGCCTGTCGTGAGGAAGTTATTGAAGAGGGGAAACCAAATGGTATCTGAATGATGAAGATGGTCCCAGCTTCTTAAAATGAGCTCAGATACCTCTTACATCAGAAAGCCAGAGACACAGATCTGAGTGAGCTAACCTGAACCAGAAATCCCTGGGGGAGATGCTCCATCAATTTGGCAAATACCAACAGGGGAGCTGGGGACACCACCCTTAGTGTCTGAAAGTAGAACCTGGGAATCTGCACTGTGTAACCACGGGGCCAGGCACATGTAGAGACCAGTTAACATGTGCTGTGCTGACTTGAATGTGTCATTTGTCATATGCGTTCCTCCAGAGAAAAATAATCGATAGTGTTATGGGATATTTGTACACTGTGTGAAGATGTATGGCTGTGATTGGTGTAATAAATAGCTGAACAGCCAATAGCTAGGCAGGGGCAGATAGGCAGGACTTCCAGACAGAGAGAACTCTGGGAAGAAGAAAGGCAGAGTTGGCAGTTGGACTCAGAGGAAGCAGGATGGACAGTATGGAGACGAGGTAAGAAGCCACATGTCAAAACGTAGATTTAAAACTGAGGGTTAATTTAAGTTATAAGAACTAATTAGGAACACAGGTTCCACCTTTTAGCCAGGAGACAAGCTGAATTCGCCCTACTTCCAGGCCTGACTGGAATCTGAGCTTTCCCAAAAATCCTTCCAGATACCTTCCTGGAGGAAGATGTAGATGCAAAGGGATTTTGGAGACAGGAGGT
This sequence comes from Chionomys nivalis, assembly GCF_950005125.1. Taxonomy (NCBI): domain Eukaryota; kingdom Metazoa; phylum Chordata; class Mammalia; order Rodentia; family Cricetidae; genus Chionomys; species Chionomys nivalis. The sequence continues at coordinate 145,873,338 of NC_080086.1, forward strand.
ATGGGTTAAGTTTCCAGTGGTCACTGGCAGACCACGTGACCTTGCACAAACTGTCACCAGCAGTCCCTGCGTCTCAATGTCTTCCTGCTAAAAGGAGGTGACTGCTGATTCATGAACTGTGACAAGATAAAAAGGAACACCTAAGAGAGATGCTTCCCCGAGTCACAGGCAAGGGTCTCTCTGCCTTCCCCCACCTCCACCCCGGCCAGACATCCTTCTCCCTCCTCCCAGCATGTGTTTGTATTCTGATCCTCTCTCTGTGGAGTGGCCCCTGTCCATGACTTTAGCGTGAAGACATTGTTCAGGATGGATGCAAGAAAACCCAGTAATGCCGGGCGGTGGTGGAGCACGCCTTTAATCCCAGCACTCAGGAGGCAGAGGCAGGCGGATCTCTGTGAGTTCGAGATCAGCTTGGTCTACAAGAGCTAGTTCCAGGACAGGCTCCAAAACCACAGAGAAACCCTGTCTCAAAAAACAAAAAAAAAAAAAAAAAAAAAACAAAAAAAAAAAAACAAAAAAAAAAAAAGAAAACCCAGTAGTTAGGATCCCTGGGGAAGAGTAAATTAAAATGAGATGAAATGATTCAAACTAGGGGTTGAGAGAAAAAAGAATAACCACAGTGTAAATGTGGAGAATTTGAAGGAGGGGTCCAAAGTTCTTCGCACAATGAGAACTGGAAAATGGAGAAAGGAAGGACAACAGTGTGTGAATCTGAGAGACCTGGACTCATCTCGCGATGTTCTGGTTTTATGAACAGTGGGAAGCCATTTTGCCCATAAATCAGTCAGTCAGTCAGTCAGTCAGTCAGTCAGTCAGTCAGTCTGTGTATGTGTGTGCATGTGTGTGCATGCATGTGTGTGTGTGTGTGTGTGTGTGTGCCTTTTAAACAGGGGTAGAAATATCATCTAAGTAAATGGAAAAAAATATATATAAAATCTAGACAGTAACAGCATGGACCTTTGTTGAATAACACTTTAATCATGGCTATGGCCATGAAGTCATTTAACCTTTCCTGTGACTTGGATTTTTTTTTTTTTAATTTTTAGATAGTGAGCCAAGATGAGCTACAGGCTATTCATACGCCATGGTCTGCATCCCTCGGGAGATACCGAGCAGGTTTACACAGATTGAGGGCAGGCTGGCCTTCCCAGGGAAGGCTTTCTGCTCAAGTTCCTGCTCACAGTGAGGACCTCTAGAGAAGTCGATCTCAAATGGTCACACCAAATCCCACAGGCATGGAAAGGATTAAGGGATGTTCTTATTGTCAAAATGACTAGAGGTGACCTAATATCACACAAAGTGTTATTACTGTAACATTGTTGCATTGCATAATTAAAAATAGTTAGGAGAGGATTTGAATGTTCTCATGACAAAGGGATGACAAGTGATGAGATGATGGAAACCTAAATAGCCTAAATTGGTTATTGCACAGTATAAAATCATACACTATAGCCAACAGGATAAATAATCATCACTATTTAAAAATAGGGAAAATGACTGGAAAGTAGTAGTGACACTAGAGGACGGGAGCGAGAGGGGTGTGTGTGTGTGTGTGTGTGTTTATGTATATATATATATATATATGGGTGGGGGTGCATGCGGTAGAGGACAAATATCCCTCCATACGTTCAAATGGAGTACTCTTTCTCAAAGAAGGACCAAAGGCCACCAGAGGTCACTGAGGCCCTTTCAGGAATGACTCAAGGTCAAAAGCACTTTCAGGACAGCACCATGATTTTGTTTTATTTTTCCATTGAAATACTAATACAAAAAAAAAAAACTGTCGGGTGAGATGCTGGTGCTGTGGCCTCAACTGCAGCAGCAGCTGCATGACAGTGCTGCAGTACCAACTGCAGCAGCTGCTGCACCACAGTGCAGTTTTACTGCTGTTCATCTCAACTGAACAAATACAGTGCAATTCCAAGTTCACTTAAAAACACCTCCATGAAGCAGTAAAATATTGATTGCATTAATTCCTAGACATCGGAACTTGCCTTTTAAAGGTTGTGTCTGAAAATACCATTTTGACTTTAAAGTCCAACAGGCCTCTTTTCTTAGAATACCATTTTGACTCAAATAAATGACTGGCAGACAGGCTACAACTTCTCGTATTTATTCAGATGAACATCTTGAAGATAATTTCTGCAAAAACACTATTTTTTTCATTTCCAAGAAAGTATTTCCAGGGAAGCAACTAATAACTAACTGTACTGACTGCCAAGAATAAAACTCAAGCATTCTACCGAAAGAAGAAGAGGAAGAGGAGGAGGAGTAAAAAATTAAAACTGGAAATAAAGCATCATGAATTGTTGAGTTTTATGCCTTGTTAAAGAAAAATACCAGCAATTATCTAAAAAGGTTATCACATACTCTGGCCCGTTCCAACTATGTGTCTGTATGCAGCTTGATTTCCATCAAGCACTTCTGGCAAAACACCACATAACACCAGACTAAACACAAAAGGTAGAAGAATCTAGCTGTCTTCACTTGTGCCAGATATTGCAGCGATTTGCAAAACTGGGGGGAAATGTTGCTCTCTTCATCAAATCACAGCTTTCTAGAAGATGCTGCAAGTGATCGTTACAGCTCTGGGGCTTCAAAGAGACAGAATCGGAGGCTGGAGCTTCAGTTGGACAGCTCTCGAAAGGAAGGGTATCCTGACTCCTTGGGAAATCGGGACGCCTGGACCTGGAGTGCGGTGGGGGATGGTCTCTGCACAGGACTTGCAATCCTGTTCCTCTCCTAGACAGAGCAGGTATAGCTGAGCTCTGCTCAGCTCCCCAGCAGAAGGGCCTAGCGGAGCTATCTGCTTCTTCTGCTCGACTCTAGCTCAAGATGTTACCTCTTTACTTGTCCTGCTTCACTTTGCTAAAGGGGAAGCCCCCCCAGAAATGTAGCCATCTCCTGCTCCAGCGAAGAAAAGTTGTTACTTTTTCCTCCTCAGCTCCACTAAGGGAACGTCTCAGAAATGTTCTTTATTTTTTCTGCTCAGCGCCCCTAAGAGGACATCTCAGCAAAGTTTCTTTTCTGTGCTGGCGAAAGATCTTCACCCAAAACTCTTTATGGAAGAGATTTATTTGGGAAGGAGTAGTCCAGGAGAGTGGCTGTTTCTGCCAGGGTGGCATAGAACAGCCAGCAACTGAACTGGCAGGGGTCTTATACAGGGCTTCTTAGGGGCAAAGTTTTCCCGAAGGGAAGATTTCCTGCTCCGGGATTGGCTAGTTTAGTTGGTCGGGGGCAGAGCTGGCTCTGGTTTCAGGGCCAACTGTGTGTTTTTTTTCCCTGGCCCTTTATAGCTTTTTGGCTCTATTTTCAGGGTGAAGGCATAATTCTTTAAATGGCTCTGGTTCTAGTGCCAAACTGTGTTTCTTTGGTTCTGGTTTTAGAGTCAGGGTGTGTTTCTTAGGTTTTGAGTTCAGAACTAAAGTGTTTCTTTCATTGGCCCTGGGTTCAGGGTCAGTGTTAGAGTTTGTGCTCAGAGATTGGTTGGTTTCTTTGACTGACCCTTTTCCCCTACAGTTATTTTTAATACAAATTTTATGGTAACTTAATGGGATTATTATTAAGTAGAAACATTATCATTTTAGTTTTACTTTTTAATACACTATAATTATATCAATAGATACAAATTATATATGCAAATGCTATTAGAGACCCACAATACTTTTTAAGTGCACAAAGAGGTTCAGAGACCAAAAAGCATGAGAATATTTTTCTGGTATAAGAAAAAAAATCTAATTTTTCTATGTGTAGGCCTTAACTCTATTTTAGAGAGAAACACAAAGAACTTTGGAGTGTTCTACTGTACATGGGCTTTAAGAAATACAATGAATGGTGAAGTAATAATGGTAGATTCTTTGTTTCTCAGTTTAAAACATGACCAAGTGTCATTGATCACTCCCTGAACTCACCAGCAGTAGCAGTACTGGTCATGATGGGAGCCAGACTGACACATCCTTCCTGCACTTGTCTCAGCCCTGTGTTTAGTAGAAGCGGCGTAAGCATCCCACACTTCACTCGGTCTTCTACTGTGGTTGCATGCAAGGATGTGCAGGCTGAAATACACGCTTTATTATCTTACTCTTTACAATTAAATCATCGTGATACTTTGATTATGCATCTAAGTTATATAAAAAACCTCGTGACCCTTATGAGAGTCATTAGGTCTGAGATGCATTGTTTTAGCAGAAAATGGGGGTTGTAAGGAGAGCTCCAAGGTTTATCCATAGAGGGTGATACCTGAAGCCACAGGGAGGAGTCAGCTTGTAAGATGTCTGGTTTGCAGTGGCATATACTTACAAGTGATGACAGAATGGATACTCCAGCTTGCATCCTTTCTCTCTCTGTCTTACCTGCTTTCTTGAATCAAAAAATATTTCAACTCATCTCCAAAATGCATTTTCCCAGCCAGGCAGGCTTCCTTGAACACCAGATCCCATTCCACTCCCAGCCTAAGGTCTGCTGCTTCTGCATGAGACTCCCAGATACACTCTTGGCATCTAACTCAGAAAAGACAGGTGTCAAAGGATGAATGAGAAAGAGAAGTATGGGGAGTGAACGTGAGGTTAAGTTCCTGTTAGTCTCGGCCTCTCTTAGTCTCAGCTAAAGTCTTCCTTTCCTTCTGCCCATGAAACTTGAAGTCTTCCAATTTCACATTTTTATAACACGGCTAACAGTGTCAGTCACCTTACCGGTGATTAAAATCCAGTTGTTTATTTATAGGGCCATTTATTGCTGAAATCTCTTCTTAAAAAAAAAAAAAGAAAAACTATAATTGCTTCTTCGGATAGTTTCCTTCTATCTGGCAGAAGATGTCATTTTGGAATAAGGCCATTCAGACCGGCTCAAAGCTGAGTGATAACTCAGCCAAAATGAGGTCAATGTAAATGACTAGCCACGATGAGGGGAAATCTGTTAAATTAAATCCAGAGGAAGTAGCAACATATCATGGAGCGAGAGTTACATGTGTCAAATAAAGGAGTGTTATGAGGATTAATGAGTCTGTTATTAAAAAACGCTTTGGGATTCTTGGATGAATGGCATTGTTGAAAGTGGGGGCAGGGTTGGCATTTACAGATTGCAGCTCTGTCAAGGACTTGTAACAGGCTCTGGGGAAATATAGGGAACGCAAGATGGGAGAACCTAAAACAAGTCTTCCTTATTGACTCTGGTCTTGTCTTTTTTTTTTTTTTTTTTTTTAACTACATCCAGCAGTCCGAATAAATTCAGCAGAACGTGTAGGCAGATGCCCTTCTACAAAGTGTAACACAAGCAACTGCAGGCTGATAGAAATACCCAACCACTTCAGAGTGAACCAGTCTCATTCCCCACCGGGGTTACAGAATAACCTCCAATCAAGTGGAGTCAGTCAGAAAGTTCTCTCTCTGATAAAGCCCAAATCTAGCCAGGCTCTCCCCTCCTGGGTTGAGTTGTCACCTTTGCTGTCTCTGAGCACTCACGGGTCTCAGCAAGCATCAGGGTGACTTTGCTTTCCCACCCGGCGGTTTGCACATTGAAGAACTCCCTCTCCTCTCCTTTGAGGGCTGCACAAAACGGGAGTGAGGTAGGTTCCCAGGGCTGCTTCTGCAGTTTCTAATGCCCTCCCCCAGCTCTCTGACAGCTTAGTGAACAGTTTGTTGACATGGAATCTTTATTTGACTAACTTCATTTGGTCTGTTGGGGCCTAGGGTAGAAGCTCAGCCTAAATCGTTGGCCTCCCATGCATTTCAATTGGCAATAGTGAGGACTTACTTACACCATGTTTTCTATGGAATGGTCCAGAGCAAAGGCACCATTCAAATTACACTGTAGAGCCCCTTCTTAACATGAACACACTTGAGAGTTTAAATATTTCAATAGTACAAATGTTACTTCATTGCACGACACAACCGATTCCCAGACAATTTCCTATGCTGTCTACTGTTGGAGCCTGGACTCTTGTAGTGCAATTGCCTTCTATAGTTAACCTCCAACCTTATGAAGAAAACGTTAGAGTTTATCTATTGTTTGAGGATCAGAAAGAAGTGAATGGCCCAGCAAGAGGCTATTGGAACTCCTGTGAAGAGGAAGGCCTCACTCTGCTGTGCAGGCCCCGTGAGGGTCCCTTGGTAGAAGGCCTGGTGAGTACACATAATGACTATGGTGTAGTTTTTATGGTATAGACATGGCATAATCTTTCATGAGAAAATATAGATTATGTCATCTGGAAATACCCGCATGCTGGGAGCCGATTCGAGTGGCCGCCATTACAAGATGGCGCTTGGCCCCGGCCTTGCTTGTGAACAACTCCATATTAGGCAATGCAGTGGAACGGTGCCTCTCGCATGTGCAGTGACGATGATGTGCTTAGGGCCAATCCCGTGGCCAGGAGCATCGGCAGGCGCGCATCAGCCAATCCAGGCACGGCTCGTTCCCTTACCCCCTATATGCAGCTGCCTCTTGGCGCTCGGGGGCCCGTCGCTTCTGCTCTCCCTTCAACCAAGAGGCTCCAATAAAGCGTGATTTGGGAAGATTTCTTGTCTGGTGGTCGTCTTTTCCTGCTGGTCAGGGAGTTCGCCGCACCCGCACTGACATCTGTTGTTCTGCAGAGCAGGGGCAGTTAGTGCATGTGTAACCACTAGGTCAAATGCCAATCCTAGGCTAATGCTCTTGGCTGCTCTTGAGAACAGACTAACAGCTAGAACTGCCTTACCGGTCAGCAGTCCATCGGACTGGGAGAAGTCATCAGATCGGCGCTTCAGGGGCTGGTCTGTCTTGAACGTCAGAGCCTCACCCAAAGCCACACAGGACACAGAATATTTGGATTTATACTAAGGAAATCAAGTAAATTTTGATAGAGAGCATATACTTCTATAAACTATTATATATATTATTATAACATATACTATTAAGTAATGAGTGTATATGTAGGTGTTCTTAATGAAATGCCACTACCTGTCAGTCATTGTCCCTATCTGACGGCAAGAGTCACAGCAGGTGTACTATGGTCTCCGCTTTCCAGACAAGGAGACTGAGGTCCATGTGCATGAATTCTGCCATGATTACTCAGCTCATAAACTGATGAAATAAAAATTGGGACCCAACCAAGCCCCTAAGACCCTCAACCCATCTTTCTGGTGTTCTGAGAGGCTCGGATTCCACAGGGGAGTGAATGGCACGGTACACTCAGCACTCAGGCCATTATCACAGGTGTCTTACCTCAAGCTGTCTCACCAAGTCAACAGATGACAGTGTTTATGACATGCCACTAAATCTTGGTCTCACGCTCAAGCCATCCCTTCTAAATAACCCACGATACCTTTTGTACAGAGGACGGGTTGGACTCCAGCTCTGGGAAGGGTGCACTTGCAATGCTGCTGACTTTGCTTGCAGAACGTTTCTGATCTCCCCGGGCACTGGGCATGTTTCAACATTTATCACAGTGTGTTTGTTGCCCGTAACACTTTTCCTTTTATACCTGGCTCATTAGAGAGACCACTAGACATTTAAAAACCAAATTGAGTTTAAATACATTTCCTTGACACATCTGTTTTGTTAAATGTATCCCATGAAGCCGACATTAAAAGCAATGCCATTAAGAGGGCAAAAGGTAAGCTCATTTAGTTGGCCAAACTGTGTAACACAACGAATTAATATGGTAATGTGCCTTTGGAGACCACAGCAGATAATAGGGGTGAACGAGGAGCCTAGGCCTGGATTGGGAAAAGCAGAGCCAATTCATCATTATGCTGTAACGATATAAGGGGACATTTCTCATCTCCCGCACACCTCCCCTGATTCTGAATGCCTGGGCTCTACTTCCTGAACACCAGCTTTGACCCATGAGACTTGGGTTCCCCACACTGCTGCCTTCCTGATGCCCAGGGTTCTCTCTTGTTTGTGATCTGAAGCAAAGCAAACAAGGAAGATATCAGGCATAAGTGAGAGCTGAAAGGGGTGGGGGAACCGCCCCCCTCGCCATTCTGAACAGTTAGCAAAACACTCCTTACAGAGACAAAAGGCAGAGGACATACAGGATCAGAAATACCCCGAAAGATTCCGGCTGGTATTCTCTTCCAGCATAGACATAACATACTATGCACACTGTCACTCGGCTCTTGGAACCCCTCCTTCTCCCAGTGGCCTGGGTTCTATTTTTATCCTGTCAGAAAGACCCCGATGAATGTCCATTGCGTCTGATCAGCAAGGGTGTACCCTTTAACCACTTCAGGGGGAAATGCTACCTAAATGCTGTTTTCTCTAGACTATAAAATTAAATGTGTTCTTTAGAAAAATTTAGAAGGCACAGAGAAATGTAAGGGAGGAAGTGCAAAATCCTTTATAATCCCAATTCTCAGTACCATGACTGTTTTAATCTATCTGTCTCTATCGTATGAGCCATTCAATAGCTTTCAAAAGTATAATTTAAGTTGATATGATAAAATGGCTTTCAAGTATTTCTAAAGTTTGAGCACTTGAGTTTCTGACTATTATTATTGTTATGACTTTACATTTTGCAAGGCAAAAGTGAAGACAAGCACTTTGATATAAACATTACACCATGGGTCTCTTTCAGGACAGACTTGTGAAATCAGGGTTTCTGGACTAAGAGGTATGACCAGCAGCGGCATTCTTCGTCAAGTTCACTGGTTACTGTGCAGCTCCTTCTGAATGTTGCAGCAAGTTCTGATGCCGCCAACCTCGGCACCTTCCTGTACCCTAGTTCCTGTGCTCTGTGGCGCCCAGTGCCCCCCATCTGCCCTTTCCTGCATTTCTGCTTCTGTCTTCACTACCATCTCAGGGATCCCTCCTCTGTGTGATGATTGATGTTGGTGTTCCTTAGGCCTCTCCTCTTCTCACCGCTCTTAGTGAGCTCCTCTACATCCCGGACTTGGCTTGCCATGTATAACCAGCGCGCAGCACTCATCTGCACTCCCAATACTCAGAATGCTGAGGCGGGAGGATCAGGAATAAAATCTAACCTGGACTATGTAGTAATTTTGATTCTAATCCAAGCTAGAGGACATTGTCTCTGTCTCAAAAACAAAGAAAGAAGAGAGAGAGAGAGAGAGAGAGAGAGAGAGAGAGAGAGAGAGAAGAAAGAAAGAAAGAAAGAAAGAAAGAAAGAAAGAAAGAAAGAAAGAAAGAAAGAAAGAAAGAAAGAGAAACAAGAAAGTAGAAGAAAACAAGAGTTTCCATTGTTAGCTCTGTCTTGGACTCCTTTTTCAGCGTGGAAGATGAACATGCTAGACTTCTGGACCCTGCCCATGCCAGTGTCCACAGACGGCTAAAATCATCGCCTCCTACACCAATACTATGCTCCCTGTGCCTATTCCAGAAGAACGAATGTTCCTGCTGATTGTGTGTATCATGTCCACGCTCCTGATTCACATGGACTGTATCCCTAGTAACGCACTTAGCAGGATCTTGCATATTGTCTGGGATATACTGTACAGGTGGCAGTCTCCCCACTGATATCTGAACCACACCATCTGTTCTCTGGGTGTCATTCCTACCATGTGGCTGGATCCTATGTCTCTGTTCTACCAGCGGTCTCTGCTCTGGGTGGTAAAATAACCCAACTCATAAAGGCAATCGCATCAAAGCTAAATAGTAAAACAGGCAAAATAACACAGGGTAATGGTTCATGAGACATGCTAAGGATGATAAAGGAAATCAAGGGTATGATTTAGCTAAATTTCATCCAAGAATTAGGATCTGCAAAATTTTAGCCATAAATTAGACTTGGAAAAAAACAATGGCAGTGAATGAAATTTGTAACATTTGATATGGGTCAAACTGAGGGGCAGGTAATTAAAAAATGCTCAACAGTGCATTGTCTTTAATTTAAAAATAATTTCAGGTGGGCAGTGGTGGAGCATGCCTTTAATCCCAGCACTTGGGATGCAGTGGCAGGCAGATCTGAGTTTGAGGCCAGCCTGGTCTACAGGGCATGATTCAGGACAGTCAGGGCTACACAGAGAAACCCTTCTCGAAGGTCAAACTAATAATAATAATAATAATAATAATAATAATAACAAAGAAATAAAATGGAGAAAATGAACTCATGTTAACTATACTATGAAACCCTATTAAGAAAACAGATATTCTCATTGGATTCTTCATCAGAGGATAAAAGACTTCCTGTGAGTGAAAGTATAGTTTGTGTGTGACTGCTTCTTTTCATCTTCCTACCACATTCTACACAGAGCGAGACAACCAAGCCATCCCCAGCATCCACCCACAGGCTCCCAGCTAGGCTCAGTAGCAATCTCATTTGGAGATTCTCAAGGGCAGGACCAACCAGAGCATCATGCATGCGCTTTGCATGGCTCCCCTGCACTCTTAGTACCACACCTAAACCTTCTATGAAGACAATCTCAAAACTAGACCGTGAAAACAATAAAGCTTCTTGGAAAGCACCTGTTGCAGCTGTTTTCAAAGCCACAGAACTGTGAAGCCAAATGTCTACCTAATGTCTGTAGAGTAAATACGTGATAAACACCTTACTCTCGTTAGGGGCCTCCAAATCTATAGATTTAAATCAATAGATCCAAAAATCCCAATTATATCTGTGGGGAGGTCGGGCCATTGTTTTAGGATTAAGTGAAGTCTTCCAAGCAAAATGGATCAAACCAATGCCTTCACTTCACACCTGGCAAACAGGAAAGTGAAGCCACTCCCAGGCCCACATACTGACCTAACCACAATGCAGGTCTGAATACTTTTACTACTGCTTACACATCAAGGGGTCTTTCTATTAGAACCATATCTAAGGGAAGTCAAATTTGAACATGGCCTCACAGCTCCAAACGAGTCTTGGTAGCATCTACATTTCGAACCTTGTTGGAAGCAAGAAACTAAGTTCTAAGCAGCAGAATGAACGGACGCAACCCCCACAAAAGATGTCTCTTTTGCTGAGATGAAACATGCTGCTTTGGGGTTCCATTCTCTCTGATTCCACAAGCTGAAATATGAACACAGTTGTGACCCAACATGGCTTCAGTAAAGAAATTCACAGAAAAAAAAAAGAAAGAAAAAAAGAAAAGAAAAAGAAAAAGAAATTCACAGCGGCACGTGCCGAGGGAGCCTCTGAGTGCCATGCATCAATCTAGACTGCATCTTGGAAGCTCTGTGCATGCCAGTCACTCTCCTTCAAGATACTGTCCTGTAGGAACTGGCCTAGTGTAGTGGGAGCTGCGGGCTGTGTTCCTGCTGCCCCAGCTCCTGGTAGCCTGGCTAGCTCATGCCCCAAAATAACGACAAACTGTATTCTTTTAAACACTGCTTGGCCCATTAGCTCTAGCCCTTACTGGCTAATTCTCATATCCCAATCAACCCATCTCTAATAATCTGTGTAGCACTAGTCTTACGGGGAAAGATTCAGCATGTCTGACCTGGTGGCTGGCTACATCGCGTCTGCCTGAGAGGAGCTGCCCTGCATCTGCCCGGGAGAGGGGAGCATGGCATTTGAGCTCACTTCCTCTTCCTCCCAGCATTCTGTTCTGTTTACTCCACCCACCTATGTTCTAACCTATGAGAGCCAAGCAGTTTCTTTATTTTTTAACCAATGACCTTCCTCCATCAGCCTAGTCAGCCAGTCATCACCAGAATCTGTGGAGTGAACAAATTGCAACATCAGTCAAGGTGTATTCGATTTTAGATTGTTCCATACAGTGTCTGTTGGGAGTGACCACTCTAGGGATCTAAAGGGTGAATCTGGTTCACGTGATAAACCTAAGCTACAGATGTCAGCTGCATGTTATGGGGATTGCTACTACATAAAAATACATTTGGTTAAGGGACTGGAATGATGGGTTAGTGGTCCCAAGCATAAACTGCTCCAACAGAGCACCTGAATTGCATTCCCAGCACCCACATGAAGCAACTCACAGCTACCTGCAACTCCAGCTCCAGAGGATCTAGCACCCTCTTCTGGCCTCTGCACACACCAGCACTCACGTGCACATGATCACACACACACACACACACATAATTTTGAGAAATAAATCTTTAAAAAATATTTCCTAAATCTGCTGTTCTCATATCCTAGTGAAAGAATTATTTGAGATGACAGAGAAAACATAGGGGAACTATGCTGTACGTTCATTGGAAAATATTTATAATTCAAAACCTTGATAACATTTATTCAAATAATATCTGACAGTATTAAAATATTTTATTTTGTTCTCTAAATGGACCTGCATTCTCTCTTCTATAATAAGGTTTGTAATGGACCTAATGGCATGCAAGAGAAGAAAGGGAATTCAAATTTTTTCCCCTTTTTTTCTATGTTTTTTTCTTTTGCTTTCCTTGACTTCCAGCCAGTGGCAATGCATTGGAGAAAAGAGACTGTCAGCCTGGGTGGCAGACTCCTTCTGAGAAATAACGCTTGCCTTGGAGACCCCTCTGTAGGCTGCCATCGGGGCTCCTATTGGCCTCCCAAATGAAGGACTTTCCAGACAGCTGATGGGAACCTGGGGCTCTCAGAAAGACAGAGAAGGGAACAACTTCCTTCTTATTCATCTATCCTGTCCTGGAAGGCACCACGTCCTCTCCCTGGGCCTTCCAAAGCATCCCCACAGACTCAAGGATTAAATGAGACCTCCCACTTCTTCCTGGTTTAACAAATTTCATCACATATAATTGAATTATTTCTTTCTGCAATGGGAAAATGAACCGCTTGCCGCTGTCTGTTCTGTCTGCTGAATCTTTGTGCCTTTCTTTGTTGATTTACAAGTCTCATAGTTCTCAAAAGCATTCAAGATGGCCCAGTGTCCTCCTCAAGGCACCGTGCATCCTTTTGCTCACATCTACCTATAGACTAGAGGACTTCTTCCTCAAGTCACCGTGCATCCTTTTGTTCATATCCACCCCAATAGACTAGAGGATGTTTCTTTGCAAATTAGTAGCCAGTCAATTTAAACTCATAAAAATTTCTGTCTTCAAAATTTTTGTTGCAATAAATAGAACTCCAATAAATGGTCTTTGGATTTTTCACAGCTGGAATGACTGATTTACCTGCATAGATGTGTGAATGCAATTTTTGTTTTTATATATCAGTATATGTTTTTAACTGTCTCTTACTACATATGTTTTCATACCTACTATTCTTTCCATGAAAATGTTTTATGTTTATGGTAATTTTGTATTATACAAAAGAATTAAAAATGTGAAGTTGACTTAGATAAGGTGTATTAGCATTTCTGAACAAATGACATGCAGCAGAACAAATATTTTCCTTTAAAAGAAATGCAACTTCATTGACTCCAATATGTGAAGAGCACAAATCAGCTCAATCCAGAAACTCCACCTAAAATAGGGAACTGGAGAAGATTTCCTGCTTGTTCCAAAGATAGTCTGAGCTCTTTCAGCCACTGCCTAAGAATTTAAAGGCTTTTACCAAAAATAACCTTCACCAAGCACTGTTCTTGTCTTGATATCTACCAATAATCACCATTTCAGTTTTGTGGACGTGAAACAATATTAATTTTTTAAACTGTATTATTAAAAGTAATAAATATTTATTAATTTGAAATACATTGCTTACTAAAAATTTGTTCATATTAACTTAAAGCTTGATTTGGCCTAATTGCATCTTCAGAAGAACTGTACCTGGGGCTAGGAAGGTGATTTGGTGGGCAAAGTGTTTACTACATAGGCACAAGGACTGTAGTTCAAATCTCTAGCAGTTCAAATCCTAAATACCAGGTGGGTGTGATAGGCTGCAGATGAGATAGGCTGCAGGTGAGATAGGCTGCAGGTGAGATAGGCTGCAGGTGTGACAGCCTGCAGGTGTGATAACCTGAAGGTGTGATAGGCTGCAAGTGTGATAGCCTGCAGGTATGACAGCCTGCAGGTGTGATAGGCTGCAAGTGTGATAGCCTGCAGGTGTGACAGCCTGCAGGTGTGATAGGCTACAGATGTGAGAGCCTGAAGGTGTGATAACCTGCAGGTGTGACAGTCTGCAGGTGTGATAAGCTGCAGATGTGACAACCTGAAGGTGTGATTGCCTACAGGTGTGATAGTCTACAGGTGTGATAGGCTGCAAGTGTGACAGCCTGAAGGTGTGATAGCCTACAGGTGTGATAGGCTACAGACGTGACAGCCTGCATGTGTGATAGGCTGCAGGCATGATAGCCTGCAGGTGACAGTCTACAGGTGTGATAGTCTGCAGGTATGATAGTCTGCAGGTGACAGTCTGCAGGTGTGATAGCCTTCAGGTGACAGTCTGCAGGTATGATAGTCTGCAGGTGTTATAGCCTGCAGGTGTGATAGCCTGCTTGAAATCCCAGAGCTTAAGAGAGTGTAGATGAGCCAAGAGCAAGCCTCCCAACACTAAAAACTGACTGTGGCTGTGCATGCCTCCACACTGATGTGCAACAGCCTGTACACATAGATGAGCACACACATATATACATGTACCACATACGCATGCAAAGACAGAACATTAATTGAGGCTGTAATCATTTTATTGCTTTGTAATAATGCAGAGTTGGGAAAAAATTTTCCACTGTCATGTCTTTCTTGAAAACCTTCCTTACTTAAAGACAACAACTTTGGCTGGCTTTAATCATGATGATTCTCCTCTAAATTTTAATTATTGGATTTTTTATAATATAAACACCGAACTAAACTAAAATCTCACATCACATTAAATTATTGTAAATAAAAAGACATGTAGATATAGACTTAAAGTATATTATTTATTGTATGTGTTCATATGTGTGTGAAAATCTGAAAGTGCATTGTATACATACATGTGGTAGCCAGAGGTTGACATGGGATATCTTCCTCCTCGATCTCTCTATATCTTATTTTTTGAGACAAAGTTTTCTCTCTGAACCTGGAGTTCACAGATGCAGCTAAATTGGTAAGCCAGTAACCCCCAGGATCCTCCTGTCTCTGCCTCCCCAGAGTTAGGACTACAGACACACACTGCCATACCCGGATTTTCACATGGTCACCAAGGATGAAACTCAGGTCCTAGTGAAGCAGTTTACTGACTGTGCCATCTCTCCAACCCCCCAATTAACTTATTCCTTTTCAGTTCCAAGGCATGAGACATATGGCTTTTCCCACTGTATGCTCCCTACTCTAAGGAGGTACCTCAAGATGGGTGCCAAACCAGGGGATCCAGTCAACCAGCAGCTGGAGCTTCTAAAACAACGAGTCAATGCTTGTTCAGTTGTTAAGTTGCTGTCTCTGGTATTTGCTACAGTAATTGAAAGCTAACTAACACAACGCCTGAGCCAAATATCAACTTAAACATGGGAGTGTCTTCCTTTTCTGTAGGAGGCCAAAGTTAACACTGATCATCTCCGGGCTTTAAAATACGCAGAGAAGCCAGTACATTATTGGAGACCATCTTCAGGGAAAGTCAACCACTGATTAGAAACATGTGGTGATTCAAGCATTTACTTCCCTGCATGGTTTGACCCCAAAATGTTAAGGATAAGTATGTGATGCTCCTTCTGGACAAATGAAATTTGAGTGGACAAAATTGCTTTATGACCAAACTAAAGTCTATTTAATAAAAATCCTTTAATGAAGCTTGGTCTAAACCCAGTCCAAAGCAATGACATACGACAAATGTTCTGCTTCTCATGGGAGCAGCACATCATAGAGATAAGCCAACACTATCCCCTGTGGTTTTAATGTTTAAAATTTACACGGTGAAACTCCATGTTGTGACTCAGAGCCACAGGGAAATCAGTACAGAAACACAAACAAAGAGCACTGGTTTCTTTACTTCAAGCAGGAGAGTGTTGGCTGACTTTGCTCACACTGCGTATGGGTGTCCATGAGCACACACTTATGCAGAGCTAAGTACACATGGGAACTGGTTTTACATTAAAGTTAATTGAATTTTTAAAGTTTAAAGTTTAGAACGACAAATTCACAAATCCCTTCTCTCCTATTTAATGGCTAAAAGACACTTATGGCCGAAGTATATGGCTGTTCATACAGGTTTCAGGTTCCTCTAAAAGAAAAAACATTTGCTGAATCAGGACCACAGTACGAACTGAGTTGATCTCCCTCTCGGAGACTGTAGAGCATTTATGGGATCAGAAACTAGACCTAGTGGGGCTTCCGGTTCCCTAAAATATACCAGTGAGCATTCCAACTGTGAAACCACAACTCTGGGAAACTCCCTGCAACTCCCCAAACCACAAACTATTCTTAAAACACTTTCAGTGTTCTCTACATACTTACTCATCACCGATATCTAAAGGCCGGTTTAATGAGTAAGAAATTCAGTGTTAGCAGGACTCACAAAGAGCAAGCACCGACAAACTCCTGCCTCCACTGCGGAGTAAGCAAAGAGCAGTCAGGTGCCCAGCAAACTCCTATGTCCTGAAGCGCTACTCGTGGGACCTGCAGGAAGGGCACAGGACACAAAGTTATGAACATTTGTCTCATTTTCAAGAACGAGTCACCACTAGCAGCAGTTAGGAAGAAGAACGCATGTTCATAACGGCCTCAGCCACAGACTGAGTTGGTTCATTAGGTTAGGGCATTTCTCTCTTGCGCCCAAGCACATCCCTAAAGCTGTGTTACCTCAGAATCTAGGTGTTAGCTAACACTTCCCACTCTGTCCTGTCACTCGATGCCAGTGACTTCCTTCGAGCAGTCGTGCTACTGTGTTGATTATGAAGCTATGATTTTCACAGGATCCTTTTTCTTAGTTTCTGTTTCTTGACAGGTTTTTCTGGGGAAATTCAGGGAAAAAATTAAGTTTTCTGAGAAGCATCAAGGAATGTCCCAACTTGCAAACATTAGGTTTGTCAGGAGAAAGACTCGGGGAAAGCAACAGTGTTGTGACAGCATTTTGCTCTATTCTCAGGATAATACCCAGCGAAGAGATTCTTTGCTCATCACCATCAGCCTCTGCCCCACCCTATATGGATCCCTTTTCTCATCCCAAATCCCCTAGCTGCTCAGCTCGCATCTAGCTCCTCCTTGGTCGCATAACTGCCCTGAAGGAGGTTAGGACTAGGACTAACTGAAGGGGGCTCAACCCACACTTTGGGCAGCTCACCAGGCTCTGAGCACTCTTGGGGAGCTTTTTGATTAACAAAACCCATCTCTACTTTCTCTAGACTACAGTATCACATCTAATGGCTTAACTTACCTGGCTTTTTCCAAAATAATTTTGCTTGCTTAAAAGGGCTAGGTGTTTTGTTTTGTTTTGTTTTTTGTTTTGTTTTGTTTTTGCTAACCAGGAAGCAGAAAAGACTTAAAACTTCCTGACTCTGGTAACTCTGCCATCTTTGGTGAGTCCAAGTGGAGTTAGACTACAGGGGTCTACAGTCCAATTCATCACGGGAAAGTGGTACCCGAGACCCCGGAGGCTAGCCAGGATGGCCTCAGCTCTGCTCAGCACACAACTCAGCCTTCGGAAACCCAAACATGGACAGTGCCAGTCATCTGTTCTCTCTGATCATACAAAATTTACCAAAAGCCATGCCGGAGCGGTGGACAGTCAGAACTAGAGGGGCAAACTCATCAGTGCTCCTGAGTATTTCTTCCTCTCTTTCCCCAGAATGAGTGTCCTTGCTGTTGGAAACATTTCCATAGGGGATGAAAACTGGGGCTGAATTTTCTGTCCTCCTCTTCTTCCTCCTTTCCCCCTTTCTGTTTCCTTCCCTCCACCCTTACCTCATCTTCTTCCTTTCATCCTCAAGTGTTTCTTTGCATAAAGAACAAATTGTTTCATGATCTGTTCACAACCTTTGACTTCTCCCCTATTTTCTTCTGAAACAAATAGCTTAAGTCATCATGCGGTGTACAGGGCCTTTGGCCAGCTGATTGATCTCTGCCCCCTCTTTCTCTCCCTCCCTTCTTCCCTCCCTCCCTCCCTCCCTCCCTCTCTCCCTCCCTCCCTCCCTCCCTCCCTCCCTCCCTCCCTCCCTCCCTCTTTACTCTATACACCCCCAAAGCTCTGGGCTTTCCCTATTCGTTTCCAGGGCACTTCTCTTATGGCCAAGGACTCAAAAAGGACATCGAGCTACACAGCATCGTTGCTTCCTGGGATTGAGGTTCTCCAAACACATAAGTGTTCTCCAGAGTCACTATTAATTTCTTTGAATGTAGACTGATTCATTCCAACATACAACACTTTTCTTTACATGTAAACTATTCCTAATAATTGTAAGAAAGGAATTCAACTGAATTGTCCATTACCAATATATGGACGATGTTCTTATATGCAAACTTGGAAAATATGTCTTGTCTGGTTAGCCAAAAAGAAGGCAAAGCAAGCAGACTCTAGAATGTTTATGTTGCCTTCTGTCTTAAATACAAAGCATGTTTGGTCTCATACAGAATGTATCTTTTAAAATATCTTGAGTCTTATTCGAGTAGAAAAATGCTTCTAGGATTTTAAAAATAATTTCATATATGCTTATTTTATAAATTTTTCAAATTACATGCTTGGCACTGTCAGAATAAACCTCATTAAAAACCTTATTTTCCATAGTATAGAACATCCATAGAGGACATTAGCAGCAAAAAAGCAAGGAAGTTAACAGCCCACATGTTATCAGGCTGTATTCCCTATTTCTACGCTTACTGCACTGGCTTAGTAACTTGGAACATTATTTGTGGAAGGCATTTCCTTTTCATACACTAGACTTCAGAACCATATACACTGAAAAGCTCAAAATAAAAACCGTCTAATAAAACTGGCTATTTAGGTAGTAAAGATGACATACCCATTACTTTCCTCATTACTGTGACCAAGTCCCTGAGAAACGACATAAGAGAGGGTGGGCATCATTCTGTTTCCAATTGAGAAGAGACAGCCTAGCACAGCAGAGAAAGTGAGGTGCAGGCAGCTCATCAATCCCATCCACAGTCAGGAAGCAGAGAAAGATAAAGGTTAGCGTTCAGCTCTCTTCCACGGCATTTCCTGACTAATATTCCAGGCATCGGTGGTACTTCCCGCATTCAGGATGGGTCTTCTGTCTTCAGTTAAACCCTTAAAGACACACCTAGTATTGTGTTCTCATGGTGATTCGTGGTTGAAAATGAATAACAATCAGAGGGAGAAGATGGACCAATGTTACAACCAGAGGCTTTCAAATAAAATGCCCAGTGCCAGGAGTAGGATACCTCCCCTCAAGTTGTTTTGGAGGGGAATCCTGGGAGCCCACAGAGCAACACAGGTTATTGCTGAGGGTTTTGGTTGCTCACCAGATTTTTATGGTAAGATTTTATTGCTAAATACACACACACACTTGGTCACAGGATATTAAGAAATAAAATTGGTACTAACCAAGAAACCTTCCAACAGTTAGCTTTCATAGTACCAGAAAGTGGTATGCAGGTTACTGTAGACAGGGGGAAGTTGTCCACAGTCTTACTAAACTGTAAACCCTGTAAGTTATAATAAAGTCCAGTGTGGTAAGATATCCCCA
This sequence comes from Chionomys nivalis, assembly GCF_950005125.1. Taxonomy (NCBI): domain Eukaryota; kingdom Metazoa; phylum Chordata; class Mammalia; order Rodentia; family Cricetidae; genus Chionomys; species Chionomys nivalis. The sequence continues at coordinate 145,892,738 of NC_080086.1, forward strand.
TGGGTGCAATAATCAGGGAGTGAATGAAATATGCAAACCCTTTCTGATTGTATGTAAAGCCCATTACAAAGGGGAAAATATATGCCTACTACTGTAAGTCCGACTAAGAACCCATGATTGAAGAGCTCAGAGGTTCCAGATGTGAACCTACTATCACTGTGCTCAATGGACATGGTATTAAAGTCGTCTCTAATTGATGGACCCACTACTGTTATTTTCTTACATTGACCTAATATCAAGATGACCTTTAAATTCATATCAATACTGACACATCAGTGCAGCCCTTTATTGGTCTCTTTCCACAGTGGATGGCGGCTAATTGGAGAAACTCACATCTGGCCAAAGCACAGAGAGTCAGTTGTGTGTGGAGTATTCTGCCATAAACAGGACTTCTATGTCATGCCCTGTGCCCTCGGTGCTAAGGGACTATTAAAGAAGAGAGGGCAGGAAGACCGTAGAAGCCATAACAGGACCACTGCTCTGACGAACTCACAGCATCTACACTTGTTTTCCAGTTAACATTCCAGAATGAAGTAGGGAGAGGTTCATGGGCTCCACCCTTAGCTGGGGAGCTTTTGACAGTTGATCTCTGGGAGAGGAAGCATCCATGTGGTGGTCGGAATGAGAATGGTCCATTGACTCATAGGTTTGGCTATTCGGTCCGCAGTTGGGTTGGTAAAACTGTTTGGGATTAGGAGGTGTGGCCTTGTTGAAGAAGATGCACCACTGTTGGGTAGGATTTGAGGTGTGAAAGTCTCATGCAATTCCCAGCCTCTCTCTCTGCCTCATGGTTGTAGATGAAGGTGTGAACTCTCGGCTGTTTTTCTCACTCCACCATCATGGACTCCAGCCCTTTAAAGCCATAAGGCAAATTAATCACTTTCTCTTTTAAGTTGCTGTAGGGAAGTAATCAAGACAGTTCATTTACTTCCAGAATGTGACCCCCTAGGTGCACCATGCTCCGATGGATAACCCCACATCCAGGTGTGGATAAGAAGCACACACTGGACTCACCGGGTCCTTTTTTAAATAAAAGACTCAAAGCCAGGTGGGGTGGAGAAGCAGGGGTGGATCTAGAAAGAGTTGGGGGGTAAATATGATCAAAATGCATTGCATGCCTGTAAAAATTCTCAAGGAATTAATAAAAAGGCTGCATTTAAAAATGGCTGAGATCTTTGAGTCAGTCAACTGATGTGTATCTTGGATCTACCACAGCCAGCTGAAGGACCCACTTGCTAACTCATTCTTCCTCTATAAAATGGCAATAATAGCCACCCTGTAGGGCCATCGTGACAGATAAGTTAGGTCTCTTACACACTCTGTGAGAACAGGAAGAACAGGCGACTGTCTTATTTACAATCGTGACCTCAATGCCTGACAAAATGATCAACACATTGTAGGTACTCAGACAAGTATCTGGGTACTCGTGAAAATGTGCAAGGGTCTCAGGAAATGTTAGGAGGCAATTTGCACACAAAAACACTAGGTTTCACAGGAAATAGATCAGCGAAATAATACAAGTTCATAGTGGCACTTTGCTCGATTTAAAAGTGCTATCCTGGAAAAAAAATCAAGGTGACAGGAAATGGGCGAAAAAAATGAACCCTTGCATGTGATGATTCGGGTATGATCAAAGGGTTACATTCTACTTTAAATGTACATTTTGTGAAAGGAACTAGTTGCCCAGCAGAGCCAGCCCTGCAGAGGGCATGCTTCAGTTTTAGGATATGCTAGGCTGACTTTGGTCTCTGTGGACTTGTGTCAGGTGTAAGGATTTGACTTTTAAATCTGTGCAGTCCAATTGATGCAGTGCTTACGATGAGCTTTCGCCAAACTCAAGCCCTGGATTTCAACTCAGAGAGAGCGGGACCTACTGAAGAGAGCGATAGCAGCCACTGAGCCAGAGACCCGCCCAGTTCTTGCTACCCAACCTGCAGTGCCGGTGGGGCCGCCAACTCTTCCTCTTAGCATCGGGTCCTGCTCAGTCCTCACCAGCATGGAGGGAGGTGAGAAGAGGGGCAAGGAGTGCGTTTTCCTCTGCAGGATTTTGGGAATTTATTTTATTCCCTTGCCAAATACTGAGCACGTGCGGACAGTCCTGCCAAAGCAGAGTCTGCAGACGATCTAGGTGGAAATAAACGGTGAGAAATGAGGAGCCAGCTCTTCACGCTGCTCCCAAACCGGAGCTGTAGAGGAACGGACTCCATTCGTTCTTTGGCATTGGTGGAGGAATCCAGCGTGGCTACTCACCTGCTCTGGCATCTCTTCCTCGCGTGCCTGGCATCTGCAATAGCACTGCTATACTAAAGAAGAACCGCCGAGGAGAGCGAGCTTGAGTGTGCCATTTAGCAGATGTGACACAAAAGTCCACTGGGTCTCAGTGACCTATTCCCTGCTGATGCTAATGCAGTACCACATCTAAACAATGTGACAAGTTCATCCCAAACACGAGGCCCATGGGCTTCTCGTCAGCCTTCTTTAAACTGCGCGGGAGTCACTGGGTGGAAACAGTCTGCAAGGAGACTTGGCCAATAATTTATTATAGCGTCTCCATAGTTCCTCCGAGTCTACTCCAATGACCCTTTCACAGGAATCATCTAAGACCACCAGAAAATGCAGATATTTATATTAAGATTCATAAGAGTAGCAAAATTACAGTTATAAAGTAGCAACAAAAATAGTGTTGTTGTTGGGGTCACCACAACATGAGGAGCTGTATTAAAGAGTCTCAGCGTTAGGAAGGTTGAGAATTGCCACTGCTTGAAGGAGGCCTGGTTTAAATAAACTATAGAATGAGGCCTGGTTTAAATAAAATATAGAATGTTGACTGAGTACATTAATGGAAGCTAACCTTTAAAATAATATATTTCTAGAGTATAGCAAAGATATTTGACCAGTTGTGATTGTTATTTTAATGCAATAAGAGAGATTAAAACAAAACAAAACAAAAAACCCCCTTGTTTTTAGTGGCAAGGTTTCCATTCAAAACAACTGATCAAAGGGTTATACCTAAAAAGACAGGGAAAGTGTAAAAGAAAATACCAGATTGCTACAGCATCACGGTTGGTTTGTTTGTTTGTTTGTTTGTTTGTTGTTCAAGACAAGTTTTCTCTATGTTATAGATCTGGCTGTCCTGGAACTCACTCTGTAGACCAGGCTGGCCTCAAACTCATAGAGATCCACCTGCTTCTGCCTTCCGTGTGCTGGATTAAAGGCATGTGCCACCACTGTCCAACTAACAACATCACTTCTTAATGAGAAAATTAATGATTTTTCTCAGATGCTAAATGAAGAGTTTAAAAAAAAACTACTCAAGTACCCTCTCTGAGCTCAGAAAACAGTAGACGCATCTAGAAAAGTCTCTGGATTTTGATGCTACTTCTAGTTCTGCTTGACTATGTTAATTCTTTACTGCGCCCACCGTTTCCGTCCCTCAGTTAAAAGAATCATTGACTGCAGAGAGAGGGAAAAGTTTTCGTTCTAAAAGCAGTTTGGGACTCAACTGTTCACCTAAAACTAAAGCAAGCCCTACGGTAGCAGGCAGTTTAGTTATAATTGTGCATTTGTCTCTCACACGCCGGTATAGTTTTATTGTGGCTGGAAGCATCATTGGAGCGTAGGTACTGGGTATGTATTTGCCTGCCCTGTGCACTTGTGAGTTCAGTCTTACATTTCCCCTGTTCTAAAGTGTAACCAAAGTAAGTCACGCAAAATGACTTGCAGCAAAGGTGTGACCCAGGCACAGATGTGACCTTTCCAACAAGTTCACCCCCTGCCAAGTCTAGAACACTTGGATTCAATGATCTTGGCCAGGTCATTTGAAAAGGTTTACTTGGTGATATCATTGTCACACTTGTGACTAAGCACATGAGAGGACTCCGACAACTGTGGCAGCCGGAAACTGCAGTGTTGGAGTTTGCGTGTGACTGTGTTTGTCAGAAAGCGTCCCCTCTCTGGACAGGGGGTTCTCTAGACCACCAGCTCCTCACGTGCTCGAACCAGAGCCCATTGCTAATTCACAGTAGAGCTTTCCTCACCAGAAGTGTTCCCTTGAGAGACCAAGCAGTTGTGGCCTAAGACTCTCAAAATGCAAAGAAATGCGTGTGATTTGTACACAGGATTTGGACACTGTGTTTCTACAGGTGAAGACAAGCCCAAGACTAAAATAATAGTCCCTACAGTTGAGGGGCCAAAGTACACACAGAAGAGGGGCTCTTAGGGGTTCTCTAACATTCTTACAGATGTCCAAGAACAGCATTTGGACAGCTCTAAATCTACTAGAGAGTGAAGTTCAGTTCATGTTTATTAAGAAACACGAGAAGATTAGCTAAGTTGGAACAATGTGTGTTAGTGTTTCAGTGTGGATGACCTCATCTAATACTCAGGTCCACATTTGAAAGCGGCTCTGAGAACCCCTCATCTTGAAATGAGCACCAGATGAGAGGGTCTTGAGTAACTTATCCAAAGTCACAGTGTAGGGAACATAGCGAATGAAGGGCCTGCAGCTTGCTTCAAGTTCTTCATGGAAAATGGTGGCCTTCTGGCCAGAAGAAGAGTCTTCCTGTATTAGTTCCCCCTTGTTGCTGTGATAAACCACCGTGACCAAGGCAACTTTAGAAGAGTTTCTTTTGGTCTACAGTTTCAAAGGGATGAGCCGATCATGACTGGGAGGCACAGCAACAAGAGGCAGGTGCGGCAGCAGCTGGAGAGACCTGAGAGCTCACATCTTCAACCTAAGCACACAGGAGAGAAAGTGAACTGGAAGTAGGGCAAGGCTACAAAATCGCAGAGCCAACCTCTTGTTCCATATTTCCACCTGTGAAGCCACACCTTCTAAACCTCCCCAAACACCACCAACAACTGGGGATCACGCGTTCAATTATCTGGGCCTATGGGGAACAGTTCTCATTTAAACACAGTGCTTCTGCCTCCCTTTATTTCTTAAGAGTTCTCAAAGATCTTCCCATTGCTCTTGACTTCATATACTTCCAAATAGCCACAGAATGTGGATAAATATCTTTGGCAAAGTGTAATTCTATACAATGGGAATTTGGTAAATAGGGGTGTTCTATAGACGCACTGGGGCATGGTGTCTTGGTTGACCACTCACCCTCCTAAAGCTTTAGGATCCAGAGTCCCTGACTTTGCTATTAAGGATTTTTTTCCATCAACACTGGAAGGATCATCCCTAACCCAAGCAAAACTGCTACCAAGATGTTTCTCCCTTAAGAAAGACTTTCTAGAGGCTGCAGGTGCAGGTTACGGGTATAGCATTTGTCTAGCATGTGTGAGCCTCCAGGTTGTATCCCTAGCACTAGGAGGAAGGACAGGAAGGGATTAACAATGTGCACTAGCTAAGTTTTTGTCAACTTGGCATGAACTAGAGACGCCTTGCAAGAAGGAACCTCATCTAAGGGAAGTGCCTCCGTGGGATTGGCTGAGAGCAGTCTGTGGGGTGTTGTCTTGAGTGATGATTGACCTGGGAGGCCCAGCTTGCCGTGCAATGTCAGCCCTGGGCAGATGGTTCTGGACTGTTTAAGAAAGAAGCTGAGTGGTCCAATAAGCTGCATTCATCCAGGCCTCTGCTTCAGTTCCTGCCTCCAGGCTCCTGCCTCGACTTCCCTCCGAGATGGACTGTAAGATGAAACAAGTTGCCTTTGACCATGATGTTTATCAAATCAACAGGAAACAAACTAACAGATGCTGACCTTGCATATGACCTCCCACTGACTGCCGCCCTCACAGCCATGCTGGCCCTCTTGGGTCAGAAAGGAGGATATGGAAAGGGAGGTGCAGAGAAATAGCTACTGTCTGATTATCAGCAGAATTCAAAAGCTTGAATTCAGACTGTTCGCCTTCAAAGATACATTTCTGTATGCATGGACAAACACTCAAAAGTGAAATGTGATGGACATGCTTATTATCTTATTGAATTGAGAGCTTTAGTCTTTAATGACCAAACCATGTCCCCAGTCCTACACTTATATTTATATTAATATATCACACCGTACACCATAAATATGTATAATTACTATGTGTCTGTTAAATTTTCTAATTAGGACATATGAAAACATTAAAGTAAAAAAAGAAAACAAGGCTGGAGAGATGGTTCAGAGGTTAAGAGCACTGGCTGCTCTTCCAGAGGTCCTGAGTTCAATTCCCAGCAAACACATGGTGGCTCACGGCCATCTGTAATAGAATCTGATGCCCTCTTCTGGTATACAGAACACTCATACCAGAAAAAAAGAAAAGAGAAGAGGTCCAAAATGCCAATTGTGGGAAAAAAATTTCCCAATGAAGCACCAAATCTCTCAGCTGGCTGGTAGAACTGTCTTTGCCAAGGACTGCACCTAGATTCTGAGCATTTATTCAGAGTATCTTGTGTGATCGTGACCGACACCACTGGCACGAACCCAACAACAGAGGCACAGCTGGATTGGTCCTATTTCCTTGTTAACACTGCCCAGTGGTCACACTGACTCAGGCCTGTTTATGGGCTCCTCTTGCCTGCCCACGTGGCTCCTAAAGAGGGTTACTCTCATCCTCTTGCATGAGGGAGGGCTGACACACTTTCCTGTGTTCTCCATCGCAGAACAAGCCCAGCTCACCTGATCCCAGCCTTTCTGTACCTGTCTGTGCATCTGTCCTTTCTTTATTCCCTTGTTGTCCCAGTCAGCTTTCCAGAACTGAGCCTTGAAGAATGTAGCAATAAAAGAAACATTCACATACAACTAATGGTTCTGCCCCTGAGTCACACGTCCACACACATGGCAAGAGCTCACTAGCTACATGGAGCCACTGAACACATGTCCTGGTGTGCTTTCTGCTACTTTGATAAAATACTCATTAAAACCAACTTGGGGAAGATATTTAATACTACACTTCTAGGTACCAGTTCATCACTGAGGGAGGGACAGAGCAGGAACTCAAGGCGGGAATCTGGAGACAGGAACTGAAGCAGAGACCAAGGAGGAGTCCTGTTCACAGGCTTGCTTGCTAGGGCTTGCTCAGCTACATATACAGCGACCGCACAGGATTCAGTGGGGTGGGCCCCCCTACATCATTTAGCAATTCACAAAAGTGTTCCAGAGACATTCCTATAGGCCAATCAGATGGAAGCAATGCCTCAGACGTGGTTCTGTCTTCCCACCTGTTTCTAGTTTTTGCCGAGCTGACAAAGAAGCTAACAGGACACATCTCAATCAGCCCAGGTTTTATCATTCAGTCCTGCTGTGACGTCACACCCACAGACTCCACCGAAGGATGAGGAAGGCGAGAAAAAAATTAATTGCCAAGGGAGAAATTTGTTTTTACAAACTGTTCTCATCTGGGGACTTTTACTTTCACCTCATCTGTTGTCGGTGCGTCAGCTGACCGTTCCTAAGTTAGGAAGAGAGTTGGGCAGCTGGTTGCTGACCTGAACCAAAATGGGGTGTGGGGGTAACAAAGAGGAAAGGCTCTCTGATGATCGAATAGGTAACTAGTGGTCCTGCTGGGCTCAAAACTACATATGAGCTGCGCTTTGACTTGCGGTTGGGTATACCGAAACAGAACAGGGAAGACAGGCAGTGAACATCTGTCATGGGCACATGCAGAACCAGCACACGCAAGCAGTGCACAGTGATCGCAGGCACCTGGCCATCCTTTTCAGGAACAAGCAGGCAACAATGCAGGGGACATAGCTAGAGAGAGAAGGCGTGGGTGTCTATGCTTGTCTGTAAAGAGCCTCATTTCTTGAGGTCCTGGGGCCCTCACTACCCCCAGTAGTAGACTGCAGCGAGCAAAGGGAGGACCACCCCACGTGGAAAGGCAGTCCCGCTGAGCCATCCGTGTGGGCTGGGCTGCCAGCGGTGAGCTTAATCAACAGCCACGTGGGCAGCCATCCATTTCTCCACGGTCCTCTGTGCGGCCTGGGGTGGCCATGATGAAGAGAGTTCTTAAAGAGATGAGCACGTTTAACTGGGCCAGAACTGTATGTGGCCTTGGAGATTTGCTTAATGAACCAAAGAGACTTCTCAAAGCTTTCGGGCTCCAGCTGCCAAAGCCCAAACCCTGACAGTAATGAATTAGAGTTTGAGCAGGAGCTAAGGAACATCTGGCAGCCTGGAGATACATAAAGGAACGCCTCGGGAGAATGGGATCCAGAGGTGGGGGGTACAGCTGAGAAACTCCAAATAAACTTTGTTCTCACATTCTGTCTCTGGGAAGTTCTTCAGGGGAAAATACAATAATTGTACACAAATATATAAAGACAGAAGGCGATGAGTCCACAGCTACTCCCTTGCAGCCACTGCCGCTCTGCCGGGCTCCAGTTTTGACACAATGTTTGCTTGTGCTGTTGAGTGGACAATAGAATGACTGAATTTGCTAGTCATTAGGAGATGAAGAGAAGGATTTGGCATCCCTAAGTCTTTTTTTTTGTTTGTTTGTTTTTTTGTTTTTTTCGAGACAGGGTTTCTCTGTGGTTTTGGAGCCTGTCCTGGAACTAGCTCTTGTAGACCAGGCTGGTCTCGAACTCACAGAGATCCTCCTGTCTCTGCCCGAGTGCTGGGATTAAAGGCGTGCGCCACCACTGCCCGGCTCCCTAAGTCATTTTCCATGAAGAAAAATAATAATGACATTTAGGTACCCATTGCTTACAGATACCACCCTGTCAAAAAAAAAAATGCCCAAAGATGGAACGCCAAACTAGTACCCCATGTCAATGCTCATACTGGTACCCCATGTCAATGCTCATGTTGGCAGTTGTTTCCAAAGAAAAAGATGACAAAAAGACATCACAGGTCATTTGGAAGATAAAATCTGTTACTTTCTTGGCAAATTCTCAGCCCAGAAAGGGGCTTAGTGTGGGATGCAGGGTAGAGAGAGGCAAGGAGAGAGTTCCTGGGGGACATACGTTGCCAACCTCTGACACTTGGAGAAAGAAAAGTGTGTGTGTCCAAAGTTTACATCCACGGTCAAGGTCAGATTGATGAAAAGGAAAAAGCATGTTTTCATTCTCCGTATGTCTTTGGTTACCAGAGTAGCCATAGTGAACAGCATACACTAGGTACCTTGGACAATGGAGCTTACTTTCCCCCAGTTCTGGAGGGTGGAGGTCTGTATTTTGGCCTGGTATCAACAAGGCTGGTCTGAGGGCTGTGAAGGACCACCATTTTCCTGGATTCTGGTAGTTCTGCTGGCTACCCATCCTTGGTGTTTCCTTGGCTGCATGATTCCGATCTTCCATGGCATTCTCTCAGTTTCTCTAGGTGCCCCAAATTTTCATCTTCTTAAGAGCACCAAGCATTTGATTAGCACCTTCCCTGACGGCTCCATCTCTACACAGCCATCTGTCAGGACTGCGTTCACAGGTACTAGGGGTTAGGATTTCAAGGTCTCTGGGAGATGCAAGGAAGCCCATAACATGATAGTTATTTTAGTTTCTTTTGGAATCTTGGAACAGAAAAAAATATTCCGGATGTTTGCACGCTACATCACTTTCTTTTCACCAAGTTGAAGCAAGCTCTTCCCATCTGAACCCCAGCTTTCCCTCCACACCCCTCCCTCCACACTCTTCCCTCCACACCCCTCCCTCCACACTCTTCCCTCCACACCCCTCCCTACACACCCTTCCCTCAATACCCTTCCCTCCCCATCCCTCCCTCAGTACCCTTCCCTCCGCACCCTTCCCTCCACACCCCTCCCTCCAGACCTCTCCCTCCACACCCCTCCCTCCGCACCCTTCTCTCTGCACCCTTTCCTCCCCTCCCTTCCCTCCACACCTCCCCCACCGCAGACAGCCAGCACCTGGGACTAGAGTCTGCTTCTGAAAGTGTAGCTATTCAAAACTTGAAGACCTTCTGGGCTCTCACTTAAAAAGTGGAACATCTGAGTACTCAATCCAAGTCCTGCAATCTTTTTCCAGACATCTCCCCAGGCCATGTGCTATGCTGTGCTAGGAGTGGGTATAGGACCAGACTTCAGGATCTGATCAAATGCACACTGTCTCAAACAAGCCCCAAACTGACAATTGTACCTGACCCAACTGCCCAGGGGACAAGTGGAGGTCAAGATGGAAGTTTCACTTTTAAATACATTTCTGAGCCCTTAGTGATCTTTTTTTGAAGGTGACTTTACATTGAGGGCCCAGAAATCCCCCCAGTCCCATGTTGCCTTTGACAGCTCACATTTCCTGTCTCAGGGTTCAAAGTCTGTTCATGGGGTGTGCTGCCTGGCGCTGCCTGCCCTCTGCCACATTCTCCCCATCTTCCACTTTCATCAACACAAAAAGAATTGAAAAAGTGAGAGGAAAACACCCAAAATCTTTCTCTGTGGAAAAAAACAACCCATGAGATTTGGGTGAAGTGACTGCTAGGACTAGGGCCTTAGGCTTTTTCTCTCACGATCATCAGGTCTGGCAAGCTGCCTTAAACACCGCTGTGTCGTTATTGTATTATTATAGGTCATTATTCCCCCTTTCAAAGCTACACAGCAATTTCTTTACAATTTTATCCCAGCCTTATCTTATAAGTTCCCAATATTTGTGTTGCTGTCCCGGACTCTTGGTTCTTTATATTTTAAATCAAGTGACACTCTCACGATTTCATCTAGAGCTTAACTTTTATTATGCAATATACAAATTTATCATATACCTTTTTGATATTCTACATCTTAATAATAGGACCCATGGAGAAAAACAAACAAGAAAACTAAAATAAAATTTAATCAAAAACTGCATGCTACATGGAGTACATATTGAACACACATGTAGGATGCTCCAAAGAGCAATACTTTGGTAACCTAGGAGATACAGGAGTCAAGGACAGGGAGATGGAGAGTGGTCTAACACTAAATGCAGTAGCGCGGGACTGTACAGTACTTGAGAAGTAAGATGTGCTCCATCCATGTCAAACAGCACTGACACTGACTGGACGTCATCTTCCCAGAAATGGGGTGTATTGATGAGACACGGGGAAGGTGGGGACGACGACTCTCTCTGGCTTAGGAACATCCTGTGTCACAGGGGTTTAGGCATCTTACCAGAGGATGTCCTGGCAAGACACATTTGTTCACAGGGCTCTACTTATGACGTTAATCACCTTTCCTTCATGGCAGGAATTTAACAACAGAGTACATGGGTCAGGGATTGGGGTTGCTTGCCAGTTTCTTTGAGGGCTCTCCAACAAGCCACTTGAAAACAGAGATGGTAAGGATGCACCCCCTTGATGTTGTCCTGCCACGAACACCCTCGGCTCTGGACTCTACCCCAGCCATACGCTGTGCCTCATCTGAAAACAGTTCTGCACAGCTTCCTCATTGCTGCGTGTGCCAGGAGGCTCCACCAGCCTGTCCGCTCCACACCTGGGAAGGACCTGGTTTGTCTCACGGCAGCAGGAGCTTTCGTCAGCCTCCCCCTTTCTTAACTCTCAATTGTCAGTGTGCCTTTCTCCCCCAGAACCTGCTGAAGACACCGTTTGGTGTCGCTGGCTCCAGCCCTCTGCTCTGAGTCTTTCCTCACTCACTTCCTAGCCTGTTTTATTCCTTCAGATGCCTTAATCTCATTTCCTCCTCTCTTCAAAGTAAATGAATTGTTGGAGAAAAAAAAAGTCTTTTTCAGTCACTTTTGTATGTAGGTTACCACTAATTTATTCCCAATTTCATCCTCTCTCCCGCCCCTCATCTCATCTCTGCATACTCCTCACAAGCAGGTGTTCTTGTAAACACGCACTCACACATGTACATGCTCGCGTGCACATGCACACTCACACACACACGCACACACACACATCTCTTCACACAGTCATCTATTTTCTCAATTTGGATCCCAGATAAACAAAATGTGCCACGTTTTTTCTCTCCAGTGGTCATCCACTCAGCTCTCACCCCCAAGCCTCAAGGATTTATTTTGTGTTTGTCCTCTAAGCTGGGGAACAGATAGTCTACACACACACACACACACACACACACTCCTCTTTTCATACATTCTAATTTGTAAGCCCCAGTGCTCGAGGTAGGCAAGGGAAATGGAATCTTGGGCAATAACAGAAAATTTCATAGAAATCCCCAGGCATTGCAGGGCCCATAGAGTAAATGTAATCAACTCTTAGAGCCACAGACATAGAATTTGCCAAGAGATCGAAGGGGACAAGAGGAGCGGCACTGATTTTTCATGATATAAGCAATCCTATTGACTCTAAGTTTTCATTCCAAGACCTTCTAATATCATTCTGCCTTTGATGAAGATGAAACGGAGCAGGGTCACATGTCACGTCACTTATGATAACTTAGCATTACGGCTGGTTGGGAAATAAGAGCAGGCATATGCGACTCACAAATTTGCTTGCCATAAATTTCCAGTCCCTGTTTATAATGCACCTTTACAGAGCGAGCGGCGCCAATAACATTATATAGCATGGCTCATGGATGCTATTAACCACCCCTACTGCATGTTGCAAATTTAAAAGGGTTTTAACTTTACAGACAATCCATAGGTTTATGAATTGAAAGCCACTAACGTAAATCATCCTCGGTAATGAAAAGAGAGGAGGAAGGCCTGATATAATTTCTGTTTGTCAAGGTATAATGATGTCACCACGCATTATGGCCTGCACTTAAAGGTGGACGCTATTCAACAAATCTCTCCTTGGCCAAATACATCTCCATTCTTAATGGACAGCAAAGCACGGGCTTGTGAGTAGTTCACACTCGGTCCTCCAGTGAGGACAGAAAGTTGTTTTTCCCTGCCCTAAACAATTCATTAGAACAAGGACCTTTAACATAAAGACTAACGGGGGTGCCTTTGGATGAAGTGCTCTGATGGTTTTCAAATGATCTTAGAGTAGTTGGCAGATTACACAGCTTGGATTGTGCAGGGGTTCTTTTGATCCCTGTCATTTATGTTTTTTGTTTCTTTAATCAATAATTCTTTTTTATCATTAAAAGGGCAGGTTGTAGAGGAAACGACTATTGGTCAAGCTTTACCTTTACTACAACGTGTCTTTACTCACAAACTGCCATGGACGGCTGCGGGGGTTGTTTATAATTCAAGATACCAAGTCGAGGGAGCTATAGGGGTTAAATGGGGGCTTCTGGTCCATTTAATAACCTTTGTGCCCTGGGAAGTAGGCTACATAGCTAGGAGAAAGTACTAGAATATGCTGAAGAGGAAGAGGCAAGAGAATCACAAATTCAAGGCTAACCTGGGCTACATGTTTTTAAAAAATAATGAAGTATTCATTTTTAATTAATTATGTGTAGGTTTGTGTTTGTGTGGAGATATGTGCATTGTGTACCCATGGAGGACAGAGATCCCTGGGAGCTGGAGTTACAGGCAGTTCTGAGCTGCCCCATGTGGGTACTGGGAACCAAACTTTGGTCATCTAGAAAAGCAGGATATGCTCTTAATCACTGAGCCAAGCTGCCACCATTGAAAGATACCTTGAGAGCACTTGATAATTAAATGTTGTTGTTTTTTTCAGTTATCTAAGAAAAATTCTCTCTTATCTACGGTATTGTACATGGGAAAAAATGTCCAATGTGGAACTGGTAAGTGCAGACATGGGTTGGGATGCCTGCCGGGAATGGAATGAAAAGAATTCGGCTCAAAGGAGTTTACCCTGCTAAGGCAAACAGGGCTCTGAGCCAGTGACAAGGGCTTATACATAATCTGCATACTAATTATAAGTCATCTGAATGTATTAGGTAGAGCAGGTCGCCCAAGGACTTAGTGTCTGGTACAATTTAACTTTGATGGAAAAAAAAAGGAGAAAAAATATTGTAGAAATCAAAGATTTCGCAGTGATCTCAGAAGCCTACAGAGTCTGCCCAATACGTTCTGCAGTTTTTGCCCCCCTATCAGTTCAAGTCACATTGGCTTCCTTAGTGTTCCTTGACTGACTTCTCTGGGGACTTCGGCACGGCTGTTCCCTCTGCTTGGAGAGCTCTGGAAATGAATGTCTGTGTGGCCCACACTTCCCCTTCCCCACGACTCTTCTCCCCTCACCACTCTGACTGTATCTGTAGCTCTCCTTTTTATCCTTTTTTCCCACGCTGTGGTTGGTACTTATTATCTTTTAACATAGTTAACATAGTTTCTAATTCATTTTTGTCATTTACTAGTATACCCATGACATTCAGAAGTGTCTGACCTACAGACACTCAACACTCTGGTCTAAACAAAAGGCTGTCCCAGGCATGATGACTCGGGAGACAATGGCAGGAAAATCACCATGGTCTATGTCTTGAGTTCCAGTCTACCTGAAGCTGCATAGTGAAACTCTGGTAAATAAACAGGTTAAAAAAAACCAGGTAAATAAAGAAAAACAGAGATAGCATAAAAGATTCTATACTATGTGTGATGCGGCACTTGGCTTCAGATCTGGAAAGAGGTTACCAGAGAAACTGCCAAGACCATCTGGTAATGAGGAAGAATAGAAAGGGAAGACAGAGGGCACGGGGAAGTGAATGGACCCTTACTCTTGAGTCTGGTTGAAGGTCCACAGCACCCGAGAGTTGAGAATTCCAGCACGATTAATATAATTATATCATTTTTTCTGCAAGTTGCCTGCCCAGAGGCACTATTCCTTTTAAATAAAAATGCTTCAAATGGGAGTGTTAAAATAACAGCGCATCATGCTTGAGACCTAATCATACACAGCCTTCCTTCTTCCCCGGCTATAAACCTGCGGTGTTCTAGAACTTCCATAGGAAACATCACTTAGTTTATCTATCCTTCGATTGCCTTGGCCTCCCCGGATCCCCTTGTGGCTCCTGGTTTTCTCTTTTCATGTTTCAGTCGCATCAAGACACATCCAAGGCCAACCCCAAAGGTCACAAGGGAGCCCTTCAGCCACCTATGAGGTGCAATGTGAAGCCATCAAAATTTCATCTAGGACTACTGTGGAGAGCAAATCTCCCCTGAGAAGCCCACATCCAGTCCTTTGGTGTGAGGCGGCCTTCTCCTGAGTGCCTCTCTTTCTAGCCACCCATGCTGAAATATGTGTTAAACAATCATCTCTTCAAAATCATCCATCTCTGCTTCATACTGAATTGTCTTGAAATTCTCTTCTGTGACCAAGTCAAGAATCCTGGCTTCATGTTAAGAGAGTTCTGTGTCTCCTGCCCATGCCCCACTGTCACTGAGAAACTGTGGATCATATATGTGTATGTATGCATGTGTGTATAGACATATATAAACATACACACATATGTACATAATCAATATGGAGCAAGCAAGAAACAGGGAGAAGAACAGAGACAGAGCTAATGAGGAGGAACATGGAGTCCCTTTGTTTTCATGGCACCAAAGAAGGTCTTTCTACAAACCTATCAGGACCTAGGTCAAGGCTGGTCCTTCTTGTATTTTGCTTTTTAGACTAGTGGTCAGGAAGTCAAGGGATAGCTGAAAAGCTCCAAAGACTTCTAAGTGACCTACAATTCTGAAGTCAAAGAGAGGAGCAAACTAAGCAAGAGCCTAAGATAGCTCAAGTTGAGCTGAGAAAATCCCTTCAATGACACTGTAACAGTTAACTTTCTGCCACTAGAACAAAAGTCTTGAGGCTGGGCTCTTTATAAAGAAAATGTTTTGAGTGGTAGAAGTCCTGGATCAAGCAGACTCATCTGTTAGGTGCATCACAACATGGGGCAGAAGCAGAAAAGGAGACGGCCACACATAGAAGGGACCAAGACTTTGTGCAAGAACTAATGTCACAAAGCCCGCATCAGTCCCCTTGGTGGGCAGCACTTACAATGATGGAATGGCCTCCTATGGGGCCCTACCACTTCTCAAAATCACCAGGCTGAGGCCCTAGTTCTCACAATGAGCCTCCAAGAAGAACTTGCAAGTCATATCCAAACCATAACAGGTATCCATTCCAGAAGAGAAGAGGTCATCTGTCCGCACATGATGGAGAGAAGTGGAAAGAGCTGCAGATCAGTGTTTGCAATAGATGTTTTGATTAGGAAAGATCAATAATGTGAAAGCCCTGCCCTTCCTGTGCTGTGAGTACAAATGCAGCCTCAGCAGCACCCCAAAGCAGAAACTTCATAAAGGAATAACATACCAACATACCTTTGGGATCTGGGAGGAAAATCATTTAACGATAGAATTTAGCAAAATTTGTAGACTCCATTAGTTACAGCTTCCCTGAGGTGAGGTCTCCAAGTGGGGGGATATGAAGTTGATATGTATATGTGTATATATATATATATTATATATATATATATACACACACACACACACATATGTATATATCACAACAGGAAACATGTTGAATCCCTATTTCCCAGTCTCATCCACTGCCAATAAAATATACTTAATCCTGTTATGAATTGCAGCAGCGGATTTTCATAAAGGGATTAAATTACTATTGATCAACAGGTGATGAAATTCTCATCATCAGCAGAGCCGTGAGGCGCTCTTCACCCACCTTCCTGACCCGGGTGGAGGCCTAGTCCATACTTGTTCATTAGATGTCTCCATGCAGCAGTGGTTGAAGGGCACAGCTCTTCCTGTTAGCAGGGGTTATTTCAACAAGCTCACCTTTGAAAGAGAACATGACACCCTAAATGGCAGTCTGTTCTGAACTGTTGGGAGCCCCAGTCGCAACAACTGGAGCTTCTAGGAGCAAGGACCTCGGGATAGATTAAAGCATATATCTTAAGCACCAATGCTAAAGTTAATGCAAAAGTTCAGAGGTGCGAAATGATTCAAATGTGTCCAAGTGGTAGAAATAACATCTCTCAAATCTCAGCAGTGAGTTATGGATATGCGGAATATTAAAAATGCAAAGCTAACTCAATTTGCATTTGCAATGCCCCCTAGCTGCTACTGAGAGGAGGAAATTGCTTTCTGCCAGATTCAAGGGCAGACTACTTAGAGCTACGCTTAAGTCAAGGAGGAGAATCACTCATTTTTATTCTACCACTTAACTCGTGCTTATGTAATCTGTCTGGCACCAGAGTCAGTTGTCTGATATTATTTTCAATCATAGAAAGAGAATATATAATTCAATCATTACACCTTTATTCTCACCTGCTTGGCGATCTCAGGGTGCTTTAATAGTGCCGGTAAACCCCAGCCTGTCATCAATCAACACTCTGCTCCAGGACCAGCCCAGACAGAGCGCCAGTCATAAGTATCATTTTTATATTAAGAATAGAGTATTAGGTGAAGCAAGGTTACATTTAGCCATCAAAAGGGGGACAGAAAATGATTCTCTCATGACCAACACCCTATTTCCCACTGATAAGCCATTTGTCCCCAGCAAGCCCATTTTTAAAGGATGGCTAGTTATGGACCTAACCTAGCAGCCAATACATTACAAAACAACACCTCACTTTCAATGTTGTGTTTTCCGCTTCACCTTCCTTCATCCCTTTGCCTACCCTGCACATTCACCTGGGTACAGGAGATTTTTCTTATCAGGATTTCATGCTGAACTCAGTGGACACTGTCTGTGCCGAGCTCTGTATCATAGAACTGGCATTGCATATGGCTCCCCTTCAGTTAAACAACCTGGAAAAGAGCGAGAGCCTTCAGTTTCCTATGCTAGAAGCCAGCAAGAGAGACAGTGCGAAGGACTTGAGCTAGAGGAAAGTCAGACAAAGACACAAATAATGCCATGTTCTTGGGGGATGGCAAGAGAGAGGGGTGTGGGGGCAACACAGTGATGAGCTTCATTGGCCTGAAATCCCATCTGGAAACCAGTGCTCATTGTTAGTCTGCTCGCCACTGATATCTCTGATGTATGATGACACCGTCAGTCAAAAGGGGCCTTGTCCCTGTTTCTTTTAGTCACCTCATCCGAAGCCACTGCTTGTCACCTTGGGGGAATGTGACAAGAGCTATTTCAGTCAAGCAGAGAGGGAGGTAACTCAGAGGGCAAAACTCTTGCTGTGCATGAGTGAGGACCTGAATTTGGATCCCCAACCCCAAGCCAGGCTTGGTGGCACACACCTGTAATCACAGTACTGGTGGAGAGCATGACAGAGATCCCACAGCCTCCCCAGCCTGTTAGTCTACTCAAATCAATGATCCCAGCTTCAGTGAAAGACCTTGCCTCAAAAATAAGGTGGACAGTAATAGAGAAAGATATCTACCCAGCAGTGGTGGCACACGCCATTAATCCCAGTGCTCAGGAGGCAGAGACAGTGAGTGGATCTCAGTGAGTTCGAGGACAGCCTGGTCTACAGGAGAGCCAAAGCTACACAGAGAAACCCTGTCTAAACAAACAAAGAAAAAAAAAAACGAAAAGACATCTGACATTGACCTCTGGCTTTCTTTACACGTGCAGACACTGGTACAGTACAGAGGAAAGCACACTTGCATACATGCATACCACAAGCGCGCACACGGGCACACTCACACACACATGCACGCATACACACACCTACTGCAGGGCACACTCACACACACAGCACGCGCGCGCACACACACACACATGCACGCATACACACAGCTACTGCAGTGGATCTTAAGCTCCTGGCTGTTAAGAGCTGAAGGCACCACATCCAAGGATTCTGATCCATCAGGTACGAGAAGGATCTAAGGGCCTGCCGTTTGATAAGACTTCCCGCCACTCCCACACAGTGGTGCTCTGGGTCGTTTGGAACTCCTCTTTGTGAAATGACACTTTGAGAGTGACAGAATAAAGAGAATGCTGCTATTTGTCTAGTTAGAATAATCGTCTCCCTTCCCTGTCCCTCTCCTCCGCCCACCTTCCTTTAGCTACACATCATGACCAAGGGACAAGATTATTGCTTGATCATTGCCTTGTGAAATAAAAAAATCCTTTTAGGAAGACTGTCATAATAGGCTTAACATGTTACTTTTGGTTCCACAAACAGGCAGAAATTGCTCCCCATCATCAAAAGTGGGGCATGGGAGATTCCTAGAGGGTAGCATTTTAAAAAAAAGAGAGAGAGAGAGAGCTGTCGGTCGATCAAACCTAGCTTCCTAAAGCAATTCCTCTGCTTGTCTAACACAGAGCTCCCCTGGCTGACTTGGTGGCTCTGTATGGAACACTCAGAAAGATGAATCCACAATGTAGGGATTTGCTCTGTGTTTATGATGCACCCGAATGAGGGGCGTGGCAGACGGGGCATCTCAACAGCAGAAGCCCGCTTGAGTCTTAGTATCGCAAGCTCACTTTCTGCTTTTCGGAGACAGGGTTTCTCTATGTAGTCTTTGGCTGTCTGGAGCTTACTCTGTAGACTAGGCTGGCCTCGAACTCACAGAGACCCTCCTGCCTCTGCCTCCTCAGTGCTGGGATTAAAGGTGGGTGTCATTACTGCCCAGCCCAAATATGGTTAAATGACAGTTTAGACTGACTATGACGTTGGAAAACAGATCAGCTGGAATGAGGGTAGACTAGTGAGCGATGGTCCCTCCCCACAGTATATGAAGTCCCATCAGAGGCCGCCCTTTCGTCCCTGCAGATGGAAAATGTGGAAATCCTCAAACCTCCAATAGTAGGGTGCCTTAGCTGAGAGTGCCAAGGTGTGTGTGTGCTGGGGTGGGGGGTGAGGGACTCCCTAGGAAAACAAAATACCACCCTCTGTGGTCTGCACATGTCATGGTTTACCTGTTAGTCCACAGTAAGAGGGCTATGGGAAGCCGGTGCTTTACTTATCTGAATTAAGTAGAATAAAGAGGAACAACTGGAAAGTGGCTTCAAACACTTCATGAATTTGATGTCCCTCTTGACACTGGTGTATATGATTCCTGCTAGGACCATCATTCTGTCTCCAGATATGAGCTGCTCCCTCTTACTTATAGAACCAACTGCTGACAAAAGCACCCTCTTCCCTGTAAGTCTGGCCTCCTCTCGATTTATAAATGAGAGGATCCTGGGCAGGGGGGCACACACCTGTGATCTGGCAGTCGAGAGGTAGAAGTAGAAGGACCAATGGTTCAATGCCACACTCCAGGGCAAGCCCCAAGCTCAGGAGTAGCTAGCTGATCAACACAGATCAGATGCCGTGGGCATGTGCTTGTTTGCTGTGCTTTTTTTGGTTTTGTTTTGTTTAAGTCAAAGAAAGAACATGAAGTTGGATGGTAGAGAGATGGGGAGGATCTGGAAGGAGCTAGGGGAGGGAAAAACTATGATAAAAATAAACTCCATGTAATTCTTCATGGATAAATAAAGACTAAAAATAATTTAAAGAGCTGAATTTTTACCTTTGGCTACACGAGGTCCTATATCAAAATAAGTAAATAAATAAGTAAACAAATAGCAAAACAAATACATACTTCTATTTATAAATAAGCAAATAGGCTGCCTTAGTTTAAAGCCATTACGTCCCCAAAGCCGCTGGCCATGCACACTTGATCTGGCTAAGTCTTCGTGGGCGAAAACAGCTGTTTGCAGGATAGTCTTTGGTCCCCTGGATCTCACAACACACCCACATTGTAACAACATAATATCATAACATCTGTAGAGCGGGAATTATAACACCCAGCATGAAGCTCATTCCATCTCAAAGCAAAAGAAAGGCTTATCTACAAGACATACATTGAGGTAATAACTCAGAGGATATTGCTTCAGATAGGTCAGTAGAGTGTGGAAATCGGCCCAAGGGGAAATTGTTACAACATAGATAACATTGGGTTAAAGCCACAGAAACATGAAAAGAGGAAAATCAGACTGTTTAAATATTAAACATTTGTTTAAATATTAAAGTAAAGTTAGCCTGACAGCAAAATCGATATTAAATCAGGCCTGGGAAGTGTTTTACGACCTCAAACACCGGGCTTCTCAACTGATAGTGTCGTAAATGATGTCACTTTTCAGCGTGATCGCGGTTGCCAGGAGGCAGGTCAGAAATGCCAGCTTTAATTTTAAAATGTTAATTTGTGATGTAATTTAGAGTTTACTCTCAGGGACAAATGTCACTCTCTGGGCCTGAGTCCTTCAAAGTGCTGTTGCGTGCAAAACGCATGCCCTCTGAGAGGAGATCTCTCCCCTGTAACTGCCTGGCCTCCGGAGGGGCCTGCAAAGTCTCTTCTTGGGTTTGAATTAAGTGAAAACAATCATAAATGGTTTGAGGTTCTCTTCCAGCCACTGACGACAGATTTTGAGGAAATTCTTCTAGCGCGAAAGGAAAGGAAGCTATAAAAAGCCGGACCTGCTGCGGATCAGTTTTTGAGTAGGCTGGAGTTCAGTCCAGCAGTGTAGACAGGGCAGGGTATCAGCTGGGCAAGCGGCCTTCTGAACAGTTTTCCTTGTCCCAACCCTATTTTAAATTTCCTTATGTCTGCCCACTGCCCTGTCACAGACCAGAAATATCTACATGACTGAGACACTGGAGGCCCTGCTTGGATGCAAATGTGCTTGAGAAAGAAAAATAAAGGCTCTGGATGGAGAGCCACTTACAATGAAGTCACAAGTTTGTTCTCCAGTAACTTACAATCAGCCATGGAAGCTACGACCATGGAGCCATTTGTTTTGTAACAGCATTGCTACTGAAAATGGACTGACATTCAGTATTCCTTCTGAAAAAGCAAAGTATATGCAAAATAAAACCCAGATATCTGGAAACAAAATTGATGTTTACCTCTAGAAGTAAAAGCAGGCAGTCTGTGGTTAGACCACACTGAATGCACCCCATGTCTGATCTCAGAAGCAGGGTCTGGTCTAGTAAGTGCTTGGACGGGAGAAAGCACAGAGAAAAGATGTGGAATTAGGAAACTCCCAGAATGCAACACTGCAGAGCTGATTAACAGCCTCTTTCAGAGTGAACAGTCAGAGACCCGACTATGGAGAAGACTCCACTCAGGGAGAGTCCTTGACCTCCTAGCACAAGCAAAAGGAGTTATTGTTGGCCAACAATGTCAATCATGGTGCTCCGTATTCCTACAAACAACGAGACTTTATAGTATCATTTTTCAAAACAAAACCAGTACTCAGTTCAGTCCAAAATAGTTGAAAATTATCTTCTGCAGAGTCTGTAACAGGGTCGACCCTCCCGAATGCACAGACGTTCCTCCCATTTCCGTCATCTGTAAACTTAGAGACACAATCCTTCCTGGAAGAAATGTGCATGTTCCTACAAATGTGGGCGGTAATAAATTCCTCCATTTTCTGTCTGTTCCAGTTCTGTCAAGCTTACACTCACAAAAAGACATCAGCAAAGAAACTGTCTCAAAAAGACGCGGTTTCTAATTAGATCAGCATAAGCAAAACCGCCTTGGTTTTGCAGGTAGGGAGTAACGTTCTCCAATCGCTGTTCTAACCATTCCCCTGGAGAGATTTGCTCTTTGACTTTCTCAGCTATAGGAAGGAGGCCTGGATGCCCTGCTCTGGGTGTGGAGAGTGTACCAGGGCTAGTGAACGGAGCAGTCCTGGAAGACATCTGGGAAGAGATTAGTATACACTGCCTGTTGGGGTCTAATACAACGTGGGAAGGCAGTAATACAAGGAAAGTTGCTACCCCATCCAGCCTTACCAAAGCAAGAATGCAGACAGACAATTCTAACCCTGAGCAGAGTGGTGTCAACCTATGCGACCCCACAATCAAACTCTTCCTGCTGACTCCTATGGAGGACCAACCCGGAGTCTACGGAAACATCTTCCTTTATGTGAATACGTGACTTAGCCACGTACACTAACACTCTTTATTGGCACGGGGCTGAGATAAGTAACATTTATATCATCTGGATTCTAACGTAGCAAGGTTTTCCTTAGACAAAATCTGATGCTTTGCAAAATAAAGGTTATAATATAGATCAATCAAACATTTATCGTGGTGAAGCTAACCAATTTGCCTGTACCAGACATGAAATCCAATACAGGGTAACTCCTGGCCTTCAAAGGAGTTGTGGGTCTGTAACTCAGCAGGAAGCAGCTTACTCCTCTCTGAACGAGTGTGTGAAGCAACCCCTGCAGATAGGATGGTGTCAATAAGCCTGGGACCATTGTGTTCCCCAAAGACTTGTGATGACTCCTTCTCCACATGACAGGAATCACAGCACATTGCTCCAGTGTCCTTCCGGCCTCCCAGTCCCAGGCCTGTAATTTGCCTCATCACCCTTCCCTGGGCATTAGTGTAAAACTACCGAGTGTCCATTTATTAGCTGGTTGCCCTGTAAGTAGCCGAAAACCCAGACAAACCTGCTCAAGGAACAAAGGAAACACATGGACCCGGGCAAATAGAAAGCCTGGAGAAGAAAAAAGGCTATTGATGTGAATTCCTGTGCCAAAGGAGCATCAAGCTCCCTCCGGACAGAGGCGTCAGTCACCCTGGAGTATGTGATCGTGGCGACATCTTGGAAGTGGTAGCTGTCACCCAGACATCTATCAATTCTCAATCCCCATTTTAGCATGAGCAGCAAAGGACACGCTCAGAGTGGCTGGCCTAACCTCAGCTTCAAGTATCTTTAACCATGGACGACATTCTAACTATTAGGAGACCCGTCTGTAAAACACAGCTGTCGATTCCCTTGGTTAGCTCACATCTAAGGCCTTGCCTACCCAGAAGTACTCTGACACCTGATACTGGAAGCCACCACGCTCACGGACAACAAACAGACGCAGCAACGGCAGTAAATTCCTATAGCTTATCACTACCCCAGTGGGTCGCTGAATCAGTCAAGGGTATGTTTTTCTAGCAGCGTAGGTTTCCAGCTTCAAAAAAAAAAAAAAAAATCCAGTGATAGCATTTGACGTGAAAAAGATAGCACAACTCTTAATCATGAGTTTGCTTAGATTGTGTTAGATTTAAAGTTGTCCTTGAACCTCTAAAAGGGTTTTTCCTACTTTCCACTCATCCGGAGGAGCCATTTTAACTGCACCAGATCGAACACGTCTCTGCTGGCAAGAAGGAAGATCACAGATGTAACAGGAAGGCTCAGTATCCTTCCAGAGAGCCACAGTGGCCCTTTCTATGATTCTCTCCCATGAATATGCTGATTTCCAATGTCAGTGTCAAAGTAATACTGTGTAGGTAAGGAGTTAGGAACGCTGTAGGCAAGGAAACCCACGGCCGCAAATAGCATCTGGATCTCCTAGTAATCAGAATGTCCTGTGTAGTTAAACATTCTTGAAGTCAAAGTTAGGTTGCTCCTCCTACATTAGAAGCTAACACACCAGAGAGTTTTCCTACATCTGTGCCCTAATAAAGGGTCAGCATCCTTAAAAGGCCTGATGTTACTATAGTGCCGCTTGCATTGTGGTATCACCCCTCATTCGTGGGATCATGGGGAGAGGTACTTTTAAAGGGAGATCCATTTCATTACCATGATTTGAGAGGGAAAAAGAGTAACTGTACCTAACAGTGTGTCACCCACCTAAAAAATATTCATTAGAAACACCTTTACCTCAATACAGAACCCTCTCGGACTGCTCCCTGCCTTGGGGCAGCCCAGTCTGGTCCCTCTTTAGAATGTCTGTTTTGCTTATTTCTTGCTCAATAACTTACACTGTTTATATCTCTTGACTTCATTCTGTCCTTCAGGAGCACAAGAACTGAGATAAGCATCTGTTCATGCCCCTCCGCTGTCCCCACCTCTTAACAAGAGGTCTTCCGTGTTTTCACTGGTTGGAGAGAGCACCCACGGAAAAAGATAAAACCAACAGTGGCTAAGGATAGAGAGAAGAATCAAAGCCCCAAACAGCCAATCAATTCAACTCCCTAACCACAAATCTAAGGGGAGAAAAGAAACAGGTCTTTCCTGCCGCTGCAAAATGGGACCTTAAGCTTGGGCAAGACATCGGACCACCCAGAGTCCAGGTTTCCTGGATTGACATCAAAGATAGCAAGTGGCTATAAAATCCCCCTTAGTCCTCAGGCCGCAGGTTTGCAGTATACCCTCTCTAAAGTGGGCTCCTACAGCCAGACTGGCAGTTTCGACAGAAAACTCCTTTTAATTTTAACTAGAGCCCTGGGCATCAGAAGCCGTGGAGAAAGGGAATTCATTTATGAGTTTCTATGCCAGATTATGGGTTTTATTTGCTGCTTTACACAACTTTTCAGTCTGTCATTTTGGTAAGGTTAACCCCGGTGTAAAATGTTCCCGTAATTATGTTCGGAAACACTCCCAGCCTGCCGCATGCCAATAAATGCTTGGAATAACTGTCAGGCTAAATGAATCCCATTTGGACAAAATGATTATTGAAAGTTATTTTAGTTCCCTATTAAGCAGTTGTGGAGCAGAGCTGTAATCAAAATGTTTATTTCAATTAGAATTATTATGGTCAATAAAAATCTCAAGTAGAAAGCAAACTACACTTTATCAAATAAAGTGAAGGCCTCTGCTGGTTAAACTTTTTCCCCCCCACACAGCCTCCGTGGGAAGGTTTGAAAAGAGATGCAATTACTTGCCTCTTCCGTGATAAGTTCATGGCTTTATGGTTCAACCTCCCCTAATAGAGCCGTTTGCTCTCAGTGGACAAACCCTCAACTCTTACTTGGTTACCATGACAAGTAGCCAATGAGCGCCCTTGTTTTTATGGTTCCATGGTATGGGAGTGCCACTCCATCCCAGACTGGCTGAAGGAGAGGCCATAATCCGTTAGGAATACTTTTTCGTCCCACCATCCCTGTGACTAAGTGTGCAGAAACATTCTCCTTCCCAGAGCAGCAGTTTCCTTCCTGGTGTCCCAGAGGTGCTTTTGTTTATTAAGCCGATGAAGTCATCCTCACCAGAATATGGTCTGGGGAGAGGGGAGTTGTGAGGGCAAGAAATGAAGGGCCTGTTTTCGCCTTCCCTTCTATAGTCTGCCCTTGAGTGGAGACATATACAAGAGATGCGCTCTCTCTCTCTCTCTCTCTCTCTCTCTCTCTCTCTGTGTGTGTGTGTGTGTGTGTAAGAGACAGACAGACAGACAGACAGACAGACAGACAGACAGGGTGGGAGTATGTTTATACCCACACCAATGCATAGACTACCCTCAAAATCAAGTCATGTAAAGTCCCTGGGAGTAAGAGTCTAATTACCCTGTGTTTAAGGAAGTCACGTGACTCCAATGTATAGATTAATGTTGCACACTTCCTTGTAGGTCTGTAGTTTTGAGTGTGGTCCTTAAACCAGCAGCTTTGGCTCCATCTTGGAACTTGTTGGAAGTGAACCTTCCCAGTCCCCAACCCATAATGATGTCATCAGTAACTGGCTCCACGTTAAGGAGATCTCTGCCTTGACAACCCTCTAGGTATACACAAAAGCATGTTAAACCTTGAGAACCACCATGATAAGGAATCATCCTTTAAAAAAAAAGATGATGTTTACAACAAACTCACACATTAAGAAAGGCTGATTCACCGTTAGCCGACTGCCTGGATGTTCAGATGAAGAAGAACGGAGAAGTGTTCAAATTACCAGGAAGTTTTACCTCACGAGGAAGAAAATTCATTGTTCTGATTGAAATGTGAACTAGCTCCATAGACTTATGTGTTTGGGCATGTAGTACTAAGCTAGGGGTGGACCTTGAGGTGGGACCCAACTGGAGGATGTGGGTCACTAGGGATAGAACTTCTTTGCCTGGCTCCATTTCCCCTCCAGTCTCTGCTTCCTGACTGTGGATACAACACAGCCAGCAACCATCCCTTCCCTCCATAGTGGACCGTGTCCCTTTGGAAGTGAACCCTTCCATCCTCAAATACTTTTTGATCAGGTATTGAGAAAAGTAATGGTGTCTCTGGGAACCATATGTAAAAACTGGTTGGATAATGAGGAATGTGTTAGGAATAACGGTTTGAGGATCTGAAGCAGAATCCTTAAGGAAGCTAGAGTAGACATAATAGGAGCCAGAACTTCCCCAAAGTTAAATCTTGAGTCAGGCAAAAATGCTGTGTAAGCTCATTTCCATCCCTGTCTCCAACCTTAGACAGTTCCTAGATTCACATGGTCCTTGAGATGTCCAGGGAACCTCACAAACACAAAGCAAAGAATTGATCTGGGCAAAGATGTTAATGAAGAACATTTTTGCTCCCGGCTATCTCTGGATCATTTGCATTTTATTTTTTTTCTCCTGTATTTGTTGTAAACATTTGCATTTTAAATAAACCTCCAAGTTCAGAGGATCAGTTGAACTTGGAGACTCACACAGACCAGAAGCCATATCCTGTTCATACCCTCCAGGTCTAGTCACTGGCTCAACATTCGCAAGAATAGTGTGAAACAGGTACTAGGGGTTTTTGTTGTTGTTTCTTTTATTGAGCTCTACATTTTTGTCTGTTCCCCCCTCCTCCTCTCCTGTACCCTTCTACCCTCTCTCATGGTCCCCATGCTCCCAATTTACTCAGGAGATCTTATCTTTTTCTACTTCCCATGTAGATTAGATTCATGCATGTCTCTCTTAGGGTCCTCATTGTTGTCTAGGTTCTCTAGGATTGTGATGTGTAGTCTGGTTTTCTTTGCTTTATGTTTATAAACCACTATGAGTGAGTACATATGATATTTGTCTTTCCAGGTCTGGGTTACCTCACTCAATATGATGTTTTCTAGATCTATCCATTTGCCTGCAAATTTCAAGATGTCAGTTTTTTTTCTTCTGTGTAACAATCCATTGTGTAAATGGAACACATTTTCCTTATCCATTCTTTGATTGAGGGGCATTTAGGTTTTTTCCAGGTTCTGGTTATGACAAGCAATGCTGCTATGAACATAGTTGAACGCATGTTCTTGTGGTACGATTAAGCATCCTTTGGATATATACCCCAAAGTGGTATTGTTGGGTCTTGAGGTAGGTTGTTTCCTAATTTTCTGAGAAATCACCGTACTGATATCCGAAGAGACTGTATCAGTTTGCACTCCCACCAGCAATGGAGTAGTGTTCCCTTTACCCCACATCCTCTCCAGCACAAGTGGTCATTAGTGTTTTTGATCTTGGCCATTCTTACAGGTGTAAGATGGAATCTCAGAGTTGTTTTGATTTGCATTTCTCTGATGGCTAATGACGCTGAGCATTTCCTTAAGTTTCTTTCAGCCATTTTAGATTCCCCTGTTGAGAGTTTTGGAATGGGTACTGTTTCAGGTGAGAAAACTCAGGCATATGGAGGAAAGTAGCACTTCTAGGTCACACAACTAAAATGTGGCTAACACTGAACCCAGGGTTAACCTAACAAAGTGGGTTTAACTGCTCTGCTATGTATCCGCTCAATCAAGTAGACAGGACGCCCTGGACTGGGGGGCTCTGGGAAGAAGACAACTTTGGAGAGTTTCCTCTCAACAGTTGGTAGATCACTGCATGCACACTGCATGTTCCAACCTGACATACTATCTGTTCTTGAGAATACACTGACACACGATCTTCATCCATCTCTCCTTCTTGGTCATTGTCATGGGCGTCTGATTAAGGAAATAAAAAGCTCTGGCCCAATTATGTTTGAAGGATTTGCTTTTTACACAAAACATCATCCAAGTCAACAAAACACTCCCAAGACCTTTTTTTTCCCAAACCTGGAAGTATCCCAGAAATAGCAAGTTGCGTAAGTGTCTCTCTGACAGGTCCAACATCAGAACCAAACTCCAGCTTTTTCCTGCGGGTAAAATAGCTAGAACACTTCTCCCCCACATTTCCCCAAAAGGTTTAGGCAAGACTTGCATATGAAGCCCGGAATCTGATGACGCTTTCTGGATGATCTGTCAAAAACTGCCGTCCTGGTTTAATTTCCTTCTGTCTACAAGGACAATGCGATCTTGCAGCTCCTTGTCACTCAGGGATAGGCGTGCCCTGCATATCTGACCTTCCCTGGCAGAAGCCTTCTCCAGCTAGCTGGGGGACCGTGGGGGTGGCAGCTCTCAGTAATCCTCCATTTTTATGCCTTGACACTTTAATTAAGGTAATTTAACAGTCTGTTAAACACAATATGAAGAATTTCCTGGGAAGAACCAATGAGGGCAGAGTTTGGGAGTACAGGAGGATATTTGTGGAGGGAAACCCAGGCAGTCTAGAGTTGGGAAGAGGCCTGGCTATTATTTAGCCCAGTGGTTGTGACTTTTCCAAGGTCACACTGTTAATTAGCACCTCCCTCGGTCCCTTACTAGATGACAAGCTGGGATGTTAAGTGGGGTTATCTGGGCATCATAGCTATAAGCTCAGTGTCTGGGCTTCTCAGAAATGTGTGGTCACATCAGGAGCTTTCATAGGGTCTAGGGAGATGATCTGAACGGCTCATGTTCCTGCTGGTCAGAGCAGATGCTGCTATCTCGTGGTCAGAGCAGTGGCTGGTTTCCGGTGTGAGTGGGATCTTGGTGATGCAGTGGGCTTCCTCTGCCTTCTGGTGGATCTAATACAATCAGAAATACCACTGAAGCCGTTGGTCATTTTATTTGAGGGGCAATGGGCTTTGGCATTAAAATGTGCTATTCTTTTGTGAGACTTTTTTTTTCCCTAATACCCAAAAGAATTTTAATTCCACGTTTTGAAAAACAGGCATTTTCAGTTTGATAGATAAAATGCATTTCATCCTAAACGTGAACCATATTTACCTTTTTCTCCAGATGTTAGACCCATGAGTATTTTTCCATGCATAGCAAGTACCATTGGGGTTTATTCTGATTATTTCCAGCTTGGTTGGCTAGGTGCATACATGCAAAAATAATGCAGCAGGTTAGATTTCAAGTCTATTTATAATAGTCTGTGAATTGGAACTTCATATTGCAAACTCTCAGATCCTGGGTGCCACCAAGCTCTTCTCTCATGTTGAGAGTCACAAGAAAGGACAGGAACAGGAAGCTAAGTCAGAAGGCCAGAGGTCACGTGAAGGGGAAGATGACTGGAGGAGGCTACGCTGAGGACGTGACGGGGTCATGATTCCAGGGGGAAATGATCCACCACTCAGAAGCAAAAGGAAAAAAAAAGCCCTGTTGGTACTAACACTGAGAAACTGAACAAAATAAAGGAAGAAAGATGGGTGCGCAAAAGCAGAAAGCAGCAGAGGAGTGTGGTTTACTGAAGAGCTCAGCTGATGAGGCTGATGCTGGGGCGATGGGCAGGGAAATCAGGATGTGATGGACTGGGGGGGGAAGGGTGTAAATCGGCATTTGATGGGAAGGAGCGGTTGCTCCCTGAAGCTCCCCGACCACAGGAGCAGCCCGGGCTTCTCCCACTGGAATCTCAGAGTCAGTGATGCTCAGCCTCACGTGACGATCCCATATCATTGTAGGACTGTACTTTTTCACAGAGGTTCCTGCATATCTGCATTCTGACTTTTTCTGTGTATAATCACCTACTGCAGGGGAAGGCTTTCCTTAGGCATTGGTAACTGTGGGCAAATGCAAACACGCATTCTGCCTTGATTAATAAGGGTAATAGTTGCTAAGGGATTCTGGTTGCCAAGAGTTTCCTGTTTTATTTTGTTCTCAAAGCAATCTTGGAACACACGTCTCATTTTCATTTTATGAATGGACAAATTAAGGCAGGAAATCCATCTAAGATCAAAGTAGAATGGCCAGGATGTGATGTTTCTCGCGTTTGTTTTCAGAGCGCAGTTTGCTCCCCTGCCTAGCCAGCGGGATCTTGAGGAGCCTTGTTTTTAACTTTCTTTTTATTTATTCTTTGTGTCTTTCACATCATGCATCTCCATCCCATTCATTCTTTGTATCTGCCCTCCGACCTTGCAACTCTCCCCCACCTTTTTAGGAGAAAAACGAAAAGAAGAAAAAGGAAAGATCTCGTCATGGAAGCTGCAGTGTGACACAGTGAGTCACACAGTGAAATCCCTTTGTCCATACATCTTTACTCGCAGGTGTTCATTGCAAAGAGTCAGTGGTCTGGTTCGAGGCCTCTGGTTTCTGCTACACCATCGATGCTGGGCCCTCACTGGGACTCCAATGGGATATTCTGTTGCTTCCCTGTGTTGTGGGGCTCCTGCAGCGTTGGGTCTGCAGGACCAGACCCTTCACGTGCTCCTGAAGATCATGGATGGGGTGGGTGTTGGTGTGGGCCAACTTATAACCTTGTTCTTTCTGGGTGTGGGTAGTTGCAGGGTTGGTCAGCCTGTCAGCTATCCATAGTCCTCACCACCAGGGTGAGCTCTCCAGCATTGTTCTGGCTAGTTCACCCCAATCAGCAAGGGATGGGGCCAGCTTCCCTGCTTTCACACCCTCAGGGGCAGCTCTCCCAAACCTGAACCATCAGGGGCAGCTCTACTGTGTTGCCCAGGCTAGGTGCAGGGCAACTCTCATGAACGCTGTAGCTGGTGAGGGTCAGGGACAGCTCTCCTGCTCTTATGACCTCAGGGCCAGGCAGGAAGGGGCAGTGTGGGGGAGGGGGTAGAGGTGAGGATAGCATCTCTGCCACACCACCAGACAGCAGATGAGGGGCAGGGCCAGGTGAGGGGCGGGGCCAGATCCCCCACACTCACAGTTCGCAGGCAGCTTCACCCATGCCCCTGTCAATTGGGTCAGCTCTGATGTGCTGCCCAGGAGAGGGGCGGGGCTCACTTTCTCGAGTTCTGCAGCTGGTAAGGAAGGAGGGTCAGCTCCCTTACCCAACACAGATGGTAGGGGCAAGTGGCGGGGAGGTCATCTTTCCTTTGCCCTCTCCACCACATGGCAGATGAGGGGAGGCATGGCCAGATATTCTCCCACTCTTACACCCCGAGGGTCTGCCCACTGGTGCCTCTGCCAACAGGGTCGGCTCTACTGTGTTGCCCAGGCAAGGAGCAGGGCCGCTTTCCTGCGTGCTACAGCTGGTAAAGAGATGGTCCACTCCCTAGTCTGTCACAGGCCACAAGGAGTTAGGGGGACATCTCTCCTCCACCCATGTCATGGGGACAGCTCTCCCACACCTCCACCAGCAGGACCAGAGCTGCTGTGCCGCCCAGAGGAGGTGCGGGGAACTCTCTCCTGAGTCTCCCAGCCAGTGAGGGGCAGGACCAGTTCTCCCTAGTGTCGCAGCCAGAGAGCAATGGGGCCAACTCCATACAGCCCTATCCTCTCTGCCTTTGGTGGTATCAGGAGTCAGGGACATCAACAGAGACCATGGCTGCATCAGAGCCATGAACCCAGACGTGGACCCGGCAGCAACCTAAACTCAGACATCTCCATGGCCCTGGGTGGCAATCAAGTCACCTCAGCCTGCTCCTCACTGATTTCACCTTTTCAGATATGCCTCTGTTCACAGGACAGGAACCATCCTATCTCTCTCTCTCTCCTATACAACACCATACATTTGCTCACCATAATTGTGCCTGTCTTTCTGATGCTGCAAGGTGCGGGGTGGGTCTCTATTTTCTCCTCGGAGCCCAGGGCAGAACACTCCAGATCTGTATGTGTGTCCCCTTGTTCCCTTTAGTCTATCATGGCCCTGGGCAGGATCAGCTTCCTTGTGACAAAAATATCTTAATTGTGCCCAACGGCCCAGCGTCCCAGGCTCCTGGTTGGTGTGGAGGTTGTTACTGAAGTCCTCTTCTGGACCAGGGCTAGAAAGCCCAGAAGAAGCCTCTCTTAAGTGATGTATAAGCAGATGTCATACAAGTATTTTAATGTAAATCCTACTAATTGAAATCCTGTATAAATTTGTGTAGTATTTAATTCTTCAATAATGAAAAGACTTCCTTTGCCAAATCAGCAATGGGCTCCATATTGGATGAACATAAAGCTCCCAGGCACTGATGTTTCTCACAGGGATCTGGGGAGCAGCAACGCTGTGCCATTACTGTCTTAAGTATAGACTCAGTCCAGACCAC
The DNA here is from genome assembly GCF_950005125.1 of Chionomys nivalis. Lineage (NCBI taxonomy): Eukaryota > Metazoa > Chordata > Mammalia > Rodentia > Cricetidae > Chionomys > Chionomys nivalis. Next base: position 145,925,351 of record NC_080086.1, read on the forward strand.
TGAGTTCTTTCCTCAATTCAACTGAACCTTCTCTGAGGGCTTGATTTGTAATCAAGTCTCGAGTCTCTAGATGATGTGAGATTATTAGATGTCTCAGAAGCATTCTGATCATGAGAAACAAGAAATCACTGCTTCCAAGTTCAAGAGGGAAAGCCCTCAGAATGTTACATTATTGACAGTTGATGACAGAAAAATCATCAACTTCCCAATTCCAAAAACCGCCTGAGCTGGATTCCAGGCTCTGGCCATGACCCCAAACCACAGGAAATTCTGAGAGAAAGACCCAGATAGAATTTGCTTTGCATCTCTAAAATGATGCCGTGGAATAACTAAGCCATGGCCTACTGCTATTTCCCGGTCAAACACAGGCACTTGGGAACATAAACCCATCATGATTCATCCTTGGCTAGGGATCAAGATGAGCATAAAAATGAGGGTGCTGACAGCTCTGGACAAAGCCAGAGCGAAGTAGAAATCAGAACAAAAGTCAAAGGAATGTGAGAAATCTGGTATTCCCACATCTTCATGCTGCCATGGACCAGAGCCTTCTCCCTGGGGAAGGACAGCCATGCTCCTACCAGCACTTAGCCAGAATAAGGATCTGATCATGTGACACCAACACTACCCCTTCTGCAGAACAGCTGTGCAGGCAGAGTGCCACCGTTCCCAGGATTCTCATGTGGTTTGACTGGTACATATGAAATGCTCCAGGCATTCAGGGATGGCCAAGCAAACCGTGAATGGAAGGATCAAACTTCAGTTAACTCTCATGTCCAATGTCCTTGATAAGGGCTCACTATTTAGACCGGAAGGGAAGCAGATAAACAAAGCAAACCCTTAATTTTATTTAGTTATATTAAATACATGTTTAATCACCATAAAAACCAACCACTGCCCAGACACCCATCAACACAGGTTTCTACAGAAGCCTGAGGCAGATACACCTACAAAGCAATGAGAGTTTAAAAAACAAAACAGATATACTAAAGTTGGATATTTGTGATGGAGGTGGGTCTTGTATCTTATCTGTTGCTTTCATTGGATAACTAATAAAGAAAACTGCTTGGCCTGATAGGACAGAAAATTAGGTAGGCGGAGTAGACAGAACAGAATGCTGGGAGAAAGAAGCCGAGTCAGGCAGTCGCCATGATTCTCCCATTACAGACAGACGCAGGTTAACATCTTTCCTGGTAAGCCAGCTCGTGGTGCTACACAGAATATTAGAAATGGGTAAGATCAATATGTAAGAGCTAGCCAATAAGAGGCTGGAACTAATGGGCCAGGTAGTGTTTAAAAGAATGCAGTTTCCTTGTAATTATTTCCGGTAAAGCTAGCTGGGTGGCAGGACACAGTCTGCAGCTCCTATTACAACATATTTGAATAAGCCAAAGGGAATCATATTCTCTTAACTTAAAATTACATACATATGTGACACGTATTATATATGTACATATATACATCTATACGTGAAATTATGAAGTTATTCTGGTTGGGGTAACAATGCTCCTCCCCAAAAGACATAGACTATTTACCAAACCCTCACTTCCAGGCATAGAAAACTTTTCAGTTGGAGGATCCCAGGAGACCCCCAAAATAATATAAGCGATCTCATTTTCCTTTGATTCCTTCCCAGACATTTAAGGTATAGCACTGTAGCTCCAGACACCATATGATCCAACACAGGACTTGGAGGAGATGAGCTGGAACCAGCCTGGAAGCCTCCTCCCTGAGGACTGGCTCTCATGGTATTCTGAGGAACTATGGTACATGCCAAGGAAGAAAAGCCACCAATAGACCTTTTCAGCTAGGACACCTACAAATCGCAACACTCAACGCAGCAAGATATCCACAGAGATGCCGTAGAAGCACCTGAATCCTGAGAGCAGCACACAGCTGTATAACTGGGCTTAAGGTCCTCTCAATAGAAGGGAATTCATGCTTGATATTGTAAGCTAGCCGACTACCTCTGGCTGGGGAGGCCATGGACCCTAGAGAAAAACCTACTACCACCACGTCCCTAAGCCAGTGTAATCTCTGACTGCATTCTAAAAACCTGCCCTATACCCACAGGTAAAGTTATAGAAAGCCACAGCTGGCTGGAATGCAGAGACCAGCTAACTGTAGGGAGTCCAATCCCAAACAATACATCTGCAACACAACCCCTACACCTAATGCTTAGGGAATATTAAACAATATTAAACAGTTAGAAAGAATCATATAGAACTAAGCTCAGACAGAAAATTTTGCTTGTATTTCAGTAAAATTTATTGTGGAGAACACCAGCAACAGAATAAGAGGGGAATGATGTCTTCAAGAGCAGCATTGAGCACTTCTAAATTCTTCTAATAGTTTCACCCTGGGCTCTCCCCTGTGAAATGCAAACAAAACTGCATTGCATTAGAATGCTGGAATGCTCAAACCCTGCTCATTCAGTAACCAGATGTGTAGCTTTCAAAAGTTTATTTAACCTTAGAGATCTCCCATGTCTTCGTTGGGAGAATATGAATGCTATTTCCTCCAGTGCCTGTGTGAAATAGCCATATATGCCAAAAAAGAAATCATTGACATCTAGAAAATACTCAATAAAAGGGGGCTATATAATGATCATTAATGATGAGAAAAATATATCAAGAATTCTTCACGTAGAAGCTCTATGACCTTGAGCAAGAGTCAAACTCTCTGATTCTCAAATTGTTCACTTAAAAACTAGACACACTGTTTCATAGGCTTGTTAACAAGATACATGTGGACATTCCAAAATTATCTAGCATACAAAGTATACACTCAAAGCTCACTACAAATTCTCATTTCAAATAACTATTTATATTGTAATATGAGGTTGTGTCCCCTTCAAATGAAAGAAAAGTCAGAATGAACTACTAAATTTCATTTTACCATAAAATATAGCTTGCTACTCAAAACTTGATGACTTTTTAAAACTTAAACTAAAAGTTAAATCCTAGCGTAGATTAAATTTATAATTAGAAACAACAGATAATAAAGCATGTTGTGGGCTGCATTTGCAAAGCAAATTGAATAAAATGTCTGTGGATAACAAATTATTAGAGCAATATATAAGAAGTGCTTAAGTAAAAACTCTAACCATGAATTGAGTGTGGTGGTCCACGTCTTTAATCCCAACATGCAGGAGGCAGAACCAGGCTGATCTCTGACTCTGAGCCCAGCCTGGTCTACAGAGTGAGTTCCAAGACAGTCAGGGGTTCACAGGGAAAGCCTGTCTAGAAAAAAAAAACTATAATCATGAATCTCTGAAACTATACTTTTCATTATTATATAAATTTCTTCCTTATTCTTATGGTGAAGCTATAGAAGACCAAACAAAGTTCAAGCTTTAAGAATAATTCTTCACTAATTCCGTCTAAGTGAAGGACTGGAGAGATGGCTCAGTGGGTAAGAGCACTTGCTCCTTTGGTTGTGGACCTCGGTTTGGTTCCCAGCATGATGGAGGAAGGTCATTGGTTAAAAAATAAAGAAACTGCTTGGCCCTCATAGGTTAGAACATAGGTGGGTGGAGTAAACAGAACAGAATGCTGGGAGGAAGAGAAAGTGAGCTCAGACGCCATGCTCCCCTCTCCTGGGCAGATGCAGGGCAGCTCCTCTCAGAGGCAGACACGATGAAGCAAGCCGCCAGGTCAGACACGCTGAATCTTTCCCGGTAAGACTAGTGCTACACAGATTATTAGAGATGGGTTGATCGGAATATGAGAATTAGCCAGTAAGGGCTAGAGCTAATGGGCCAAGCAGTGTTTAAAAGAATAAGTTTCCATGTAATTATTTCGGGTATAAAGCTAGCCGTGCAGGCGGCCAGGAGCCGGGCAGGACGAAAAGCAGGCCCGCAGCTCCCACTTCACCAGCACCCATGTCAGGTGGATCACAACGGCCTGGAACTCTAGCTCCATGTTATCTGGCCTCCATAGACACTACGTACGTGTGGTACATACACTGACAAGCTGAAAACCAGACATAAATAAAAGTGTTTTATAAAGAAAAAGGAGTCTAAGTAAAATAAAATCCATCTGTGGCTAGCACAGAGCTCAAAAGGGATTTAGGGATCATCTTCAAAAGCTTTTGACACCAAGCTGGTGTGAAGTTCTGAAGATTTAGCATTCTCTGACCTCTAGACTGGCTCACTTCATAGCAGACAAAAGCAGCTCCAGAGGTTAGGAAAGCAAACTGCTGCGAACATAGCCAGCTGGATTCGTTAGTCAGTGCAAAGAAAAATGACATTTCTTGGAAGTTCTTCTGTTTCTGTACCTAGGTGCACATAAATACCGTAAAGTTTTACTATCCCTTGACTTTCATTTTAGGGTATTTCTGAAACAGTAGTTTCTCCGCTAACTAAAGTAACTTTTCATTATTAATCCATTTTTATAATTTGGGTGTTAATTCACATTAGCGAGAACGGGGAAAGGAAATGGTCTTTTGATAATTAACTTGTAGATGCAAGCGCCAGGCTCTGTAGTCATCGTGAGAGAGTGACTATCAGTAGTGTATGTAGATGAGAATTGCACACATCTCTCCCGAGCCACCCCTCCCTACCCTCCCTCAGGCTTCCTGGGCCCCTCTGAGGTGTTTGTGGTTTTCTCTGGAAAGAGGGGTCTATAGGCAGGGAACTGAGAGGTCAGGGGAGTAGTTCTACTCTGGCCCTCTTCCCAGGAGAGATCCGCTGCTTGGACTTGATGGCTTGTGTCCCAATTATGTTTCGGACACTTCCAAAGAATCAGTGTATCTGCTATCGGAACAGACTCTTATCCAGGCCGGCCTGTACAGATGCGCATGAAATGAGCTGACTTATTTAACTGAGCATTTTGTTGTTCTCTTACAGGACAATAACTAAACAAACAGCTGACGTTTTTAAGCAGATTCATATGTTGAACATGTGTTTGGCCAAAAGCTGGTCATCTGAATAATTACACAAGCAAGTTGAAAGTATAATTACTTGCTTGCACTGGACTTCTCAGTACCCATATATCTATTCTGTTTATAGTTCTTAGGATACCTTTGGGATACCAAGAGACGGTTTTAAAGGACACCGTATTGCCAAAAAAAAAAAAAAAAAAAAAGGAAAAACTTTTTTGGATTGCTAATATGTCAACTATTTCAATATACTTTTTGGAGGCTCGGGGTTTCCTAGGAATGTTTTATATGAAGCATTTCTTTTGGTCTTGATGCACAGACTGTCAAAAAAAACTCTTGGAACTGCTTTATGACGCTGCCCAGTGCCAGTCCCTCATTGTCTCACAGCTGTCTGCTTGTTCCTGCGCTGATGAATTCTTTCTAGGAAGCCCGGGTGCCTGGTTTGGGAAATGATGCTCACTTTGAGCAATTCATTCTTGTAAAAATGCATAGATGTGAATAAATTTAAATAGCTCAGAACTAGAAAAGTGGGAGAAAGACGGTGAGTAGAGACCAGCTTTATTTCTATAGCAAACATTCATTTGCCTGAGAACAGCCGGGGCCCTGATGAGGCTGGGACAAAGTGCCAGGGTCTTCCCTCTGAGATCTGTTCTGCACACTCCTTGGAGCCAACGCTTGCTCTTTAGTTTACTAATGGGAGTAAAGGCTTCCCAAAGAAAGAAGGCTGCTTGCTCTGTTTTATTAACCTGGTGTCCTAAGGAGAAGCTGTTGCTTTGACCACAAGTTTCCGAGGCTTCCGCTGGAAGAATAGATATGATACTGTCACTATCAAAACAAAGGGCTGGAGAAGTACATTCTTGGCCACGGTTAATTCCTAGCCAGCCCCTCCTGAAGCTCTGACTTCACATGGTTTTTCAGTATTTGGTTTTAATTATTGTTAGAGAAATATTTTGACATGATTTATAGAAAATAAACTTCAGGTATTAGGAAATCCCAATTTCACAATGGCCCAAACACTATCAACCACATTCTTTTCAGAAAGCAAAGTCTGAGATTTCATATTCTGGAGGCGACTGCCAGATAGGTAAGAAAGACATTGAATACAGAAAATCACACTTCAAAGACATTTCAGCACCCAGAACTCCTTCATGCGCATGAATATTTAAAATTTTAAGAGTCCCTCAAAAATTCAACAGCAGTTTGAAGAATAAAATGTGCTTCACACATGTACTTTGAATTTTTAATGAACCATTTGCTGTTTGTAGCAAAAGTGCTAAAATTTTTCCTAGAATGTAAGACAGGAAAAACTGTTGAGGCCAGGGTGACAATACAAAGACCCTGAGAGCTTATAAGTCCCCACCCCTCAGGAGGTCTCTGCTAGAAGAGGAACGCTGACCGTCTGGGAAACAATAATGAACTGACTTTTAAATTTCTTTTCTTATACAAGTGATTTACATTTATAAAGCTCATTGCAAAATTTTCATATTTATAACAATAACACATGTAGCCTGCATAATAAAACTTTCAGCGCAGGCAGATGTTCACAGCCATGATAAACGTCCAAAGCACTAGATATGGATGGCTGTGTGCCTCAAACGCGCAGCATGATGGTACACCCTTGACAATCCTAGATGGCTCAAAGAGATCCCATCAACTCCCCTCTGGTTCTCCAGGGTGGCTATGCCCACGATGGCAGTGTGTCCTGGGGGATACAGACGTGGAAACCAGCCAAAGCTTTAGGATAGGAAATGTGCTGTGAAGGGTGTGTTGCTGTTTAACATTGTTAATTGTGTTTATTGGAGTCTTTTCTGATCATAAAATCATCATAGGCTCTTTGTGGAAAATGTAAAGCAGATATTTTTTCTTAACCCCCATGAGCTTAAAACCTGGTGGGAAAAAAACAAAAGTATCTCTAGGTACATGTTTACTCAACTCAGCAGTTCAAGAACTGTCAGTCAAAAATGAAATATTCCAGCGTGAATGTCTAAGTCATGTCAGGGCATTCTTATATGAAACATGATTGATGTAAATCAGAGCTTTCTCCTCACCTTTATAATGCCCTGAACCAAGAACACTAATGGATGCGAGTACCTAAATCCCAAAGTGGGCTTTCCAATCCATACTGAAGAAAGACAGCAAAAGCGAAGAGAAGCAAGAGAAGGAGCATCAAGCGCTTCAGCAGTAGCCTCCGTGCCCATGACGCAAAGCAAGATCAGACAGACAGTGTCATGGAAAATCAGGCTGGAGCAGGGGACCGGTTTGGCAGGTCCCTTTGCTCAGCTGTAGATTTAGCAAATGCTGCCGTGAGGGGAACTGGGAGCGGGGCAGGCACGGGGATGAACAGTAATGTGATGCCTTTATATCAAAAGATAGATCATTTTCATCTGAAATCCTGAAAGTCTTCATGACAATTTAAGCCTAAAATAAAGACTCCCCTCATAAACCAAGCTTCCAGCCTTCGACATTCCTATTATCACTAATTTTCAATAAAGCACAATGGGTCTTGCTAAGCAATATTAAAACCACCCATGTTACAAGCTTAGTTTTATGCAACACTCCATATGGTGGATTCATAATAAATTTCTGCTGGGAATACAATCATAAACTGCTATTTTCTGCTATAAAAAACCATTAAAGTACAGACATGCACAAACAAGGTAATCTGCAATAAATTTGAAAATGTTAAGATACTACAAATGTAAATGTATTCAGCCCCATTGCGCTGCATGTAATTTCCATAGCTTTATTAGAAATCTTGCCTTAGCAGTGGCTTGGTGATAGGTTATAAATATAGTAGGAATGAGTCAGCATGCAAATCCCTTCTGTAGGGAAAAAAAAAAGATTTGAAAAGGTTTTATAGCCCAAAGCTGCTTGTTTCTTTGTAAGAACAGTAATATAAGTTTCTGTTTGGAACTTCTGACAAAAGAAATCTCAAAACATCGTGCCACAGTAAAAGTCTCTGCAAAAATATTATATGTATGTGTGTACATGCATGCAAGTATGTCTCTGTGTGTGTGTATGCCGTGAGTGTGTGTGCGCACGTGTGTGTGTGTGTGTGATTATTTATGTAATGTCGCAGAGATGGCATTTCCCAAAGAAGCACTGAACTGGTGGACTTTCTTCTGCACACACGGAGTTCACTAGAGATGAGTGGTGCATCCTGGGAAAAGGAACAACACTAACCCCATAAGCTTCAGTGCTGGCGGCAGAAATAACGTCTCTAGTTACAATGTTGTAGAATGAGCAGACTAAAGACAAAACTACAAGAACAAACACAGGAGTGGGGGTCATCAGAAAGGTGCCACAAAGCAAGAGGCTGCTTAGGTGTGAAAAGCCTCGGCCAACACAGGGGCTCCGAAGAAGAGAAGCTTCCAGAAAGAGGTCTCATATTTGGAAGAAAACTTGGGAAGGACAGAAGGACCAAGGACAACCTGCCGGTATTATGAGTCAAAAGCCCACTCCACCCTTTGAAAATCTAACTCTGAACTTGATGAAAACCCAGAGTCCATCTCCAAGGAACCAGGGAGTGGGTGGACAGGAGTGGTGTCAGCTAGACAGAGACAGCTTAACAATTTAAAAAAAGCATGAGTGGCAGGTGTTGTGGCCACTTCTGGAACCCCAACACTGAGGAGGCGGAGACAGGAGGATGTCTAGTTTCAAGTCAGCAGGAGCTACGTGGGGAAATGGTGTCTCAAACACACACACACGCACATTCACGCACGCGCGTGTGCACACACACACACAGGGAGAGAGGGAGGGCTTGGGGGAAGCCTGGCAAAGTTGGATCAAGGAGGAGTCTCCTGAGGTAGGAGAGGACAGTGAAACTTTTAGCTAGCAGTGCTATTCGACCAACAAAACCAAAACACAGAACTGGAGTTTTCACTGATGGGATAAAGCTGGGAGCCATGTGGAGAGTGTGGTCTCAAAACTGTAGGCAGAGATTAGCCTCCGCATTTGCTCAAGCAGAAAGGAAGGGCAGGGTTAGTGAAGAGGAAAAGAACCAGCAGAGAGTGGGAGGAGACATGGGTGGGAGGAAGACCTGAAGATCTTCCATGGTTCCAGAGCACCAGAGACAAAGTCAGCAGATGGCTTTGCTCATTTTCTCTGTGCATTTTCATTGGTCTGAGCACAGAGGGGATCTGCACGTATATTGCAAAGAAGCCACAGAATACCCAAGTCCATCTAAATGCACATGTATGCATGTGACACACACAAGAACACAACACTTACTTACATACACAGAGATGCACACACACACACACACTGGTCTATATGAAGAAGTCATTTCCCTTTTATACTAAGGAAAATGTAAGAAATACGTGAGAACAGCAAAAGCTCTTTTTACAGAAAAAAAAGTTAATCAGAAGGAGATAACCTGGTGGCATAGGTGGGCAGAGAAACTACTTCGGGAGGGACCCAGGGTGTGAGCAACGCTCTAACTCGAACTCTCGGAGCTATTTTGAGAGTAAAAGCCAAGTGGAAAATGTCAAGTGTAAGATTATTCTTATCTGACGTTTTTATACAGCAGCAACTTATAAAAATATCAAACCCTGACAAAACCCTTCCTCTAGCATTTTAACACATCATTATACTGTTAACAATGTCAAACGGCTATAACCGTTCTATGACTTCTTAATAGATTACTTTTATCATAAAAATGTCATTTTAAGGATAATCTGCATTCTCACATTTTTATGTTCAGCTATGGTCTTAACATCTCAGGAGTGGGAAATTGCCATGTCTCCCATTCTTGGAGTACTACTAGAGATTTTAAGAATGTCAACATAGATTAAGCCTTAATTCGATGTGGCTGCTGACCCTGATGTATTTTGCTACAACTGTTCCACTTTTACAGACAATAATTGCAAAGTACAAAGATTAGGAAGAAATGAGATAGTTGGCTGAAGCCAGAATAGGCTGCAAGTTAAATCTATTGGCTGCACATGAAAGGCATGTCGTGTTTTTTACCCCGGGGGCTTGTAGCCAACAGTTCTGTCAACAGGATTATACACATGGTGTTTGACCCTCTTAGTTAGCAACAGGGGCAACATTGCATCAATCCACTACCAGGGATTGACACATGCCAAATGTCCAGCCAAGTTTCCTGATTATTATTTTTAATTATGTGACATATATGAATGAATGGGTAAAGTCAAGTTGATTACGAGCTACCAGAAACCAAACTCAGGTCACCCAGAAGAGCAGCAAGTGTTCTTAACCACTGAGTTGTCTCTCCAGGCCATAACCACATTTCTTTGGCCATGCCTCCTAGACACGAGGAAAACAATGCAACCAAATGACATTATCTGTGATGAGGCTGCCATTGACCACCAAGAGAAATCAGAATTCAGCTGAGCCTCTAACTCTCAGGAGGTGTCTTCGGGAAAATGCCAGTCAGTAATTTAGACTCTGAATATAGACCACGCTCTGCCACAACAGACAGTATAGACACCACATGAACAAATAATCACAGCTGTGTACTAAAGAAAACCTTCTTTACAAAAGCAAGCAATAAGCCATGTTTGTTCTTGAGTTACAGTTTGGTAATCCCTGATCTGGTGCATCCACCCACAGTCTAGTAAGGAGGGCAGATCACACCTAAGCAAACACTTATTTCTTCTAAGTTTATCAGATACCTAACCTAGATGAGATCTCAGCAACAGCCAAGCACTAGGTGAGCCACTTACACAAACCTTCTTTTATCAGTTTCAATTGCCATCACCCTCTTTTGCAGGTGAGAAAACTCAAGTTCAGCTAAGTTAACGTGAGCTGCGCAAAGTCACTAAGCTAAAGTTACAGAAGCAAAACTTGAAACAAGCAGCCAGAGCGAGGTTGTGGCCTTAACTGCTCATCACTTGTAGATGTGAATGAAACACTGAGCTGCAGAAAACAGGCACTCCAAAACAAAGACTGTAGGGCGAGCCCCCTCTTTAAATTTACATAGCTAAAAAGACAAATCCCCTAGCAGCTAGACATGCCAAGGTGGCCCCACAATAACAGATTTGACTATGGCAATACTACCTCATGTCCAATAACACACTAGAAAGCATGACTTTCCCCAAATTGGAGTCTACGGCCAGCAAGGGCTGTGGCCAATAGGTATTCTCAGCCATCACTAGGGAGAAAAGAAAGCCCAATTAAAATATTCATGATAAGAATCTTAACTAGGGCTGGAGAGATGACTCAGAGGTTAAGAGCACTGGCTGCTCTTCCAGAGGTCCTGAGTTCAATTCCCAGCAACCACATGGTGGCTCACAACCATCCGTAAGGAGATCTGGTGCCCTCTTCTGACCTTCAGGGATACATGCTGGCAGAACACTGTGTACATAATAAATAAATAAATAATAATAATAATAAAAGAATCTTAACTAACAGGCAAAGATGGAAAATAGCCTCACCTTGTAATCGTGTGTAGAACAGAGCCTGAGCCCTGGATCCCTCACTGATCCACACACCCACTCTCCACACAGATACCTGAGATGATGCTCCCAGCCCCCGTGTAAAGGTTGACACAAGATGTTCCCAACCCTGAGCATGCCCTGGGCAGGCAAGAGTCATTTTATCCTCATCGCACAGAGGCAGTGAGAGTGGTCATTAAGATTTGGTAAATGAACTAAGGTCACACGATAGGGTGAGACTCAATCCTAAATCACCTGGGGCTCTAGCCTCTCAACTAGGCTGCTTTCCAAAGTCCCAGATCAGCCCACAAGGCAATAACTTGGAAAAGCAAACCACCAAAAACAGGACAGAATCTTGCTAATACAGATGTTGTCGTTCTTATTGAGATGAAGGCACTGAAGAAGAAATTCAGAGTCCCCAAATCTTAACTGATTCATCTCATTGTGCTGAACTCCAGGCAGACTATAGTAACAAAAAGAGAGAGAGAGAGAGAGAGAGAGAGAGAGAGAGAGAGAGAGAGAGAGAGAGAGAGAGAGAGAGGAAAGATTGATAGTAAAACTGAGCCCCAGTCACCCAAAATCTAGATGAATGGCTCTCAACCCATTCTCTCCAGAAGTCTCTCCTTAGAGGGCCTTATCTTCCTGTGCTCACAATCAGGTCTAAGTCAGTGCTGAACCAGTGAGCCACAGAGAAGAAGGGGGGCATGGATAAGAATCCATTCCATGTCCACCAACCTACACACTATTCTTTCTCTTGGTGTAACTTCCCCAAACTCAATGTTTGGCACACCCAAGGCAAAAAGGCAAAACACCAAAATGATACCAAAATTTTTCAATGAAATTCTAGCTAGTTATGTATTATTTATTTCTTGCTTCTGTGTTCTTGCAAATACTGAAGCGTTTGTCCTAGCTCTGAGTCTAAACATGGTTGTTGAAACCTGGTCATAAATAACTGAGGACAAAGCCTGTCCCTGTAAAAAAGATAAAACCCCATCACTGTCCCTTAAAGCCGATGTGGGTGTTGCTTATACACACACACACACACACACACACACACAGTAGGGGTGGGGGAGACCTTACTTTTTCTAGCTTCCTTGTTGAAGAAGAAAATGTCTGATTTACATGGAGAGCCTACAAATTATAGCCATGTCAGACAAGGAAGCAGATGAAGGCTGTGATTGATACTCCAAAATTTCCGTCCTGATTTCCCTATGCTCAGAATTAGCCACTCTATAAATCAAACCCGCACAGGAACATCTGATGTCAAAACCAAGAGGTCACATCTGCAGAAAACATCAGAAACAAAGAAACTGGACTCCTCTGTTGGCTCCCAGTCTGAAGATCACCCCTCCCCCAGCCCACTCCCATTTACAGCCCTAACTGAAAATACCCCATCTTTCTGCAGGAAACAGCTTTCCATATGTGTCTAAATATAAGCAATGATTATTTTTTTCTTTCATTGATGTATATAGAAACCAAAAACTAGCACTGTGCTCAAGAGAACTAAGAGCCACTATGCTCCAGAGACACCCTGAGTAAAGTCTTGGCAGCTTCTGCTAAATATCTACTATTGAAACACATCTATTGATCAATGCAATGTCCTGACTGAAAAGAAAAATCCTTTCTTTTTAGTTTTCCTTATTTTCGGTAGCAAACACAACATGGATTCAATCCCTCTGACCTATAAACTTTGACCTCCACCAGTTAGAAAATTCCTGATCTCCAGAGCATCATTTCCTTGCTCTCAGTAGTAAAACCCTTACGAGTTGTGAGCCTGGACTACAGATGTTGAAGCACTACCACAGGAGATCCCCTCAGGATTCTGAGTCCAGGGTCTTCCCTCGCTGGAAAACTCAGCCCCACAAACCAGAGCATGCACGCTGGGCTCTTCCCCTGGAGCAGGAATGGGTTCAGAAGCGTGAAGGTTTTAGACTGAAGGAGCATTGGACACGACATCACCTACATGCCTCTCATCCACAAAGAATCATCTGAGCGGTGAAGACTGACTTCAAAGTCCTGTGTTCATGGATGATAGAGTGACATAGCTGATCCTGAGGTCACAGCGAATGTGTGACATTGTAAAACATTATAGAACTGGGGGGGGGGGGTGATGATGCTAATAAGACCACTCCCACCTCCACATTGGCAAGCTGTGGGGCATCAGCAGCTTGGAGCCACAGGGTCCGTGTTGTCCACTCTGTCCTCCTATAGCCGGGTTTATCAGTTGCAGGGGAATTTAATAAGATGCCCGGTGTTGGGGTTTGAATGTACTTGGCCCCATAAGCGCCTAGGAAGTGGCACTATTATGAGGTGTGGCTTTGTTGGAGTGTGTGTGATCTTTTTGGAGAAAGTATTTCACGGACACGGCGGGCTTTGAGGTCTCCAATACTCAAGTTATGCCGAGTTCACTTCACTTCCTGCTGCCTGTAGGATCAAGATGTAGCTCCTTCTCCAGCACCACGTCTGCCTGCACATTGCAATGTCCCACCGTGATGATAATGGACTGAGCCTCTGAACTGTAAGCCACCCCACTAAATGTTCTCCTTTATAAGAGTTGCTGTGGTCATGGTGTCTCTTCACAGCAATAGAAACCCTAACTAAGAAAGCCATTGAAAGTATTCAGGATTTGGAATAAAAAAAAAAAATACTAAAACCACTGGAGGGTCTTTAACAACCTGCCCTTATTTTATATATGTGGGAGTCACAAACTCAGGGGAGGTGGGACTGGGCTGAGTTAACCCCAACTTCACATCCAGCTAAGTTGCTATTGTACCAGGCTGTGTCCTACAGTGCAGGGATTCTGCCCCTGAGCTCAACCTCTGCCACTGGAACAGTGGTGTCTGTAGCTCAAGGCTTTACCCACAACACTTAAACCCTTGCTGTTAAATAGGGCTAGACAGTCAGCTGCTTAGTTGGCCGTATTCTACTGGCAGGGTTTGAACCGCAAGAGTTCACTGTCTTGGGTAGGTTAATCAAGCTGAAGACTTTTTCCATCGGCCTCTACTCGGGGACCTGCTTCAACACCCCTTTCACAGATCAGCTTTGCTCCACTGTCCATGGGCTGCTGTATCTTTACCTCTTTTGCTCCTCATATACTCTACTGAGACTGCAAACGACCCACTCTGAGGCCATCAAGAACCCGTGATACCTGAGCTCATCATCCTCTCGCTCAGACTAACTGTTCTCTCATAACCTGTAATCCCCACTCTTCACACGCTGGCTTGTATAAATGGAGCCAACAACTCAAAGGAAGGAATATTCTTTTCCTTTCGGTTAGCCGCAGGAGGAGCATGAGGAACACAGGAAGTTAAGACATCCTCTACACTAGCTCCGCTCCTTAGCCCAAGCCTGGATCAGAACCTATGAGCCCAAGTCAAATCCAAGCACAGCACTTGAACAGAATAGATACATGCAAATGCTGTCTGCAGTAAAGGAACAGAAGGGTCTGCCTCTGTGTCCACTGGATGACTACCCAGGAAAACCTTTATTTTACAAGCCTTTCAAATGCTCTACTCCCATGGTGGCGCCACCTTCCCAGAGCCTTCTGCTTTGTCTTTACTCAACCTCAGTCTTCTGGCACGAAGGACCTCCTTTTTCATATTTTCTGTTGATCTGTAAGTTTTGTCCAGTCAGATCATCCCCCATCAACCATGTAGTACGTGGAGTGACAGATTGCAATGCTGCCTAACGCACTGATGACTCCCATAATCCCCCGGCTTAAAGCCCCAAAACAACAACAACAAAAACTACAGAAAAAACTATCTTGTAGGAAATACATGCTCATGTTTAAGACATTCATGTCAGCAATATAGAGTCAGCAATCTGGGCTGCAGCATCAGCCCTGTCAGGTGGTCATTAGCAACAAGCAAGATGAGGGTGGTGGCAGCAGCATCACTGACTAGGACTATACATACATACATACATACATACATACATACATACATACATGCATATATATATGTGTGTGTGTGTGTGTGTGTGTGTACGTATAAATATGCCAGCCTGCAGTCTAAATGCTTTACATACAATCTTATTGCAAGCAAATAGGCCAGAAGAGTGTCTCTCTCAAAGGCTTTGGCTATCGGGTCTATTACACTGAGACAATTCATCACTGGGTTGTGGAAATTAAGGAGATAATGGAAGCACACAATTATTACACTCTGAAGTGCTTTCTAAACATTCTTCCATTAGTGGGTGGAATCTATTCCTTCCAAGGTTATTCAACAAAATCCCAGAGCCAAGCCTGGATTCTGCCCCAGTGTCAGATGTCCAGTTGCCCTGTCCCCTCAAATACAAGCTCATCTTAAAGAAATCAGCTTTCATGAAATATGACAAACACTTCTAAACAAATCATTATGAAGGTAAGGATAAAGCTAAAATAATCTGCTAGGCTTTGATTTCCATAGATGTTTCTAGAACTGCAGAAGTGGATGCCAGCTTCCCAGTGTTGGGGGTTTGGGGGTGAGTGCACTACAAAGTTTCCAAGCAGAGAAAACCATGATAACCTCCTGTCCTTCCTCAGGAGCCAAAAAGCGCTTTACAACAGGGCTTGGCTTTCAGAACACTTTTCCTAAGAACAAAGGGTTTCATTTTATATGCTTTAAGGCAGTTTTCTTGAGTTTTAAGTAGTGGCCTACCACTTGCTTTTTAAAAACCAATCCTGTCTCTCCAAGAACTGAACTGCAGTTCCACAGTTTCCATTTCCTTCTCCCAGTCCCGACTTCCTGAAGCCCAGACTAGGTGAAGCAGTTCTTCCCATGAGCCTCCTGGAGCTGCACTGCACCCTCAGGACGGCAATACTTCTTGCATGCCTGCGCTGCTCAGACTTGAGACAGCAAACCTTTCCAGACTAGTCATACAGTCTTCTTGGCTGAATTTTCACCACAGCTGAAGACGGTGGGCACCACCAGCTGTGTCCCTATCACAAGTCAGTGGCGACGATGCCACCTAGCCACCCCATCACTTCCTCCCTACTTCCTTGTTTCCTCCTCCCCTCCTCCTCTGTCTGTTGCATTAGATCTCACCCCTTTTGTCCAATTCTCTCTCTACCATCGTCCTTGTCATCCATCTCCGCAAAGAAAGGCATGAACTTCCTATTCAGGTCCTCGTTTCTAAAGACTCCCTTGCCACATACAACTTGTGTTAAATAAATGGGCATGCTTTCATCTTGCTGGTCCCACTTTTCTATGGATGCTAAAACTACGACTCTGGGGTTCAGAACACTTACTTACACAGGTCCTGGGTTCAGTTCCCAGTACCCACATGGCAGCTCAAAACCACCTAGGGGATCACACCCTTTTCTGACATCCTCTGGCACCAGACACACATACAGGCAAACCACTCATATATATAAAGATATATAAATATTTTATATTCTTTTTGTTATAGATAAAAAAAATAAGCCGGGCGGTGGTGGCGCACGCCTTTAATCCCAGCACTCGGGAGGCAGAGGCAGGCGGATCTCTGTGAGTTTGAGACCAGCCTGGTCTACAAGAGCTAGTTCCAGGACAGGCTCCAAAACCACAGAGAAACCCTGTCTCGAAAAACAAAAAAAAAAAAATTATTTTATTCCCTACAACTTTTGGCACCCAGTCAGGATGAGCTGCAATAACACACACACCCTGACCCCGAGCCCTGATAAGATCCTAGAACAACGGATGAGATATGGCAAAACTGGGAAATTGTCAACAAGGTACATTTTACTGGGTCACTGTCTACAGTGTCCTGGGGAGACGGAGGCAAACCCTTGGCCATGGACCTTTTCAGACTAGGCAGACAAAGCCTCATGTTTGGACTGTGGCCCCATGTGAATGTGGCTCAAAGTATCCACTGCTTCTGATCCTTCCCTCTCAGTGGTGGCTACTGTCCCTGTCCACACTGTTTGTGTGGGAAGAACCTGACCTGGCATAGTGCCTGTTATGGCTGTGCACACTGTCGGAAGAACCTGACCTGGTATAGTGCCTGTTACGGCTGTGCACACTGTTTGTGCTTTAGTTCATAAAACTAAACTGTAAACGACCAAATTAGAGCAACCAGGACACTGACCAACTTTCGATTTACTTTTCTACATTTTTAAAAGATTTATTTATTTTGTGTGTGTAAATACTCTATCTACATGTATAACCTTATGCTGGAAGAGGGCATCAGATCCCGCTTTTGAAGGTTGTGAACCACCATGTGGTTGCTGGGAATTGAACTCAGGTCCTCTGGAAGAGCAGCCAGTGCTCTTAACCTCTGAGCCATCTCTCCAGTCCTACTTTTCTACATTTTAGGGTTCACAGGGAAAACTTAGAAAGGGCTTCCCTCCTCAGGATGACTATAAATGCCTGGAATTTCACCTAAATCATTGGCCAAACAGTTCATCTTACATATTCTGAAGGTTTTCCTCATATACCAAATAATTGCAACTCAAATACTCTGTTTACCAGGATCAATATGAATATTGTTCGTTTGCTTGTTTTTGTTTATTTGAAACAAGAGCTTTTACAGCCCGAGTTGGCTACAAACTTGCCGCAGAGTCAAGGATGACCTTAAATTCCTGATGCTCCTGCCTCCACCTCCCAAGTGCTCAGATGACAGCCACAATCCCACCACTTCTGGCTTACTTTAATGAGCGGGTTTCCAGACTCCAAGGCCTTACAAAAGAGTAAGAAGAAATCAATATCAGTAATAATTAAGCAAAGAAAACTTTAATTGAATTAGAAAGTTAACTCTTGTATTGATTAGGCCAGAGTTTCAGACTAAAGGAAAATGGGCTTAGTGGGAAGAAAAGGAAGGAGAGGAGAGCTTTGCCTGAGGCTCCTGGGAATCTTAGCAGTGAACAAAATTAAATTTAATTCTATTTTGAATGTATTTTTTTTTCAAATTGAAGATACTTTAGATGTCTTTACATTTTCTAAATTGTTTTAAACACAGTTTCACTTCTGAGAGGAGCCAAATGAGTACAGGGTTTATCCAGGACCCACCAGAGGAAAGTCATGGGCAGAGGTTATTGCTGGCCTCACCAAAAGCCTCAACATTCAGCATGGTGGAGAGCATTTCCAGCTGGTGTGAGCTGAGAACCTGTTAAAAACACAGACATGAGCTACGCGGTGGTGGCACACGCCTTTAATTCCAGCACTCGGGAGGCAGAGGCAGGTGGATGTCTGTGAGTCTGAGGCCAGCCTGATCTACAAGACCTAGTTCCAAGACAGGCTCCAAAGCTACAGAGAAACCTTATCTTGAAAAACCACAAAAACAAACAAGACAAACAAGCAAAAACAAAAACAGACACAGACATGCAGTTCTTGGTTCCAAATGAAAACAAAACCAAGAGATTAACATCTAGTCAGTCTGACAGGCACTTCTTAGAGTGAACCTGCACGACCTTGTGGGGCAAAATAGAAACCAGGGAAAATGCTCACAAAGATCATACTCTTGAGTTTTAGTTCTAGCCGCACTGCAAGTTGAACTGGTCTGTTTCCTTTATCTTCTTTTTCTTCTTTTTGGTGGGAAGTGATGGATGTGGATGTGGAAGCCAGAGGCTGACATCAATGGTCTTCCTTTATCGATCTCCACATTGTTGTGATAATGGTAGTGATGATGATGGTGATAATGGTGGTGGTGGTGATTAGTGGTAGTGAAACATGCTCACTCATTTTGACCACCCACTATCTGACCAGCAAGAATCATGATCCAGGGAATTTATCAAAACCAGTAGCCATGAACACCCCTCCCTGCCGGGCAAACCACGCAATTATAGATCACTGTGAGAGAGGTTGTTCTTCTACCTTAGCCTCAAAGCAATTTATTAGCTAGGCAATATATAGGGAAGAAAACTGAGGCTGAGGGATCACTTAAGATGAGGGAACGAAGCTCAGAGAAGTAGGGAGTGCAAACACTGCCTCTTTCTGCATCTCAGTCCCTGTGTCTCACAGCTTCTGGGAGCTCCCACTGCTAGCTGGATCTTCTTCTGCTCATGTCTAAGAAGAGAGAGAGGTGACTTTTCTTAGGTGAGGAAGGGGAATTCTCACCCAGCTCATTTGATCTCAACCAGTCCTACCTCATAACATAACAAAGACTGGATGAGGGTTTTTGTGTGCCCGAGAATACTTTTATTTTTGAGGAAAAAAGGGAAATTGAAATAAGAGTTTTCGGATAGTGGAACAAAATGGGAAATAATCAAAGGAGTCTTATGAATTTGCAAGCCATCTAGAAGGTGAGGATTTGTGACTTGGGAGTTGTCTTTACCTCCCATGGCAGGATGTCAAGTGTCCACACAGATAGCTGAGAGGAGCCATTGCTGCTGCCCCTGCCGCACCACTTCAAGCAAGGACACTGACCTACAGACCCCCAAGATGTCCTGAAGCTGGTGTGCAGCCCACGCACTGCCACAGCGCTGTAATTTCTCACCCCTTACCCCGTCACTAAATTACAATTTAAATTCCATCATTCACAACTGCCTGATCTTGAGCCAGATGCATATATCACCAAAAGATATTAAAACCTGACCTTTTATATCCCTAATAAGAAATGTCATGAGTCCATCACGCGATCATAACTCCCTCTTGAATTAGTGCTAAGAAAGATTTGAACTTCAAGGGGGAATTCTGTGATTCCAGGCGAGCCTTGGGACTCTGCTGGAGACCGTTTAAGATTCTGAACCTTAAAGTGGGGGAGATGCAGCTTTTGTGCTCCAGAGCAAGGACAACAATAGGCATGCAAACAACCCGTGTACTTCCTGCACAAACTGAGGATCACCACACTGACGGGTCTCTCTGAAGCCAGTCCTAAAATCACTGGAGACTCACAAAGTTGGTGACATTGCAGCGAAGACCCTAAAGCCCAAAACAGTTTTCTTCTGGCTTTTCTGCTGGCTAAGATTTATATCAAGTCCCGTCTAGTACAGATGCCACAGAGACTTCCAAGGAGGCTGAGGGGCTCGGTGGATCGCAACTTGCTTCTGGAATATTTATCATTTTTAGCTGAGTAAACGGATATGCCTTTGTCGGTGGCGACGAAGCAGGCAGCCGTCTCCATCTTGGTGTTCCCAGTGTTTTTGTTCCACAGCACACTGTAGAGCGTCCTTCTGCCCTCGGGGGCCCAGCTCTGCCTTCAACAACAGAAAGGAGACACCTGAGCCCTTTCTAATGATGGCTCAGATAAGTAAGAAAGGAAATGCCTGAAAGAGGTCAGAAAAGGAAACATCCAGTCATAGTGGGAGGAGGGTTCTAATGGAGAATTGTAAATCGAGGACCCTCTGCCACCACCTTTCACAGTCAAAAGCCGAGCCAGTGTTCAAAGAGAAGCTATGATGGCTTGCAGGATGGCTTTCTCAGCTTTCTTTTGTGTTTCTTTCTATTCAGCTCATAAATATTTATTGAGATCCAATTTTATATTTATATTACAGACATATATTTGAGCTATGCCTTAAGTAGACAAGATTAGGCATATATACCATTAAGAAATATAATAATCCTCTCTTCTCTACCACAATAAGAGCCGATGAAACTCTTGGACTAGGCACGCTTCCCAGCCTTCACTGGGCCTGGAAATCACCCAAGAATTTCTTAAATACTAATGTGAGGATACTGACCTCAGCCATTTTTATTTAATTAATCTATAATAAGACCTAAGCATGATCCATTTTATTTGTGAAGACTCCCCAGGTGAGTCTGATGTGCAGCCAGTGCTTAGATTCCGGAGCTAAAAATAGGCAGAAGGAACTACCCTTGAATTTTAGCACCAAAACTTTGTGAGACTCCCAGCGTCCTTTGTGCTAGGGCTCACAGGCTGGGGACGTTCTCCTACAGTGCAGAAAGAGAAACAACAATAAAACATCAGCTTCAACATAGCTGCCATCCTTTGGGAATTTTGTGGACACCACTCGCGTTCTGGTTAATTCCCTGCCTGGTGAGAGAAGAAAACTGGGAGGAGTCTAATGAAGTCACTAACAGAGGCGCTCACGGTGTGCGCATGCTCCCTTTGCATGTGGGAAAAAAATGGAGCCACAGCTAACTGGTGGTGTCAGCACTGTGATGGCTTCTGGGTGCGTTAGTAAAGAAAGCACAAGAGCTTCTCAGTCAGAAGACAGCTTTCAAGACCGGCAAGGCAGCTCAATGGGGAAGAGCTTGCCATCAAGATTTACAACCTGAGTTCAGTCCCCACGATCCCCGTGGCAGACAGATGGACTCCGCAAGTTGTCCTCTGACCTCCTCATTAGTGTCGTAATGGGCATACACACAAACCCGCACGCAAACACACACGTATACATACCTATGTACACGCATGATAAATAAACAAACAAAATAAATGTTTTAAAATAACTTTTGATTTTTTTTTTTAGATTATAATTACATTTCCCCCTTCCCTTTTCTCCCTTCAAACTCTCTCATGTAGCCGCAGCCGCTTCCTCTCTTTCAAATTTATGGCTCTTTTTCTTTTATTGTTGATATGTGTGTATATCTATATACACACACTTAAGTTCCTAAATATATAAATATAACCTACTAAGTCTGTATAATGTTACTTGTGTATATGTTTCCAGGGCTGACCATTCGGTATTGGATAACTGATGGTGTAGCTTTCCCTGGGGAGATTGTTTCTTCCACTCCCAGCATTCCTGGGCTGCCTATAGCTCTTTGCTAGGATTGAGGCCTCGTGAGCCCTTTCCATGTTAATACACACTCATATGTGACAATTTGAAGCAAGAAACCTCACATGAAAGAGAAGAGGAGATATTTGTCTTTCTGAGTCTAGGTTACCTCATTCAATATGATCTTTTTAGAAATACATAATTTCTTTGTTGATTCTTTGGGACTTCACATCATGTGCCCAAGTTCTGCTCATTTCCCAGTCCCCCCACACTTCACCCTTGCAGCATCTCCCCAAAAAGAAAATACAAAAAAAATTAAAACAAAAACAACAACAAAAACCCCACCTTTTAGCCCCTCTGCCTTTCCCACCTCTCCAATAGCCCTTCACTCATCTTAGCAGCCCCGGGAGCCACATGGCACAGTCTACCTAGCTGGACTGGGAGCCATGGTGGCACAGTCTACCTAGCGGCATCGGGAGTATGGCACAGCTGCAGCGTGACTCTTAAACACTACATGACTTTAGGTGGCCGGCTGGACCCCAGACATCCCCACAGCCTTTGGTGGTAACAGGAGCCAAGGACATCACTGCAGGAGGGCCATGGACCCAGACATAACCCTTGGCAGAAGCCTGGGCCCAGATGTCACCACAGCCCCAGGTGGCAAGCAGGCCATCCACCTCAGCCTAACTCCTCACCACCTTCACCTCTTCTACTAGGCCTCTTTCCAGAGCACACGGACCATTCTTGTAGCATGAGGGGCTGCTTGTTGGGGTTTCTGTCCCGCCCGGTACCCCACAGTTGGCAAGCCCCAAAGAAAATCACACAGAGAGTCTATATTAGGTTATAACTGATTGGCCCATTAGCTCAGGCTTCGTATTAGCTCTTATAGCTTATATTAACCTGTTATTCTTATCTATGTTAGCCACATGGCTTGGTACCTTTTTCAGCAGAGCAGATCACATCCTGCTTCTTCGGTGATCTGGGCAGGACTGGGAGGAATGGGCTTCCTCCTTCCTAGAATTCTCCTGTTCTCATCGCCCCGCCACTACTTCCTGTCTGGTTGACCTGCCTATACTTCCTGCCTGGCCAATCAACGTTTATTTAAAACATGATTGACAGAATACAAACAATTCTCCTGCACCACATTCTGTCCTCTTTCTCTCCTCTTTCTCCATCACACACTTGCTCATCATAACGGCACCCACTTGCCTGGGGCCTCAAGGCAAAGGGTGGGCCTGTGGCTGTCTTCCTGCCAGCTCACATCTTGAGGACCCAGGTTGGCCCATGCATGGCTTATACACACTGGAGCCTCAATATTATCTTTGTAGTGCCATCATTTGCCTGAAAATTCCGTGATTTCATTTTTTTTCCAGCTAAATCATATTCCAGATGGTGTATTTGCCACATTTACATTATATATGCCTCTGTTGGAAAATATTCAGGTTGTGTAACCTAGGTGGTTCTGATTTTGAGGACTTGAATGTGTCATGGAGAGACTATGAGTGACGATACAGTAAAGCCCCAGGACTGAAGAAGTCATGGAGAGAAGTTGAGGCTTAGCATCATGTAGCAGGGACAGAGTCCCTGAAGAGCAGCCAGGGGAAGCTATTAGCAAATGTGAAGCCAAGTTGCAGGAGGAGAGCCCAGCATTTTGGAGACCCTAGTGCCATGGGACAAACTCCAAGAGCAGTAGCAGTCACAGAATGGAGCCTGCCTGAGCCAACCAGACAAGCTGTGTGTGTTATGTATGGCAGCATCAGAGTTCAATTGCTCAAGCCTTTTGGAGCCCAGAAGATCATGAGGGGAACCGAGACATTGGACACTAAATTATTTACACTGTTGGAATTTGGTTTTGCTTTGTTTGTACTGTGACTCTGCCCTGGTTCCTTCCTCCTGGAGTAAAAAGCATTTAGATGATGATGATGATGATAATGATAATAATAATAATAATATATTATTATTATGTAGCCCATAACTGAGAGATTTTGGAATTTTAAAGAAACTGATTATTTTATAGAAACTTTGAAGTTGAGATTTTGGATGTTATGAACATTTGGAGTCTATGAATTTTTAAGGACTTTGGGCATTTTAAGGTTATTTATATTTTATGATGCAATATTAATACAGAAGCATGGGGATGAACAAGAAAGAAAGAAATTCTAGTTAAATAAATAGTAATGTGTTTGTGTATCAAGCTGACGAGGGCTCAATTGCACTGGCTAGCTTTATGTCGACTTGATACAAGCTAGAGCTCGTAGGAGCTTTGGGGATGAGGGCATCTCAGTTGAGAAAATGCCCCCACTTCATTAGTGTCTGCTATGGGAGTGTCTATTTCACTGCGGTGGTGTCAACCCTGAGGGACAGATGGTCCTGGAGTTCATAAGGAAGCAGGCTGAGCAAATCACAAGAAGCAAGCTAGTAAGCAGTATCTTCCCATGGTTTATGTTTCAGTTCCTGCCCTGACTTCCTTCAAAAACAGACTGTGATGTGACGTGCAAGCGTAAAATAAACACTTTCTTCCCCGAGTTGCTTGTGGTCAATGGTGTTTTATCCAGGCAGTAGAAACCCTAAGTGATGCAGGCTGTTTTGAGAGAAGCAATGAACGTAAAGCATCCGGAGAAGGGGATTTGAATCCTTGGGCATATGCTGAAGAGCAGTATAGCTGGGTCACAGTGTAGATTTATTTTTAACTTTTTGAGGATTCTCCACTTTGATTTGCAGAGTGACTGGACACGTTCACAATCTTATCAACAGTGAATAAAGTTTCCTTTTTCCCCACACTCTCTCTAGATTTGCTGGTTCCAAGCATTATTTTTAAAGACGATACCTTTCAAAGGGTGGACTTCAAAGAGTAGAAGCTTCTGAGCTGACATGGCCTTGGTGCTGGCACGGGGTAGCAGAGTCTTAGCAGGTGCTGCAAGAGTGAGGATGAATGGTCATTGCTGTCACGTGATCTCCTACTCTACAGGGAAACGGTATTACAGGTACCTGTTGCTGTATAAGAGTCCACCCCAAACGAGAGGCATCACTTTCCTGCTCTGTGAGGCTCCTGGCTCCACTGCCTACTTCTCCCTCGTTCTCTTACATGCTGTGCTCAGACAATGGCTACCGTCACTGAAAGCCTTTGTTTGCTTGCTTGTTTCTTCGTTTGCTTCAGAGCAAACATTTCCATATGAGATGACTTTTGTGTCTCAGATTGGGACATCCAAGACGGTGTATCCAGTTGTCCAGCTAATACTTGCGATTCTCTGAAAGCTCAGCTATGGCAGTCAACCACAAGACCTATTAGATGTCTCTGTATGTCTAGATTCTGAGAGAAAGGGATGCAGAAAATAGAAGCTACCAGTCTCTGGCCAATACCACTTCCACCATATATTCCTTCAATCACTGCAGATACAGCAGACATTGCCTAAATCCAAGCACAGAGGACATAGGCTCTCTAAAGAGACAAACTTTGAAGGGAAAAAAATGTGTATACAGCCATTCTGATTTATCCCCAACTTCCGAATATATTAACTAGCCCTTCTTAGTCACTCACTACTTATTCAAACTTTAGAAAGATTTTCCCACAGTCCCTCGACAGCATCCTCACCACAGAGATTCCTTACCACATGTGCCTGGCTTGGAACTTTTTTTTCCCCAGCAGTCAAGACAAATTTTCAATAAAATCTCTCTGCACCCAGTTTCCAGACAAGACACAGGGTGCTGAGGAGTGGGTCAAAGCCACACATGTGTAAAGAGTCAAATTCATGGCCTGGGCTTTATAGCATCTCGAGAACTTTCCCACTGACTGTGACTGTTGGACTCTGCCAGCGTCAGCCCCTCAGTCTGTAATGACCTAGCGCCCAACAGTTTCTGCATTGCTAATGTTCACGGGACTCAGAAATCAATATCTAATCACACTTAGCCTGAGCCCAGTATTCTGTGCACTCAGCACTGGACCATTTGGCTGCTAGGTATATAAAAGTTAGCATACGAAGCAGAGCGCTCATCAGAAGGAATCACATTAAAAATATTACCAGTGTGGCGCAAATCATCGCCGCTGACGTTTATCGAGCGCTCACTTCATGAGGGACCCACTCTGCCAGGAATCTTAACGTGATGCAGAGGACACAAAAAAAATACTGGTTTTGACCTCGGAAGCTAATGTTATCCTCATACCACACACACACACACACACACACACACGCACGCACGCACACGTACGCACACATGGGAACACAGCAGTTAGATTACTGAGCTTTATTTGTTTTGTTGTTGTTGTTGTTGTTGAGAATACTCTTGAAGTCTCTTCTCAACTTTAAAATCGCGTCAGGTACCAGGGATGACAGCTATACATTTTCCTGGTGGGCAAGTCTCCTGGGTTCTAGTCCCTTTCAGTGAGGGATCAAACAGGCCTTGTAAACATGGTTATAGATCCAAATGGGTCAGATCTCTATTACCTCCAACCTGCTTAAAATTGTTGACAGAGACTTTTCAATAAAACCCATGGCAGTAAGGATGTCCTTTACCTATTTCAAAGGCAGGCTCTTGTGCCATCTGAGAAATAGATTTGGGAAGAGTACTTCAAATCTCCGTGTGCACAGTCACTGGGGATCATTCAAATGAGGCTCCAGTGACTGCGGGGGTGGGGTAGGAGGTGGGATGTTCATGTTGCCAATCCTTGCACCATACTTTGAAGAACAGAAACGCAAGTCACTACAGGGGAAGTATTGCCTCTGACTGGAAGTTTCCAAAGACAGAACAAAGGCCTCTCGGTACCTTTTCTGTATCCCTCTTCCCCCCTCATTCAGGCGCCAGAGAAAAATACTCAAGTTGAGCTTCAAGAAAACTTTGGGAACATGACAGTTCCGTGTGTCCCAAGTTTGACCCATGAGCCCAGGCTGTGAATATTTATACATGGAGAGCACTGAACTGATCTTACAGCTTGAAATCCATCTCCACAGAGTTCCAAGTATCAAAGAGCCATTCTGAGTGGATTGTCTGCTTGATACCCCCCAAAGATGTGGATGTCTGTGCTTACATCCCTCAGACGTCCTACAGAATTTTCTTGAAAGAACTAAATCTTCTCTAAGTGAACTCCAATGGAGATTTTTTTTTTTTTTTTTTTTAGCTTTTGATTTGGTTTGAGTTTTGTTTTGGTTTGGTTAAGGTCTCCTTTAGTTACGGTTCAATGAGTTTTGTTCTAAATTTTGAATCTAAATTGTATCCGGGTTTGAATTTTCTAACTATTCGCCCTGTGCGGTGGTTAATCTTCACCCTCCGTGGATGGAGAGTGTTACCTCTGGACACCAACCAAATCCTGGGGGCTCTGTCCTAATCAATGGCTTGATTTAACGTTGAAGAAACCATGTGGGGTAGGGAAGATGCAACTGTGCAGGGAGTCCTGCTGGAAGAGGCAGGTCACTAGAGCTTGCCTCTGAGGGCGCATCTTGTCCCTCCCTTATCCTCTGCCCCAGGCTGCAGCGAGAAAAGTCCTTTCTCTGCTACCCATGGGCATCATCTTGATATCTCCCTTGCCTGAAACCACATAGGACATATGACACAGACCAAAGCAATTTATCATTCATTTTCTGGAGCACAAACTTAGTCTAAATCCTGTCACTACGACATATTTGAGGACTTCTCCAAACTCATTGGTCTCAATCCTATATACATTTGCTTCCATATGAGTGCCACAGATCAGTAACTTCTCTCTCAAAGTTTTAATGGTGAATCTTGGACTTTGGGAAGCAACTCATGGAGAAAGGAAACAAAACATAACTATTTATGTTACTACTTTTGATAGCTTTAAGAATTCGCAAGTATCTAAAAGGGTACCATAAATTAATCAATAGAAGTCTTAGATATCACCTAGTCAATATGAGAATACTGAATCATGCATTAGAATCACTCATCCTCAATATTCAAGCTTTCCGAACTACTTGAGAAGTGTGAGAACCTGAGACTCCTCATTTTACAGTATAGTCCAGAGTGGGAGACCATAGTCTAGGCTTCAGTATGAACTGTCTGTTCCTGCTCTACAATTGCTTTTTGAATAATACTATTTATTGAATATCTTGCACATGTAACATTATATTTTGATCATATTCTTCCTTAACCACCTTCTTCTAGATCCACCCAGTGCCTCCACTCTATGACCCTCCCTCCACCAAGTCCTCCTTTTTGCTGTTGTTATTGGTTACACTGCGTCCAATTAGTGCTGCCCATGTACACCTGAGTGTGGGGGCATCACGGGGGTGTGAGCAACCCACAAACACCATTACTCAAAGGAGAGTGACTCTCTGTGCTGGGTACTTTGCCAACTTGACACAAATGGAGATCACCTGGTGTGTGGCACTATTAGGAGGTGTGGCTTTGTTTTCATGGTATGCTTATAGGTATGTTCTTGTTGGAGGAAGTGTGTCACTGTGGAGGTGGGCTTTGAAGGTTCATATATGCTCAAGCCCCGCCCAGTAAGACAGTCCATTTCTTGTTGCCTGCAAGATGTAGGACTCTCAGCCACTTCTCCATCACCATATCTGCCGGCATGCCGCCATGCTTTCTACCATGATAGTGGATAGAACCCCTGAAACTATAAGCAATCCACCCCATTTGAAAGTTTTCCTTTATAAGAGTTGCCATGGTCATGGTGTCTCTTCACAGCAGTAGAAACTTTAACAAAGACACCTGGGAAGAAGGAACCTCAGTGAAGGAACTGCCTCCACCAGATTGGCCTCTGGGAATTTCTGTAAGGCATTTTCTTGATTGGTGATTGATGTGGGAGAGCCCAGTCCACTGTGGGTGATGTCTCATCTGCACAGGTGTTCCTGGATTGTGTAAGAAAGAATTTCGAGCAAGTCCGTAAACAGCATTCCTCCATGGTATCTGCTCCAGTTCCTGCCTCTGGGTTTCTGCCATTCTTGAGTTCCTGCCTCAGCATCCTTCAATGATGGACAGTGACTGGACTCGTAAGCCAAATAAACCTTTCCCTCATCAGGTTGACTTTGCTCATGGTGTTTATCACAGCAATAGAAATCAAATTAAGGCAGTTTCCTTTGCTTGGCTGCCACCCACTTTCATGGTAACTCCTCAATCAGGGAATAAGAATTTTGCTTTAATTTTTACTGGCTTGATGTTGTACAGGTCTTGTGTGAGTAACTCTAGTTGCTGTGCGCTGGCGTGTACCACAGCCATGTCACATATAGCTCTCCTTCCTATCCACCAGCTCTTACATCCTCCTCACTCACTCCTCTGAGATGTTCCCTGAACCCTGGACTGGGAAGGCTGAAATCGATGACACACTGGTAGGTGAGTGCTCACAGTTATACTTGGCATTTCGACAGTTATAATTCTCTGAATTAACCACTATGCACTGGAGAAAAGAAGTTTCTCTGACCAAAGTTGAGAACACCACAACTCAATGAGTATGAACATATATATTTAGAAGGCAGTTTGATATGATCATTTAATATCACAATATTATAGGTTCATTCCTAGAGCCTATGACCTTCCCAAACATGAGCTGTTGACCAGTGTTTCCATTCCAGGCATAAAATCCTTCCTGTGGAACAGGCCTCATAGTCAAGCAAAAAGCAGTTGGTTGTCCCCATAACCATCAGGCCACTATTGCATGAGCAATACGTCTATCCAAGCAGATCAATATTGTGGCATGCAGGGTCCAGTAATAGATAATGTCGCTAATATATTTTGTCCCCCAGTAGCTTACATGGCAACCACTGGTACTGTGTAATATAACTAGTAGGGAAAGAGATTCCTGGTCAATTGAGATTGAATTCTTTATCTCCTACATCCTAAGTAAATAGTGTCTCCAGTAAGAGAGTCTTACCATCTAGTTATGGTGGGCAACCCAAAACAATGGCAATAGCTTGGGTTGTTTAGAGTATCTGTGGGGCCTCCCTGACCAAATGTTAATAAGGGGGTATCCCATGGTTAGCACTGAGATTTTCATTTGATAACCCGTGTCTTCCAAGAGACATATTATCTTTCCATGCAGGGTACTTCTGTTCAAACTTCTTGTTTAAAATATATTTTATTTTTAATTAGTTTACAAACTAGTACATTTCCATAATGCTTCTTAATGCATCGTAGTTTTGGTTAACCCATCCCTGATCTCCTACTTCCCCCTATCTTCCCACCCTCACGCTTACTTATACTTTGACCTGGAGTATTCCCCCTGTTCTTTCATGTAACCTGTATACAAGAAGGGTGTATTATAAAGCTCTATGGAAACATATGGTCTTGAGACCCATGTAAAAATATATAATCAGAGAAAACAGAAGGAGTTGTTTTAACTCAAAATTCACATCCCAGGTTGTGGAGCTAAAACAAAGTGGGGACGCCATGAGAAACGGAGGATAGTTAGTACACGTTTGCTTCTAGCAAACCCACCCAAAATGCACAGTGCTTAATTGCAGGCATGGTGCAGAGAACAGTGGAAATGTACTCACTGAAGATTCTGCAGTTACCTTCTGCTGCCTTGACCTGTCACTTTGCACAAATTCGCACTGGGAAAAAGAAAGACGACCCTGGCATCTCAGGGACTGACCTAGCCTGATTACCTGGGCCTTGATATTCCCCTAGTTACCACAAACAACTGCTCAGAAAAGCTGC
The DNA here is from genome assembly GCF_950005125.1 of Chionomys nivalis. Lineage (NCBI taxonomy): Eukaryota > Metazoa > Chordata > Mammalia > Rodentia > Cricetidae > Chionomys > Chionomys nivalis. The sequence continues at coordinate 145,955,813 of NC_080086.1, forward strand.
ATCAGACAATCCCACTGTGTAACTATGTTACAAAGTTAAATATATAGCCACTTACACAGACAAAAAAAGACACACGCACACACACACACACGCACACACACACACACGCACACACACACACACACTACCCCCCTTGCAGTTCATGGGGGACTGCTGCTTTTTCCCTGGTTTTAGCTTTGTTTTTGTTGCTCTCCCTGCAGAGGTCTGAGGGACCCAAGCATAGGAACATCCTGCTTTCAGACAGCGTCCACTCCGTCATTGGGCACTTTATTTCCAGATAGCCGTTTTTTTTTAATTTCATGAAAACCTCACTACATTAATACAATCTATGAGTTGGTATAAATTTTGGCTGCACAGTTATCTGCTAACCCCATAAAAAGTGCTCAATCTTGCCAGCCCAAATTGAATTTCTTTATGTGATATCTCCATCTTCTACACTACGCTCTATTTTCACATGCAAATCTCTCCACACGTTTTTCCTTTGGAATACAAATTTGCATCAGACTGTCATTTAAGGATTCGTGGCAAAGTAGAGTGCCACCTGTTCTTGGCTCCTCCCACCACCAATTAGCTTTTAAATTGTTTCTCATCTAAATTGAATTTGCCTTATTCCTTTCTATCAGTCATTATCCTTCTCTTAGAAAATAATCGTTGAGGGTGCTAAGGCGACCAAGAGTGTAACTTCCAGAAAGATCCGGCTAGGGTGGAGCGGAGCAGGAGAGAACTCTGAGGTCACCCTTACAAAAGCAACCTTGGATTTCACCTGTCTGTACTTGGCATCCTCTTCCACAACCCAAGGTTAAACTGGAGCCGCTCCACTTCCACAAAGTCAGACTGTCGGCATACTGCCCTGCCAGCCCTCTACTCTTCACGTACCGGACGGTCTCCTTCATTCCCATTTGCGGACTAGTTCACCCTCCCTGACTTCCAAATCCCATCCTCAATGCAAACAGCCGCGCGGTGGTGGCGCACGCCTTTAATCCCAGCACTCGGGAGGCAGAGGCAGGTGGATCTCGGTGAGTTCGAGGCCAGCCTGGTCTACAAGAGCTAGTTCCAGGACAGGAACCAAAACTACAGAGAAACCCTGTCTCGGGGAGAAAAAAAACAAAAAAACAAACAAACAAAAAAAAAACACGCAAACAGCTGACTCCTGTAATTTCCCATGATTCAGTGTTCCATCCACTGGCTCCATCTCTTCCCTTTGCAGTAGTTCCGTATGAACCACAACAATTTTCAGGCGATTGGTGAAGCACGTGGTCCACTTTCATGACTGATAACACCTCTAATAGGCTGGCTAAGCTGGAAAGAAGAGAAGTTTGGTTGGGCTTCTAATCTTGGAGGCTTCTGATCCAGGGGCTCCATTCATTTTGGTGATAGCATACTCAAACCATAGCAAAGGAGTTCCAGAAATTTTGATGGACTCAACTCAAACTCAAGGAAAGACTTTGTTTAATTTTTATTAATGAATACTTGCATGGGTAGTTTTTATGATTCAAAATTCAAGGAGTACAAAAGCAAGTGTAAGTGATGTTTTCATCCCTCCTGGGTTCCTAGCCCCAAATTTCTCTTCCTATTAGCAAATAATGCTTTGTTTCACATCTGCTAGATAAAGTCCTTATTTCTCTGCACGGTGTAGTTCTTTCCACCCCTGCCTTGTTTACCATCCCTGCCTTCCCCCTTTCTCAGTTTTCTGATAAGCAGAGGGGTTTACGAAGCTGGATTCTGACCTCCTTGTCCTCAGCATCTTCTGTCTGGTGGGTGCTTGTGGCTCCCCGAGCTTCCTCTCCAGCTCTTTCCCCAGGCAGCCTGCTTGCTTGTTCACACATGGGCTGTCAGTCCACCACCTTGTAGAGACTGGATGGAGGTGCTGGGCAGAGAAGTGAGAGGGCATGAGAGAGGCTACTGGCAGCCAGCTGCTTCTTCAGCACCATATGGGATATAGTGCTTACCAGCTTCCTCTGGCATGATCCTTTTTCATGCTAACACAGGCTCCCTCGCCTGGAGAGCCTCTGAGACATCAGCCCTGGGATGTCCTCTGACACAAAACCAGGGTGACACTCGGTAGCCCCCTTTACAAATGTCTTGGTCAGCAGGTTGCCTTGCCAAGACAAGGCAGAGCAGCAACAAGAACAAAATCTGTTATACACTCTCCAGAGAACAGCGAGATGAAACCTGGTATGCCTGAAGACACGCTAAGAAGGTGGAGTAACTGTGCCTTAGTGGGATTTGTACTTATTGGCCCAAAAGCCCCCTCTTGGTGCCATGGCTTACAGACTTTTCTCTTAAACCTCATCACTTTCTAAGTTTTAATTCAAGAACTTTTTTCCCCTCTCTGCCTCTCTCTAGCTCCCTGTGGCCGAAGTCCTAAATCTGCTTGCCCTGACACCCCTGGTTGCTCTGACACCCCAGATGGTGCTGCTCTCCTCTCTCTTTCCTCCTCTCTCTTCTCTCTCCCTTCCTCTCTCTTTCCCCCTCTCTCTTCTCTCTCCCTTCCTCTCTCTTTCCTCCTCTCTCTTCTCTCTCCCTTCCTCTCTCTCTACCCCTCTCTCTTCTCTCTCCCTTCCTCTCTCTCTACCCCTCTCTCTTCTCTCTCCCTTCCTCTCTCTCTACCCCTCTCTCTTCTCTCTCCCTTCCTCTCTCTCTACCCCTCTCTCTTCTCTCTCCCTTCCTCTCTCTCTACCCCTCTCTCTTCTCTCTCCCTTCCTCTCTCTCTACCCCTCTCTCTTCTCTCTTTCCCTTCCTCTCTCTCTACCCCTCTCCCTCCCCTCTTCTCCTTCCCCCTGAAAACTCTGGACCTCATGTGTCTACCAAGACTTCCACCTCTTCTCCCAACCTCTAGCTCAGAGAGCACAACTTCCTTGTTTCCTTTCTCTCTCCTTCTGGAAGCTGCTGAGCTCTCTGGTTTGCCTGCCCTGGTTGTTTGGTTGTTTTGTGGTTTGGGTTTTCTTTGTCCTCAAACTCTGATAAAACTGTCCTAGCATTTCCTATTTTAAAAGGTTTGTTTATTTTATGTATAAGAATGTTTTGTCTGCATGTCCGTCTATCTGCACACCAGAAGAGGACATTGGATCCCATTATAGATGGTTGTGAGCTGCCACTTGGTTGCTGGGAACTGAACTCAGGACGTCTGAGAGAGTGCACTTAACTACTAAGTCATCTCTCCAGCCCATCCATGTGTTTCCTTATAAGCTGGTTTTAAAATTATATCCAACAAGACTAAGAGCATGAGGAAGGCTGGCTTCCTGATCTGTTACAGACTGAAGCCTGCTGTCTAGCACGCAACAGGGCAAAGCGAATGGCCAACAGCTCCTTTGTAGGCCTGCATCGTCTTCCTGGAGCCCTTCTGAGCAAGTTCATTAGGTCTCTGTGGTCCTCACTACAAACACCACGTGATCCCACTGCGCTCTCCTTGAAACTAGATGGAAGCATCTGGATGACACACAGCTGATGCCCTGGACTGGTTATTTTTTAAATTTAATTGACATTTAAGTAAGGGAATTAAAAATCTCCAACAAATATTAGTTTAATTTTTTCTATGGTATTAATAACTTATGATTTATTTTGTTAAAGGGTGAAAATATTAAAGATGACAGTAGTCCTCTTAGAGGGGCTAGAGTTAAATGGCAAGGCCTGTGCTAGTCAAAGACTGAACGCCAGCCTTTGCCGCTCCCTTGGGCACTAAGGTAACGCGTTCTGGAAACTGTTGTCGTGAAATAGCAGACAGGGAAGCTCTGGGTGTATCGCCTCTGCTCCCGCTCTAACCCCACCTGTACCTTTCTGTTGCTGTTTAAACTATGACTCAAGGAAGAAAGTTGATTTTGGCTCATGGTTCCGGCACCTACAGACTTCTGTGTGGTAGAGAAGGCAAGACTGCAGGAGCATGAAGGTGACTGACTGCATTTCATCTGCACCCAGGAAGCAGAGAGAGAACTAGAAGTGGGGTGAGGCTATCAATCTCACAGCCCCCTCCCCGCAGTGACAAATGCTCTCAGTAGGGCTCCTTGTCTTAAAAGTTCCATAACTTCTCCAAACAGCACCACTAACTTGCAGCCAAATGTTAAACACAAGAGCCTATAAAGGGTTTTCTCATTTAAACCACAACACCAGCCCCAAACCCACTCTCCTCACAAGTCTCAGGGGTGAGCATGGCAGGTCTGGCCAGAAATGTACCTGGTTCCAAAGTGTTCTCAGTAAATAATGTCACATTATACTCAACACCCCGGGGAATCGGAAGGAACAGTTAAGAAATCACCTGTATCACCCAGTGTCACAGACAGCCTTTTTCACCATCACCACATATCCCAGAACGTGTACTGAGCACTTACTGTATCCCATCAACAGTTCTAGGTCAATGGCTGTCAACAGTGTGGTCCTTAGATTGGCAAACAGCAGCAACAACTATGAGCTGCTCAGACCCACCTAACCAGAACCTGAGGGCAAGCCTGCTGGTCTGTGTTCTAACAAGTCCTCAGGGTAATTTCCAATGTAAGCTGGATGCTAAAGTCTGAGTTAGCATGCAAGACTTCCAAACACGAAAGAGAGTTCACATACCATTGCCTCAACTGCTAGGTTCTCTGGGCCAGTGAAATAGACAGACAAGGGAAAAAAATCATTGTAATGAAATGAGTTAAGAACAGAAAGTAAAGGAGAAAGGAGCTGACCAGTAGCATGCAAAGACGTCTGTGGATTTAAGTTGAGCTTTATGGAGAAGGATCTAACCAGATGTGGAATCTCAGGCAGCCATCTTGCCTCTCTGAGACCTAAGTGCATATCCAGGGAGCATAAAAATTGCTGAACCCACGTCTGGTCCAAATAGAAGATCCAAAGGCTCTTCCTGTGCTTGGTGACTCTACTCCCACTGCCCAAGTAGGTTATAGATTGAGTCAGGAACCAAGTATTCAGAAGACTAAAAGGGGTGAGTTGAGAAGGTCCTTGTGGTTGGTTTTCTATGAGAAAGGCAGCATTTATTCTTTGCAGGATTAGCTTCTTTGCAACACTAACACCTTTCTGAGAAGAAAATGTAATGAGTAGCCCCATCTTCTGGAGACTCCAGGAATACTGCCTGAAATCCTTGCTGAAGCCTCAATCCCTGCGAATCTTCTGGGAGCCGCTGGGCTAACAGAAGCACATTAATCCTTAAGTATAACTATTACTTAAGTACCCCTCTCCATTAACAAAGAGTCATTTTCGGCTCATCAATAACCTTGTAAACAATTTCTTGCAAAGAAGAAAACTAAAGAGGCCTAGGAAGAGTGGTGCTATGGGGTGAATTGTGCCCCCTCCCAACAGCAAGAAGAGGTGCGGTGAAGTCTAAACACCCAGTAGTCCAGAATGTGACTGATCTGGTTGCAGACTTAGTTCAGACGATATCATACTCATATCCTCATAAAGAGGACAGATTTGAGCACAGATAGGCACGGGGCAGATGCTATGTGAAGAAGAGGGTAGGCATCAGGGTGGTGCCTTACAAGCCAAAGGGTGCCAACGACTGTCAGAAAGCCACAAGGACCTGAGCAAGAGACTAGACATACTCTCCCTCACAAGTACAGAAGGACAAACTGTCATCCCCTGGTCTCTAGACTTGGAGGCTCCAGAATTAAGATCATAAGTATTTGTTGTTTGGCTCCCTGAGTTTGTGGAACTTTGCTATGGCACCCCAGCAAACCAGTATGAGCAGATTCACCGCACGTTTTGAGGACTTGGAACACGGTAGTTTTGGTGACATGCCACACACAGGATACAAAGAAGAGTCCGTGTCTCCCCAGCTCTGCCAGATGACTCCTTGGCATCTCACAGGCTGTCTTTCAGGAGCAGTGGGGCTCTTGTTGTGCCCATGGAAACAGCAGAGCCTGCCAATATTCTGGGGGTACATGGGGGGACCCAGAAGGAGGGCAGTCATGTAGAAAAAAGAGGAAAAAGCGGAGGCTGCCTGCCAGTTTGGCATGTGACAACCCCCTTTCCTAGGGGGCTCCCAGGATCAGAGGGAGAGGCATTACGCAGCAGGAGGCCCACTTTCCTCTTAAGAAGAGCAAAAGTCGCTGAAATGAGCAGCTTAATGTGATCAGCAGTTTAGTTAAGAAAATGGCCCCGAACTCTGAGCTCTCTCCTGAGATCTCACTGTTCATTTTGGGAAACTCGGTATGCATTCATTCCCCCATATCATTAAGGTGAGCCGCTAACTGGAATGATCTCGCGTCGGGAGAGCACAGCCGTTTGGCAGCCTCGCGGAGAGGATGGGAGGAAATGTGCTCTGAAAACACTAACAATTTCAGTCAGCTATTTTGACCGCCAGTCAAGGATAACTTATACAACCGTCTCAAGATGAAAAATGGGAAGGAAAAGAAGGGGAAGGAAGGAAGGAAGGAAGGAAAAAAAATAAAACAAATTTGTGATGTAAAACTGTCATGTCAGTCCCCTGCAGCTCGGTTTGCCCCTTAAATAGGATGTATGCTTTACTGCAGGACGAGGCCTTGTTTAACTGTGTGATGTCTTGTACTTTTTTGTGAGTCAGGGCGGAGCTGTGCAACGGGGCAGATGAATGGAAGCAACATGTTGGAGAGAATAAATATATGTAGGAGTTGCATACACACATGCATGCACACAACACACACACATTTGTATACATGTATGGTTCAGGGCCCCCCAAATCAGTCTGTGATCAAAGAGTCTCATGAATAACAGGAGCAGTGTAGGAACAGTGACCGCAGGGTAAGAGGGCAGACCAGAAGCTGCCTCTGTGTGGCCGGGTAAGGACAAGCAAGAGTCAGTATGAGGAAGACTGTTCTGTTCCAAAGAGAGGAAGAAGGGCTTCAAAACTGATGAAGGGTGCACCTGAACAACTGACAGCCCCTATGGGGGAAAATACGTCGTATATAAGAAAAGCAATGTTTTGGCAAAAAGCCCAAGCGGACATGGCTGCCAGGTGCTTTCAGGCCTTCCCAGCCAGGCAGTGAGGCTGGAGGGGGAGCAAAAAGCCTGACCTAAAGGTAAGTCAAGCCACCCGGGTGAGGATCTGTGGGGTAGTCCTACCCTCGGGACAGTGCTGGAAGCCTTCACAAGCCTCAAACACAAAATACAAATTAAGGAGAGACAGCAATTCCTCTTGTAAGCAGGTCACAGTAAAGAGAAGTCAAAGTTTATCACTTCATGCGACACAGGGAAGTGTCTGGGCGCCTTGAAGAGGGGGGTCTATTATTTAAAATAACTACATTGGGGACCTGAGAACAGGGAATAAACATGATCCAGCCTGCCTAGGTTGGAGGTGGCACAGTCCTAGGGTGCGAGGCAGCCCTGGCAGGCAGCTCTAGAGTGGAGGTTGGTGGTTCAGAAGCTGTGGAGTCAAAAAGTACAGGGGGCAAGAGGCCTGTATCAGACAGTGAAGCGCACAGGGAAAGGCTGCCCCAGCCTGAGGGACTAGGAGCAGACCTCATCAACCAAGAGAACCCCTGGAATGTGATAGCCCAGAGCTTGAGGGTGGTGGATGGATGAACCTTGGAGTCAGCTGTCTGCCATTCAGTTCTGTGGTGTCCAACAAGTCCGCATGAAGGACTTGGCATCTCCATCGCTATCCACCCAGTAAGGTGATCAGTACGTAAGGGGATGGGAAAGGACCAAGCCTGGTCCTCCGATTGTACAGATCTCAGAGCACTGGGGGCTTCCCCAATCCCAGCCTTGGGAAAAGTCACCCAGCCAGTACATTAGCCACATTAGAGAATTATTTCCTCCGCCATAAGCTGGGATTCATAATAATATAAAAGAATAAGGATTATAGATGATGTGGATAAAGAGGGGATGGAAAGAATGAAGACCGCCCTCCCACAAGTCATAACTACTCTTGCTCCTGAGTCACTTAGCAAATTTCCCCAGTGAGTAATCTTGCAGCCCCACCACGAATGCCTTCACATAGGAACACCTCCTGCTAATCCAGCCCATTACATCCTGCTAATTTATTCTTACAAGGTACATTAAGTAACTTCTCTGGAGTTGTTACCGATAGTCCTCACTGGGTCTACAAAGTCCTTCCACTCAGCTTAGCCTGTTAAGTTGAGAATCTTCCACACCCTATACTTCCCTTCACCTCTGAGATTTCCGTTTTCTGGGTTGAAATGTCTCCACCTCTTTGTCATCTTAAATGATATTTAATTCTGATTTATTTCACTGTGGTCATGAGTTTCTTCCAAACATCGTCCTTAGGACCTTTCTCTCTTTGTAAATGGCAGCGCCTGGGGCTCAGAATGGAGCTGAATTCTTCCAGAATTTTGCTGTATGGATCATGAATGTGCAAAAGACGAGACAGTGAACAACTACACAATCCTTAGCCGTACAATCTTTGCACAGCCACTCAACTCCGCCCTTGTTTTACCGAACGCAGCTGTGGGTGAAATATTGATAAACAGCCGCGCTGGTGCTCTAGGATTCTTGTGTTTGGATTCTTTTGGTTTGGCTTCTTTTGTTTGATTGCTTAAAAGAAAACAAAACAAAACAGGGGGTTGGAGAAATGGCTCAGCGGTTAAAAGTGCTGGCTGCTCTTCCAGACGTCCTGAGTTCAATTCCCAGAAGCCACATGGTAGCTCACAACCATCTGTAATGGGATCTGATTCTCTCTTCTGGTGTGCATAAAAACAGAACACTCATATACAGAAAATACATATTTAATAAAACAGGAGGTGGTGATTATAACTCATAGGTCATAATTTTCTGCCTTTTGTTTCAGGTGATACTTTCCTATTGAGCCTCTCAGAGGCTGAAGCTAAGCCCCTGTTGCAAAGACACTGCACGCTACAATACAGGATCCATATCTTTTGAGCTGGATCTCACCTAACAGCCTCCTTGCTGTGGTCTGGCTTTCATGGTACCAGAAAACACTATGCAAGCTGCCAAGGGAGGGAAGCCATTAACAATCTTACACAGCCGCAACACCTATGAACCAGTGACCGGCATAGCAAGGTATCTGCAAAGGGACAACCAGTGTCGGTCACACGTTGGCAGTAAACAACAGCTGTCTGATTAGGATTTAAGATTCACTCAACAGGAGGAAAACTGTGCCTGGTCCTAGGAATCTAGTCAACTTCCTTGAGCTAGTGAGGCCATGAATCATATAAGAGAATCTACTACCACTTTGCTAAACCAGCACACTAATTTCTAATCACATTCTAAATCATTTTCTTATATCCACAAAGAAATGTAGCTACCACCCCCTCATCAAACAAGCCTCTCTTTGCAGTGAATGGAGATCTTCCCAGGAACGCACAACTGGACACAGCACACAGATCAACAGACTGTGGGACACCCAGTCCCAATAAATGTATCTCTATCACCACTCCCTCTACGGTTCAGGGGATAGAAAGATTGTATGAACTAAAATACCAGAGAGTCCGCTGTGAAATGGCCTCTCATATAAATGACTGTATAAATAAGATTTGAATAACGGCAACATCGATAGATAATCTAATGCAGAAAGGGAGACACACACAGGGTCCCACCCTGGGATGAATAACTAAGGCATCTGACTAAGAGAGGGAGGGTTAGTCTCTCCTAGGTATGAGCCCCAAATTGGTCGCATTATGCAAAGTGGTCAGCCCTGATAACCACATACACACAAACAGCAAAAGTGGACCCAGTAGGTTGCACTTATATAGTTACATGTGCATGTGTGTGTGTGCGTGTGTGTGTCAGTAATTGTAAAAGAGGCTGTCAGGGTGAGAGAGTTGTGTGAGACAGGAGTTGGAGGGAGGAGACTTAGGAGAGGCTTGGGGGAAAAAGGGAAGAGAGAAATGATGTGATTATATTTTAATTAAAATGTATAAAATTTTAAAGAAATTCGTTAAATAAATAAAAAGGACTCCCACTGGTTTCACCACAGTCCTGGATCGGTTGTCACACTTGCCCTTGAGCTGTTTCTACAATTCACCGTCATCGTTTCTATCTGTGAGCAAAGGCCATACACACATACGTGCGCACTCACTCACACACACACACACACACACACACACACACAAGAACGGGAGTCTGCCCCTACATTCTTGGTATAGGCAGCCTACACATACCCATTCATGAACCAGTATCACTCTGTTTAACACAGAGAGAAGTTTGTAAGTTTAGGGCAGACATGTCACAGACTGGCGCATCCCAAGGAGAGACCCTCTCCTCTGCCTCAGCTCACGCACATGGACGTGGGTTCATCTCACCACTCCAGACAGACAGGCATTTCATTCTGCCATCTCGTGTGCGGAGTCACACACTCTCCACCTTGTTTATGAATTCTTCTCTCCTTCAGTCGTGTTTGTATTGTTAAGTCATTACATGGCAGCCATTAATTAGTTGCTAATGACTTGCAGGAAGCCATGCCATTCCCTTCAGCATCGTTCATAATTCAATCCAGTGTTTTCTGTTGACTCTGACTCGGAGATGCCCTTAATTAAGATTTGCTGTGATTTCCTGCCCTGATGATTCAGCCCGTGGAGCATCGCTGCCCTATTATTGGCTTATGAATGAACAGAACCCTGCAGTGTGACTCAAAATGCAAATATTAGCCCCATTTCCATTACTTTTTTTTTTAATTTTAGAACTTAAGTAAGTGAATTAAGTTATTTTCACCCCTGTATCTTCATGAATAAAACAGAGAAAATATTATTTTCCCTGCTTATTTCACAAGGTTAATTTAACTGTCAAACACGGATATGGAGTTTCAAGTTACTGTTTCTATGTATGCAATGTGTTACTCTATAGAAAAACATTCATAATATACTGAAAAAGCCCTTGGGATCCGCCCTTGGCTTCTCTGCCTAGTACCAGTTCCTCCTTCTTATTAAGAACAATTGTTCACCTCATCCTCTCTAAGACCCAGGGAACACTATGGAAGAAGGAAAGGAGAGATGGGGAGAGCCAGGGGTTGGGGAGGGACAGTGCTGTGAGACACTTGGCTACTGTAATCATGAACTAACATAGCATCTGTGGGTAACTGCATGGGACTGGGCTTTTCAACAATCCACCATGAATAGGGAAGGTGCTCATGAGTCCCCACCTCTCCTTAGGAGCTGTTGGAAGTCAACAGCTGCTGGAGGGGATATGTTACTTTCCTCAGTGGTATAGCCACCACTGGGAGGTTTCTGTCCGTGTTCACAGGAGCAACCCTAATCAATCTCTCTGGAGGAGAAAAGACATGAAACTAGAAAAGAGACTAACTGGGAAGAAGGTGTTCCGGGGCAGTAGGACAGCAAAGAGAGAGCAATGGAGTGGACACAATCATAATACATTGCATACATATATAAAGTTGACAAAAATGAGTAACATAAGGAAAGATTTGGTATTCTCCAGCGCTGACCCAAGTGCTGGGGTTAAAGGTATGCACCACCACACCCAGCTTCTATTCCGCTGACATTCTGTGTTCTCCCTAAACAACGTCATGTGTTGTCACCAGTTAGCCACCCCTTCCTCTTACAGACAGCTCCCAAGTCAGTCTTAGCCACACGCTTCTCTTGCCTTCTAGAGTCACACGCCAGAGAGACATGTTAATCTGAATGTCCCTCTTGTCCCACCTAGACAGATACAGAATGGTATCTGCAAAATGGTCCCCAGCCTTGATGGAACCGCCCCAAAACTAAAACCAAGTGTTTATTCTAAAGCCTTGTTCTAAAATATATTTTAAAATTCACCATCTCAGCGTAATGTCCTGCTGCCTCCTGTCCTCCCTGCCCCTCAACCTGTGCCCTACTGTACTGAACTACTCCTGTGCAAGCTCTTCGTGATGGCTCCGTGCTGTTGTCCAACGTGCTCCTTCCCAGAACGTGCTCCTTCCCAGAACGTTCTCCCCATCTAATGACCCCCTGCCTTCTCCCTAAGAGTCAGTGCAGGAGCTCTCTTCTCAGTGAAACTCTGCCTGCCCCAGTCCACAAGATAATGGCTCCTCTGAGCTTCTGATTGACGTTCCAGACACATCTGTCCCATGGGGCATGAATTCAGCATTTATTCGCCTAGCCTTTTATGAAGTTGAGAGCTGGTTAGGGGCTGGGGTGTGAGTGTTATTCAACAATGCAGTCCTGATACCTTCCAAAGGGCCTGGTTCTCAAGCGCTTGTGAGTGGATGGATGGAGTGTAGCAGTATTGCGTCATGGAAAATAATACATACGAGTTGGTAGAGAAAGACATTTTGAAACTGTGGTGGTGTTGAAAGATGAGAAAAACAGTCATTTTCTCTGGCCGTTAACAAGGCTTACATCAAATCTTTTCTGAAGTGTTAAAAGTGAAATCAGTTTCCAGGAAAACATGACTGCTGGTGTATACTATGTCATAAGAGAACACTTTGCACACACCTGAAAGGGAAAGTACACCAGCACGTGTGGGGTGGTGTCATCTAGAAGCCCATGCCCTCTGTTCCTCCAGACACACATTGGCAGACTTCTGAATGAGCATGCTGGCTAGGGGTCCAACCAGGCACTGGGCAATGAGTCACTTCTCTGTCAGGACCACCTCAAACCCAGTTCAGAGGCAGAGAAGACAAGGGGAGGCCCGGGGGTGAGGGTGGAGGGGCCAGGCATGAAGAACAATGTTCCCGCTCTACAAGAGTCACCATTAGAGCAAGAGCACGGAGCCATGTCTATTATGAACACAGAGTAGGTTCTACAAGTGCCCATGATGAAGGCAAAAGAGGTCTTGGGACACATGCTTAATGAATCCGTAAGTGTTGAGAAATATTGATAAACGAGGTATTGTATCGTTGTGGGAAGCCCCACATGAGGCAAAGAGAGAAACCAAAGCCCATAGAGAGAATCAAATACAGGTTTAAAGTAGTCACAGGGGAGCAGGCCAGAAGCAGCAAGAGCAGCGTTCTTAAAGACAGACTCCACAACACAAGACAGTGGCGGTATCACATCAGTCCTGAGGCAATGGCATTCCTAGTGTGAACAGATAAAGAGGGTGTGCTGGACATTTAGGGTTTGGGTCCCCTGAACCACTTCCCCATATACTCCTGGCAACAGCACCTATCTTTCCTGTAGAAATAGATGAAGGCTGCACTACCTTTTTCCACCCCTGACTTTAAGGTCAAACTTGACCTCACATCTTCTCCAGACAGCTGTAAGTCCCAGGTGTCTGGACACCGGGTTGTTGGCATGTCTGAAGAGCAAACAGGAAATCCAAGACAACTGAGAGGTAGGGAGGATAGAGACTTAGGAGAACCTTTAATACTTGAAGAAAAAGGTTCATCTGAAGTCTAAACGCATATCTGTCGTTTGCAGCTGAAGGATTTTCCCTTATTGTTAGGTACCGAGTTCAGTACCTGCAGGCTTGGGGGACACTGACAATGGACCCCTCCCTAAAAACCAAGGACTGAAACTGCAGGACTCTGATTGCTGGTCAGAAGAATGGACTCTGGGTATCTCTGTTCCTAGGTAGAGACGTGACATTCTGAGCAATCCGGAAGCTAATAAGATTACTATCCTGTTAGGGGCTCCCTGGGAAAGAGCAAGGACATCTCATTCTCTCCTACAAGAACCAAACAAATGGGCCTGGACGATCTGTTCTACAGACTTTAAAAATTAGAGTATAAAGGCTCTAAATTGTAGGAGGGAACAATGGTCCCTTTGACCGTTGTCCATCATTCCCCCTTGGGAGTGTTCCGGTCTGCAGTGTCCCTTTGGCCATTACCCACTCTCTCACCTGTCAAGAATGTGTTCACGAGTTCCTCTACAAGGAACTCTACCAAGCTACACTCTGGGCATCTTGTGAATTCTCTGGGAGGACAGCATATGGATCACAAAGAAGAGGAGTGTAGGACAGCGGTTCTCAACTTGTGGGTCGAGACTTCTATGGGGAGCTGAACAACCCTTACACAGGGGTCACCCAAGACCTTTGGAAATGTCAGATATTTATATTATGACTCATAACAGTTGCAAAAGTACACTTACAAAGTAGCAACGAAAATAATTTTATGTTTGAAGGTCACCACAACATGGGGAACTGTATTAAAGAGTCACAACATTAGGAAGGTTGAGAACCACGGGTCTAGAGAAACATTTTGGTACTATAGAAAGGCTAATGTGGACCCTCTTGAGAACACTGGCAGATGTCTGAGGCAGGGCTGAGGGAGAACTGGACACTAGCTCTTCTGAGGAAATCTTGCAAACCTGCATAGGACTACCAAATTGCACGCTGTCTTTCCTTTGTTCCTGAGAGCAGAGATCGAGTCCGGATTTCCAGTCCAGCCGTCATCTACACCCCTGCTCCGTTAGCTCGGAAATCTTTTACACCTGACTGCGTGACAACACTAAGCTCCTAAAGTCTCCTATCCTCAGGGTCTTAGAGGTCATCTTCTGGGCAGCAAGGCTCCTGTTTGGAGAAGGCCTCAGGCGTCTAGGGCCAGATGATCTTATGCTCTGAGAAGTCAGCACAGCCCCGCCTCTCCCTGAGGGTTCTGTTTCCCTTGAAACTACAGCTGGAAATAAGAGCTGCATAGGCCTGCTCCCTGCAGGATCCCAGAATAGCCCCACTAATGAGCCTGAAGACAACCCCTGCTGTTTGTTTGTCACAGAAACAAGTGGAAAGCTGTAGAAAGAAGAGTGGTTATTTAGAGGTAAATAGCATGGGAAGATAGGAAATGTTTGATCTCATATATAGATATGGCCTTCGTGGTCCCCAAGTAATTACTTTTGGTTTTCTTTTTTTCCTAAAAGTGCACTGAGATTTGAAGGTTGGTAAGAATGAACAATAAAATTGGGCACTAAACACAAATGAGTCTCTCAGGGGATGGAGTCAAATAAGAGAAAGTCAAAGACTCCGTGTGTTGCGCTCGCTGCAAATTGAAACTCTGTGAGTTCTGTCAGCCCCTCTGTGTCTATCCACCTTCCTGTCTTAGCACCAATAAACTGAAAGGGAACCTCAAAGTTTGGGTCAGAGCCTATGATTTCCAGATAAGAGATCACATCAGTGTTCAGAGAAAACACCAGATGCCCCATATAGTTCTTCATTCCAGAGCCTTCTACGGCTGTGTTCCAGACGGTACGAAACCCAACGTCTGTAAGGTACAAATTCACAGCCCTGACAGGGACTGTCAGAGATTTCATTTAAAAACATTATCAAAACCAGGAAGGTGGTGGCCAAATTGGAGAGGGTGTTTGATCCTCTTCCAAGTCTCCATGGCTGCAAGGCAGAGACCAATAGTAAATCATTCTTTATAGTCAGTCTTCTTGCTTCTCATGAACCAAGTCAGCTTAGAGGGCCCTGCTCTCTTTCTTTTTTCCTTGCAAGAGCTTCATGGCATTGGCACGCAGCTGAGGAGAAGGGCGGAGAGAAAGTACCACACCCGGAACTAATCATCTGAGTCACCGTGGACCATCACAGGCGTTCCGGAGGCCGAGGGCTAAATTAGCACGATGGTGCTTCATAAAACGTTATGTGAGGAGTCTGAAATGGAGGTAGTGTTTGGCTCGTTATACTTAGAAACTAGGGGAGGTGGGCCCCACGACCTCTCTATGGAGCAGAAGCGTCACTTCACGTCCTCCCCGTTACCAAATTTAACAGACAATGTGAATAAAGCTGTTGTCGATGTTACTCAGACTGAGTTCTGTTGTTACCTAAAGCACATTGCCAAGCCTGAGGCTAATGAAGTCTAACTCCCATCCGTTGTTCAATGGCTTTGCCGTTCCCTTGTTTGTCTAAACTCGTTTGTCTATTTTTGGAAGGGCAAATTTGCATCCTCAATCGTCGATAATAAAATTCCATGTCCCCTTTAATCTTGGGGTGTGATCTTTATCTCAGAGAACCAATCACCATTTCACAGAGGGTTTACACCTCTAAGAGATGCGGCTTTAATGCGCTAGGAGTCTATTCTAGAATAAGTACATACCCTCAAGGTGGGTATTTCTTTCTATGCAGTTCAAAAATAGGACAAAATCTACCAGAAAGGAAACAGCATGGACACTGGAATGCTCTTTTCAGAAATAATAATATTTAATGACTTGGGAGATGGAAGAAACAGATGCCCCTGAGCCTCTCAGCTTGGACTTTCCATTTCGCCATGCCAGGCTTGCTATGCTCAGAAGCAATCAGCTGCATACAGAGATTACATTTTAGACACCATAGAACAGTATGCAGAAATTTGACTATTTTCAACCACTCTGCAAATAACAATATTCCTCCAACACAGAGGCTGGGGGCTTATGTAATTTTTTAACCAGCATGCACACATTTATGGGCACTCTCATCTTGTATAAAAAAATGTAGTAGAAGCAAAAAACCACAAAAAGCACGAGAAGATATTAGTGAAAATGCTCTCTACCCTTCAGAAACTTCTAGAACAACAATGCACCTGTGGGGTGTGTGTGTGTGTGTGTGTGTGTGTGTGTGTGTGTATGCATGTATGATGCATACGTATATGCCTTTGAGTATGGAGGAAAAACATCTGCATTTCAAACAACAAGGCAAGGCAAAGTGATTGTCTTACATTGTCTTTTTAGCTGCAATTCTATATTCTATGTTGCACGAAACTTGAAGTTTAAGCAAAGCCAGGGTTTTTCCTCCCCTTTTAATCTGCCCAGTACTGTTTCCAGGGATGAGACCTTGGCTATCCACTTGATGAACAGGAAGGGCTATTGGAAGTGAATGAAAAGGTCCCACTAAATCTGCGATGCTTCCTGTAGCCGCGGGTCGTCCTGACTTTTTCGGTGAGTAGAGTCTGCCCCCTTGTGGATGCAGTGAGAGCTGCTCTGACAGACCCGCACTCCCTTCGCGCGCCCTAACTAAACAGGTTTGTGCGGCAAGCCTTGGCCTCTCAGACTCCTCCCTCTGCTTCTCCTTCCTTTTGTCGTCTCTTCCTCCATGTCCGTTTCTCTTGCCTTTCAGAGTACTATCTGGTGGCCGTGAGGGTTGGAATTGATGCAGTTGCTCTGTCTGGGAAAGAATCTGGGCTGTTTCAAAAATCCAGATAATGAATAATGACCTTAAGGACAAAGCCACAACACACACCCTTGTAGGTGGTGAGCCACGAGTCCAGATCATTACGTTCCGCTTTGGCTCGGTCCCTAGTAAGCAAATGCAAGTATGATCTCAAGGTAAATCCACTTGTTCTTCTCCTGGCTCCACTCCAATCAGCCTGTTGTCCCTAGAGCAGTGGTTTTCAACCGACCTAATGCTGCGACACTTAACGTAGTTCCTCATGTTGAGGTGACCCCCAACCATAAAATTATTAGTCTGCTACTTCATAGCTGCAATTTTGCTATTGTTATACATTATAATGTAAATATCTGTTTTCCGATCATTTTAGGCAACCCCTTGTGGAAGGGTCATTCAACTCCAAAGGGATCATAATCCACAGGTTGAGAACCACTGCTGTAGAGGATCCTGAACAAATACTTCTCCTTAGGCATATCAATCGATCAATAGATAGATAGATAGATAGATAGATAGATAGATAGATAGAAGATAGATGATAGATAGATAGATAGATAGATAGATAGATAGATAGATAGATACTAAGATTTTCAAGACAGGGTTTCTCTGTGTAGCCCTGGTTGTCCTGGAACTTGCTCTGTAGACCAGGCTGGCCTCTGTCTTCCAAGTACTGGTGTTAAAGGCATGCACCACCACCGCCCAGAAGGCATAGTTTTTATTGTCACCTTCTCCACAAAAGTCTTCAATGGCTTACCCCTTCAAATATCAAAAGCGTACCACCTTCACTTCATAACCCAGTTGTTCCTAGTTTTCCTTCATTTCTTTTAATGGTGAGAGTGACTGACACGTGCATTCAGGGCCCCTCCCCGCTCACAGCACAGCCGCAGCAGTCTACTCAATGTTAGCATATTTCTTTCCTGTCCGCTCCCAGTCATCTTTGTCTTGTCTGTCTTTGTTTGCATGTTTGTGTTTGGTTTGTATGCTCGCTTCTCTTGCCTGTCTTCGTTTGCAGACGCTGAGCTGCTAGCCCAGGGCAGTCGCACTCCAATTTCACGACCCTTTGTGAAGCTTTGCTCAGTCAGCAAGGCTTTTTTATTTTTACAAAATAAACATCTTCTCTGGAATTAATTGCATTAGTGCAAAAAAAAAAAAACTGTCTGTCCCCAGGGCATTTAAGTCAGGGGCATTTTCATACCTGTATGAAAAGCTCATATTGAGATATAATACATACTATATACATTTTAATACAACTGTAATTTACAGATCTGTTAATCTTCTAAGGCAGAAGGTGGGGTAAGGGTAGAGAGAGTGAAGTTTTCATAAACTGCCAAGGAAGTGTTCCAGTGCCTTATGCTCCTGCTAGAACCCTGAAATGAAATTATGATCCCATGACTCAAGTTTTGCCTGCTCTTGCCATCCTCTAATAGGTGTATTGGGAATGTGGCCTTCCACTCATTTCTGTAGATCCTAGACCTTCTGGTGCCTTCCAAACATGCCAGAGAGCCCCTTAACTACCACATGACCTGCCTCATGTTACCAGTTATTTGACCAGTGTTTGTGGGGGAAATGCTGATGGAGGTTTCCCGTGGCTATCTCATCCCAAAGATTAGATGGGACTGTAGTGGGCAAACCTGCGCCCATAGCAGTGGACAGACAGGCCACCAAGTACGTGCTCACTGCTCCAGATCTGGCAGCGTTGCTCATTCCCAGGAGCAAGGACACGTGAGGCACAGAACCGCCACAGGTAAGGAAGAACTGAACGCCAATGAGATGAGGCACCAAATGGCTGTACTCATACTTCAGTTTCAAATTTGTACTTAATTAAAATATTTAAATTTAGAGTAAATATTATTCTATCTATAAACCAGCAGGGCTGAAGAGTTGGCTTTGTGTTTAAGCGCTTGCTGTGAAAGCAGGAGGACCTGAGCCCCCATCACCCCAGAGACCACATACACCGGCACGTCTGATACTGCATGTCTTGACTCCAGCACTGTGGGATGAAACTAAGCAGCTCGCAGGGGCTCACTGGTCAGCCAATCCAGCCAAAGCAAACAGGGAGGTCCAGTGAGAGATGCTGCATCAAAAAACACGGTGGAGAGCAACTGAGAAAGTTCCCCGATTTCAACCTCTGACCTCCACGGGTTTCTACATGGTAAGCACAGCTGCCCATGGGTGCACACACGCATTTACCACGTTTACATAAAACTATAAAAATACAGAAAATGAAGTAAATATAGACATAATCCACAAATTGCCTACACCAGAATCACCCAGAGTATTTTGAAAATGCAGAGTCCAAGGGTACAACACAGACATCCAATCAGAATCTAGTGGGCAGACCCTAGGAATATGAACATGGGGTGAACACTTGAGGTTTTTCTTGTCCATCCCACAGTTAAAAGCCTCCCTCCTGGGTGTCTCTGGTTCTCCTTCCTTGCACTAAACGTGATGCTCAGACAACTTGCCTTACTGGATGTGGTGATGGCCCATCTCTGTCATTGTGCCTATTGCACCAAATCTCCAACCCTTGCTCGCCAGGATGTGCCAGTGAACTCATGCTGCTCCGGGGCCTTCCCGGAACATCTAAACCCTTCACTCTATCCCTCCACTCTCCTGCCCAACAAAGCATATATTATCTGTGCCTGATTTCACTGGGACTTTACTCTGGCTTAGGGGACATCTAAGTGGGCTGGCTAATCCGTGTTGAAGGATTAAAATATACCTATTTCTTACATTTTTGGCTGAGTAGAGGAACTTGTTCCAGGACAGATAAGAAAAGTCTCTGCCTTCTTAACCCTCCCAGTTAGCCCTAGTCCATCCTGTTATCACTAGGTCAAGTTCTACACAATGTTATCCCTGAAATGATTTAATAACCACCCATTCATCACCAGCGCTGGCCTCTGATGAGTGAAAGTGGCCAGGGCTCCCAGAGCAGGTCGGGCCTATGTCTCATCCTGCACGCCCTTCTCCTACTTCACAACATGAAGTTAGCAATGTGCTGGCTATTCTGTGTCACCTTGACACAAGCTGGGATCATTTGGGAACAAGGACTGTCAGCTGAGAAAATGCCCCCACCAGATTGGCCTGTAGGGTTTTTTTGTTATTTCCTTGGTTGATATGGGAGAAGCCCAGATCACTGTGGGCAGTGCCACTCCTGGGCTGGTGGGCCTGGGTGATTTAAGAAAGCAGGCTGATCAAGCTATGTGAAGTAAGTCAGTAGGCAGAGCTCCTCCACGGCTTCTACTCCAGTTCGTGCTCCCAGATTCCTGTCCTGAGTTCTTGTTCTGGCTCCCCCCTCCCCACCGATGATGGACTTATAAGTTGTCGGGTAAAACAAACCCTTTCTTTCACATGATTGCTTTGGTCATGGTGTTTGATCATAGCAATAGAAATCCCGACTAAAACACGCACACTAACCAGACCACATGTACATATCCTACTCGAGGTCATCTGGCTGTACCACCCCAGTGTTAAAAAAACGGGTAACAGCTTCAAGGACAATACCACTTCTGTGTGGCAGAGATAAAACTAGATCTGAGACCTTCTGACCTCAGGACAGGACCCCAAACTGTCTTTGGTTACTGTTTCCACATGAACTTTAAGATGCCCTGAGTATATTTTTTCTGGTCCTTGGGTGTAAGTCCACTTTGTCTGCTTCTTTCCCTTGCTGTGTTCCTTATCACTTCGCCTAGGTTTAAATCTCCCTCTGGGTACCATCCAACATGTCCAGATATTCTATGAGCGAAGCTCGCAGCCGGTGTTTGCTGGTCCTTATCTGTGTGGTCCAGCATTCTCCCTGTGTCCCTGCCATCCTGTCATCTGACTGCCTAGCAGCTGCAGCCAGCTGTGCCTTCTGCCAGGTTAGACTGCCATCTAGTCTGCCCTGCACTGAGCCAGGTTCTCGCACGGATGATGAGGATGAGAGGAGCTAGAAGGATGGAAATGGATTTTAGAAGTTATAGCCAATTCCTCCAAACAAATGGACAGGAACACTCACAGATCACGTGGCAACACACTCCAGGGGCTTTTCCAAGTACCCTCTATTTCAGAAAAACTGAGATCAAGTCTCAGCCCACTGGGCTGCATCAGAGTCCTGCAAGAAGTCTCACGGTTATTAGCTCTTGTATGTAAATTCATTCATAGCATACTATTTTTCCCTTTTATTGAAAACAGATTCTGTCCTCAAATAACATATCCTGACTGTGATTTCTCCTTCCTCTATTCCTCCCAGATCCTCCCCACCTCTCTTCTTTTTGAGATCTACTCCCTTTCTATCGCTCATTAGGAAAAAAGAACAGGCATCTAAGAGATAATGATAAAATATAAATATAAATATATATATATATATATATATATATGGTAAAACAAAAACTATCACATCAAAGTTAGACAAGACAAACCAACAAAATAAAAAGAGCCCAAGAGAAAGCACAAGAATCAGAGACCCACTCATTTGCACACTCAGGAGTCCCGTAAAAACACGAAACTGGAAGTCATAATATATACACAGAGGGCCTGGTGCAGACCCATGAATGCCCTGTGCATGGGCCCTCAGTCCCTGAATTCATAAGAGCTTTGCTCATGCTGATTCAAAGGGCCTTGGTTTGGGGTTTTTGTTTGTTTGTTTGTTTTGCTCTTTGGTTTTTTTTTGTTATTGTTGTTGTTTGGTGTACTTCACCCCATCTGGTACTTACACTCTTCTGCCTCCTCTTCCGTGGGGTTCCCTGAGCTCCAAGGGGAGGATTTAATGGAGTCATCCCATTTAAGCATTTAGAACTGGGTGTTTCAAGGTTGTCCTGCCCCCTCACCCCATTATTATGAACAGCAGCAGTGAATATGGCTGAACAAATGTCTTTGTGATAGGATGGAGGGTCTTTTGTGTATATGCCCAAGAGTGGTATAACTTGATCATTTTTTTAAGTCTCAGAAAACCCTTGAACCCTGGGAGATGCTAATATGGTGCATGTGTCCTTTATCCCAAGCCAGTAAGGGGAATCTGATGGCTGGGTCTGCTATCAAGCATGATCCAGCAACAACAAGCAGCAGCCATGTGTATCAGAATTTGAGAAACATCTGAGAACATCTGGTAGCTCATTAATCTGTTTTGTCTCTTGTACATCTTCCTGTCTCCAGGCCTGAAACAGGAGCCTACTGGCTTGGGCTGGCTCAGAGCAGCTGGAAAGTCCTTCCCTCAGTAGGGAAGGATGTGTCCGGACAAAGGTCTCTGGATCTTGCTTCTTGGATCCCAGCGGACAGCTGGGACATCGGGTTTACTTAAGCAGATCCTGCAGACGCTCCAATACCCCTTCCACATCCCAGACTCACCTTCTGCTCTGTGCACCTTCACGAGTTCACCCGCTTTTTACCTTCTCACACTAATCACTGCAGAGAAAAGGGAGATCACTGGTGACACTCGGGCAGGTGTTTCTTAGAGGTGAACTACAGTGTCACATTTGATGTTTTTTCTAAATTAGTTCACTCTGTTTATAGCGAAGCGTTTCATCAAATGCTTTAGTCAAACTTGGCAGAGCCCTAAGTCTGACTTTGCTTTGTGAACAAAGTAATGAAAGTTTCATTCATCTTTTCCCTTGTCCTGCTCCCTAGACCCAGGCATTTAACTCGCCTTATTCACTCAGTATAAATACACTGAGAGCTTCCTAAATGAAGGGCAGGAGGCGATAGACTGGACAGTTGTCTTAAGAGAGAAAATTTCTGTTATTGTTTAAGAGTCAAAGCTCGGCATGGTGAGGCATTCCTGCAATCCCAACACTTTGGAAGTGGAGGCAGGAGGCTCTGAAGTTCAAGATCCGTTCTTGATACATAGTTAGTTTGAGGCCAGCTTGAACTTCATAAGGTCTTGCGAGAGAGAGAGAGAAAGAGAGAGAGAGAGAGAGGGAGGGAGGGAGGGAGGGAGGGAGGGAGGGAGGGAGAGAGAGAGAGAGAGAGAGAGAGAGAGAGGAAGGAAGGAAATAAAAGAAGGAAATTGAACCCCAAATCATGTGTTTGCTTTCCTTTTCTTAATCTTAGTAAACTGCTCAGGACACCCTTGTCTTTTGAGGCCTTCGCAGCTGGAAGCACACAGGCCAATTATTTTGTAGTTTATCTCTCAATTTATCTTTGTCTTATGTTTCCTCAAGATTGGATTCAAGAGATAATTTTCTTCACAGAAATCCCCCAGCAGGGTGAGTTCCTCTCGTTATACCTTACCAGGTAACAAACAACAGCCATTCCTCCCTCCCAGGTGATGATGGTTGATTCTTTCTTTAAGGAGAAAGACTTCCCCGCAGTAGTTACATTTTTTCCCCTCTGTGTGAACAAAAGTATCTTTCAGAAAGAAAACGAAAGGTGAAGAGAAAGTTTGCTCCCAAGGATCTCAGAATCCCGAGGCAGCAAGGCCCCTGGATCAAGGCCTCTAGAAGCCTTCTTTCTGTCCCTTGAAGGGCGCCTTAGACTGCCTCCTGCCTGTGGAAATTTCACAGTCCTGTACCATTCCTTCACTTTTATCATGATCTCTCCCTTTTGGTCCAAGCTCATGGACCATTCTCAAGAGACCCTGAAGCCTCTAGTGTGCATCACAGGGATATGTCCCCAGACACGAGTGTCCTTTTAGGGATTTCCCTTCTCTCTATTCCTGATTTCTACTATGAGGCTTAACAGATGCCTGTCACATCTAAACTCATCACAGAACCCGCTGTGTAATTACATATCCCAGCCTTTATGACCTTCTGAACCACTGACAAAAAGTAGTCCGGCCACACCCATGGTTTTGTCTTCAGGCAGACTTTCCAGACAGCAAACTGAATTTTAGTGTCTTTTGCAATATGGGTTGGCTGGAAATTTCCCAACTCCTCAAGTCCTAATTCTTCTTCTGAATAGTCCTTCCCTCAGTCTGCTTGCTTCCTTTCACACTGCATTATTAGCAGCAAGAAAAAAATAAGGTTGTGCCCTCAACTCTGCTTTCATTGCTAAGCGTTCTTCTGTTATGTCTGTCTTTATTTTCCCGTCATGCGTTCCTTGCTTTCTTCTGCGCCCTCGTCAGAAGTGATTCTAGAACATATGCTTTCAGCAACAGTCTTTTTTATGACACTTGGGGTATTTCCTCAAATCATATAGATTAACAGTTCCTCCTAAACTATCATAGGCAGTCTTTAATACCGAAATTTCTACTCAAGGCCTATGCAGGGCAATCCAGGCTTATACTATGACACTCTTCAAAATTCTTCTGGTTTTCAGCTGCGGAGATGGCTCAGTGGGTACCAGCACTTGATGCACAAGCATGAAGGTTGGAGTTCAAATCTGCAAAACCCAGGTGAAAAGCTAGGGTGGGCTGCATACATACATACACACACATGCACACACACACACACACACACACACACACACACAAATTCTAGCTTCTACTTACTCCCCAGTCCTAAGTCACATCCATATTTGAGGGTCTCGTTACAGCAGCACCCAGCTTTCCGTAGTACACTCATGGTTACCACAGACGGCATGTTAAAGCAACACCTTCTGACCTTACAGCTCTGGTTCAGGCCAGAAGTCTAAAACGGGAGGCTCTAATAGAAGATGTGGATCTTTGGCTGTCTTCTAGATGTCTCCTCTATCCCTTGCCTTATGACCCTTTCTTCCATCCTATACGCCTCTTCCTTCTCCTTTGCCACCTATTTCGACCTTTAGAGCTTTGCATTCATCTTCTGTTTCCCCATCTCTTTTCCTCTCCCAGGGACACTGGGATTGTTTACTGGACCAGCCCCGCTAATCCAGAAGCACCCGCCCATATAAACATTAACCAAATATGCAAAGTTCCTTTTACCGTGTAAAGCAATGTAGTGATGTCTCCGGAGCTTAGGATGGGGACATCACTCCATCTTCACAACCGGCAGGTAATCTAAGGTTAGTCTGTGGACCACAATGATACACACAACAGGGTTTAAGCTGACCCTTTGGTCTTTATTGCCGATAGTTACATGGGTAATGGGGAATCAGAAAAAGCAGTGCCATTCCTGAACAGGAGGCATTTCCTGGTCCATTCTGCTCACACACAAACACTCACATTGAGAATGGCCAGACTTGACTTGGATCACTATGACTTTGCTTTGGTTTCATTCTCAAACAACAACTACCCCTTTCGGCACCGCCTGCATCTCCACGGATTTTGTAGCTGGCATAGCTCGGGCATCATCAGGAGAAGTGACTGAGTTTGTGTCATCAGAGTGAAGCTGTTGTGTTGGGTGGTGCGTCTGTGATAATGGCATCAAGAACTGCTCAGAATCAACCACATCCCCAGGTCCCTTGTCCCCAGGACACCTCCTCTGGGACATGTATGCAAGGCTGACCTGGGTTTTCTATTAGGAGAAAAACATTTCATGCCCATGAATGGCCAGAGTAAAAGCTTTACCAAAAGGTCCACATAACTCTGTACACTCTTTGTGTTGTTCATCACCCAGGCGAAGCCAAGACAAATAGACTCTTTTTTGAGAGAGTCACATGAAGTGGCTACGAAACTTGTGTGGACCAGGAGAAGGTCAGGAACAAAAGGTCAGCACCCCGTGCTCTGTAGTCATTGCGCCCTTAGCTCAGGTTGCAGCTTTCATCTGGCTTTAGGTACGCTTCTGTTGCGCCTGCCTGGGAGAGCATGCCATAGTCCTGAATGGGAAAATTCCCTCCAACCCCATATTGGCATTCCCGGGAGAGCCCAAAACACCATGGCCGGTCGTGCATGAGCAATGGAAACACCAACAACTGACCCAAAGGTCTCACCGTTAAGCCTTCCTTGTTCCTAACTATGTCCAAATCCCTTAACCACAGGTTAGATTTAAACACCAAAGAATCTAACTTGGCTTAGAGTACACATCAAGTCTCCATGCCCTGCTGTTGCTTACTGAGGTGGAGAGTGGTCAGATAGTAGCAAGGGAAATGGTGCTGAGAGGAAGGAAATTTCATCTGTAAACTTTGGTCTTTCCTTTCAAGGCCTCACCTAGGCACTGCCTTCTTCTCTTTTCTGTTGATCTGATCAAATATCCTGATAAAAATGAGTGAACGGGTTTATATGGGCTCATAGTTTAAGGCACAGTCCATCACGGTGGGGAAGTCGAGGCAGCAGGGCCTTGAAGCGGCTCATCATTTAGCATCCAAGGTCAGGAATCGGAGAGAGATGGATACAGGCTACTTCCCAGCTCTTGTTCTCCATCGTCATCAATGCAGTCCAGGATGCCTGCCCGCAGAATTGTTCAGCCCACAATTAACTCGCATCAGTGATCCAAGATAATCTCCCATTGCACGCCCAAAGGACTCAGTGGTTCTAGCTTCTGCCATATTGGCAGTTGACTCCAACCATCACAAGTTCCCAAATACTGCTAGTGCTTTCTCCCTCATAGGCCTCCAGGTACGCAGCAAGGACCAAGGTGCAGGCTCTCCTTTGCTCCAGCCCTTCATTCCCTGTGTGTGTGGTTCTACCGAGCTGTTCTTAAGACCTTTGAAGACCCTTGTGCAAAGCACCCCAGGCTCCCAAGACACAAGCTGCGCTCTGGCCATGTCTGGGCTTGTGAATGCAGTACCTGTGCCCTGGAAAGCGAGGCTTTTGACTGGCTTTCCTGCCCTGCTCATGGCTTCAGTGGTTCATCTCATCTGCGCTGATGGTCATGGTTCTTGTCATGCTTGATATGCACAGTGAAGGCTCCACAGCTGGCAGCAATTGTATCCTGTTTCTCAGGGGGCAGGGACACTTCTCCTGCTGGCTGGAGCCCTAGAGGTGGCTAGCCTTTGACCTCATAGCATCCCTCCCTCTGCCTATCCCCATGGGAGAATGAAGGATGACCAAGAACCATTGTGGTGGTTTGCTTAGTTCTATTCGTTGGCACACTCAGCCCTTATCTTAATTCAACTCATTTATTAACAGACACGACAATGGGAAACCCTGCCTCCTTCCCTGTCTTCCACACGTTTGCTCCTCCTCTTCCACCTGGGTACAACCCTTGACTGCCAGATCTCGGGGAATTTTCTTGTCTCCTGAACTGAGGGAATTCTTGTCCTTCCTCTAGCAGAAAGCTGTATTTCCGTCATTACTGTAGCCTTACTAGCCAAAGTTCACAATCTGATTTTACCTTGCGTTTAAAATTATTTATTTTATTTTTCGAGATTATGATGTAAGTACATCATTTCCCCCTTCCCTTTCTTGCCTCCAACCCCTCGCAAATGCTTCTCCTTGCTCTTTTTTAAACTTATGAGCTCATTTTAATTAATTGTTGTGGTGGTGGTAGTGGTGGTAGTGTGTGTGTGTATGTGTGTGTGTGTGCACGAGCGCACGCGCATGCGTGTGTTTGTGCAAGGTAGTAAGCTAGCCGTTACTGTTTGATGGACAACTAATGAAACCACAAGTCTTGGCTCAGGGAAACCTGGCGTGACAGTTTACAGGCAACAGGCACTTGCATGGGCAGCGTGCTATGTCCTCGTAGAAAACTACGGAGCTTCAAGAAGTCGCTGCTTGCAGTAGGCAGTAAACAGGCCTTCTCTGTCTCAGAGGGTGATATCAACTCACCGTTGCCCACTGCTGATACAATCCTGAGAAAAAAGCCTGAACAGAGGGATCAGGCCACACCCTCAGCATGCACAGCAAGACCTGGAGAAGCACAGAGCGGTCAGGGCACATCTTCGGCACACACAGCAAGGCCTGTGGAAGTTTCTCCCAGTAACTGCAGCCTCTTGAGGAAATAATAATCATAATTTTTAAACACCTTCACAGTGGCATTTTCCAGTTTTCCAGTTCACACAACTCAAAGTTGGGAAGAGCTCAACTATTCTTCATTCTAGCCTGAATCAATGTTTCTTTTCTTTGTTTCATGGCGGTATGTAGTAGGAGAAAAGAAGCAAATTATAGTCTTGCATTTCTCTTGCCTACTGAAAAGGTTCCAAGATTTTGAAGATTCTTTAAAGGCAGTTCCCATCTTCCCTAACTGGGACTTAAGTCATTTATCCATTTTCTCACCTACAAAACGGGACTTAAAACGTACATACCAGGGGTGTGATAATAACTAAATTAGACAACTTATTCTAGTGGTCCTCACGGTGGGATCACTAGATCACCTGCCTTTGCATCCTGCAAGCCGGCTAGCACTGCAACTGATACAGAAGCGAGAGCTCTGGGGTAGCCTTCGCCCCCCTGATGTGACTGAGCTCCTGTTCTGGAGACCCCATTGCAGACTTAAGTGTGAGGCCACTGAGCCTTGGTTGGGTCTCAGACGCTTTTCACTCTTTCCTTCAGGTTCCTTAGCTACCCAAACCAGTCTCAGCTGAGCCGTGAAATTAATTGATCCTCACTCCACTTTAGAGATGCTGGGCAAGAGGCAAGAGCAGACTAGCCTGAAGTCCAACTAGAAATGCCAGCTCTGACTTCTGATTCCTCCTCAGCATTTTCTCAGCTTCACTAAATAATACCTCCATCCATATTTTCCTCCTGTATCCTTTAACTTATCAAAAAGCTATTTCAATAGACCATTGTATGAATAGATGGGTAGCTAGTTGACTGTCTGCTTGGCTGAACTCTAAGAAGGCCATAAATCCTTGGGGTTGCTGGCTTCAGAACCATTCATTGCTGGATTCATACCATGCAGGTAATACTAAATAAGGTATGTGTGATGGAGTCTGCGTATTTATTAGTAAAAACGGTAGAGTCAGCAAGGACGAGAGTGTTCACCTAGTGAGTATCTCCTATGTGCCAGGCAGTATGCTAGATATTTTACATTTCATATGTTATTAATCCATTTTCCACTGCAATAACAAAATACCTCAGGCTAGATAATATATGCATTTATTTAGCTGCCAAGGAGGAAAATCCACAACTGAGCCATCCCATCTGTTCAGTCCCTGGTGAGGGACTCATGGTGTTCCAGGATGGGGGGGAGCATCAGAATCAAGAGGAAACACATGGAAACTAGAAACTGGGGAACAAGAAGCGGCAAGTCTCACCTTCTTATGGCTGCCCTCTCCTGAGAACTAACCAGGGTCCCACAAGACAGCACTAACTCCAGAGCCTCCACCCCCCAGTTATCTTCACAAAGTCCTACCTCATAAAGTTTCTATCAGTTCCCAGTGTCTAACGCATGCATTCCTGGGGACATGCTCAAATCATATCCAAACAATAGCACTCTCATTTGAACCAAAATGACAAATTCGCTTTTTAGTCTTCAAGCATACTTAAATACTTCTAGCATTTCAAGATGGTTTTCTTCTATCTAGGGCACATCATATGTTTTTCATTGTGATCAGATGATAGTAGACATCTGGGGGAAGAAGAGGGCTTCGTAACAAGATTTCCAGCGAATTCTATTTGCGTACCTTGGTTCCATTAGGCTTGCAATATCATTTGGGAAAATGAGGTTAATTTTGCCGCAGATTTAGTGCGAGTGGAAACGGCTCCTCAGCCGTGGTATGCCCGAGCTATGGTGGTAGACAGCTCTTGGTTTATAGTTAATTGAAAAGGCAAGTCATTGTTGAGTTTCGAAAACCCTGGAAGAGTTTTTAAAGTAACTTAATGTAGCATTTTATAGTTGCTTTTGTAGTTTCCAGTGCGATGGCTATTGTGGGATGTACACAGCTCTGCTGGCTTAGATTTCATCAGACTTCTCGCTTGCTTGCTTGCATAATGGTTTATGGTACCTTTGATGATTTGCAGCCAACCTCACACTTTTAATAATTCACTGTAAAAGCATTTAATTTTTAATGGACAAGAATGGACTGGAGGTAACTCTCGCATTGGGAAGTGTGCTCCTGAAAGGGGCAAGGGGAGGGCAGCATATTTAAATTCCAAACATTATTGAAAATCATGTCTTTTATTACCCAAAACCAAATGCATAATTGAAGAATGTCCCTAATCTGAAATTATTGTTGGTGTTTTAACTTACCTCTAAGATAGCCTTGCGTTCACAATGCTGTCATGGGAACATTCTTTTCAAGTCCTCATCTTCCACAGTGTTTCCCATATTCTGTCCTTTTAGAGACAGCACAACTACCACATTCTGCTGCATCTTGCTAATCAAGAAAAGCCCAGCATCAGAATGGATGGCAACGTCTGGAACATAAAAGCGCTATCATTTTCTATTCTTTTTCCTTCAAAGTTCTCCTAAGATCTCCATATAACGTGCATGCCTAGGAATGATTTCACAACTAGTCTTAAAAATATCAGACTTTCCATGTGGAAAGAAAAATGGGAAGACGCCAGGATAAATATTGTTTTAAGACTTGATCGAAGACAAAACATATCTTGCCTTCAGAGGCACATAAAACAAAAATGCTGCAATCGCTAAATAATCCCTTTCTCGGATACGCCATCTGTAAAAATAAGAATGGCTTCACAGAACGGCTTTCTTGGGAATAGTGCAGCGACGCACAGCCCTGAGAAGGCTTCTGCTCGTCAGACATTCCACAGCTGACTGTCCCCAAGCTCAGCCCGAGATGGGTTACAGGGAAAACTCTGATGGCCAAGGCTCCAAGTCCATATGAACACCTTTGGAATTCGGACGTCAGGCCTGCTTGAGAAAGTGAAATTCCTTCTCTTGGTCTTGGCTTCGAATGGTCGCAGAGTACTGAAACTGCTCTAGAGGTTTTACTCCCAGGAACGGCCGGGTGCTAAGCCGTAGAGTTTGTCAGACTCTGACGGAATGAGCCCATCTAATGATGAGAGCCTGAAGCTCCAATCACCATTTTCCACTTGGTTTCCTGGCGTGAACCTTCTGAGGGCCCCAGTTGTAAGACCCCAATCTCCTGGTTTCCTGACCGACTTAACTGTGTTACTTTCTTTTCTCTATTAGCCAGGGATTAGATCCAGTCAAACTGTCCCACAGACTTGAGAAAGCAGGAAGCTCAACAACACCTGAGTTGGGCCAGTTTCACCAACCACAGCCACGTCTTTTCTTTTTCCAACTCCCTTAAGTTCTTCTTGTCTTGTCACTAATATGGAGATGCGGAGGCAGGAAACCCTTAGAGATTGTCTGGGGGTCTCATATAGTTTTTCATGAACAAGTATGAGCAACATAACTTTCCCAAGATTACGTGGAAGCCAAGAACTAGAATGCACACATCCCTCTTCTGATATCCACACGCTCCCATTACAGTGCATGCTCCCTCTCCATCCAGTCCCCCTCACCACCCCACCTTCCCCAGCTACTGAAAGCACTGATCTCTTCTTTTGTGCCAGCAGTGATGATGAGTGTCACTTGGCTCTAATATTCATTTTCATTGCTTAAAAACTAACCAGGGAAGGAGGAGGAATAGTGGGTCTTCCTGTCTCCAGGCCTGCAGCAAATTTTCTGATTAATTTTTCTGCTTCTTCTTCCAATAAGGCATCTTGCCTCATTTTTTTTTTTTTTACATTCTGATACCATGAAAGGAGATAGCTTGACCCTACCCAACTTGTCACTCTAGTATCTACCACAGAAATGCATGGTTCTTGAGCAGGTGGAGCGTTTGTGAACCATCCTCATTAGAGAACAGGGCAATGCAGGAAAAAATATTCTTCATATAGCTTTCTGCCAAGCCTCCACTATGGCCTGGCCCTACGTGACCCCATATTCACACCCATCAAACACAGAAAGTAATGGTCCCACATTAATGCCAGCCATTCTGTGAGCGTGTACCTGGAGTGCAACAGGCCAGGGACACTGTCACCTTTGTTGTAGTACTTCTTCTAAAAGTCTGAAAGATTAAAGGGGGAAAAGATTTAGGAAGGGGGAGAAAGAAAAGAGAATGGAAGGAAAGAACAAATACACAGACCACAGTAAAAACCCTGACCTAAAGTGTATCAGGAAAAAAAAAAGAATTATGAATTAAAGAGTTAAAAGCACAACATAGTCAAGCCTATAATTCTACAATGCAAGATTTTCTAATGAAAGGCAAAAAATGGTCTATAAATCCCATGTTTTCACTCAGCAGTAGGAGATGGGAGGAATATGTTCTGAGTAAATATAGATAAGAAAATGTGTGTGTTATGACTGGGTGCTACACACACTTACACACACACACACACCACTCATTCCTGTACAGGAGGAAATAGACTGAAGAACAGCCAATCTTGACCTTTTGGCAGAGTAAATGATTAACCATTTGCCATCAAGTCCATCTCAATTCAATCAACCCTATGGGAATTAGTCATTCTGAAGGAAAAAGTACTTAACTTGAAAGGGTTTGTTCATTACATATCAACATGCACTGCAAAGATAATCTTTCTGCTTAAGGTCCCAGACCCATTTACTCACTCATTCCTTTCTTCCAATTGTTAACAAGGAGTTTAAAGTTCTTTCAATAAACCATGTATACTTGTAGATCACATGCAATAAAAATATCCTCCATAAAACAAAGGAAGTTGAAGATTTTTACATATACATATGTGTATATATATTTATACTTATATAAGTATATATATATAAATATATACACTTATTTCACAGTCTGAATATAGTGAAAATATAAGAATAAACATGATCTGAAATAAGCAAAGATTTACCCCCAACCAAACAGAAGCACTGACAAGTGTAAATCACCTGCCACCAAAACTGATGGCCTGAGTTTAGTCTCCAAAACCA
Source organism: Chionomys nivalis (assembly GCF_950005125.1). Taxonomy (NCBI): domain Eukaryota; kingdom Metazoa; phylum Chordata; class Mammalia; order Rodentia; family Cricetidae; genus Chionomys; species Chionomys nivalis. The sequence continues at coordinate 145,988,275 of NC_080086.1, forward strand.
CTTAGTGGAAGGAGATAACTGACTCCCACAAGTTGCCCTCTGACCTAAACATACACACACACACACACACACACACACACACACACTGAATAAATTAATAAATGTAATCTGAATTTTTTTTAAAAAATCAAATACTCTAACTAGAAAAGAAGTCAAGTCTATAAATTCACTCAAATTTAACCATTAGGCTAATATTTTTCAATGGTTTATAGACCTTACCTAAAAAGAAAAAAATGTTTTGAGATGGGAGAGTTATGGGATATTTATACATTGTGTGAAGGTGTATTGCTGTGATTGGTGTAATAAAAAGCTGGATGGCCAATAGCTAGGCAGGAGGTATAGGTGGGACTTCCAGCAGAGAAAGGAGGAGGAATCTAGGCACATCAGAGAGACCTGAGGAGACACAGAGAGGAAACAGAAGGTGCAAGATGGAAGAGAGGTAGTGCTGTGTGATAGAATGTAGATTAACATAATGAGTTAATTTAAGTTATAAGAGCTAGTTAAAAACAAGCCTAAGCTATAGGCCAAGCTTTTATAATTAATAATAAGTCTCTATGTCGTTGTTTGTGAACTGAAGACCCAAAGAAAAATCTGACCACATGGGAGTCTTACTATGTAGTCTTGCAGGCCTGGAACTCGCTATACATATGTCAGGCCAGTCTCAAATTCATCAGCCTCCTAAATCTTAGGATTAAAGACACATGCCACCATCCAATGACAACAACAAAACAGAATGTCACAGGTGCGTTTTTCAAATTTAAGAAATGCTGAATTTTACACCATTTTTCTTTGAAAATTTCATTCATGTGTCCAATGTATCTTGATAATCTTTAATCCTCACACCCCACTCTTCACTCCCCACTAGGCTTTTCAGCACCCCCTCGGCTCTCCCAGCATCATCTCTCCCTTTGAATTTCATGTCTTTTCTTTCTTCTGTTTTTATTTAAATAACCCACTGAGTCCCATTAATGTTGTCCATATGGGCATGGGTATGGGGCCATCCACTGGGGCAGAGGCACCCATCAGCAACCACATCCCCCCTGAAGAAAAGTAGTTCTCTCTCCACCAGCTGCCATCAACTGTCAACAGCTCCTCAGCTAGCGGTAGTTCCTCAAGGGCCCCTCTTTCTTCCATGCTGGAAATCTAACTGGTTTGATTTTGTATAGGCCTTGAGCAGATAACCACAGCTGGTGTGAGCACATGTCTGCAACATCCTTGTCACATTTCACAGCCTTTTTCCCCACCTCCCTGCTCTTATATAGTTTTCTGATCCTCTTCTAAAATGTTCACTCTACGAGCACAATGTTCCACAATGAGCATTCAAGATCACTTACTCTCAGTGTTTTGACCATATATGAGTCTCTGCATTAACCACTACCTACTACAAAAAGAAGTTTAAATGAAACGTAACCTATGTGTAGCAAACTATAAATTTAGAAGGCAGTTCAACAACACGACCATTTATCAAAACAGCTAGATTCTCTCCTAGGGTCTATGAACTTCATAGTCATGAGTTTTTATGAGGTTTGCAGAGCCAGGAATCAATTAATTCCTACATTATAGGCCTCAATCAAAGAGTGGTTGGTTACCCCATAGCGATCACGCCACTATTGCACAAGTGGGCATATCTTACCCAGCACGTCAGTTTTATAACATGCAGAGCTTAGGGTTGGATAAAATGGGCAGATGTTATTTCTCCTCCAATAGCCTACCTAGCACCTGCTAACACTATGAAAGATAGCCAACAGGGAGTTTCCTGGTCAGTTCCAGACTGATTTCTCTATGTCCTACCACTGAAGTGAATGATGCTCTCAACAGTCTTATCATCTAGTTATAGTGGACAATCCAGAGTAATGCAATGTCTGCACTACTTTGGGTACTTCTGGAGCCTTCTTGACAAACAGCTGTCTTTATAATAGGACCCTTACATCTTACAAAATTTGAGTCAACAAAATACATGAACTGGTGCATCTAAAGTTTGTAGTAGATGCTCCATGGACATAGACATGGAATAGAATTAGAATACATAGAATGACCTAACAAAGAGGTATACAACACATCATAATTGAAGTTATTTATGGGCTTAAAGAAACCCTCACTTTTCTTGACATACTTTGAGGGCCTATTTTCCTGAGTATATACCTACTGTCGTGTGTGTGTGTAGGGGTCTGCATTTGTAGGCCTATGTTCACGTGTGTCTTAGACTAAGACAAGAAGCTTTGATTATGATCTTACTAATGGATGCTGGAGCCTCTCTTGAAGAAAGTAAGATACAAGTCTCCCCATCCCATGTTTACTTATACCACCATAGTCATTCCAAAAGGGCCCCTGAGACTACTTCATCACTCTGTCCATGTCCAAGATGCCAAGACTAGAAAACTCAGACTAAGATAAGTGAGCCATGCACCTGTCTATGATTGCTGATTAAGTATCAAATCGTTATATCAAGTAGGAACTTGGAAATGATCATCTTCTTTATAGACTAACCAACAAATAAATTAATAACCAGTTCATCCCCCTCAGAGTCACCTTGTGAATATAAATTATTATGTGCTGAGTAAAACTTCTCTTATAATTGTAAAAGGGGACTATTTGAGAATATTTTGGGAATCACTAAATATTAATCAAAAATAAGGGGAGAAATGCAGATCACCCAGACAGCACAGGAAAGATCAATGAGTCAGCTCGTCACTGCTGTTCTGAGCAGAACTCCCAAATTACAGGCAAAGGACAGCTTCAGAACTATTACATGGTGCTATTTAAAACATGTGCTACCTGCATAATAGGCTAGTGAAGAACTAGTCCATTGCTGATGGGAGATTTAGAGCTATGGCTTACATTATCATGATGAATCGTCTATTAATATTAAAGTTCTATCCATCATTTTGGACACTTCCCGAGAGAGTTTCTAACATGGCCGAGTGACTACCTTAATATGTAAATCATTGTCATTGTGTTTCGGGAGGTCCTTCCACTCCTTCAGTCAATAGCCGCTGAGAGACCACACCCATCTGTGGATATACTGTTGCAGCTTGCTTGCTGGCAGGGACCCTGAAACGCCATAGAGTTGTGGCAATAAAAATGACTACAGCCGGTACCTCCGCCACGAGGCTGGAAAACTAAGGAATGGGCTGGATCCAGCCTTCAAAGCCACGGCTTTAATCCTACCTATATTGCTTGGTAAATTAAAGACTCGTGTGGTCAGAAAAAGAGAGATATTCAGTAAAGAAAGATTCAAAGACAAAGAAAACTTCTAAATGGTTTACAGTGTGTTAAAAATATATGCAGGCTAAAAGTTAAAGTTCTTAAAGTAAAAAAAAAGGAAGAAAGAGAGTAGTTGGGTGTGGTAGGACACACCTTTAATCCCAACACTTGGAAGGCAGAGGGAGATTGACCTCTGAGACTTCAAGGTGTGGTAGCACACACCTTTAATCCCAATGCCTGGGAGGCAGAGACAGGCAGATCTCTAAGAGTTCAAGGATAGCCTGGTCTACAGAGTTATTCCAGGACAAAGATATGGAAAATAAATAGAGAATTTTGATACTGTATGCTATTATGCTCTGTTTGAATTGTTTTAATGGTAAGGAAGGAGCAACAGCTGCTAAAAGATATTTGTTTATAAATGCTGCTGAACTAATCCAAGATAGATATTTTGAAAATACCTTGACTTTAAAATTTGGATCTAAGGACATGATGCTTTGGAAAGGAGTTTCTTCTTTTGTTTTTACAGAGGATGAGACCCTGTGGATTGCTTCTATCCCAATATGGTATGATGGACCACGCCCTCCTGAATGGTTGCTGTGAACACCTTCAAAAAACTACTTCACTCAACTGCTGATTGAGATGAACCAGGCACACAGGTTATACCATGAAAGACCTAAATAACACTGCCCCCATTCAGCATGAAGCAGTTTGGAGAGAAAAAACTGCGCCCATGTTCCCAAATATTGCTTATAAATGTTCTTTTACATTTAAAGGGGGATATGATATAGATATGAATAATTTGCATTGATATGGATTTTGCTTTGGTGATTTAAATTTAAGGTCAATTGTGTTATATGTATATGTATTTCTGATATTGATTAAGGTATTGTGATTGTGTAGTTCATGTAAAAATGTAATGTATATAGGTTGTTAATGGATAATCATTAATAATAGTCAAGGTTGTAGTCATGTTAGTTAGATTTTCTAGATGTACATAGATATATTTTAGATAGGCATTCTTCATATCTTTCAAAGATTATAGAATATGACATTTAATGTTTTAATAACTTAGGGCTTTTCATGACAATGAGACACTCTGCTCCTGGCAGCACCAATCTACTTCAAGAAAAAGATGGGCATCGAAGAGGATCCTTATGGAGTTTGATAGTCATTTGGGCAAGAAAACTGCTCTTGTTTGAACTGTTGCATGAACTGGACACAAAGAACCCACAGAAAGAGGACTGCTGAACTTGCCTAAAGGTGAGATGATCTTTTGGGGTTCCTGATTCATGAAAGAGTCTGTGAGACATTCTGCAGGACACAGCAGATAGTGACTGAACTGGCTTTGAAATTTCCTGCTTCATGAAAATGTCTCTGGATACTATGGGCCTGTAGGCCGAAGATGGATGCCCCAACGGTACAGAGGAACTTTGGGTGACTGTCCAGGCAGCGAGATGTCTCTGTCATTTCTAGAGTTTGGAAGTTGCTTATTTCTTGTTTAATTAGGTAATATTATATCCTTCTGGAGTCGTTGATGGAGTTAAAGAATATATAGATATAGTTTTCCTTAGTTATGATAAAAGATAAAGTAGATGTAAATATTGTAACTGTCATTCTTGCTTTATAACTGTTTTGTTATATGTAATTTTGCTATGTTAAAGTGAAAGCCTTTCCTTTTTGTTTAAACAGAAAAAGGGTAAATGATGGAGGAAGGCCATTGGCTAATAAAGAAACTGCCTTGGCCCATTTGATAGGCCAGCCTTTAGGTGGGTGGAGTAAACAGAACAGAATGCTGGGAGGAAGAGGAAGTGAGTTCAGACTCGATAGCTTTCCTCTCTGGGGTAGATGTAATGAAGCTCCGACCCAGGATGGACGTAGGCTAGAATCTTCCCCGGTAAGCGCACCTTGGGATGCTACACATTAATAGAAATGGGTAATCAAGATGTAAGAATTAGCCATTAAGAAGCTAGAGCTAATGGGCCAGGCAGTGTTTAAATTAATACAATTTGTGTGTTGTTATTTCGGGGCATAAGCTAGCCAGGTGGCCAGGAGCCGGGCTGTGGGAAGAGGCCCACAGGTCCCTCAACACCAGTGAATAGTCTGCTTACAACTTTCTCTCCGTTCTACCTTTTCTCCATAATAGTTCATTTTCTTGATCTGAAGAAACAAGAAGCTCACCCTCCCTTCAGATTGCCATGTCGTATTACCCTCAGAAAGGCTGTGTCCGGCTGTTTGATGTCATCTCCCCTTTTCCCTCTTGTTTGCTAATAGTAAAATTAGCAGTGCTAAGGAGCAGGCTCTGTGGGCTTAGGAAACTTGGCTCAAGCAGTTCGAACAAGCAATAAATGCTGGCCAGCTTTTATTTTGTTGCTCGTAAAACATTGGATTCCATAGCTCAGATTCTTTGGTCGGTGGCCACAGTCTACAAATGTCACATTTCATCAAAATCACTCCAGCAACTGCTGTTCACAGGCATGCCCAGGGGAGAAAGAGGGGGTGATGCAGCGCAATAAAAGGAGACAGAGGTCCAACCTGCAGGTACTGACCGCCATGCACGAAACACCTTGCTGCCCAGGTTCTCAGATGCAAAAATAATTGGAGGCTCTCCCGATTCCACACATTTGGGGCTTGGGTGTGAGAAAAGAATAGGTCAGGAATCATTCAGTAATTTGCTTCCTGGCACAGGATCCACCAGCCTTGCAGCCTGCATGCATCCTGCCTCTTCCTCCCACCACCCATGGCCACATTCATTATCTCTAAACGATTGCGAGCATAATCACCGTAGCAGCAGGACAGCCAAGAACCCATATTTATGCAGAGCTTACTGGGCTGAGAACCAGTCAGCCATGCCGAGTACGACCTAATGTCCTCTCCAGATGGGCCATGGAGAAGCTGGCAGGGCCACTGGACAGGCAGCAGGTGGACACTAAGTGGCTACCCTCCACCTCATGGCTCTGTTTCATTCCAGAATGTGGTCAACCCAGAGACAAAACATGCACCCTCTAGCCTGGGCTCCCTCCTGAAGGGGAAGGTCCGGCCCTGAGCGCCCCCAAACTTTCTCCGCCAGTTTCTTAGAAGTGATCAAAAGAGCCTGATTGAGCCACTACTGCTAGATAGTCAGGGAGAAATTACCTGACAGATTTTTCATTCAAAAAACTTAATAAATTTTTAAATTTCACTCTTTCAAAATGAGCCATAAATGGGTCAAATGATATAGAACAGTAAAATGGATGTGATATGAATTCTTTATAATTATGGAAATGGTGTCTTCCTTATTGGTCACATGAGTCATGTAACATGTAATTCCTTGTCTTGGGTTATTAATAATGGATACACAGTTATCAAATTGTTCTAATGAACACTTCTAAAATACTTTCTGTCACTGGAAGCAAATATTTTAGTGCAGACAGATATGCATGCAAGACTGAATTAGAATATACCATTATTGCTACTTCTTATTTAGGGTAAATGCTGTCAAAAACTGACAAAGCACAATAAAGCTAACTAGCAAAGAGTGTGTATATGCTTCCATGTGGAATTACACACAAGAGTCTTATTTTTACTATCTCCAAAACAAACACTCATTTGTGATCTCCACACAGTTCACTATACACAAAACAGGAAGTTCTGGATTGTGTCTCTGAGGAAGACTACACAAGTGTGGGACACAGAAGGTCAAGTTCGCCAACTTAGTAGAAAATGTAACTTTCTGCTCAAAAAGCAAGGTTTCACTCTAATGTGTTTCCTTAAACTCCTTGACCTGGATAGGCTCAATAGGGAAAAATAAGGGAAGCCAGTATCACCATTGCAAAATGAAGGGCTTCAAACATTTCAGAAAGAGGCCCATGCTGAAAAGAGTTAAGACCATTTAGGGCTCAAACCATCTGGTCATAAAATCCTTGGGACTGTGCTTCATGTCTGGTGAGAACACAATGCTGGAAACAGGAGCACCTCCAAATGCCAGAGAGAAACACCTGAGCCAGGACTTCCACCTGCCAAGAGAGAAAGGGAATCTTAGAGGCTCCCACCATTGGCTCTGTTTTGATGGATAAACAGAGAAAGAGCTGGGAATTGTGCCTTCAACCACCCCTGGGGAAGAAAGATCTAAAATTTTGTTTTGTTTTGTTTTTACCAACAAAGTCCCCTGTGAGCTACAAAACTATCACACAAGAACACCTGCTTGCTGAAACAAAGACTCAAATTGCCCAGTAGAAATACCCCGTACCTCCACCACCCAGCTGGGCTAGAGGACTGTCCCAACACCTCCACAGAGAAACAAAGGGACACCACCCCAGCAGGAAGTGCCTGGTTCTGCCTCTGCCACTCTCATAACTGACAGTGAGGGGAATTGTTTTTCTCTGCCTGGAGAAGGGCAGTCAGGGAGAAGAATCCATCTTTGACTTGACCCCCATCTAAGAGACTTGTGTCCTGTCCTACAGCCCTCCCAACACTGCCACCCACCGCACTCCGCCCACAGCCTTACATGAGGCCGCCTATGTTAGTGCACTGTGACCCCACCTAGTCACAAGCTGATTCAGAATTGGATACTTTCTCTACACCAGGCAAATAAGAGTCCTTCCTTGATACCTTGAATCTGGAACCGAGAAAAGTAAGGCAGTTTTTCATGGGGTGGTCAAAATTGAGGCCAAGTAAATTTGGAAAGTGTTGAAAATGCATAGGTAATTTTCTTTAAGTTGGAAAGTAGTCAGAGAAGATAACAAAACAGATGTTGGGTATAAATGGGAACTCAAGAGAAAGGCCTGATAGTGATTTGAGTCCTTGGCTCCAGGTGTTCTACAGGCCCCAATCCCATTCATAAGGCATCCCAGGGTCCTTATAATAAACTCTTTGTGTTGCCTGAAATTTTTGTTCACATGTAACCCAGGAGACCCGAATAAACCATCAGGAAAAGGAGAGCCTCATTCCGCAGCTGTGCCAATAAGAAACTTTTAACCACAAAGCATTTGTAAGAATTGCAAATTGCTTAACAAGATAGAAGATCCAACATGAGCCTACGGTAATCTCTTGCCCCATCCTTTCTCACCCCATCCCACCTGGCCTTCTTCCTAGTTTCCCTGGAGCAGAATAAATTATATGTGAAAGGTGTTTGAAGGGATGAGTGTAAGCAAATCAACCTGGAGTCTGTGACAACATAGGAAGGGCTCCAACTGCTCTTAATCGAGAGGTTGGAAGATGAAGCATGGATTGATGGTTCACTTAGCATCCACATCACTTTGGATGCTCCCAGACCATAGGTCACTGGCTGTCTCTGCCAATGAGAGAGGGTTCTGTGTAGCGTGGTTCATCCACCAAGGCCCGCCATTCTGAAGACGCTCTGAGTCATTCACATCTGGATTTGTAAGAGATTCCTGTTCACAGAGCTGGCTGTGCATCTAAAGATGCTCTAAACTAAAACCTTTCCCAACTTTATCTATTTTCTTTTGATTATACCCTCTCAAATGGGAAATAGCCGCTCTCTTGAACTTGCCAATCTAAAACCTGGTAAGTTTTAAAACCCTGTATGGAATTAAACCCATTAGGTTTCTAATGAGCATTACATTAATATTTACTTAGTTCATTTAACCTCAGTTAATACAAAACCTTTCAGGCTAGATCCGGAAGATTGTCAGAAAAATCTCTTTTAGTTAAAATTATGCCCAGAGTCACAGTACACTTTAGTTGTACTAAGTGCACATCCAAAGTCAACAGTGACAGTTTGGTTGAAGGATTTTTCTAGGGTTTTGCTCTTTTATTTGTCCGAAAATGGCATCTTATTTTTCATGGAATTTCAACCAACAGATCTGCCATGTTGTGCTTCTCGGGTACATCATGGCCTCATCTTAAAAGACCAACATTAAAGGGATTTGGAATACCTTCTTCAATATTGGAGTCTAGTCACTATGACCCAAGTGACTCAAGAGGCCGCTGGGTGTGAGGTTTCCACAGGATCTCACAAGCAGAGCAAAGAAGCGCTGGGATTACCAAAACCAAAGACCTGGTAGAAGAAAAACAAGTCAAAATACCATGTATCGATCCAAGAGTGGTCAAAGCTAGATCAGCCTCCAACAGAGCCGAGCAAGTGGCTGCTGAGAACCTCTACAGAAGTTCCCACCAACACCACCAAAAGTATAGGATCAATAGGACCCCTACTGCCAAGAAAAATCCAGTCACGTGCATGTCCCAACACATCATCCAGATGAAAGCGAATATATGAGATCCACATGAGTTCACATTAGCTACACATCTGCCCTTACGTCCATGTCTGCTTGAGGTGAGAAGCCAGCTGTGCTTGCTTGCAAACGTCCTCCGCAGTTCACATCAATGTAGGTTTAAGCTACAAATTCTCTTCTCAGAGACAGCCTGGCTAAGGCAATGAGAAAGGATACCCTAAGGCATAGGCTAGGTCTTTCTGATACTATTCAAAGCCCAGATTTGTTATTAAAGCAAATAATTGCTTTAACAGTACAGTCTACATTTAGAGCAGAACACTTCTAAAGGCCAAAAGAATAAATAAGACAAAATGTTGGAAAAGCACACACTAACTTTGATTAAGAGCGAGCAACATGGTTCAGTGGACAGAAGCACTTGCTTTGCTAGCCTGAGCACCTCAGTTTGAGCCCCAGGATTCTAGCAGGGAGGGGAGAATCAACTCCTGGAAGTTGGCCTCTGACCTCCACACATATACTGTGGCTTGTAAATGCACACATACACACACACACACACACACACACAGAGAGAGAGAGAGAGAGAGAGAGAGAAAGAGAGATACACAAATACACAAAAAATATTAAGTTACATTATCCTGCCCAAGTTGGAATATGGAGAAGGCTGATTGCTTTTTTTTTTAATATATCAAAAGCAAAACAGACCAAAAATAATTCTAGTACAATTTCTATTTCCTACATTTGTGTAATGCTATGTGTTATTTTAACTAAGCATCTGGTCTTTGTCCCTCATGTAAGAACCCTGAATTTTCTTGAGTCTTTGGCAAGAGGTACAAGAACCCCATGCCAAGCCAGTAAAAATCACACATTCTTCCCAAGAGGGAAAAAATGCCAATAAAACGAAGCATTGAAAAAATGTAAAAGCTCAAATAAAAGAACTGTGAAGGCTATGTCCTAATCAGCCCTGCAAACTGTTTTACATTTTTAAAGTTCCACTACTTGTAAGACCTAATACTGGAGGTTTATTCAATATATTTCTCAAAAAAAAAAAAGAAAAGAAAATCTTCTTCCAACATGGAGATTCAGCCAGTTATTCACCCTCCTAGAATAAATCATGTAAATTAATTTTTATAAATATTTAATGTCTATTCTTTCATTGTACAAATTGATTCTTTAAGTTACTTCACTAGAGTTGAATTTTGACATCGCTCACTGCACGTGGAGAAATAATCTTTGCCTCGCATTCATTCACCCCAGCACCTTCCCAGGCATTGTCATCTGTCACCGAGAAGGCTGGGACGCAAATACAGTCTTGCAATCAAAATATGACAAGTTCGTTATAACAAGAAACTCATAAATCTCGAAGCAAAAGGAACTACCATTACATTTTTAAATAATAATTATATACAGCTTGTATATGGTGTGTTTACTTGGAACAAAGACAGGTATTTTTTTCCTCTCTCTCTGCCACGCATAATAGTGCAATTGATTATACCATAATACCACCTCCCATCCCACTAAAAGGGCCAAAAGTTAACAGATGGTTGCAAAATACTTCAGAAACATGAAACAGAAAGTAAGAGTCTAAAGCCCATGGTTCCTCTGTGTAGCTCAGCAGCTGGACTGAGCTCAGGTGGGGAGAAGCAAGCGTTAGAAAAAGGGCAAGTGGCCCAGAACTGGATGGCTGGATTGGGAGTGAGAAAACGGGCACCATAACCAGGTTCCTTTAGACATTAAAATTGGCCACCCTAGTAGACCTCTCCCAGAGCTTCAGGGAGCATGCACCCATGAGTTAAGTGAGAAACCCCTTCAGCATAGGGTTTTAAATATGTGCAGCCCCTGGCACATGAACAATCTCTTTAAGTACTTTACCAGAAGCCCGGATAGATCAGCACCTTTTAAAGCTGGGTCACTTCCATTCCTCATTGGTAGAAATCAATTTTCCCCAGGACTATTACTTGCCTGAGAGCAGGAAGTGTCTAATAGGCATAGAGAGATCATAAGCAAAGAGCCTTGTACCCTAGTCTGCTGCTCCCTGGGAGAGCCTGAAACAGTCAGGAAGCCCTCCATGGGGCTGGGCAATGCCTTTTCCTTTGAACACAATAGAGTCCCATCAACTCAGCAAAATTCTTTGGAGCCCACTGGTCTTCTCAAGGTGTGTGAACAGAACAAGCCTAAAGGGCTGGAGGTCCAGCCAAGTGGCAGAGCATTTGCCTAGAATGCACTGGGTTCAGTGGCACACACCCCCAGCCCCCAGCACTCATTCATATGTGATTGGACAGGAAGAATCCCAATATGAGCTAAGCGTGAGTCTGAGAGTCTTACAGTCCAACAGGAAAAGATTAACATGTTCCAATTTCAAGAAAAGCCGCAAAGTCAAGCTCTAGTAAAGAGCTTCCTCTTTCATCGTCAAGAGGAAACTCTGAACAAATGGCCAAAGCTGTTAAACAGACCACTCCAGTTTTAACACCTGCTTTCCATACTAATGAAAAATTATTCATTCATTTCTAAATAAAATATTTCTGAGTATCCTTGCAATAGACAAAACGCTCTGATCCGCACTTGCCCGTTCCTACTGTGCTCTACAGAACATTGGGGGTGCGGAGATCACGGCAAGAGAGACTGGTACAAGCAGAGGTAAGGGAAGAAAAATGAGCTGTCACTTGAAGAGGCACACCGAGAGGGACTTTTCACAGCATGTGATGGCTCCCCTGAGACCCAAACACTTATTATGTGTGAGAAAGAGACAGACAAGTAGACAGAGACTCTGTCCCCAGGCATACCGAGGGCTAGGGGCAGGAGGAAGCACAACCATTTGAAGGGAAAGGGTTCTTAGGAAGCAAAGATGGGGAAGAGTTAAGCCAGAGAAACAAGCAGAAGGCAGGTTATAAAGGGTGGGCTTTCTGAGTGATCCAGGGGTAAATGGGAAGCCATTGGAAGGCGTTAGGAAGGTCATAAATGATTGTATTGCGGAGAACATATCTAAGAAGAAAAAAGGGAAAGGCTGGAAATATGGCTCAGTGAGGAAGAGCACTGACTGCCCTTGCAGAGGCCCGAGGTTCCGTTTCTAAAACTTACACGGTGACTCATAACTGTCTAACTCCGGTTCCCGAGGATCTGATCATTCCTCTGGCCTCTGCTGTCACCAGCACACACTTGCACGTAAGTAAGTAAACATTCTAGGCAAGAGGAAACAATGACTGTGATGGAGACGGAGAAATATTAGCAAACTTAAAACCTCTATAGCCATTAGAAGAGACCAGACCTCAGTAGAATAATCAGTAAGTGTCCACACCTGAGTTCCAGTCCTAGTTCTGATACCCAGATAAATAATTCCATGTCCCTTTCTGAACCTTAGCTGTTCCCACAGGACAGAAAAAAAAAAAAAAAAAAAAAAAACTCAGTATGTGCTGGTGAAATTATTGAGAAAGTTAGTAACTTCAAAAAGTACTTAGAACGGTTTGTGACATATGAAGAATATTTAAAAATATCGTCTACTATCGAGTATAATGTTCAAATCCAGAAACAACATAATAAGCTTTAGAGTGGGATGTGGGAGCAAGTGGGAGGGGCTAGCCAGGGATGTCACGGGAGAGTCTGGCTTAGATAACTGGATCAGTGGTAGTGAATGTATAAGTTACTGATGGTGTCTCAGCTCCAAACCACTTCAGCACGTGACGTAAGGCCGTGGAGCCAACCCAGTAAGGAGTAAGCATCTCTCTCCTGAAAGAGGCACACTGTGCTAGAAAGGACTCTGGCTTCGAGGTCACTTGCTTCTTTGTTCTCTCGTACATGGCTGCCTTTGGTGCCTGTGAGGGACACCATGGTGCACACCTCCATCAAATCCCAGGAGTGTCACAGAGAGCCCAGGTTTTCAGCTGTACTGAGACTGTCTCACACCTGTGGCATGGACAAGCACTGACCTGGAGACAGTGGCAAATTTCTCTGTCCTCCATAGCTTCTCCAATATGACCTGGATCCTGGACGGTTTGCTTTCTCCCTAGATAGTCTGTTTCACCTCTAGTGTATGCCCTTTTCCCTTTAAAATTCATCATCTGGGGTGGGCGAATGGGTCAGTGGGTGAAGGAGTGGGGTCCCCAGTTCCTAGACGGGAAAAGCAAAGGACTAACTGCAGCCGAGGTGTCCTCTGACCACCACACATGAGCCACGGCATGAGCACACACACACACAAAATTGTTTTAATCTTTAAATAGAACTTAAAAGCAAGACATGCACATGAATAGCACAAGCCAGCAGGAAACAAATGCATCTTGTGTGTCTGAATAGCTCACCAAAAAGTCCCAGACTTCTAAATCCATATGCCGGCTTGCAGCGGCATATTTCACGGAGGCAGACGGCGGTCTCCTGCTGTGTATGTCCTACAGTGTGGCCCTCTATTCGTTAAACTTCTCATTGCTAAGCCAAAAACAAGGTGGTGGAAAACAGCCAATATCCATTTTAATAGGATTATTATAATTGTGTTCCAAACATGGAGACCTGACCTGGTGGAGCGGAAGGTAGTTAGTCACAGCCCCCCCGCCCCCCGCCATGTCAACTAGAATAACCTAAATGATGGATCAATACCCTCAACACCGCTGAAACTGGTGGCCTGCTCAGAAGCTCCACACTCTTTGAAAAGGACTAGACACAAACCAAATTTTAGAGACCCAGGGTGGTGCCATCCACTTTTTCCAGGGTGTGAACTTGGTCAAAAAATAAATAAATAAATAAAAAATAAAAATAAATCTTGTCCCTTGCTTCATCCATTTCTCAAAAGTTTGGATCTCCTGACCACAAAAAGGGAAGTTCCATCAGCAGTTTACAAAAGAACAATTTGGAAGAGAAGTATATTAAATCCTAGGGGAAATTAAACTCAAATAATCCAATAACAGCATTACAAAATTAACACAAGACTATGAATTGAATTAATTGCCTCCTAGTGTGGGGACTCTTGGCTACCACAGACCAAAACAAATGAAGCTGGTAAAGTCAACTGCCTCGGGAGGTCACAGGAGAGTGTGGTATTAAGGCCAGTGTACCTCCTGATGCTTTCAACTTCCTGGCTTACTGTTATCCTTTAAGACAGAGAAAAATCTTCACTTCTTCTGTCCCCTGGCCTCAAGTTATGTACAGAGGTTAGAGGAAACAGAGAGAGAGAGAAAGAGAGAGAGAGAGAGAGAGAGAGAGAGAGAGAGAGAGAGAGAGCGCAAAGTGTCTCTATCTGAAAGTGGACGAATCTCCACTGGCCCGTACTGGCCTCTCTGGAGCAGCGGTCTTGTGATAAGGCAAGTCTTTCAGAATACCAGTCAGCTATTCCAAAAGGGACTCTCTGTGGCATTTCAGCAAATACACATTTATTTCTATAAATTCTCTCTTAATGCCGTGATGTCAGTATGCCTGCGGCAAAGTGAGATTACCCAAATAATATGGGCCCTGGGAGCAACAAACAGGGCACGAATGTGACTAACTCACTCCCTTGCTAGATGCTTTACCTTACGGATTGTAAGCAGGAAGGTAGGATGTGGAGTCTTTACAGAAATAAAATTCTGGTGATTTATACACATTTGCCAAATTAGACCCTTAGGGCAAATCACAAAGTGGCTGAACCGCCTCCCGGAATGCCTACTGAACATTTTCCCTGCTGCTCATCCTCCTGACAGCTGACATTTACTCTTGAAACTTTGTGATAACGGAACAACATTTAACAAAAATAATTAATTTGTGGCATTTTATTGGGGTCCTATGTGGCTTACAACTTTTTCACATTCTTAATTTTATCTGACATTTTGAAAACATTATGCCTAACTCTTTTGTCCGAATGCTTTCAAAGCACAGCTAGCGGATATTGAATCTTTTCTCTTTTCCTTTTAAAGCATCGCTCAAAAACTAACAAAAGCATCAAAAACAAAAGATTTCTTGTTTAAGCTCAGAGAAATAAAACATCCTGGTTGTTTGGAATCCTAATGACTGTTGCCCCAATCTTTCCTAATTAGGAGGGCCTTCATAATGAGGAAAATTCTTTTCAAAGTCAATGGATTTGCAAACACAAACATTGCTGTCCCCCTAGAATGAATTAGGCACATTCCTTACATGCATATTTCAGTTGCACACTCTAATTAATATTACTACTTGCAATGTGTGGAATTCATCTGTTACAGTATAAAAACACAGTGAGTTCCCGGCTCATAGGCTCATAGGCACCAGGCTGAACATACTAACTCAATTTTGGATTTAGAGAAAATGGACATTATTTCATCAAAACGATTCATTTTGTTGACTTTAGCCACTTTAAGCTTACTAACACCAAACATCTTCTGTACAGATGAATTAATGATGCCCAATTTTCACAGCCAAGAAAAGGATGACAAATATCTCCAGGTAAGTCTTAAAATCTACCTAATACAATGAACATTATAAGCATCCACACTAATATAACTGACAGTCTATATACATAAACACACTAATATAACTGACAGTCTATATACATAAACACACTAATATAACTGACATTCTATACATACACACTAATATAACTGACATTCTATACGTACACACTAATATAACTGACATTCTATATATACACACCAATATAACTGACATTCTGTGTGTACATACTAACGTAACTGACATTCTATACATACACACTAATATAAACTATGTACATGCACACCCTATTTGTCCTGAATCTAACGCTTTTGCAGACAGTAAGCAAAAAAAAAAGTTTATGATTTGTTTTATTTTTGATTTTGGTTTTCTGTCACACTTCAGCTTTTCTGTGACAATATATGATGTCACTTTAATAGAATCAACCTGATCTCTCCAATGACACTTACTGTACCCAGCATGGGATACTTAGCAAGGAAAAGGTGAATTGATCCATATCAGTTGACTCAAAGATGCATGCTTGTAACAGAGAGCTTTAGAAATAAGATCTGGATGCATTTCAGCTGGAAGCTTGTATGACAAGCACAACACTTGTGTTTTCTCCTTAGCAATTACAAGCTGGTAAGTTTGTGGTATCTTTAAATCTAGTTAAGCTGTCCATCCCTACATCAGGGAACTATGAGTTATATTTATTCTGGGTGTTTATATGTTCTGCAAAGTTTCTGGTTAGTATTATCACTTAGATTATAAGCAGAAAGTAATTATTACATTTTTAAATGTGGTTCAATGTTCAAGGTAGAACCAAGTCTAACTAAATATTCACTGTGCTTCAATATGAGCCCAGTGAGTAGGTTTCCTGGACGTACAGTAACTCACGCACTAAGTTGGGCTTGTCACTAAAAATGTAAATTGTAGTCTAATTAAAATGCAACTGGTTTTTTTGAAGCATGGTTTTAGAGTGGAACTTGGAATATGACAGAGAAGAGAAGAGAAAGAAACTCAATGGGACTGCCTAGAGGCCATGCCCTGGCTAGGCTAGATACAATTCTGTGTGCCATTTGACCTTTAAAGAGAGAGGTGACACACACGGCGTGTAAAGGGAATAGTGTTCTCCAAAGTCATAATATAAACGTATAAAATATTCCATAAACAATATGAATCAAAAACTTGAAAGAAAATAACTGCAATAAAATAAATGTTCGCCTCATTTCAATACTTCATTATATTCCTGCTGCTCTCGCTATGTATATTTTTATTAATATTTTATAGTTGTCTTACAATAGTCAAGGGACAGAGAAACTAGATTGCTTTAAGAAGTGTAATACAAATTATTTATTTAAAAATTCTGCATATAGGAACACAAACTTTGTTTATAGCTATAGCAAGTCTGCAGATTAAAGTCTGGATTTAAGTTAATTTAGGATTTAATCTATGGCTTGTAATAATAATAAATTATTTTAATTGCCATTTCTAATTATAGCCTAGAGGAATCCCAAAAGGGGAAAAGGAAAGAAGTGTCAGTTTTCAAGAACTAAAAGATTTGGGGGCAAAGAATGTTATTAAGATGAGTCCAGCCCCTGCCAACAAAGTGCCCCACTCAGCAGCCAACCTGCCCCTGAGATTTGGGAGGACCACGGAAGAGGGGAGAAGCCCCAGGGCTTGGGCCAACATGGAGGCAGGGATCTTGAACCGCGTTCCCAGCCTGCCCCAAAGGTTTGGGAGAACAACAGCCCGAAGCATCCCCAAGACACTGAGTCACTGGCTACAGAGATCCTTGCATCCACTGGCTGCCAGTGAGCTGCTCCACGCCATGACTTGCCAGCATCAAGAAATCCAGAGTCCTGGTGGGAAGCAACCGAGGTAAGTGTAGGAACGCGGGCCAGCTCCACGGTCAGAGAACTGGCAATGTGTACCCCGTACTGTCACAGCGGAGTGCTAAAAAAGCCAGCTTCTCAGAGGGACAAAGACAACACCCAAGTAAGCAAACACCTGTACATCCTGAGCTCTTCAAGGACGGGTGTAGGAAGACCGGTCACATGCTGCCAGCAGGCTGGCAACTCTGTAGGCCACACACTAAGTGCGTGCAATGGCAGGGTTGCAGATTTAGGCTCTGACATGTGGTTCAATGTTCCAGCTCACACCATCATCAGAGGGCAGGTGCAGGGACTCCCCCCTCCCCAACTACATCGGGATGGTGTGGGAGGAGATGGAATGTGGGCCTTACAGATGCCAGGCAGGTGCTCTGCCACGGAGCTACCACCATGCTGGCCAGGCAGGTGCTATGCATCTCGTTTTATAAATGAATCCTCCTACGACCATTCTTGTACTAATTAACAAATATTTGCTATCCACTACATATAAATCAGAGTATTAGTTATTATATAAGATTAGAAAATGTTATTTCTAATAGTGACTATATACTTTTAAAAAAAAAAAGTCTTTTGATATGAAGTACAAGTCAAGACTTTTGTTAAGAGCTGGAGAGGTGGGACTGCAGACTCTGTCAGAGGGGCTGTTTCAGAGTACACCTCATCTGCTGTTCCCAAGAAACTTACTGCCTTCTGACTTAAATGTTTAGGATCAGTTACCTTGGATAGACTTTCATTACTATAAATCCCATCATTTAATCTGCGGCCATATTCCTAGGGCCTAGACCTGTGACTGCCCCCTAGTAAGCCCTGGGTACTGGAGAGAGTGAATGACTGTCTGAAGAGCGGCTTTATGAATGTGCATCCATGAGAGAGAACCCCATGCCTCTGAATGTGCAGGCTGTGAGGAGGAGAGGGGTCATTTCCAAACTAAAGGCTGAGTGTAAGTGAAGGCCCTGAAGCAAGGCGAGCCAGAGAGAGCTGGGATCCCTTTTGCAGGACCAAAAGCAAGGAAAGAGGTTGGGGCAAGGGCAGAGGGTAGAGGGTGAACAAAACGCAGACAAATGGGGCCCAGACATGGGTAGGGGCCTCAGTCATTGGGAGATGGAGGATTGCTGCCATTTTTGCTGAAGCCCTGGGTTATAATACAAGATAGACTTGGACAGCCAAGTCAATGAAAAGTGCCCATCACAAATTCAAAATCCACCAGGATCTCATTCATTTCAATTGCAACCCTCTACAGCTAAAACATAAGTAAGTATCCTAAAATGCTTTTCTCCTTTGAGACGTCACCTCACTGTGTAGATCTGACTGGTCTGGAACTGGCTATAGACCACGCTGGGTTCACACTCAGAGAGATCCTCCTGCCTCTGCTTCCCAACTGCTGAGACCAGTGTACCTGCACACTCAGGATGGGCTGTATCTTTATGTACCTTGCTTGCTAGTGCTCTGATAGATGAGAACACTCTCTCCTGTTATATTTAAGGAGACAAGCATTCACGGAAACAGAAGATGCAGAAGGAAAACACGAAAAATAGGAAGCCTGGATCCCATCCTTCATCCCATCCTTCAAGATGCTATGAAGCTGTGACCTGTAGCCTAGACAGCTCTGTGGTGTTGACAAGGAAGAGCACCAGTTTTTCCTGTCAGTACAGGTTATGCTGACGGTTATTAACTAAGTCAAGACGGTTATCAACTTGTAATATAAAGTTGAAGTAACTTTTATCAGAATAAAACAATATTGCAAATAAAGATGCCTTTGTCTAATGAGGGGGGGAAGTAGGAGGGAGGAAGGAAAGGAGGGAGGGAGGAAGGGAGGGAGGGAGGAGGAAAGACGGAAGGAAGAAAAGGAAGGGAGGGAGGGAAGGAGGGAGGGAAGAAAAGGGGGAGGGAAGGAAGTAAAAAGGGAAGGAGGAAGGAGAAGAGAGGGAGGAAGGGAGGGAGAAAAGGAAAAAAGAGAGAAGGAGGGAGGGAAGGGCTGGAGGAGAAGAAGGAGAAGAGAAAAGAGAGAGGGAAGAAGGAAGGGAGAAGAGAAGGGAGGAAGGGAGGGAGAAGAGAGAGAGGAAGGGAGGGAACCACTGAGGGAGAGAGAAGAAGAGAATGAGAGAGAAACTGACCTACATGATCACACATTATAAAATCATGAACATGTCCCTTCCTCCCCATGCCCCCATCCAGCATTGAGTACTTCCTGCCTCTCTCTCACTAAGTCTGTGGGAACCTGCTGAGCGAGACCCACCTCCACCTCCAGCTCTGCCATCCAGCTGCTGAGATTATGGGTGTGGAGCTGCGGGAGGGGGGAGGGCTTTTTTCTATATTCATTTGAAGAAAAACCTCCCAGGGTGCAGAGACACAATCAGCCTTGGCTTCCTGCCAGCTCCTGTTCTCCCCTGAACCTATGAGGCCTAGCTAGGACACCCCTGGGCAGAGCCCCTGCCCATCTCCTTGGGTCTGTTTCTGCAGTCCATACCCTCAGGTCTGCAGAGCCCCATCAGACAGTCTGGTGCCCTCAGAGGTCAAGCCTGGGCTGCCTTGCCAGCACTACAGATGAGAGGAGGTTGCATCTCCCCTCGCTGCTCTCACACGTGGAGAAAATCCTACTCGAAAAAGGAAAAATATGTCTTGTACAAACACATACCTCTGTACGACATGGGGATTCTTCCTGCATGTTGCAAGGGAACTTCCTAATTAGACAAACACACAAAAATCATGTGCACAATTACACTTGTTAAAAAATTAAATAGAAGGATCACCTGACAGATAATATGGGGGAAAATTGGTGATTGACAAGGAAGTGGACCAAGTAACAAATCACTTGTGAACGTGTTTTAAAGTGATTTATCTGTGTCACTGTTAGGGAGTCTGTGACAGACTGGAGTTTAAAGCCAGACAGCTAGCTCTCTGTGTAATTTTATAGGACAGAGGAACCCTGAGACCATAGCTGGATAAAAGGGAGACCATGATAGGGGACAGGTTCAATGTCCTTGTATCTATATCCGGAAACTCACCTCTAATGTATCCCTAGCACTTCATTTAAAAATGTAAGCCTCTGATTTGATGGGAAACTACCTCAGCTGCGGTGTGGTGGGAGGAAACATGGTAACCTGGGAAACAGTCTGTCCCTTTCTCCAGAGTGTTCGGGTGGACAGAGAGTGAAAGGAATGCAGGGTGCCAGATGCTCATCCAGCTGTGTGAGGTTGCAGCTTCTCCAGTGAATTATTCGGGAAGCAGCACCAGGCTTCCACACTGCCTCAATCGCCGACCTGGGGGGCCTAGCTGCTGCTCACTTTCTTCCTACTGCTTCTCATTTGTTCTCGTGTACCCTCCTATTGCCAGAAAGAAAGGCCCAGGCACCTTTCCAGTAAAAACGTGGTGCATACACCGGTCACAGAAGAACAGGAAAGGTTTCTATGGCGCTTCAGCGTCCCAGGGAATTGCCCGGAAGTCTTACAACATCCCCCGCCACACACACACACACACACACGCAGACACAGACATAGACCCCATGAGCAACACTGAGGCTTGAGAGACTAAAGCTGCGGTTCTCCTTCCTGCTATACAGTACCATGTGGACTCTGAGAGCCAGGATGATCTGAGAACTGAGAAAGTCACCTTTTAATCCGTTGTAGCTGCGCCAGCAGTCACTCCATGCGGTCCCTTTACCGCCTCTTTCCTGCTGTTTAACGTCTACTCTCACATCTGTCCCTGGAGGACTTGTTTGTGTAGCACATCACCCCGTTAGATCTCAGGGCAGCCTTTCTGGATTCACTGCGTTCTTCCCAACAGCTATTCTCTCCTGTGCCCGCGCTTCCATGAGTCCTCATCAGTGCTGAGCAGATGACAGCACTGTGCTCTTGAGCCTCCAAAAGTGTGGGTTAAATCATGTCTTTTTAAAATCTGGCACCCAGTTTGAAGATTTTCTTATAGCAATAGAAAATAAGACCTGCCCCTTTCAAAGGTTATGACCCCTATTATCTCCTGCAACCCTCCAAAACTACTGCCAAATATCCAGCCCATAAACAAGCATAAGCTGTTCAGACCATGGCACTTGGCTTCCAGGCAGAGGGAGCTACAGCAGGGACCCTCCAGGTCTCTCATCTGCGGGCCTTTGTTGCTCACCCCAGAGTGGCTTCATGGACCTGTAACCTGTGCAGTTTCACAGGGTCCGAGGCTTGATGCTAAAGTTTGGAAATGATTTGAATGTGATCCTCAAGGGTTCATGTGTTGGCGGCTGAGGCCCCATTGTGGGTGTATGGAGATGTAAGCTGAGCCTGGTGGGGAGGGGAGCGGTCATAGGTCACTGGAGGACCACTTCAAAGAGCATTAGAGACGTAGTCATGAAACTCCTGGATGAGTTTTTAGGTCACACAGACCTCTATGTATACTCTTTTTTATTTTGTGGTACTGGAAAACAAACCCAGGGCCTGGCACTTTCCTGTTTGACTACATCAGGGAAGTAGGATGGAGAAGAGGTGTACAAAAATCTATGTACTTCCCCTGGCCCTGGCTGGAAATCTACCAGATGCCATGAACTTTGCTCTTCAAGAACTATCAGTCTGACTGATAAATGGGACCTCCTGAAACTGAAAGGCTTTCAACCTGTAGAAGAATGAAATAGATCCATATCTATCACCATGCACAAAACTCAAGTCCAAATGGATTAAAGACCTCAATATCAGTCCAAACACACTGAACCTGATAGAAGAGAAAGTGGGAAGTACTCTACAACACATGGGCACAGGAGATCACTTCCTACGTATAACCCCAGCAGCACAGACATTAAGGGCATCATTGAATAAATGGGACCTCCTGAGACTGAGAAGCTTCTGTAAAGCAAAGAACACTGTCACTAAGACAAAAAGGCAACCCACTGACTGGGAGAAGATCTTCACCAACCCTGCAACTGACAAAGGTCTGATCTCCAAAATATATAAAGAACTCAAGAAACTAGACCGTAAAAGGCTAATCAACCCAATTATAAAATGGGGCAGTGAGTTGAACAGAGAATTCTCAACAGAAGAAGTTCAAATGGCCAAAAGACACTTAAGGTCATGCTCAACTTCTTTAGTGATCAGGGAAATGCAAATTAAAACAACTTTAAGATACCATCTTACACCTGTCAGAATGGCTAAAATCAAAAACACCAATGATAGCCTTTGCTGGAGAGGTTGTGGAGAAAGGGGTACACTCATCCATTGCTGGTGGGAATGCAAACTTGTGCAACCACTTTTGAAAGCAGTGTAGCAGTTTCTCAGGAAATTCGGGATCAACCTACCCCTGGACCCAGCAATACCACTCTTGGAATATACCCAAAAGATGTCCTATCATACAACAAAAGTATATGCTCAATTATGTTCATAGCAGCATTGTTTGTAATAGTCAGAACCTGGAAACAACCTAGATGCCCTTCAATGGAAGAATGGATGAAGAAAGTATGGAATATATACATATTAGAGTACTACTCAGCAGTAAAAAAACAATGACTTCCTGAATTTTGCATGCAAATGGGCGGAAATAGAAAACACTATCCTGAGTGAGGTAAGCCAGACCCAAAAAGAGGAACATGGGATGTACTCCCTCATATTTGGTTTCTAACCATAAATAAAGGACATTGAGCCTATAATTCGTGATCCTAGAGAAGCTAAATAAGAAGGTGAACCCAAAGAAAAACATATAGGCATCCTCCTGAATATTAACCTTCATCAGGCGAAGAAAGGAGACAGAGACCCACACTGGAGCACCAGACTGAAATCTCAAGGTTCAAATCAGGAGCAGAAGGAGAGAGAGCACGAGCAAGGAACTCAGGACTGCGAGGGGTGCACCCACACACTGAGACAATGGGAATGTTCTATCAGGAACTCACCAAGGCCAGCTGGCCTGGGTCTGAAAAAGCATAGGATAAAACCGGATTCGCTGAACATAGTGGACAATGAGGACTGCTGAGAAGTCAAAAACAATGGCACTGAGTTTTGATCCTACTGCATGTACTGGCTTTGTGGGAGCCTAGACAGTTTGGATGCTCACCTTACTAGACCTGGATTGAGGTGGGTGGTCCTTGGACTTCCCACAGGGCAGGGAACCCTGATTGGTCTTTGGGCTGATGAGGGAGGGGGACTTGGATGGGGGAGGGGGAGGGAAATGGGAGGCGGTGGCGGGGAAGAGGCAGAAATCTTTAATAAAGAAATAAATAAATTTTTAAAAAAAAGAAACTGAAAGGCTTCTGTAAGGCAAAGGACACTGTCAATAAGACAAAACAGCAGCCCACAAAATGGGAAAGGATTCCAACCCTGCATCAGACAGAAAACTAATCTCCAAAATATGTAAAGAACTCAAGAAACTAGACACCAGAATACCAAATAATCCAATTTAAAATGGGGTACAGACTTAAAAAGAGAATTCTCAACAGAATAATCTCAAATGACCAAGAAACACCTAAAGAATTGTTCAGCTATCAGGGAAATGTAAATCAAAATGACTCTGATTACACCTGTCAGAATGGCTAAGATCAAAAATGCTAATGACAGCCTATGTTGGAGAGGATATGGAGTAAGGGGAGCATTCCTCCATTGCTGGTGGGAATGCAAACTTGTACAGTCACTTTGGAAACCAGTATGGGGGTTTTTAGAAAATTGTTTATCAATCTACCTCAAGACTCAACTATATCAATCTATACCCAAAGGATACACACTCATACCACAAGGACATTTGCTCAACTGTGTTCATAGCACCATTACTTACAATAGCCAGAACCTGGAAACAACCTAGATGTCCCTCAACTGAAGAATGAACAAAGAAAATGTGGTACATTTACACAATGGAGTATTACTCAGTGGTAAAAAGAAATGACATCTTGAAATTTGCAGCAAAATGGATAGAACTAGAAAAAAAATCATCCTGAGTGAGGTACCTCAGACCCAGAAAGACAAACATGGTATGTACTCACTCATAAGTGGATATTAGATGTAAAGCAAAGAATAACCAGGCTACAATCCACAGCCCCAGAGAAGCTAGGTAACAAGTAGGACCCTAAGAGGGACACGTTGATTTCCCTGGGAAAGGGAAATAAATGAGATCTCCGGGGTAAACTGGCAGGGGGTGGGGTGTGGAAACATGAGGGATTTGATTGTTTGAGTTGGGGGCAGGATGGAGAGGGAGAAAGAGACTTCTTGATAGAAGAGGCCATTTTGGGGTTAGGGAGAAACTTGATGCCAGGGAAACTCCCAGAAATCCACAAGACTAAGACTAAGGCTCCTGACTATAGTAGAGAGGGTGCCTAAACGCTATGGCCTTTTCCTGGTGAGTAACCTACTTGTCATCAGAGAGCCTTCATCCAGTAAGTGATGGAAGCAGATGAAAAGATGTACAGCCAAGCATTGAGCCAAGTCTGGGAGTCCAGTTGCAGAGAGGGAGCAGGGATTGTATGAGCAAGAGATGTCAAGATCATGATGGAGGAACCTACAGAGATAGCTGACCTGAGCTTGTGGGAGCTCATGGACTCTGGACCAAAAGCTAGGGGCTCCTACAGTGGGATCAGGACTTGTCCCTGGTGCATGAACTGGCTTTTTTGGAACCTGTTCCCCATGCTGGGTTGCCTCTCCCAGCCTTGATGCAGGGGGAGGATCTTGGTCCTGCCTCAACTTGATATGCCATGCCTTGATGACTCCTATGGGCGGTCTGGCCTTTTCTGAACAGAGGAGTAGAAGGAGGTAGAGAGGCAGGAGGTGGGTAGACAGAATGGGAGGAGAAGAGGGAAAGAAAACTATGGTTGGTATGTAAAATAAATGACAAAAATTAATTTAAAAAAAGAACAAAAAGTCGGGTGGGGGTGGTGCATGCCTTTAATCCCAGCACTCCGGAGGCAGAGGCAGGCAGATCTCTGTGAGTTTGAGGCTAGTCTGGTCTACAAAAGCTAGTTCCAAGACAGAATCCAAAGCTACTGAGAAACCTTGTCTCAAAAAAAAAGAAAGAAAAGAAAGAAAGAAGGAAGGAAGGAAGGAAGGAAGGAAGGAAGGAAGGAAGGAAGAAAGAAAGAAAGAAAGAAAGAAAGAAAGAAAGAAAGAAAGAAAGAAAGAAAGAAAGAAAGAAAGAAAAGGTAGTCTGTAGCAAGCTTTCTTGTCGAACTATCTTTGGGCAGCCAGTTCACAAATAATGACCTGGAGACTTATTATGAATTAATGAAAACTTGGCATTTAGCTTAGGTTTGTCTCAACTAGCTCTTATAACTTAAGTTAATCCATATTTTTAATCCATGTTCTGCCACGTGTCATTACTTCTCTTTCATCTTGCACTTCCTGTCTCCTCTCCATGTCTGCTTTGACACTCCAGCTTTCTTCCCAGAGTCCTCTCTGTCCCCGAAGTCCTGCCTACCCTCTTTTAAGCTACTGGCCATTCAGCTTTTATTACAACAATCACAGCCATACATTTTCACACAGTGTACAAATATCCCACAATATTTGTCTGCCATTATCGTTATTATTTTTTATTTTATATGGGTGTTTTGCCTACATGTGTGTCTGTGTACCACAGGCATGCCTGGCACTGACAGAGGCCAGAAGAGGACATCGGATGCCCTAGAAGTGGACTTACTGTTTTGAACTGCCATGTAGGTGCTGGGAATCGAACCTGGGTGCTCTGAAGAGTAGCAAGTGCTCTTAATCACTGAACCATCTCCCAGCCCTCTTTGGCCTTTCTAAGGAAAACATACACCACGCTTAATTAACTTGATTTATTACTTCCACCTTAGAAAAAACAATAACATCTCATTGAACCCTACAAATATACTCAACCATAATTTTTCTATGTATAATAAAAAAGAGACTCAAAATTAGGAAAAATAAGCACATATACACACATACAAAGCCTTGGTCCTAGGGTAAGCAGTATCTCAATTGGTATTCAGAGTTTATTAACCACCCCCACCACCCCACCCCATCCTCGCCTCGCCCGAGTTTGGAGACCACAGGGTGGGTGAGCTAGCAGCTTCCTTCCGGTCTCTGTGCTTCCTCTCAGTCAGGCTGAGAAGACCGTTCTGGGCAGGCTGGATGGATTCTCAAAACCAGAGGCTAGACCTTTGCCTGTAACCCTAGTGTCTCCCATAATCCCTTTCCCAGGCTGCCCTGGACAGAGTCCTGGAGCCTGGATTTCCACCCCACACACCCCATTTCTCCTCCGGGGACCCCTGAGTAGGAAGGGCTTAAGTCACTTTCTCTCAGGAAGCCCGCAGCTTGCCACAGCTTGCCAGGCCCAGCTCACCCTCCCAACTTAGGCAGGATTTCAAGGTGACTCTTACCTGCTCCCCAGGCCTCTAACTTTTGGAGTCTTTGTATCTCTAAACTACACGAAACACATTTCCTCAAAAAAGGGAAGAAAAGGCTCAGGTAGGGGGAATTGATAGCAAGGTACGTAGGGACTCCCTTGGGGGAAAAAAAAACTTTCACCAAACCTAAGTGCTCTCCTTTCTATCTCTGCGTGAGAGAGGGATCTAGACTCAGTGTAACTAACTTTCAACCTCGTCTTACAGCTAGTTATCTGCACTGGAAATTTGACAGCTATTGAATGTTGATGTTTCAGGGAAGGCTTCACCTTTGACCTCCTGCAGTGCAGGGGAATGGCTTCTAGGAAGGAGCACTGACAGCTGCTAGGAGGGTACTTACTCTGACTCCTTAGCAGGGCCCAGATTTTCCTAGAGAGTGCAGAGTTCCTGGAAATTTCATAGAGATCTTTTTATTTTAAGTATGAGTGTTTTGGTTGTATGTATGTGTGCCATGCGCATCCCTGGTACCCGTGGAGATCAGAAGAACCCAGACCATCTACAAGAGCAAGCGCTCATAACCACTGCATCTTCTCTCCAGCCCTATCAGGAGAGATTTTGATCCCAAAAAGAATCATGGCGACAGATTCTTCTTCTAGCGTAGAGGGCTTCAGGGAAAGCTGGGCCTGGGCCCATCTGATACAGCGATGATCTTCACGGAAGTGATTTTTCTGCGTGGCCTCAGCACCACATTCCATACATCATACTATGACAATGACTTCAGAAAATAGAAAAAAAAAGGAAAAAAGTGTCCTGATTCTGGGCAATTCCTCATGAGAAAAATGAAAGACCGGTGCTCACCTAACTGTGACCAAGGAAATGGAATAGGCCAGAAAGTGAATATCCTGGCTCCTATGTCCTGTGTGCTTTTTTTTTTTTTTTAACCTTCTTAAAGATGTGCTTGGGACATCTCATGGTCCCCCTCCTTTTGAAGTTATCACAGGAAGTTACCACACTGCATAGTGGGAAAACCAAGCTGCAAGCTAGTTTCTGAAAACCCTGGCTTCTGTACCTGTGTCTATGTAAATTCCTTCATCAGGAAAGCCTGTTTCCTATCAACCAGAATCCCTGGAGACAGGTCAAATTTGGATACAGGAACATACAACAGAAAACCTAAATAATACTGTTCTAACCAAGAAAGACTTCCTTCTTCTCACACAAAAATGTATGGAAAAAAAAAGTAAGTCCTGAGTTGGTGCTATTAATCCCACTGGTAGAAAATAAGACCACTATCATGATTTGAAGCCAAATTTGTAGCAAGCTTTAATTAGATACTGGCCAGGTGGATGGGTTGTGGCCACGTCCCTCTGTTTCCCTAGAAAAAAATGGCCCCAAATCAAGTTTTGCAGCAGCTTATTTCCCATCAGGCCAGATCAGGGACAAGCATACATCCCAGCGTATTTCCTGCCTGTGAACCTCCTGTCCACACGTGATCAAGTACATCCGGAGCAGATGGGTCAAACAAACTTGTTTAGCGGAGTGAAAAACAAACACCTGACTTGTTACCTCCTGTAATAGCCTCCAGCATTTCCGGAACCGTCTGTCCTTAGGCCGTGGGATGGCTGTAGCTCTAAATTCAGGAGGATTCCGTTAGGAAAGATTACCCAGCAAGCACCTTCCCTCTTCATTATTCCCAGTTCACACCAACTTCCCAGTTATTAGCGGATGCAGCACCTGGACTGCTTATCAGATGGTGCATGTTTCATTCACTGTTGTGTTCTTTAAACTGAGGGAGTTTCTGGGGGCTGGAGAGATGGCTCGGAGATTAAAAGCACTGGCTGCTCTTCCAGAGGTCCTGAGTTCAATTCCCAGCAAACACATGGTGGCTCACAAGCATCCATAATGAGATCTGGTGCCCTCTTCTGGCCTGCAGACACACGTGCAGGCAGAGTATACAAAATAAATAAATAATAAATAAATTGGGACGATTTTGCTTACCTCTTGAAATTAACTTTTATTGTGAAAAATATCATATAACATAACATTTAGCATCTTAACCCCCTATAAGTTTACAATTCAATAGATTAAATATATTTCACTAGTCTTTTTCTGGAGTCTGATTCTATTCTTTATATGCATGCTGATACAATTTGAGCATATGCAAAAAAAAATTTAAAAACAAATAATCATCCCATGAAAACAACAAGGTTGATGGTTTTCAAAAGGCCTGGACTCTATTATCCTCCATCATCCAAAAATGTTAGAACTAGCCGGGCGGTGGTGGCGCACGCCTTTAATCCCAGCACTCGGGAGGCAGAGGCAGGCGGATCTCTGTGAGTTCGAGACCAGCCCAGTCTATAAGAGCTAGTTCCAGGACAGGCTCCAAAACCACAGAGAAACCCTGTCTCGAAAAACAAAACAAACAAACAAAAAAAATGTTAGAACTTTCCACCTAAATATTTTCCTTTCACTGTCTTTAAGCATGTCTTGAAGGAGGCTATGTTGTCAATATTGTCTCTCCCCTTTTAGTCACTCATGGCTCTTGACATACTCAGCAGACCTGGGTCCCAGCTCAGGGCTGGTAAGGAAATACCCGGAAGAGCACAGCTTTCTGGGAGCAGTTGGCTATGAGGAGACCTTTCAGGATGGCCTTGACAATGAGGAGTCTGATTAGTTCGATTTCCTTAAAAAATGAAAGCCATGATGGCTTGTGTGCCATTTCACAACACTCTCCCTTGAACTTTAGAACTCGCTCATTGCATTACTTCCCATGTGCTTCATGTTGAAGTCAATTAAAATTAAAAACTTTGCGCTTGATTTCTGAGGCTCTGCATTAACAACTAGCCCAAAAGATGCCCAAAGACAACCACTGAGAGCATTCCATACAGAATGCATCCTGGCATTCTCCCCTCACAACATACAATGAATGTGATGCCTATCATCCTAATTGCAGCTAAGGAAATAGCAAGAATTATTTATTACCCATATCCTCATCCTCAATCTAGGAACTGAAATATGAAAGGAGCCAAACAGGAAAATCACTATTCGAATCAGGAATAAAACTAAATTATAGCTAGATTGACGTCAAATTAACATTCTCTTTGTAGAAATCGAAAAACATTAGTTTAATCCTGAAGGGAAAATATCACAAAATTGATTTTACTTCTTGCCCAGATTTCTAGGCACTGGTACAGTGTGGTTAATAAAGCAGAATTTATTGTTCCTCCGTTGTAAAAAAATGCAATAAAAGTAATTAGCTATGGCAATGCATCACACAGTTTTCACACTTTCAAAAAGAATTGTGTCTTTTCCCTTTGTAATTTGAAACAGTGATGCGGAGTCAACATGGCAAAATTACTTTTAACCACTGGGGGGCAGAAGATGTTTCCCATCTGTATGTTACCAACCTTAAGTTCTTAAGCCGAAAGGGCAATCTCCACTAGAGCAAAAGGTCTTTAGGTCTTTAGGTCTCCCTGTGTGTGCACAGCACACTGCACATGCAATGCTAGGTTGGTGGTCTTAGGGGCTTTTAAACTTTAAACTAGTAGATAGTCTCCGTCATTTAACAGATCATAGGAGGTGAAGGTGAATGTCCCTCTGAGTCTAGCACATCCTCCAGAAGAGCCCGAGTGCTTAAACCAGGCTAATACCCCCTGAGCACAAGCAAGGTTCTTTCTATGTCAAAATATCAGCAATGTGCCAAGCAGTGGTGGCACATGCCTTTAATCCCAGCACTCAGGAGGCAGAGGCTTATGGATCTCTGAATTCGAGGCCTGCCTGGTCTACAGAGTGAATTCCAGGGCAGTCAGGGTTACACGGACAACCCTGTCTTGAAAAACAAACTTCAGATATTATAGTAAGTGAAGCCAGACAGACAGAAAATAAAATATGGCAAGAACTCTTACATATGGAATCTAAATTGGGTTCTTTCTATTCTTTAAAAATTAACCAGTCAGCTGAGCATAGTGGCACAGGCCTTTAACCCCAGCACTCAGAAAGTAGTGGCAGGTGGATCTCTGTGAGTCTTAGGACACTACAAGGAGATCTCCAGGACAGCCAAAAGTACAAAGAGAGACAATGTCTCAGAACTAAACAAACAAACAGAAACTACCCAGTCTTCAGATATATATTATATATTCAGATATAACAAAAATGGGCTAAAACAACTACTCAAGAGAAAAATATTCTCATTAAGAAATCATTCAAGAGGCTGGAGAGATGGCTCAGAGGTTAAGAACACTGCCTCCTCTTCCAGATGTTCAGAGTTCAATTCCCAGAAACCACATGGTGGCTCACAACCATCTGTAATGAGATCTGGTGCCTTCTTCTGACCTGCAGACATACATGCAGGCAGAGAATGCTGTATATAATAAATAAATAAATAGATTTTAAAAAAAAAAGTCATTCAAAGGGGCTCACGAGCCACACTAGTCCCCAAGGACTCCTGCCAATTGGTGGTTGGGTGGGAGAGGGGATGTCACTTTCTTCAGTGGTGTAGGCACTGACAAGTTGCCAGTGCTCCAGAAGGGTAAGGCTTGATGGGGCGGAGAAAGGCTTCAGTAGAAGCAGGGAACGGATGAGAGAGGGTAATGGTGGTGAGGATGACTATACTCCAAAGACACAATGAGGGAAAGGCGTTTGACTCCTTTGCAGAGTGATCTTCAAGGCAGACTAGGCATGCGCACTAGTTGTCTTCCTGGTGAGTAGACACACACCCGAGACCAAGGAGGTGCAAAAGTTCAGCTTTTAAATGTAAATTTTTAAAAAGCACTGGCAGGGTCTTTACATCTTCTAGGCAAGGAATAAGATCCAATTTTTCTTCATTTAAGAAATATTCTTACCTGTCAAGAAGTTCCCTCTAGAACTTAATTCGTTTTCCAAATGCCGCTTTGTTAAAGGTCTGTACAAGATTTAAAGGAAAGGTTATAGACTATAATTCAATCTTTAAATTATTATATATGTCCTGAAAGTTCTGTAAGTGAAGATAAATAGTCTCATCATGATCCGGAATTTTTGTCAACCCAGATACAATATTCTAGGCATATTTCTTTCCCTTTCTAAATTTTTACCTTCCCTGTGTGAAGGACTGCTAGGATAGGAAAATTAGCAGGAGATCAAACTGTCTGAAGCACAAAGGTGGCGTGAGGATGTTAATGACACCAGCAGTCATTGCATATCTGAGCATCCAATCACTGTGACTAGCCATAAGCAGGTCGCTTGTGCTGGTGTGAGTCACACATATTACCTATTGACTGAGGCAAACAGGTTAAACCACAAGAGTTAGGGATCAAGCGTGCTGGTCAAACATGTCGAGTGAATCCTGATATTGTCTCAGACAGCCTTTCAGAGGAGAGGCATTTCCAAAGAACGGCTCTTTTGAAAAGATAAAACTGTATCCCTTTCCTCGAAGTTTTAGTTGAGAAACTCAATGGTAAAAATAATTACATTTCTCAGGGGCTGGAGAGATGGCTCAGCGGTTAGGAGCACTGACTGCTCTTCCAGAGGACCCAGGTTCAATTCCTAGCACCCACATGGCTGCTCATAGCTGTCTGGAACTTCTGTTCCAGCGGATCTGCTGCCCTTGCACAAACATTACCTGTAGGCAAAATACCAGTGTACATAAAATAAAAATAAATACACTTTTTAAAATTACATTTCTCTACCTTTTACACTCATTTGAATTAAAATAAAATTAAATTAAAATTAAAATGTACTACAACCTGGAGGTTATAGCCATATTGTTAGAGGCTTGCCCCTTTAAAACAATGATTGCTCTTAAGAAACAAATCCCTCAGTCTGGGAGTAGGGGATCAGATCATCACCCTTGCCATTTTATTCCCCAATAGAAAGCAAAGTGCTGTGCCATGCCATGCTGTGCCGTGTTGCATTGTGCCATGCTGTGCTGTGTTGTGCCATGCTGTATTGTGCTGTGCTGTTCCGTGCCGTGCTGTGCTGTGCTGTGTTGTGCCGTTCTGTGCCGTGCCATGTTGTGCTATGCCGTGCCGTGTTGTGCTGTGCCATGCCGTGCTGTGTTGTGCTGTGCTGTGTTGTGCTGTGCTGTGACATGCTGTGTTGTGCTGTGACATGCTGTGCTGTGCTGTGTTGTGCCGTGCTGTGTTGTGCTGTGCTGTGACATGCTGTGTTGTACTATGCCATGCTGTGCTGTGCTGTGCCGTGCTGTGCTCTGTCGTGCTGTGCTGTGCTTTTACAGCTTCTAGTTTATGGCCCTAATCAGTATCTGACTCTCCCATGCTTACTGTCACATGTGTGATGTTGAGCTAAGTCACATGACGTAGATTGCCCAGCTACCCTGACAGGTTATAGAAGTCACTGTCACATATGTGATGTTGAACTAAGTCACATGATGTAAAAGGTCCAGTTACTCTGACAGGTTATAGAAGCGGGGTATCTTTCTTGTTGAGGATTTCTCTGGAGACTGCTCTGGCCTGGGCCTGTGCATCCACATCTACTCAGTCATCTTCTGGATGGTGGTTTTCTTGCCTCCTGGCTTTTGTTCCCTCTCAATGAGGTTTCCCTTCAGGTTTTAAAGAGAGGCTTCAGTCCATCCGTTTTAAACGCTGCTATAGTCTTTCGAATGCTCTCCCAGTTCAAGGCTGCAGCATGACCTCAAGACCCTTTCTCCTAATGAACCTTCTCTTTCATTCTTGGAAGGGAATTATATGCCAGCTTCTTTTCATGAACCGACTTGCATTATTTCCCCTTTTGAAATTATATTTTACATACATTCAACCTAGAGTTGCCACAACTTCTCTAGTAGAACCACCGTCCACAGGCATGGACCAACGATGAATCTTCATCAGATATACCTCACTCATCTATCAGGTCCAATTTCTTCCTAGGAACACTCAAGCCATGACTAAATGGGACCAAAGCCCAACACAGAGAAACTGAATATGGAAAGTACTAGAAGGCTGGTGTTATGATGTAAATGTACAATGGCCCCCAACAGGCTCTGTTTCTGAGTGTTTGATCCTCAGCTGGTGGCACTGTTTGGGGACATGGGCCTCACTGGCAAATGCAGACCACCCAGGGCAGGCCTTGCAGGTTAGTATACTCAGGCCTGCTTTGGGTCCTGTTCTCTGCTTGCTGATCCACCTGGGGTGTGATGAGCGGCCTCTGGCTCTTTCCACCTCAGACAGCATCTCCAGCCACTGTCTTTCCTGGTGGGAGCTGCCCTCTGAAACCCCGGCAGGCATTTAGTCAAGAGCAATGGAAAAGAGTAATCCAGACGGGGACATGGAATGAGCTGGGCAGACAAGGAGTTAAGTGGGAGGTCTTACGCAGAGGATCTGCAAAATGCTAAAAGACCAGGATAGAGTTCCATCAGAAAGGCGAAACCGATGGGAGACTGTCAAAGCCACCTTTCCCTCACCCACCACCCCATCTCCAGCAGGGTCTAGTCTTCCAGGTTGGGGTGGGGAGGGAGGCATACTACTGTGCTCTTGCTGAGAAGAGACATCACAACAAAGGCGGTTTAAGAAGCAAGCATCTAACTGGGGGTTTGCTTACAGTTCCAGAGGAATCCATTCTTGCCTCATTTTCAGTCCCCACTGCCAAAATGTCACCTTTCTGCCTTCAGTTTCTTTCAGGTTGTTTGTCAAAGGCCCAAACTCAGAAACCTAAGTCTGGTTGGTATCTTTATTCTGACCTCCCCTTTCTCTTTCTTGGACGGGGTCTTAATGTAGGCCAGGTCAGCCTCAAAGTCACTGTAGCTGACCTTGAACCTCCTGAGACTGGTGGTCCAGCTTCTAAGTGTTGGGATTACAGGTGTGCACACCACCACTCCAGTTTGTTTTGTTTTCTGTTTTGTGTTTTTTTAGTTCCTGTCAAAGTTGCAGCCAGAACTGAGGAAATGCAGGAGGAACCGGGCCTTTGAGACAGGCAGATAAACTGTCTCCACATTCCACCATCCCATTCAGCCCATGGTCAGGAAAATAGAAGAGGCTCAGGGCTTAACTCGTAGAATCCCACGGATCCCACCTTAGAGCTCGACAGTGCTGGATATAAAAATAGATTCAAACACAGTGAAAACAAAGTCGTTTTTAATACTCAGTTCTGCAGAAAGCAATGGCGGTGTTGAGAAAACCCAAACACGGCTGGCGTACAGATTTGAAGCAAGACGATAAATGGTTTTTAAATTCCCCTGATGTCGAGAAACTTCCCCCTCTCTTCCATCGACCAGAACTTGCTCCCCACCCTGTTGATTTAGGGACAAGAACCCTATCCATAATTTGAGCCTTGAGCCTGTCTGCCCCGTTCTCTGATGGAGTGCACAGCGGGCTCCCAGGAGCTCTGCAACTCTTCAGAGCTGTGAGATGGGGTGGGTGAGCCGCCATAGGAGAAGGGGCACCTAGCGCCTCGGGCTTCTAGGTAACTCTGAGGAACTTAGAGCACAGCTCACACCGCAAGTGGACTATAACAGTGTTCCTCACCCCGAGACCTCCCAGCTCTCCTCCTTAGGGCCAGAGCTTCTGCTCAGCTCCGACTGAGAAAGCACACCCGGAGCTCTAGGACAATTGTAGACCACAGTGCAGGAAGGAAAGGAGGATTGGCAGGCAGACGCCACCAGAGGGCGCCTGGAATCTGTCTGAGGCCTGGGGGCGGGGCTAATATAAAGCCTGGGGCGGGGAGGGGAGAGGCGGGGCCTTGGAAGCAGAGGAGCGGAGGGGGAGGGGCTGAAGGAGGCCAGGCCCAGGGAAGATGGAGAGACAGGCGTGTAGGAGGAGCCTACGATGGAGGGGCGAGGCTGAAGCCTGTAAAAGGCGGCGCAGCCCTAAGCAAAGAGGGAGAGGCTGGGAGCGGAGCCTGAGGC
This sequence comes from Chionomys nivalis, assembly GCF_950005125.1. NCBI lineage: Eukaryota > Metazoa > Chordata > Mammalia > Rodentia > Cricetidae > Chionomys > Chionomys nivalis. The sequence continues at coordinate 146,023,978 of NC_080086.1, forward strand.
CGGGGAGGGGTCTGAGACTGGGGCGGAGCCTGAGGCCGGGGCGGGGTCTGAGGCTGGGGGCGGAGCCTGAGGTTGAAGGCGCTAAGACCCCAGGGCCGGGGGTGGGACCAGGGCGGAAAAGCCCGCTGTCCCACCTTCCCCTTTGCCGCCAAGCCCTCTCCCCTCACTTCCGGCCCCCGCTTCCGATCGTAGTGGCCCGGGACCTCCTGAGGGGCGGCCTAACATCCCAAGGGAGCTTCCCGCCGCTCCTCGGCCCGCGCTCCGGGCCCGCCGCCGGGCGCCCCACCCTCAGGATGTGTTACCTAAGTGCGCGGTCACCGTCGCCGTCACAGGCAGCCTCTATCCCGCCCCCGGCCAGCCCCCGTCCCTCCGGCCTTCTTCCCCCGCACCTGCCAGCACGCTCCCGGGGCCCGCAGGTGCGGAAGACCGCGAAATTCCACGCCCCGCGGACACCCGCCAGCTCTTGTGACAAGAAGGGGAGGCGCGGTCGGGCGGAGCTCCCGGGCAGATGTGTCAGGTGCGTGCGACCTCTGGTGGCACTGAGCCGGCTCTTCCGTCCTCCCACGGGGCAGGCTTCGCTCCAGCGCTGTGGGGAACCCAGTGTCCTCCACTGGGGCCACCTGGCTTAACTGTGGACGGAAGAGTCCTTGTCTAGAATCCGCAACGCCTTTAGAGCAGTGGTTCTCAACCTTCCTAATTCCGCGACCCTTTACTACAGCTCCTCATGTTGTGATGACACCCCCACCATAACATTATTTTCGTTGCTGCTGTTAAGAGTCATAAATATCTGGGTTTTGAGGGTCTTAGGCGACCCCTGTGAAACACAGGTTGAGAACTGCCGTTTCAGAGGAAGGCTCCTGACCTGTTAATAAGTCAGTCTCCCTGCGTCTTAGAAAGACTACCACGGTAGAAAGTCAGCTGATTGTTCTTGAATAGTGTTAAATTTGAGTCAAGAAGTGGATTGTAGGGGACTTGATCGTTACAGGTTCTCCATGTGTTCATTTCCACTTTTCGGGTTTGCTTCAGTTGAAGTTATTTCCACGAAGTTTACTTTTATTACAGAAGTTGCTGAAGCAGGTTTGACTCTGTCAAACAGGTTTGACAGAGTCCACAGACCCTCGCAGGCAGAAAGCAAGCCACTGATTTTTGTGCATCGATGTTTCCTTTCCTATCTAAGGCAAAGTCATTGTAATGATAACTAAGACAGTTTCCAAAACCAAATGCACCCTCATCTTCCATTTATCTGTTTACTCTCCAGACTGCCTAAATTTATGCGAGAAGCATGGAGGTAGCTCACGGCAGGGGCTACTGCTGCAGGGATCTTGAAGGAGCTGACATCCTGTCAGACACCTTTTACTCTAACCAGCTGCACACTCCGCTGGAAATAACTACTCGCCCAACCGCTTCAGAAGACAGGTAAAACAAAAATCAGGAATGCAAAAGAAAGATTTCATTCCATTAGTGACTTTATAACACACAAGCACTTCAGCTCTCCCATTCATCATATGGAAAAGAAAAGAAAACAAGACTAAACTTTGCATGGTTAATCAGTTAAAACTGGAGCATATTGCTGTATCCTATTTTTAAAAAAACAGACGCTGGGCGGCAGTAGCGCACACCTTTAATCACAGCACACGGGAGGAAGTGGCAGGTAGATCTCTGTGAGTTCAAGGCCAGCCTGGTGTACAATGTGGGTTCCAGAGCAAGTACCAAAACTACAGAGAAACCCTGTCTTAAAAAAAAAAAAAAAAACATCAAAATTCTCATCCTAGAAGTGTGTGTGTGCGTGCACATGCAGTAATTGAACTAAGACCTTATGCCTGCTAGGCAAACTGTACCACTAAACTACACCTCCAGCTCTGTTCCAAAATTCTAGAATGGTCCCTTTTTCACTTGGAGATCAATCTGTTTATTGTGGTATCCACTAGTAGTGTATTTACCAACACCTTCGGCCCAGAAAGACTCCGGACTCTGTCGCCAACAACGGTTGTTGTGTAAGCCCTGCACTGGATGCTGGGCTGTAACTCTGTCGCTGCTCATGATAGCCATGATCAGTGAGCCTTGTGTCCTTGCACCTCTATACGGTATAGGCAGATACTGTGCCGGAATCTCTGGCCTGGCTTTCTTCTGCTTGGCTTACTGGAATCGTTTCGAGAGGAAGAATAAGTTTGTTTTAATTACCTTGTGTAGCTGTGCTCTCGCTTTGTGCATTTCTAATTTCCCTTGGCCAAATCCCTAGAAATTCTTTCTAAGAAGAGACTAGGTGATGGCTCAGCTGGTAATGAGCCTGAAGATGTGAGTTTGATCCTCAGCACTTACATAAAAAAGCCATGTGCAGCGGTGAGAACCTGTTAGCCCAGTGCAGGGGAGGCAGAGACAGGATCCCCGGGATCCCTGGGGCTTGAGAACCAGTGTGTCAAGTAAAATCAGGAAGCACCAGGTTCAGTGAGAAACTCTGTCTCAAAAGTAAAGTGGAGAGTGACTGAGGAAGGCAGTTAATGTCACTTTCTGGCCTCATACATTTGTACAGAAACACATACACAAGCTTTTTTTAAAAAAAATAAAAATACTCTTAGGAAATTAGACAGGAAAACACATTCCCTCAGTTTAAACACTTCAAAAAATGGTTCTGGGAAGCTAGTTCAGCAGTTAAGAGTACTTGCTGCTCTTCCAGAGGATCTAAGTTTGGTTCTAGGAACCCAGGTTTGGCTCTCATGGCCTACATTAGGCAGCTCACAACCACCAGTGTTGACTGAGGTTTCTGTCCCACCTGGTCCCGTAGCCGTTCAGTCCTAAAGAAATACACAGAGGTCTACATTAATTATAAACTGGTTGGCCTATTAGCTCGGGCTTCTTATTAACTCTTTCTTACATCATATATTAACATAATGTACATAATACATTCTTGTTTGTGTTAGCTGCATGGCTTAGTACCTTTTTTAGAAAGACAGTCACATCTTGCTTCTTCTGTGGCTGGATGACAACTGCAGACTGTGTCTTTCTCTTCCCAGGTTTGTCCTGTTCTCCTTGCCCTGCCTATACTTCCTGCCTGGCTACTGGCCAATCAGCGTTTATTTAAAATACAAATGACAGGATAAAAGACCATTGTCCCACAGCACACCAGTAACTCCAGTTCTGAAGATCCAACACCGTCTTCTGGCCTAGAAGGGCACCTGCACACAAGTGGCATAAACACACACTCATAAAGCAATAGTCAAAAGAAAACCTTCCAAAGTGTTACATCACTACAGAGGCAGTCCATTCCAATTCTGACTGCCCCTGGTTGTCAGATCATTTTCTTTGAGAAGTTTTTAAGAACACTTTTTCTTCCTTGTAACTTCTACCTACTGATTCCCATTCTTTCGTCTGGAAATGTGTATAGTAACAAGTGATTATCCCTAGGCCAGGAGCACTTCGCCATTTTAAAGTTTCTCCAGTCTCCCTAAGGGTCTCTTTCTCAGCCCCAACCCTGGTTCTTCCAGACTGTGCTCTTACTTTAGGTTCTTGTCATCTTGATCAGACTTCATGGGTCTATTTCTATTTATTTATTTTTTATTTTATTTTATTTTATTTTTTAGTTTTTTGAGATAGGGTTTCTCTGTATCCTGGAACTAACTCTTGTAGCCCAGGCTGGCCTCGAACTCACAGAGATCCGCCTGCCTCTGCCTCCCGAGTGCTGGGATTAAAGGCGTGCGCCACCACCGCCCAGCTCTATTTCAATTTATAAATGTGTTCTTTGCAAAAGATAAAGGTGGGCTGGAGAGATGGCTCAGGGTTAAGAGTATTTGCAGCTCACAGAAGATCCAGATTTGGTTGCTAGTTCACAGCCTTCTTGTAACTCCAGCTGCTTGGAGTCTGATGACCTCTTCTGATCTCTTCAAGCACCAGGCATACATGTGGTATGCATACATGCAGGAAAATATACTCTTATTTATAATATGTAAGTAACATGATCAGTGTTTTCTAAATTTGAGAAAATTAAGTGCCCATACGGTCAGTTATCCATAAAATATGAGAGGCCATTTAAGCACTGTCTGAGAACAACCATCCCTGGCTTCTGTAGTCTCCAGACAGAAAGCCAGGATGACCATGTGTTCTTACAGCCCTTCCTGTTAATGCCTTCATAAGAAACCCCAAGCAGCTTAGAAAAGATTCTCTTCCCTTCACTGTTCTGAGGTGCTCTGACAGTGTCACCAGACAAGAGCAGCATCTTTACTCTGTCATACCTGAGACTTGCTTCCAGACAAGTTCTGGGTCAGTGGCTCTCAAGCCAAACCCAAAACAAAACAATAGGAAGCAAAAAGCCCCTGCCTTCCAGGAGATCACTCTTCCTGATGATAAAGATACATCCTGTCCTTGGCATATATTAGCTTTCAGAAGCTTAGTTTTTTAAGCATAGAGATAGGCACACCCTTGCCAAGTGTGACAGATTTTGAGTTCATGTGGCAACTATAATCATAATATACAATTACTTCCTTACACTAGCCTACTTCGTTCTTCTCGTAGTGGGCAAGGCAGTCAGACAGTACATTAAAATCACCTAAGTGTAATCATCAGCTTATCCCTGTAATTTAAGCCTTTGGGAGGCTAAGACAGAAGAACTATTGAACTAAGACTATTGCTGTGAATTTAAGGACATCCTGGGCTATATAGTTAGTTCCAGGCCAACGTGGGCTACTAAGTAAGACCCTGTCTCAAAAAAAAAATCACCTGAGAAGCTTCATAAAAATATACATTTCCAGGCTTAACCTATACATATTCTGGCACACTAAGTTGGAGGGGTGTCAGAAGAACCTGGGGAAGACTGGGTTCGCAGAAAGCACTATAAACAGTAAGAGAACCAGAAATAGGGTTCTGGCTTACCCAGTGATCAAAGAACAAGCTAATCTTTATATCTGTGCCTCACTTTATTCACTTGTGTGGTCCAGAGCATTATAGTAGCACTGTTTTATAACAACCTCATTTGTTCTCCTTATAAAATGTTAACTAACTTAATAGACACTGTGTTATTTTGTATTTACTCCATTGTAAGTTCAGAGACTAGGAATAGTTCAGTGGCAGATTTCTTGCTAGCATGTATGAGGCTCTAGGTTCAATTTCCAGTGCACATGCGTACACAAACACATGCACACACACACACACACTAAATAAATGTACTTGTGACTGAGACAGCATCTAGAATCACTAGCCCTATCTCCTCTTCCCAGTCAGCTGATTACTTGTTCTGTAACTCATCAGTTAAAGAAATATATCAATTAAAGAATCATTTTGAGAATTGATTAGGATTTCAATATAGGTTCACGTTTTACTTCTAGGTTCATTGCTGTTTGATTCTTGAAACACACACACACACCGAAAGAGAGAGAGAGAGAGAGAGAGAGAGAGAGAGAGAGAGAGAGAGAGAGAGAGAGAGAGAGAGACTAGTTCTCTGCCAGCTTAAAAAAATTAAGATTTGTGTGAGCTGTCTTGTAACCGTGTCTTCCAATCATTACTAGTCAAATTGAGCCCTCTAATTTGGGGATTGATACTCAAGATTCTTCACAGTGACTTTAATAGGTTTTGGTCCATCCATAACCCTCCCTAAAACAAAGTAAACAACTTCATGATTATTCTCTTTGTTAAGGAGAGGTGTTTTATTTGAAATAATTATTTCATCCTAAAACCTTAGCTTACATTTCAACAGTTCCTTCTATACAGTGTTATGAATACTAATACCACAGGATGAGGGTTGAGTAGACTTGAGTATTTAAAATAAAAAGGAACATGCTGGGGGTGGTGGTTCCCAGCTGTTAACCCTAGCACTCAGTAGACTAAGGCAGTTGAACTGCCATGAGTTCCTTGCCAGCTGTGCCAGAGAGAAAGACTGCAAGGGGTTGAAAGGGTAAAGGGTGATTTAGGCATTACCTCTTATTTTATATATTTTTTTTCAATTTTGCAACTTCACTGGGTGCTAGTACACATGATTGATTAACATTTTTTGGCTCATCTTCTGAAACAATGTATTTTACTAGGGCCAGATATTGAGAAATTGACTCATTTATGATTTAAATGTAACTTTACAAACTTAAAAATTAAAGCTTAGCTTTTCATTAATCACGTGTTTAATATTTTTCACTTGTCATGTCCCCTAAACCATATGCGTTTGTTGTGGGGGCTGCGGGCTGTGTTCCTGCTGCCCCAGCTCCTGGTCATCTGGCTAGCTTATGCCCCAAAATAACAACACACAAACTGTATTCTTTTAAACACTGCTTGGCCCATTATATCTAGCCTCTTCTCGGCTAACTCTCGCACCTGGACTAGCCCATTTCTAATAATGAGTGTAGCACCCCAAGGTGCGCTTACCGGGAAGATTCTAGCCTACGTCCATCCTGGGTCGGAGCTTCATCGCATCTGCCCCAGAGAGGAGAGCTATCGAGTCTGAGCTCACTTCCTCTTCCTCCCAGCATTCTGTTCTGTTTACTCCACCCACCTATGTTCTAACCTATGAGGGCCAAGCAGTTTCTTTATTTTTTAACCAATGACCTTCCTCCATCATGCATTGATCATAGTCAGAGCTGGGAGAAGAGGAAAGATCTGGAAGCTGATTGCCAGGACCCCACAGCAATAGTCACCAAGCTTTCCTAAATTGGTTTGTGTAGAGCTTAGGGCATGTTGTCTGCAACAAACCAGACAAAATATTTTGTTCTTTACAGTTTCATCATAAGTACTTTGTTCTACTGTTGAGGGTGAAGGCAGCCACAGAATAGTCATACATAAATGAAAGGCAGTATTCCAGTCAAATACTAGTTGCATAACGGTTAGTAGGTCCATAATTTAGTTGTTTATCTAGCAATTTTATATGATATTCAGTTCCATCTGTAAGACAGTCCTGTGTTAATTGTACTTAGCAGTTACTATTGGGGAGGGGTCCTCTAAGGTATGTACTGTGCTGAAAGAAGTACCCAGCAACTGGTGCCTCTCTGAGCTCTGCTTCCATGACTCTGACTGCCTCCCTTATACTCACAGGAGAGTCCACAGGACTGAGGAGCCCAGAGAAGACGGTTCTGCTCTCCTCTCATACTTTCCTTCTCACCATGACCCTCTTCCACTATGCCCGCAAATTCCTGACCCCTAGACCAGCTCTAAATAGAGAAACGCAAAACCATTTTTATGGTCCATGCAATCAACTAAGTTCTACTCAGGTCTTCACAAATCTCCCAAATTTATCCAAATATTCTTAGTATGGCATAGTGCTTTTAAGCCTCTGACTTGAGACTTAGGCTGTTTCTGTTCATCAACACATTGACCCACACAGAGAACTCAGTTTCTCAGTTCCCCCAGTCATTCCTCAGTTCCCTCCAGAGGACCATTGTTGCACAGCATTTGCCAACCTAGGGATCCCACTGAACTGTTGGGAAGCAAGTAATGCTTGACAGTACTAGAACCGTCCCTTCGCAATGCTCCAAGTCTCTCAGCAGGTGATGCCGGCCTTGACAGTACTACCACTGTCCCTTCACAAGGTTCCAAGTCTCTCAGCAGACAGTGCCAGGAACATCCAAATGCAAAGGAGCAAGTTTGACCCTTACCTTATACCATACATAAAATTTACTCATATGACTCAGAGACAGGTGTAAAAGCGAGTCCTAAAACTACAAAACTCATGGAGGGACAGCAGGAGTGAGTCTTTGGTTTTGGAGTTGCTGCATATTTATGTGTACATCCTAATTATCAACAAAAGTAAAAATAAACTGAACTTCATCAAAATTAGAAACTTTGGCCGGGCGGTGGTGGCACACGCCTTTAATCCCAGCACTCGGGAGGCAGAGGTAGGTGGATCTCTGTGAGTCGAGGCCAACCTAGTCTGCAAGAGCTAGTTCCAGGACAGGCTTCAAAGCTACAGAGAAACCCTGTCAAAAAAAATTTTAGAAACTTTGATATTTCAAAAGATACTCTCAAGTGAGTGAAAAGGAAGTGTACAGGACAAACAGGAGGGCATATTTGCTTAGTTCGGCCAGTAAAAGACTTCTTCCTGGAACTTAAAAAGAACTTGTAACTAAGCAATAAAATTTAAAAACACAAAATCAAATAGACATTTTCCAAAGAAGAAATAGAAACAGAAAGTACTATTGTCATTAAGAGAATACAAAACAAAATTACAGTGACATACTCCTTTACTTTCATTAAAATGGCTATAATTCTTTTTCAAACACACATGACAAATGCTAAGCCCTTATACCAATCTTCCAGGAGTGTCTAATGAATCATCTGCTATAGAATAGCCCAGCAGTTTCCCAAGAAATTAAATTCAAATTCACATAAGATCCAGCTATATAATACATTCTTTGGTAGTGTTCTCTAGAAAATTAAATCAAGTACTCAAAAATACTAATATTTAGTACAACAATATTAATAAGAGTCAAATATCTTACCAACTGATGAATGGTTGAGCAAAATGGAATATCCATTGGTAGACTGTTATGCAGCCATTAGAGGAATGAAGTCCTGGTTCATGCTATATTAAGCATCAACTTTGAAAGCATTATGTTTTGAATGATAGAAGCCAACACAAGACTACATAGTATATGGTTCTGTTTATATGAAGTGTCTGAAACAGACAAGTCTATAAAGAAAGTAGGTTCTTGGGGTGGAATAAAGGTGGGTTCCTTAGTATAGCACAGCCAAAGAACACAGGGCTTCTTCTCAAGGTCATGAAAATATAAAATTGACTCTGGTGGCTGCTGTACACACTTGTGAGTCAACTAAAACTGTTGAATTCTATGGTATGTGAATTTCATCTCAAGCTTTTTTTTTTTAACAAAATAAATACATTTGTGAGAAGGGCTAACCGCCAACCTCATTCCTTTAACAGTCAGACTGTATCATAATCTTAGAATTCTATATTCTGAAAACATGACCTAGACTGCTAATGATGTGAAAGGGATTTAAGATACAGTCAAGCAGTGTCAGAGGTCTGTCATTTCTCACAGGTATCAGGAGCTGCGGGAATCATGGCCACAGTGCAGGCTTCCATGGGGTGCTGAAAGGGAATATGGTGGCATTATCCCAGTTGCTCTTCCTGAAGAACACAGGCCAAAATGCGAGCCTCCCAGTGTCATGGGCAAAGGACATCAGCATTATGGATTTGGAGGAGAGATCTGGCCAAAGTAAGTGACCTTTCCAGCATTCATATTCACAAAAGGTCTGCATTAACCATTTCTCGTTTTCCTTGTTAGTTCTTAACATATCTGCTTCTGGACTTCTTTTACTTCTTATGAATACACAGACAGAAAAACTAATTCTGAGCTTCCCAGTTGTGAAGTCAGTGGTAAGTCTGTAGTTTTATTTTATGTTGCTGCCATTTGAGATATTAAAGTATTCTGATTAGAAATTTTGATTAATTCCTCACTTATCTAAAACCAAATGAAGGCTGGAGCAGTGTCTCAGAAGCTAAGAGCACTGGCTATTCTTCCAGAGGACCTGCTTTCGCTTCTCATACCCACGTGGCAGCTCACAATCATCTGTAACTACAGTCCTGGGAGATCTGACATTCTCTTCTGGACTACACAGATATTATACATGCATAATGCACAGATATACATGCAAGCACATACAACTATATACATAAAATAAAAATGAGAACTAAATGTGATGAAAGGCAGAAGGAGGAGATTAAGTTAAAAATGTTTCAGTTGCCGGGCGGTGGTGGCACACGCCTTTAATCCCAGCACTCGGGAGGCAGAGGCAGGCGGATCTCTATGAGTTTGAGTCCAGCCTGGTCTACAAGAGCTAGTTCCAGGACGGGAACCAAAAGCTATGGAGAAACCCTGTCTCGAAAATCAAAAAATAAAAAAAAATAAAAAAATAAAATAAAAATGTTTTTGTTGGGTCTGGAGAGATGGCTCAGTGGTTAAGAGCTTTGCCTGCTCTTCCAGAGGTCCTGAGTTCAGTTCCCAGCAACCACATATGCTCACAACCATCTGTAATGAGATTTGGTGTCCTTTTCTGGCCTGCAGGGATACATGCAGGCAGAACACTGAATACATAATAAATAAATAAATCTTTTTTTAAAAAAAAAAAAGGTTTTTGCTTGAGCAAAAAAGCTCACTCTGATTTGTACATGTGTTCTTGGTTTGAGAGTCTGTTTTCTAGTTTATTGACTATCTTTATTAAAGTATTTGAACCTGCAGGACACTATTTTCAGACTGATTTTTTTCCATGTGTCTGGAGTAGGATGCATAAAAGTCAGAGGACAACTTGAAAGTTAGTTCTCTTCTGCTATGTGGATTCCAGGAATTGGCCAGGCTTGGCAGCAGGCACCTTTACCCACTGAACTAACTGGCCAGCCTATATTTTCAGGTAATGAACTGTAAAGTCATTCCTTCAGCAAGAGTATTCAAAGCACAAAACTAAAGGAGCCTGGACCTGGTGGCAAGGCATGTAATCCAAGCTGACTAAGAGACCGAGGCAGGATGATCAGAAATTCAGGGCCTGGGCAACTTGATAAGAAAGACCCTGCCTCAAAATGGAACATAAAAAAAAAGAAAGGACTCAGGATATAGTTCAGTGTTCAGTGGTGAAAAATCTGCCAAGCATGCACAAGGTTCTAGGTTAAAAAGGGAGAGGCAAGCAGCAATTTAGCAAATTAAATTAAATCTCTCATTATTTGGTAATGGTTATTATATTTGCTAAAGGTTATTATGTTTACCTGGAATGGAATCCATAAAATCATGGCACAGCACCCACTTCCTTTCCTGCCTTATCTAACATTCCCAGTTGTCTGGTTACTAACAGTCTAGGTAACTTGCCGTTCTAAAGCAAGTAAAAGAAATAAATTAGGGAGGATAAACCACAGCTCGACAATGAAATGTCAATAATAGGGCCATGTGCAGCCAGTGACCTTCTGTAAGCATCAACAAATAGAGCAAGGCCCTGCAGAGACTTAACACACATTACAGATAGTGAGGACCTCATGCTGGAACACTTGTTCAACAGACTTTCTTTAAAGACTCCACTCTCAGAGAAGCTCTTAACTATGCTATAGTTGGTTATCCCTTTGTAAACTCTAGGCTATCACTCTTTCCTTGAGCTAGACATTGTAAATCTGTAGAACAGGGATTTGACCCTAGGTTTATTTGATGCTAAAGTCCCAAGTGCATCCACCTGTGCATTTTATTGATTCACCCATTTACTCCCTATCTGTTCCTTCACTTGCACATAGCAAGTATTGGCTTAGCAACCGGGGCACAGCTCTTTGAGAAATGCACAGCTGTGGTCCCCAACATTTGTATGTTAAATGTGCACAATATGCCTAACATAGTGGCACACACCTTTAATCCCAGCACTAGGGAGGCAGAAGCAGGGGGATCTCTGAGTTAAAGGCCAGCCTGCTCTACAGAGCGAGCTCCAGCAGCACAGCTAGTGCTGTCACACAGAAACCCTGTCTCAAAAAAAAAAAAAAAAAAAAAAAGTGTGCTAAAGGAGAGCCAAAATGACTAGTTTCAAACATTCCGAGTAATTCAGTTTAAATGAAGAGGTCCCTCATTCTGGTTGACACAGCCCTAAGACCCTGGAGAGGGAGCACTATTTCTGCTAGAACCATCACTCTTCCCTGACCCCGAGTCTGGGTTAATATATCAGTTTTTCTAGCGCCCTTTTATGTCAATGTTGTCATTTTAACATACTTTTCTCTTGAAAACATCTTTCTGATAGTCTTCTGGCACACTGGAGATACCTTGGCAAACAACTGTAGAATACGGTTTATCTTCTGTAAGAAAGACTTTTTTTCTTACAATACTTTTCTTTCTCTCTAAAAACAGTCTTTTATACAAAATATTTCCAGCTCTTTGATGGGTCAAGCCTCAATTATTTCATAAAAATATTACTCTTGAAACCACATGTCATCTTCCCTGGGTGGGGAGGGCATTTCAGTTGGGGTTCTGGGATGCCACAACTCACCCCCTCCTTATAGGGATGTATGCTGGTTATTTTTTGTCAACTTAACACCTGTGAGGGGGAACTCCAGTTAGTAATTGTTTCTATCCAGTTGGCCTGTGAGAGTGAGTAAGCATTTCATTGATTCATGATTGATGTGGGATGGCCCAACCCATTGGGCAGTGTCACTCTAGACAGGTTGTCCTGGGTTATATAAGAAAGCAGGCTGGAGAGATGGCTCGCTGTTTAAGAACACTGGCTGGTCTTCCAGAGGATCTGGGTTCAATTCTCAGCACCCACATGGCAGCTCACAACTGTCTGTAACTCCAGTTCCTTGGCAAAACACCAATACATATAAAATAAAAATAAATAAATTTAAAAAAAAAAGCTGAGCATGAACCAGGGAGAGCAAAACAGCACTCCTCTTCTGTTGTCTGTGGTCTCTACCTCACTTCCTCCCTCAGGGTTCTTGCTTGAGCTCCTCCCCTGACTTCCATTAATGATGGATTCGAGCTTATGAAGTAATAAAGCCTTCTTCCCCAAAGAGAATTTGGTCAGTATTTATCACAGCAACAGACAGTAAACTAGGAGGATGGGGTAGGCTCCTTCTTCCCTCACTAACTCTACAGGTACCTGCTCCTTAGAGAATTGACATGGTGAGATTATCTGAATGAAACAGAAAGAGCAAAGCTAAAGGAAGGGTAGCCCTCTGCAAAGCAAGGCATGCCATGGGAGACACCATTGCTCTCCCAGCTCTTCCTGGCAGGACTATATCTAAGGAAAACTCTTTAAAGGAATTATCAACAATATTCACCCAATCACAGCATGCAAGCTTCAGAAGTTCTAAGTGGGGTCAGTTATCCCCCATTTTATCCATTCACTGAGAGAATAAAACGAACAGAGTAATAAAAAAAGGTATGGTCTTGTTTTCACTCTCATAAATAAGTTTAGACAAGTCGCAAAACTGTTGATTTCTCTATAAAAAAGTAAGTAGATTCTTCAGTAAACTACTGTCAAATAATAAAAAGCTATTAAGTAGATCTGTAGTACTCTGTGTACTGAGGTTTTCTGTCCTTCCCAGTTCCCACAGTCATTAAGTCCCAAAGAAATCACACAGAGGTCTACACTAACCATAAACTGATTGGCCCATTAGCTCAGGCTTCTTATTAACTCTTATAACTTACATTAGCCCATTATTCTTGTTTAAGTTAGCCACATGGCTCAATACCTTTTTCAGCGAGGCAGTCACATCTTGCTTCTTCTGTGGCTGGGCAAGGACTGCAGAGGAATGGGCTTCTTCCTTCCCAGAATTCTCCTGTTCTCATTGACCCACCTCTACTTCCTGTCTGGTTGTCCTGCCTATACTTCCTGTCTGGCTACTGGCCAATCAGCACTTATTTAAAATATGATTGACAGAATAGAGACCATTGTCTTTCTTTAATGGTAATGGTGGTGGTACATAAAAGTCAATGGGACCACATGAAGCAAAACTTCTAATGTCTAAAAGATAAAACAGATGCAAAATTTATCACCTGACAAGAACCAAACAACAACAATAATAATAAAATCTTATGCTATTAATAGGAGCTAACTAAGGAAAGAAACTTCTATGTATTTCATTCCAGACTGTAACTTAATGTCTTCCAGGAAGCATTTGGAGTCAAGCAGTTCTTTGTCCCATAGACTGCAAGATGCTTAGCTTCCCTGGCTCTTCACCTCTACACAACCACTAGCTGCGACAAGTGGAGTAAAGTCACCACTCTTCACTCCCATGCTTTTCCTGAAAGAGGAAGGGGGGGGGACAATATTGCGTGTATTATATCTAATCCCAACCCTACATTTCAGATACATGTGAAGCAAGGTGAGCCCACAAAACCTGCAGTTCTCCAGTTTGAAGAAAAGAGAGTGAAAATTATATTAGCAAGGGGAAAACCTAGAGAGGTCAAAGGGCTAACAGTGACTCCTGTAGAGTCCAACAGACATCTGAATAGATTTGCTTGTTGTCTGAGGTTTCTGTCCCGCCCGGTCCTGCAGCCAAGGTCTACTACATTAATTATAAACTGGTTAGCCTATTAGCTCAGGCTTCTTATTAACTCTTATAACTTATATTAGCCCATAATTCTTGTCTGTGTTAGCCATGTGACTTGGTACCTTTATCAGTGAGGCATTCTCATCTTGCTTCTTCTGTGGCTGGGTCACAACTGCAGACTGAACTTTCCTCTTGGATACTGGGAACTAAACTCTTGTACTGCAAGAGTAGCACACATTCTTAACTGTTGAGCCATATCTCTAGCCGTCTTTTTTATTTTTAGCTTTTTAAACAAGGAGTGTTTATGTAACTCAAGCTGAACTTGTAGTCTTCCCACCTTGGCATTCTGCTTGTGAACTTACAGGCTCCTGCCCCATTCCTTTGCTATTTAGGTTTTACTCTAACTGGAATGATCTTTGAATTGCTAAGTGGAGATGATTAACTGTTCCCATTCTGTTTACTAAAAAATTCTTACTTTTCAACCAATTTAAAGCACTACTTTTTATATATTCTATATAGAATATGTATATACTTGTGTCTATAGTCATCTATTTGTCCTTTGCCATCTCATGGATGTGCCCTATTATGTACAAATATGCTCAATTTAATTTGTCTCTTCAGAAACCTTCCTATTGAGCAGTTCTACTATCTGACACAGAACAAGAAAAGTGATGTCTATGGAAACGATTCTTTGTAAGTCCTGGGCTGGGCCTGTTTTATGAATTTAAGTAAAAAATAATTATGTGAGAAATTTAGAAGCGTTTTCAGAGGAAAAAAAAAATCCTTTCTGACATATTAAAGATCACCAGCACCAGAAGTCAGCACTTAACAGATGGAAACAAACAAACCAGACAGATTATATGTGGTCTTTAAACAATCCTGTGAAAACTAAAGACTACTGGACTGGAGAGTGGGGCAGGTCACCGTGGACCACACCTCTGCCTTCTCCTCCTCAGTCTAGTAAGGGTCTGTTAGGTGTTTTTAAAGGGTCACTGAAAATGACAAGGGTCCTCAAAAAAATTGGAATATTATGCAGAGAGGGGTGATTATAAGTACCTACTCTTCATAAAATCGCTGTCTCTTTATGAATAAGGGTGTATTTGTTAATTCACCTTCCTGTAAGTTAATGTCTTCTATCATATTAAATTGTTTTAAAATGGTTTCTTATGAATACTGAAAAATCAGGCCTTTATTTTCAAATAAAAATAAGATAACATGACCTTTCAGAACCTAACTCCGTGTACAATGAACATACAGCAAATTACAAAAACACTGAAGTAACACTGAACCCTTAGTTAGTTACAAGAAGTTAATTCAATATAGAACTGAGCCACAAGAGGGAGCCAAAATTTGTGTTTGCCCAACTCAAACATAGCCAAATTAATGGATTGATGTCAAGAAAATATAGTGTCTCTGAACATCTGGTAATTTTATTTGTATATTTTTAAAATTTTAATTAAAAATATTTTGTGTATTTTTTAATTTTGAATAAAGCCTGTTTTAGTCATGAAGTATAGCAAATTTTGTCACATGAGACCTTTTGGATGCCAACTTATGTTTTATTCATATGAAGTAGCCAGTCCAACAACACTAATCCTTTGGAGTCACATCTTCATCACTTTCTGCACCCCCATATTTCTGCCTCAGCGACATATCTGGGAGACAGGCACACAGAATCCAAATAAATATTTTTAAAAAGTTATGGTTCATGTGAATTGTGTATTTATAAAACACTAAAGAATAATGCAGTTATATAGCTTGCTGCTTTCTTATGAACATATACAGCATGGAAGATATCAAAAACACTCAGCAGTATGTTCGAATTTCTGACTTACTTTATTATGAAGTGATAACATTCTGATTATTTTCCACACCTGAAGTCTTTGAGTCTTATGAGCGTAGGCTGAAATAATTGCTGATGTCAAATGTCAATGGATAACTATCCCTCTGCAGGGAGCTTGTTTCCAGGACTATGGTATTACCTCTTGGCCTGTGTTCAGAGTAGTTAGTAAGTACACCACATCAATGTGAACTGGTTCAGAAAATCCACACCTCTGGCAAGTTGGCCAGTTTTGTTCTCTACCGTCTGACGATTGTGCAATATTTACTGTCATGAGATATCAGCAGCTGTGGGCAAAGGGACAAAGCACACCCAGTATTTATATACTCCCCAACCAGGCCACACAGGTCGCTTTAGGACACATAATTGCATCACATGGGATGTCAGGCTCTCTGGACTCTCTGGCCACTGCCTGATTATGACAGCGGAGGTAAGAACAGAAGCTTCAGCCCCCGAACCTTCTCTGCAAATAAAAAATGTGAAAGGTTTGGTGATTAGGACTAAGTTAGAATCAGTTTTAAAAATCGATCAATAGACAACTTGGATATGAAAATACTATGTCTATGTCTTACCATTGTGCAAGGCAATAAAAATTTGCCTACATGTCAATGTGGACTAAAGACAGGATATATCTTACTATTCTTAAGTTTCTAATAGGAATCCAAGCCTTTAAAAGCCCCAACTTAAATTAGGACTTTTGTCCTGCTTTTATTCTAGGTTACCCAAACCACCTAATTCAACAGTAGGGTAAGTATATACTTTATATTTTCCTCCCAGTATAATAAAAGATGATGGCATTGCTTATGACTTAGGTGTGTATGAGCACAGGAAGCTCCACACACATAACCGCTGGAGGACGTCTGGTGCAGTCCATGGCACCGATACTTCTATTTCACTTATATTCAGTCAGTCCTCTTAAATGCAATTTTAGTACAGCAGAGTTTTAGGATTATAGACATTAGAATTTAAAACAGATTTCTTCATATACCCCGACTCTCCCTCCTGTGAGAATCTTACATTCAAGCAGTGTGCTTTTCATAGCAAAAGAACCAAGAACAATGTGCCGTAACAAGTCCACACTTCAGATCTGGTCATTTTTGCGTGCTGTCCTTTTTTCTGTTCCAGGATTGCACCTAGAACACAGTATTGCACTTAGTGGCATGTTTCTTCAGGTGTCTCTCAGCTGGGACAGCACCTTAGACTGCACTTGTTTTGATATTTTTAACAGTTCTAATGGTTACAGAATGTTTATAGAATGACAGCAAATGGAATTTGACTGTGGTTTTTTGTTGTTGTTGTTGTTTTTCTTTTGTTTTGTTTTGTTTTGTTTATGGTAAGACTGAAGTGGTGTGTTTTGGGAAGCAGGCCACACAGATAAAGTACTGTTTATACACTATCCTGCTCCACTCGAGGAAGACCACTCGATTCTTGCTGATGTGACCCTCCACCACTGGACTCAGGAATGTTTACAGCTTCCCCACTGTGGTTACTCTTTTTGTCCTTCCTTCTACATTGTGCTTTTAAGAAGAAAGTTAAGAGCCAGGCGATGGTGGTGCACGCCTTTAATCCCAGCACTTGGGAGGCAGAGGCAGGCGGATCTCTGTGAGTTCGAGACCAGCCTGGTCTGCAGAGCTAGTTCCAGGACAGGCTCCAAAGCCACAGAGAAACCCTGTCTCGAAAAACCAAAAAACAAACAAACAAACAAAAAAGAAAGTTGAGGTATGCAGAAGACATCTGGAATTCTGCACTACCTTTTAAGAGGAAAGCACCTTCACAGATTAATTTAGGGCTGGGATGGAGTTCATATGGTAGAGCACTTGCCTAGTATGCTCCAAGGCCCCGGGTTTCATTCCCAGCACATGCCTATAAGCCCAGAGCTCCGAAGGCAGAGACAGGAATATCCTGAGTTTAAGGTCATCCTCCGCTACAGAATGAGTTTGAGGCCAGGCTGGGTTATGTTAGTCTCTGTATAAAATTTGGTGTTTTTTTTTTCTTCTTCTTCTGGTATTCTGCATGGGAGTTTTATGTACTCTTTTGAATGATGGTTTTGGTGGTTTTTCTTTAATCATTTATTTCACCCTTATGGATGTTTGTTTTGGTTTAGGAACTCATGGAGTAATCCAGGGTCACTTACTTTGGTGTCTTGAATTGCCATAAGCCACTCTTTCAATCTCTCCTGCACTCTTTAACATTTCCCACACTGTGGGGCTGTTCTTTTCTCTTTTTTTAACCTTTATTAGTCACTTACTTTCTGGCACTATATTTCTGAGTCATCTTATTTATTTCCTGTTTGCTCCAAGAATCAGCCAGAACCTCAAGAAACATGAGTTCCTTTTTCTAGGAACTGGCATAAAAACCAGATCTGAGCAGTAGGTACTCTTGGGCCATGGACGTTCTCTCACACCCACTGAGAACGTTAAGCTAACATTTTAGAATTGTGTTTCAGTTAAAGCAAAGAGCTACTCAAAGAGCTGTCAGAATCCGAGTTAAGGTTGGGGGTGGGTATTAAAAAAACAGCCTGTGAAGAATTCCTGTTTGGGGTTCATTTCTTGGGTTCATCTTTCTTGAGTGTGAGCTTCTACGTGGCAGGCGAGGATTAGAGTATTGTGGTGTGGAAGGTCCGCTCCCTCTAGGAGCTGTGAGGGAATCTGCTCTCCAGCCCGGGTCTGTGGGCAGTGTGTAGCACACAGCTCTGGCCTCGCAGTTCTGTCCTCACGTGGCGTCTTCAGTGTAGGCCTCCCTGTGTACATGTTTAACTCTCTTTTAAGCACACAGCCTTCAAATTAGGGGCGCACCCCACATTGGTGTGACCCCTCTTGTGTAATTACATGTACAACGATTCTGTTTCCAAATTAGTTTACATAGAAGGCCTTTGGGGTTAGGATTTCAGCCCACAGATTTTGAGAGGAAACACAATTCAACCTCTAACACCGGTCTTGTCTTGAATTCTAACTGTAAATACCATTCTGTGCTCTGTGCTCTCACACAGCTTCTACACTCTCCCTTAGTCTGGGCCAGTTCTCCAACAATAGCAAAATTAGATCCCTCTGCCTTCTTAACCTTTTCCTTCAGTGTGTGTGTGTGTGTGTGTGTGTGTGTGTGTGTGTGTGTGTTTTGCTGACTGCTCAAAGAACAAATGGCCTGGGTTGAAAGTTCAGTCCAAGGTGTTGCATTACTGGAATAGATGCTCAAAATGATTCCATAAAAGCAAATATTTGGATCTTCTTAAAACATGATGTAGAAGTTAAAAGCACAAAAGTTCTTCCAATACTTCCTCCAAACTGTAAAATTAATACATTCTCTGCTTTAATATTAGCCATTTAGGAAAACTACTCACTAATAATTAATTAGGTATGATTATTTTTTAAATTAGTTTTGATTTATCTAGCAAAATTAAGAAGATTCATTGTTTATAGTAAATTCTACAGAATGCTAGCTGTCTAAGTATAGGCATGGTCTGGGTCATCTCCACAGTGGACAGAACAGCATCTGCCACAGCAAAGGACTCCAGTAAATATTTGATGGGTTTTTATTTACTTCTTTCTCTTTTCTTATTTACTCAATAAATCTTAGAGAAATCTGCTCACCATATCCAATTGAACATCCCTACCATACACATACAAGCCGCGGTGCCATGTTTCCGACCTTCACCTCACCTAAGGACCTCTACACTGGCATTAAAGCCCGCACGCAGCAGCCTTTCCCTCCTACAGTGCCAACCAAGGCCTATGACACAACCGTTTTGAAGACAAGAGGTAAGACGTAACGTGAAATCAAAACTGTATGTCTTCTTATCATTGGCAAGAACTCGGTAGTACAATCAAAGAAGGCAAGGAGATCGGAGGGTCTAGTAATCTCGCCCCACTGCTCGGAAAGACGCCCCAGCAGTCAGCCGAGAGCGCACCGTACACCGGTTAAATCAGACTGCAGACACTCGTGGCTGACTGCAAGCACAGCCTCTGTGGTGGAAACAGAATATCTTTTCCTGGTCTCATTTCTTACTCGCCCATAGGTCTGGGTTGCTCTGATCTCTTCAGAATAACTACTCTTGCTTCGATTTTCAGGTAACCCTTACAGATACGAACTGCTTGATTTCCCCATGGATTCAAAGAAAAAAGCACTGACTTGGCCAGGTCAGGGTGTATATTATGATGTGAGTATCCTTCAGAATTAATACCTTTTAACCTAATACACTTATAAAATATACAAGATGGGGCTGGGGAGATGGCTCAGTGGGTAAAGGATTTGCTGTGCAAGCATGAGAACCTGAGTTCAGATCTCCAGTGCCTACACAAAAGCTGGGATGCAAGGCGACCCAGCCAGCCAGCCTTGCTGAATCAGTGATCTCCAAATTTAGTGAGACCCTGTCATATGATTCTCACATGGATAATGATAGAGGAAGCCGCCCAGTATTAATCTGGCCTCCACAGGGATGTACGCATGCGCTCCTTCACATATACATGCCAGTCAACACACACGTACATACACACTGCATATGTCAAACACACTAAAGTGCACATGGTGGACTGTTGTGGGATGTTTTGTTCTTTTGGCTTTTGAGGAGCCCACCTCCCAGCTCTCGAATAAATCACACAAAGGCTTATTATTACTTATGAATGCCCAGCCTTAGTTTGGTGTTTTTCTTGCCAGTTTTCATTAGCTTGAGTTATCCCAACTGCCTTTTGCCTCTGGGCTTTATCTTTCTCTATTTCTGTATACCTTACTTTACCTCTTTCTCCATGATTTGCTGTGTAGCTGGGTGACTGGCCTCTGATGTCCTCCTCTTCTTGTTCTCTTGCTCCTCTTCCTCTCTTTATATGCTCTGCCTGCTAGCCAGCCTGTTCTTACTTCTGCTTCCCTATTGGCCATTCATCACTTTATTACTTTATTAGGACCCTCAGGTGTGTTACACAGGCAAAGAATCACAGCTTCACAGTTAATCAAATGCAGCATAAACAAAAGTAACATGCCTCAAATAATATTCCCCAACAATGGACTGTTTATATTTAGAGGGAGAGTCTGCAATTTCACTTCCACATCTTTTATTTTATCAGCTGATTTCATATACTTGTGATAGTTATGGGCATTTCCAGAGTTATAAGACAAACATATGTATGTAGTTTGAAGGAAACACACACAAATGTCTTTGTCTTTTTTTTTTTTTTTTTTTTTTTGGCTTTTTCAAGACAGGGTTTCTCTGAGGTAGCTTGGAGACTGTCCTGGAACTAGCTCTTACAGACCAGGCTGGCTTTGAACTCACAGAGATCCACTTGCCTCTGCCTCCCGAGTTCATGAGCCATTTTTATTCCAGTCATTATTAATACATTTGTATCAGAGTCTAAAAAAAAGCATGATATGCTAAATTGCTGCGCACAAATCACTTCAAGATACACTATTTAACTCTTTTTTTTTTTCTTTTTGGAGACAGAGTTTCTCTGTGTATGGCCCTGCCTATCCTGGAACTAGCTCTGTAGACCAAGTTGGCCCCAAACTCACAGAGATCCATCAGACTCTGCCTCCTGAGTGTTGGGATTAAAAGCATTCACCACTATATCATTTAATTCTTTTTTTATCATTTAATTCTTAAAGTACTTTTCTGAGATTACTACCACCAAGCCCATTTCACAGAAGGGGACACTGAGACTCAAGTTTATGACTATGTAATGGTTAGAGTCCAGGCTTGTGAGGCTTGTCTCCACTTTCACCTCTGTACCAGAGCTCCACATAGATAAGAGAGAAATTATCATTCATGAGAGAACATATCTAGACATTTGAAAATAATAATAGCTACCGTGTATTGATCGAGTGGTTTCTAAAAGGCAGTGTCAGGTCCTTCTAGATAGTAGCTCCTTGAACCCAAGAATTTGTGAGTTAGATAAGCAATTAATAATGGAAGATTGGAAACATCTGAGTTTTACCTGGAAAATCATTGTGGCAGGCCACATGTGGTCACCATAGTGACAAACAACTGTCAACAAAGTAAACAATTCCTGTTGCGTAGTTTTTGTTTTGTTTTGTTTTTCAAAAAGGGTTTCTCAGTAGTTTTTGAGCCTGTCCTGGAACTAGCTCTTGTAGACCAGGCTGGCCTTAAACTCACAGAGATTTGCCTGCCTCTGCCTCTGCTGGAATTAAATGTATGTGCCGCCACTACCTGGCCTTGCTGTGTTTTAAAGTATGTCTAAAAGAACCCTTTACACAATAATTTTAACTGGATCTCTGACTTTTTTCTGTCTTTTAAAATTATTTACTTAAAAAATAAACTAATATTTAAAAATCTTGCAAGTAAATAAAATATTAAGGGTCTCTGATTCAGGTGACATCTATTATCTGAGTAACAGAGATATGAGAAGTCACTCTTGCCACTGCCCCATCATTTCATGCCCGCATAGTCCAAGGCTCTGCCATGGGCTTCCTTCCTGTCGCTCCTCTGTGGCTTCCTCTTTGCCCAAGTGGCAATGAAGCCCAGCAGTGTAGTGAGTCAGGAAGGTCTTCTGGAGGCAACCTTACTTCTTCCCCCTGAGTAGATTCAACCCATGGAATGCCCATTTCCAGGGCCTTTCTTTTCTTTTCTTCTTTCTTTCTTTCTTCCTTTCTTTCTTTCTTTCTTTCTTTCTTTCTTTCTTTCTTTCTTTCTTTCTTTCTTTCTTTCTTTCTCTCTTTCTTTCTTTAAGATTTACTTTATGTATGAGAGTGCTCTTTCTGCATGTGCCAGAGGGCATCTGAGCCCACTATAGATAGCTGTGAACCACCATGGGAATTGAACTCAGGACCTCTGGAAAAGCAGCTCTTAACTGCTGAGCCATCTCTCCAGCCACTGTTCCAGGCTCTTTCTGCCTGTCTAAAATTTGTTCATTTTCCAGGTCTCAGCTAACCAACATAGCTGGGATCCAAGTCAGGAGACCGCTGTTCTAGTTATCCTTTGATGGCATCTGCTGTCTCAGTGATACAGGAGGCATATTGTTTCTTTTTGAGCTTTGATTAATTATCTGTATGATTTCAATAAAGCTGGCCTACAAACGTGGAAGTTTGGGGAATAATATAAAACCTGGAAATACTGGATAAGAAATTATTGTTAGTCCATGAGGAATTATTTTCTTCTCTGCTAACACCTCCCGTACTCTATAGTCAATAACTTCTCACAATTGATTTTATAGCTCATCAACTAAATGACAACTTCTTTGAGAAAAAGAGTATTTTGTATTTATATCTTCTATGATGTTTACCAGGGGGATTGTTTGTTTGTAACAGAATCTCCCATAGCCCAGACTGGCATTGTTCTTGGTAAGGAGCCAAGAATGACCTCAAACTCATGATCCTCCTGCCTCCCTCCCAAGTGCTAGGATTACAGGTATGTGCCACCACCGTGGTTTTATGCAGTGCTGGGGATGGAACCCAGGGCACTCACTGTTCATACTAGACAATCACACTAGCAACTGAACTTCATCACTCATACACAGTCTTTATACACAGATTTTCCACTGGCTTTATTCTTGTTCATGTCTCTAATGTTTAATCTCACTTTGTGATCTGTTCTAACTAGTCTTAATTTTCAACTTTTTGGTCATTCTTCAGGCTCATTCCTAACTTTAATCAAGTTTTGCACTGACAAAAATAAAATTGATACTGAGTTAGATGAGGAGTTACTGAAGGAGACCCCCCTGCACAGCAGGGGCTTCCTCCCAGACCCCAGATTAGGCACAAACCACACCCAAACACTGTTTTCACAGAGATCCTTTATTAAAAAGTGGCTGCTTTCTGACGCTGGCAGAAAAACAGCAGCAAATGACCTTGGAGGTGTGGTTTTTAAAAGGAGAAGAAGGGGAGGGAGGTCTGTGTTGGAATGGGCTAGGGTGTGGTGGTAAAGGAGTTAGGGAACAGGGGACAAGGGAAAGGGGAAGGGGGACTTGTTCTGAAGGGACAAAGAGCTGTCTCCGGATAGAGGAGACAGATGTGGCACATAGGAAAATGGGAGTTTATGAAGGTAAAGGGGAACCCTATGTTAGGATGAGCTGTTTCATTTTAATTGGGCATGTTAATTAGGTGACCCAAAGGGGATTCTGATTTCTGGACTTCAATAGTTGGACCTTGGTAGTCAGCCTCAGGAGGAGAGAGTGGCCAAATAAGGGAATAGATCTTAATGGCTAGCTTTAAGAATGTAATCTATCAGTTTTTTAGCAAGGCACAGGGAAACAGACAGAAGGGCACAGCCTGCTAGTCCCTTTAGGTATGCCCAGGTCCATTATATCTTACTTTTGGTTTTATGTTTATGAGTGTTTACTTGCATACATGTGTGCCATGTGCATGTCTGATGCTTACAGAGGTCAGAAAAGTGCATTGTATACCCTGGAACTGGAGTACAGATGGCTGTGGGCCACTATCTGGTCCTCTGCAAGAGCAGCCTGTGATTTTAACCTCTGAGTCACCTCTCCAGTCCTTGTCTTTTGCTTTTTGTGAACTCAGGGTAATCCCCTGAACCAATTCTCTCCCATTTCCCTTCTCTCACCACCTGACTAGAAGAGATCAAAGGTATCATTTTTCTCCCCAGCATTTTGTTTGTTGTAACAAAGTTTATACAGTACGAGCCCCTTCCTATCACTAGAGCAGTGGCTCTAGCCCTCGCTGCACATCTGAAACACTTAGTCATTCTCAGGGTTGGATCCACAGCAGGAAGGCCGTTCAAGGACTCAAACTGTAGCATAATAATTGTCCCTCTCTGCACCACATGCATGGAGATGATGGTAATAATCGGATAAGCCTTTTCTACCGTGTTACCTACCACAAGGAGGAAACTCCAGAGACTGTAATTGGCATTTCCTATGTAAGCCATCAAGAAAGTGTGATTAACATTGGTAACCGTCTAAAGCAGCCAGTTTCTGGCTCTAAAACCTACCAGCTCTATGACCTGAATAACGGGCACATTTAGTTCTTCAGTGCCTCAGTGTCCTAATAAATGAAGGCAGAACAATGATAAAATGTACTTGAAAGTTCTGTCCCAAGAAGGAGATGCAAATGAAAGCCCCCAGCACCGTATCAGTGCATAGTGAGATCATAGTCAATGTAGCTGTAGCTGCTTTGGGCAATATTCCCGAGACTGTATGCTTTGCTAACCTGGAAACATTTTTTAAATGGTGACATTGGAAAGAAGGCTTACTCTTGTAAATGATCAACGACTTAACTTTTTAATGTTTAAATTATTATAGTGTGTGTGTGTGTGCGCATGCATGCACGCACACATGCATGCGTGTGTGTTGGATATAAATGCATGTGGAGGTCGGAGAACAACTTCTAGGTGTCAGTTCTCTCCTTCCAGGGATTCTGAGATGAAACTCGGGTTGTTAGGCATCATGGCAAGCACTGTTGCCCACTGAGCGGTGTCACTGGCTGCTGAGACTCAGTTTTTAGCAGAATAGTTTGAATGTCATCTTGTCCTCGTTCTCCCCGATACACACGTGAAACTTATTCTGTCAGGATCGAAGAGCTCCAGGTACCTCATTCCCACCCAGACCCTATTTGATCTGACTCCCTTTTCCAACGAATCATTCCTGAGTACTTGTTGCTCAAACCAGGTTGTCTCTTGCCACTTCTCTCTTCTTTCTGAGTTCTCTCTAGATATTTCCAGCCATTACACATACCTTCTCTTTTACAATTGGTAAACATAAGCAGGTTTTAATATTTGATTATTCTGAGCTGTTTATGTCACTATTTGCTGAGGTGCCTAAATTTCTTTGCCCTTTTGTTTCTCAAGAGCAGAGTGAATTTAACATTAGGTTTGTGATATAAAATGTCTTTAGGATGAAATGTAATTTGTAATCATCTTTTGAGTAAAATGAGATACGATCCCAGAAGGAGGTTCCATACACTTCCCTAACTTTAAACTTAATTTAAACCATTTTCAAAACCTCTCCAAGGCTATTTAATTTAATGTCCAAGCCGGGCGGTGGTGGTGCACGCCTTTAATCCCAGCACTCGGGAGGCAGAGGCAGGCGGATCTCTGTGAGTTCGAGACCAGCCTGGTCTACAAGAGCTAGTTCCAGGACAGGCTCCAAAACCACAGAGAAACCCTGTCTCGAAAAACCAAAAAAAAAATAATAATAATAAAAAAATAATAATAATTTAATGTCCATTGCAAAACATCTTTCCTTAACTCCAAGTATCTAGACAAAGCCTTGGCTCTTCTTTGAAAGGAGCTCAGTTCACCGTGTGAAGGAGGCGAGGCGCCTGCCCCCCTCGTCTACTCCGGTAGCCTCGCTCCTGGCACAGCTGTCACTGCGCTGCAGACCTCGAATCTACACTCATGCTTAAAGGGCCATAAAAAAAATTGGCAGGCACACAAGCAATTTAAGTAAATTTAAATGACATTTAAATAAATGTCACTTGAACAACTGGATGCCTATGAGTATTTCTCTCCATGCGCCTTGCAGCCGCCTCCCACACCCTGAGTCTGAGAAGTGAGACAAGCTGGGGTAGCCGTCGTCCTCACTGGAGCAGCAATGCTCTCCCACACCCTGCAACACTCTTCCCTTCAGGCCTTTCTTCTAATGTCCTAACTAGATGACAGAAAAATCTGTCACTTTATTTATTCCCATTTGCATCTTTTTTCATTCCATATGTAAATAATCTAAGCTCACAATCATAATTTATTAGTGTGATAGTGTAATTAAATGAAATAAGATCCAATAAAAAAACTAGTGTCTAAAAATGCTAACGTCCTTCCAGAGGGTGATGTGATATCTACAATAAGCCTTGCTAAACCTGAGTAAACCCCATGATTCTACACTGAAGCACAAGCAAAGGAAAAGATTTAAAATTTCATTTATTGTATCACCACTATATGATTTACTAATGTTTTAATGGAGACTTACAAAGTTTTGGTGCCTAGCACAGAGCCCTCAGAACTTTAGACATAATTCTATATTTAATAAGTATCAACTTAATAAGTGTTTATTACAAATTATTGAGCTATGGTCCTGGGAAGATGGCTAAGTGGGTGAGAGACTTGCTGCACTAGCATGAGGACCTGAGTTCGCATCCCAGTGCTCACATAAAAGCCGGTGTGGAGGCCAGCCTGGTCTTCAGAGTGAGTTCCAGGACAGCCTGGTCTACAGAGTGAGTTCCAGGACAGCCTGGTCTACAGAGTGAGTTCCAGGCCAGCCTGGTCTACAGAGTGAGTTCCAGGACAGCCTGGTCTACAGAGTGAGTTCCAAGACAGCCTGGTCTACAGAGTGAGTTCCAGGACAGCCAGAAATGTTACACAGAGAAACCGTGTCTGGGGGGAGGGAGCCAGATGTGGTATGTGCAAGCCTGTATCTATGCAGATAATGGGACAGAAGCTCTAGCTGCTGGCCTAGCTCCAGGCTCATGAGATACCCATCTCAAGGGTGACAAACAGGTCACATGAGCTCTTCTGGTCACACGCATACACAAATTACTAAGCTACATCTATTTCGTGGGCTCTGCTGAAAACATAACATCACTCTTGTAAACTGGAGTGTCTTCCTAGAATGAAATGGGCCAGCAACTGGAGCCCTTCCTGCTTGTGCTTACCTTTGTCAGGTACATGTTCTACACTGGGTGTACCCTTCCCCAGTAACACCTGTCATGACTGCCGTCAGCTCCTCTCTCGTCACCTTAACTGACTCTGACTCAGATGTTTCCTGGTTATCAAGCCCCTGCCAGCACAGCACAGATGACACTATGTCTTGCATTTCCTATTTGATTTCTCGTGTCCTAGGCTTCATTTCAGCATAAAGTGCATTAGCCTCACCTCTTAGGACAGTACTTGAATAAGGCCCATGTTTTATCAAATAAGTTGGCTCTGCAAATGATGGAAAAGATAAGGAAACGCAGGGGGCTTTGTTTCCCAGCATCTGCAACTCCAGTTCCCGATGACCCGATACTCCCTTCTGCCTTCTGTGGGCTCCTATACACAGGCGGTATACATAAACTCACAGAAACACACATATATTGTTTACATACACAAATAAAATTTAATAATTAAATAGATTTTTTTGTTTTTCAATACAGGGTTTCTCTGTGTGGCTCTGGCTGTCCTGGAACTTGCTCTGTAGACCAGGCTGGTCTTGAACTCAGAGATCCACCTGCCTCTGCCTCTCACGTGCTGGGATTAAAGGTGTGCACCACCAACACCCTGTTCAAATAGATTTTTTTTTTTTTTGGTTTTTTTCGAGACAGGGTTTCTCTGTGGTTTTGGAGCCTATCCTGGAACTAGCTCTTGTAGACCAGGCTGGTCTCGAACTCACAGAGATCCGCCTGCCTCTGCCTCCCAAGTGCTGGGATTAAAGGCGTGCGCCACCACCGCCCGGCTTTTTTTTGGTTTTTCGAGACAGGGTTTCTCTGTGGCTTTGGAGCCTGTCCTGGAACTAGCTCTGTAGACCAGGCTGGTCTCGAACTCACAGAGATCCGCCTGCCTCTGCCTCCCGATTGCTGGGATTAAAGGCTCAAATAGATATTTTTTAAAAGATTTATTTATTTATTTATTTATTTTGTATACAGTATTCTGCCTGCATGTTTGCTTGATCTCATTATAGATGGTTGTGAGCCACCATGTGGTTGCTAGGAATTGAACTCAGACCTCTGAAAGAGCAGTCAGTGCTCTTTACTGCTGAGCCATCTCTCCAGCCCTCAAGTAGATACTTTTAAAGGAGCTTTCTTTGCCCCTAAGTAAGCAAGCCATAGGTTAATTAATGGTATATAAAGATAATTATTTAATATTTCTTGAGACCCATTCACAAGTGCCTTTTACATGAACCCTCCACTTACCTAAAATGAGAGTCGCTTCAACATTACAAGAATGCTAACAACATTGTCACCCCTAGGCCTAGAAACTTTTCATGACGATTCCTTTCCCTTCCTCTTGCTGTGTTCCTCCCTGTGGGGCTGGGACTTAACAGAAGGAGACTGTATCCATCTGCAACATATGTTCGTTTCCCACCACGCACCAGTCTAGGGATTCTCCTTTGTACCTGTCTTAAAGGTTGATACATCCCCAGCCTATATACAGCTCTGGGCTAAAGGGTACCCTGAGAGGACTACTGGATGGAATGGGAGTGGCGGGAGGCTGGGGCAAGTATAAGAGAGCACTACAGGACCTGAGGCTCCGTGCAGCATCTGGCTCTACTTGAGCCACCATGTCTTAGTGCAAAACTTGTAACAGACTAATTTGGAACTGGTTTTCTGGGTGGTTAAAATTGCGTGTCAAAGTAAGTACTAGTTTATTGCTTTTAGCGGAACTGTTTGGACAAATGGCAGGTTTCCACCTGTCCTTTAAGCCCCAGACCCTGCAAACATTAAAGGCGGGCTTGGCTTGCAGGCATCAGGTAGCATAATGTTCATAATGTTCCATATTGCACACCTCCTCCCTAGCTCGGCTTCAGCATGTTTGTGTCTCCGTATCTACCCCAGTCTCATCTCCCTTCTCCGCGCCCCGCTCCTGGCCTCACTTCTCCATCAACTAGAGCCTCCAGTGAAGTAGTTTTGTCTTAACCTTTTAAAAACAGCTGTCTGTGGTCATTTGCATTTGCCCCTTCTTTCTTGTGCCAGCCAGTGTCTCCCTGGAACATGTTTACTTTTGATGATCCTTCTTTCCTGCCACAGATGTGTACATCCAGGCACTGACTAAACAGTTAGAGCCACACTAAAACGCATCTAGCCATGTTTACATGCACTCCTATTAGGAAACAGAAAATAAACCTTCAGTTCTATGTAAAGAATGGCCATCCTTTCGGAATTCGAGTGACTTAAGTCTTTGTCAGAAAGATGTAGCTAACATGAAGTTTCCTTTCAGGGACAGAAGACAAAGAGGCAATCACTTTTAGTCAAGTCAGCCAGCTGCACACAGAACCCTCTGTATGTCTAATGAAACTATACCAGAAGTAGAATATTCAGGAACAAACTGCAACCTAAATTCTTAGAGACTTTTAGAAGAAATGTTAGCATCTCCTTGATAAAATGTGGTTATAATTACACCCACTGTGCCTGGCTTGAATATGGTAATTAATTCAGAAAGTGACCTTAACTGTTTGCCTGTTGGGACAGTGAACCAGCCCTTATTCAGTTAGATACAATTAATAACAGCAATCTTTCTGTTCATATTCTAGTTTCCTAAATGTGTTGAGAAAAACAAGCCAGTATTCTACCCCAAACCTCCTAAAACCTTTGCTCCTAACACATCTTTGAATCCATGGGATGCTGTGGACTCTGCAAAGGAAGCCAATATACAAAGAAATCTTGAGAAATCCCACTGGATCACTTCATACGCTCATGACTTTACAGGTATGAGTTCACACTAATACAAGTAATGAGAACAGAAAAGGGACACTCAGTGAATACCCTCCATCACAAGCTTCCATCTCCTGATGTTCTGTCCTGAGACTCGTTATAAAAACTAATCCAAATTAGCGGGAGAGCTCAGTTTCTCTCTTAAGTGGGTAGCAGGGAAGCCGGGCTGGTTTATATTTTATTGGCTCTAATTTATATCATAAAGAAAACGAGTAGGTTTTCCTACGTAACGGGTAGTTTAATAACTGTTCTTCATTTACTCTACCAAAATAATAAGACAATGTTTCTATTAAGGTCTAGGGCCCATGAGCCCCCTTGAGCTGGATGATTACCATGAAAAAGAGGTAGCAGAGCTAACTGGACAGATAGGATTTGACCCACAGCCTGTAAGTAATTGCAGTCAACTCTCAGTTATTTGGGGGAGAATATCCAGCCCTTTTCTCCTTGCTTTTCCCATGTTTTGTGTCTTGAATATTGGTGGCCACCCAAACAAAAAGAAAATCTAATTGCTTTTGAAAGATAATTCTGAACTTATTGGAACTGACTTGGGTACCCGTTTTTGTATTGGAAAAACAAAACTTCTTCATAGTCCTATATTTTAAATATATTTTCTATCATGCTACTCTTGATAAAATAATTCACAAAAGAATTTGCCTATAATGAGTAAAGCTTAACTAGTAATTTCATGATTCCTAATAAATTTGTGTCTTACACATTCCATTACTTTCGAGGAAATTAATAACTTCTTTCTGGTAGTCATAATAATTGAGAGTTGGCTGAATTACAATCAAAAGCCAATAAATTTTTGCCTATATCAATTAGAGAATTGATTATAAAAATGTCTTGAAAGAAATTATCAAGCCCTATAATAAAATATATAATCCACTAGATGAATTATATAAAGGATATCATATTCATGTGTTGGTTTATCCTCTATAAATACAAAGTTTGAAAACCTAATTTCAAAGCTATAAATTGTAGAAATATATATTAAACTATAAGCATACGAAAATAGGGATTTTTTTTTAGATTACACTGAACACTTTAATTTTATATTAGCTTAAGCATTTGTAACGGGGATATCAAATCAAACACCTGAGCTGGGTCCTTACACTGTGCTTTATCAGCCACCACAGGTCTTTCCATTGCTTTGATTTTGCACTTGCGATAGGCACTCTCTGTTGGATTAGATATATGCTCTGACACTGAGGTGTGCTCAATTTACAGGACCAACTCCAGGAAAGCATGTTTTAGTGGTGATAAAAATCCTTGTGAAGCTTTTTTCAGAATGAAATACAAGTCCTAGGCCTAGAGATGTTCTTCAGTTGGTAATGACCTGCCTTAGCATACACAAAATCCCGGTCTGATTGCTTGGCACCTCATGGTGGCACATATCTATAATTCTTTTGCATAATCTATTCATTTCAACCATTACAAATATTTTTGTCATTTTTGCACATTTTAGAATGAAGTAAAGACCTTAATATATTTTATCCATTAAGATTTCACATTCATACCATTTACCAGAGTTAAAATTTTTCCTGTTTTTCATTCAATGTGAAGAATATATTTAATAAAATTGTACAGATAGTAAATGTACATTTGTTAAAACAAAAGCATACAGATTTCATTCAAGCCTCTGCCACAATACAGAACACATCACCATCCATGCCGTCATAGGCCACCTCTTCCCTCCTCCCCTACCCACATAGCTCCAGTAATAGTATCCTGAATATGCCTTTTATTTTTGCAGTTTCTAAGCCTGATTGAATCCATACTTTAAAAATACCTCAAGGGGCTGGAGAGATGGCTCACAGGTTAAGAGCACTGGCAGCTCTTCCCAGATTCCTGAGTTCAATTCCCAGTACCCACATGGTGGCTCACAACCATCCGTAATGAGGCCCTCTTCTGGCCTGCAGGCCAGAATACTGTATACACAATAAATAAATAAATAAATAAATAAATAAATAAATAAATAAATCTTTAAACACAAATGGGGTAGTGGGTACAGCTCAGGGGCAAAGCATGTGATTGGCATATGCAAGGCCCTGTGCTCAGCCCCTAAAACCAGAAAAAAAAAGACATTGAACACCTCAGACAGTGCTTCTCAAAGCACTTAGCATGCTGCCTGCCTTAGCAGCACCTGAGGCATTGTTAAAATGCGTGTTCCTGAGTAGGGAGGATAGCTCAGAGTACATGGGTTTGTTCTCTCTTACACACCCTCCCAGAACAAGCAGATCCCAGAACCCCACTGTAGACCTTACAAGTCCTAGTCTTAGAACTAAAGCTTAGGAACTCCTTTCTGTCAGCTCTGAAGGTGATTCTGATTCACCCTGGGCTTAAGAACTCTGCCTTGTCTACATGGTTTAAACAACTGCGCAGGATAAGCTGGGCAGTGGTGGCACACACCTTTAATCCAAGCACTTGCAGAGGCAGGTGGATATCTGTGAATTCAAGGCCATCCAGTCTACAAGAGCTAGTTCCAGGGCAGACTCCAAAGCTACAGAGAAACCCTGTCAAAAAAAAAAAAAAAAAAAAAACAACCTGCACAGGATAGTTAATGCAGTCCTGCTCTCTAAGTTTTAGTCTAGTGAGTCCTTTGTAGCCAAATAAAACTTATTTTCCATTTACCAAAAGCCACTAAAAGAAAGATGTACTTACTTGGGCCCAGAATTCAATGTATTCAAATAAATACCAAGGAATCTTAGTGTGTATGCTTCCACCACTCTACTTCCTGATCATAAAAATGGGTAACTTGTAGCCATATTATTATAATGCTATATTTACTAATCAGTCGATTTTTTTCTCCTCTTTATTCCACTGATATAGCAAGAAAAATTCCATCCTGCCTTAAAACCTCCCAGGCCTTTGGAAGGTCGAATTGCCCGACTTATTCAGAACCAGCGACCTCTGGAGGCTATGGTGCAGCAAGGACCACCTTCCTGTCCAGATTGTACCCCTAGGGTTTTGTGTGCTTTTCATACATTCATACCCAGTACTACAGAAGTGATGGCAATGAATGATAACCTCCTCCCCGGAATTACTCATAAAAACCAGGATATTGAAGAGAAGATTAAGGAAGAACAAGGCTTGATGTCTACCTATACACTCCCAACTCGTTGTCCAAGAAAAGAGATGAGTAGTCTTTTTGACCTAACATCACTTCC
Source organism: Chionomys nivalis (assembly GCF_950005125.1). Taxonomy (NCBI): domain Eukaryota; kingdom Metazoa; phylum Chordata; class Mammalia; order Rodentia; family Cricetidae; genus Chionomys; species Chionomys nivalis. Next base: position 146,057,222 of record NC_080086.1, read on the forward strand.
AAAGATCACAGACACTAAAAAGACAGATGACTTGTACTGGAGACAGTTGGAAGTGAAACCGCTACCCGTATCCCACTCTAAGTCAAACCATTACATTGACTACGAACCACTTAAATCTGCTTTCCGTGATCCATATACTACTTGTCAGAACGCTGTTCGCCTCAGTAAGTCTAATATTCTTTGTAACAAAACAGATATGGATGATTTCGCTTTTGACAACTTTATAAGTAAGCCAGAGTTTTTGGGCATGGACATGGAAAGCAATGAAGAAACAAGACCTATTTTGGGATGGATTCCTAACGCTGGAGTACCCAACCCTCAGACCAACCTACTTGATCTTAGGAATTCATTTTCAAAGTCCATGACACAGAAGCATTTTCATGACTCCATCCAAGAAGAACAAAAAGATCTCAGGGATAAAATAAACTGCGGGATGAGACATCAATTCTATGGCCACAATGCCCATTATTTCTATAACTGAGATATTGTCTCTTCCTTCAAAACCAAGTCTCTTGCAAGAAAATAAAATATGTCACAGAATGCCCTGCATTTGGCTGGATTCTGTTTCTGTATTGAGCCATGTTGACATTAATGAGCCTTGTGTTTTAAGAAATTAAGTTAGGGTCTGGTCAGAGGGACCAAAATAATGTCCTGACTTCTCAAAACATTTAACAGTTTGTCAACAAAATATCAGAGCCAGAAAAAAATTAAGTCTTTAGTCTCATCTTTAAATTATACTCTGAAGAAGTTTCCCAAAATCAGGAAAATCAATGTATAGACAAAATGTACATCATCATTTTGCGAGAAATGAAAAATTGAAAAAAATTCAAATATTGAAGATTTGACAGACAACTATAGAATGTATCATGCCTTAATAAAATTGATATGTCAACAATCTGTTTCTGTAAATGTTTTCACAAAATAATGGGTAAAAAAGGTAAAATTCATCTCTGTGAGTTCAAGGCCAGCCTGGTTTACATAATGAGTTGTAGGAGAGCAGGGCTATGGAGAGACCCAGAAGAGAGAAGAGGTTGGGATAGAATTTAAATCTTCAGTTAACTGAAGGTAGAGTGGCTCTCCAAACTATAAAACTTCAACAAAAAGTATGTCAAGGGGGCTGGAGAGATGGCTCAGAGGTTAAGAGCATTGCCTGCTCTACCAAAGGTCCTGAGTTCAATTCCCAGCAACCACATGGTGGCTCACAACCATCTGTAATGGGATCTGGTGCCCTCTTCTGGCCTACAGGTATACACACAGACAGAATATTGTATACATAATAAATAAATATTAAAAAAAAAGTATGTCAAGTCAGTGGGAAGGTGAATCCTGAATGGTCTGGATGTACACATTACAGATTACATGTATAAGTTGTTGGGAAGATGAGTCTTGAGTATTCTGTATGCACACATTACAGTTTACATGTGTAAGTCGGTGGAAAGATGAATCTTGAATGTTCTGCATGCACACATCACAGGTTCATACAAACTCAGCAGAAAACATGAATCTTTAATGTTCTGCATGCACACATTACAGGTTACATGTGTTTCCTTCCCCTTAATAATCTGAGAGAAAACATATTTGATACAGATAAAACTATTTTGTTAGAATCTAGACAACTAATTAGATTTCCAGTTTTGGCAAGGAAAAGTATGGCTTGCTGCCAGCTATTCCAGGGTCCAACATCTTCATCTTTGAAGTGTTTGCCTACTGTGTAGGTAACTCCCATATGCATGTCAACACTTCAGTGTAACAGGAGGTTATGTTTTATAAAGTTCTCTTTCACACTCTGTGTGTTTGTGTGGGTGTCAGAGAGCAACCTTCTTGAGTCTTCTTCCATTAGGCTCCAGGGATCCAGCTCAGGTCATCAAGTTTGCATGGCAAGCTGCTTTACCTGCTGAGCCATCTCACTAGCCCAAGAAGTATGCTATAAAATAATTTACCAAGGCAAGTTAAGTACCGTGAAGAAGTTAGAAGTTGGGATAAGCTGAGTTGCTTACAAGAGGCTCAGATAATGCTAGCTGCCCCAGAGGAAGCAGACCAGCCAAGCTACATTAAAGAAGGGGGTCAGCTGAGATGCCTAGAAGAGGTTCAAGCCACTTGAGCTTCCCAAAAGAGCCTCCAGCATAATGAGTTGTACAACTCCAAGTTACCAACCCTTGTGAACTGTCACCCGTGCTGGGGCAGGCTGTTAAGCTCCTGGCTTTGAGTCATTTCTGTTCCTGTAAATAACCCCTCACCTACATTCCTATAAGTAGTGACAATAAAACTCATTGGTTCACACAATATAGTTATGTATTTTAAATTATTTTGTCCTTATAACTAACATGTACATTTCTTAAACCTATTCTGAGATAAAATTTTAATTATTTTCCAAATTTTATTTTATACAGCACTAGTCTGTAGGTTTTAAGGAAAGCAAAAATTTTCATATTGAAATACTGTCATGTGTATTACAACCACATGACAATCCTAAATCATAGTATTTATAGAATACTTGACTGGAGTGTAGCTTGGTGGTAGAATCCTTTGCTAGTTTGCCCAGGTTCAATCTCTAACACTAGAAAGTTTATAATATGGGTTCTGGGGAGAGAACCCAGCCAGTCAGGAAAAGCTCTTGCTCTTCAACCATAGGGACCCACATGAGCCAGCCAGGGTCCCAGCCACACCCATAAACAGGAGTGTTCAGTGGGGCAGACAGGATCACTGGGACCTGCTGGCTTCAGCCCAACTGAAAAACCCAAGTTTCTCATTCAAGGAAAGACCTTGCCTCAAAGGAATAAGGTGACAAGTGACAGGAAAACATCTCAGTACGCACACCCACACACACATGTGAATATAACACATAGATGCATATAACACACACGTGTGTATAACACACATGTGTAACATGAAGGCCTGCTTGTTGTGGTTTCTGTCCTGCCCAGTTCCCATAGCCGTTTAGGTCACAAAGAAATCACATAGAGAGTCTGCATTAGTTACAAACTGATTGGCCCTTTAGCTCAGGCTTCATATTAGCTCTTCTTTTTTTTTTTTTGAGACAGGGTTTCTCTGTAGCTTTGGAGCCTCTCCTGTAACTAGCTCTTGTAGCCCAGGCTGGTCTTGAACGTACAGATATCCACCTGCCTCTGCCTTCTGAGTGCTGGGATTAAAGGTGTGCACTACCACACCTTGAACTCACAGAGTTCCCCACCCCCCGTCTTTTTTTAAACAAAGGAAAATATCCATAGTCCATTTTTTGGGAATGTGGGCATAGTATTCCAAGTTACTTCCTGCTGTTTAGGGGTGTTGATAATCTTATGGGGACCTAAAGAAAATTTAGAATTATGGTCAAGTCCTGACTGGTATATCCTGTGAGTCTTGATCATCTCAGGCAGCAACTTAAATCTGTTCTGGATGTAGAACTCAGACATCTGGGCCATCTGTTCCTACTGGAGATTTCTCAGGTGGTCCTTGATCAAACCTGATTTTTCTTAACTCAGAATAAATCCATAGCCTCTCATTTTCTGTGGAAACAAAAGCAAAACCTCTTCTCCAAAGTAACATATCTTTTGACTTCACTTTTGAAGCCAAGGTATTTTCAAAATACCTATCTTGAATTAATTCAACAGCATTTATAAGCAAAAATCTTTTAGCAGCTGTTGCTCCTTCCTCAGCATTCAAACAATTCAAAGAGAGCATAATAACATACAGTATCCAGATTCTCTGTGTATTTTCCATCTTTATGTGGCTTAACTTTAACCTCTATTTCTTTTATTTTTACTTTTACTTCTTGAAACAGGTTCTCTGTGTATCTTTGGCTGTCCTGGAACTCTCTCTGTAGACCAGGCTGTCTTTGAACTCACAGAAATCCACCTGCCTCTGCCTCCCAAGTGCTAGGATTAAAGGTATGCACTACCACATCTTGAACTCACAGAGGTCTATCTACCTCTGCCTCCTAAGTGTTGGGATTAAAGGTGTGTACCACCAAACCCAACTCCTCTTTCTTTTTTATTTTAAGGACTTTAATCTTTTTCTTTTCTCTCTCAAGCCAGCATATATTTTTAACACACAGCAAACCATTTAGTTTTTTTCATCTTTGAATCTATCTTTACTGTATCTCTCTCTCTTTTTCTGACCACGAGTCTTTAATTTGCTAAGCAATACAGGTAGGATTAAAGCCATGGCTTTGACAGCTGGATGCAGCCCATTCCATAGCTTTATGAAATTCCATGCTCATGGTGGAGGTACTGGCCAGAGTCATGTTTATTGTCACAACTCTATGGCTTTTCAAGGTCCTTGCCAACAAGCAAGCTGCAACAGTGTGTCCACAAACAACACTCAAATGCTGTCTCTGTAGCCAAACCTCCTACCTCAAAGAGTGAGAATTTGCACTGGCAGGATGGCCCAGAAAGCCAGCATTTTAAAACAGCACAGATTTTTTTTCCTGCTATCACTGAAAACCAAAAAGCATGTGGTCAGCTTTTTATCAACACTATTTAAGTGTTTCTTGGCAGGACCTCTTAAAAGGCTGCAAGGTTTTACAGCTAAAACTGACTCAGGAAGCCTCTCTTAGATGAGAGTGCTTGCTTGCCTCTAGCAAGCAGAGCAGACCTGAGAAATTGCTGCTACCAAGAAACCATGCATAATGCTGTTATTTTGTGTTTAGAATTACTTCCCAAGGTCTCAGGCTTTATGTAGATGCAATTGTCCACACGTTGGCACCATTTATAACATAAGGGCCTGCTTGTTGGGGTTTCTGTCTTGCCCAGTTCCCACAGCTGTTTAGGTCCCAAAGAAATCACACAGAGCATCTGCATTAGTTATAAACTGATTGGCCCATTAGCTCAGGCTTTGTATTAGCTCTTATAACTTATATTAACCCATTATTCTAGTATATGTTAGCCACATGGCTCAGTACCTTTTTCAGCGGGGTAGGTCACATCCTGCTTCTTCTGTGTCTGGACAGGACTTCGGGAAGAGATTCCTTCCTCCCAGAATACTCCTGTTCTCACTGCCCTGTCTCTACTTCCTGTCTGGTTGTCCCGCCTATACTTCCTACCTGGCTCCTGGCCAATCAGCATTTATTTAAAACATAATTGACAGAATATAGAATTGTCCCACACCACACAGGCATATAATACTTTTGGGCTGACAGATGACTCAGCAAGTAAAGGCACTTACATGCAGGCCTGGTGATACTGGCATTCATAAACCTACACTTAGGTTCCTCTGTGTAGCAGCCCTAGCTGTTCTGGAACTCACTCTGTAGATCAGATTGGCCTCAAACTCACAGAGATCAGCCTGCCTCTGGCTCCCGAGTGCTGGGATTAAAGGCACACGCTGCCACCACCTGGAGTTTAAATACCTTTTAAAAAGTCACTGGGATGTCCAAGGTGATGGGCAATACAGTGAATATATGAAAGTAATTTGATCCTTTTCTTGTCTAGTCATAGAACGTAGCATGGGACTGAACTTCTAATAACTAATGCTGAAAGACCCAACTCCACAAGAAAGGAACTCAAAAGTTTAACCTCTTTTCTTTTTACCATTGTGTGACACACACAAATGTGGCATAGTGTACATATCGAAGACAACTTCCGTCATAAGGGTCCTGGAGACCGAACTCTGGTTGTCAGACTTTGCAGCAAGCTACTTTACACACTAAGCCATCTCATAGGCCCAGGAACTTGAAGTTTTATTGTTTTTTTTTTTTAAGTTTCTTTTATTTACTTTTTGTGTCTTTCACATCATGCATCTCAATCCCATTCATTTCCTGTCCCTGTGTATCTGCTCTCTGCCCTTGCAGCCCTCCCCCCAAATAAAACTGAAGAAACAAAGAAAAAAGGGGACGGGGTAGGGGGATGGAAATCTCATCATGGAAGCTGTAGTATGACACAGTGAGTCAAGCAGTAAGCCCTATTATCCAAATATCTTTACTTGCAAGTGTTCATTGCAAAGTCACTGGTCTGGTTTGAGGCCTTTGGCTTCTGCTACCCCATCAATGCGGGGCCTCACTGGAACTCCTCTTGGTTATCCTGTCTTCTCAGCAACTACTCCACAGTGCAGGACAAGTGAGGAGAACAGAATTTCTGTCGTGAAACAGACATGGCTGAGGACTGGATGCTGTCCCGAAAATGGGAAATGCATTATACCCAGGAGAGTCCCAGGACATGGGTCTTCAAGGGACTCTATTGAAGGAAGTACAGATGAGAGCTGCTCACAGAGATTGGGCAGAGTTAAGAGAACTTCCAGGGGTTAGTAGGGCTCCAAAGAATTTGAAACAGCAAGAAGCTTTAACCCAGCCTTTAAGGAAGTTTCCAGTGCCTCCCAATGGCCTAACCCAAGCAAAAGCTAGGGAGCAAAGGGGCATCAGGAGTAAGAGATCACCAGGTTAAGGCAGAGAAAGGTAGGGAGTGGGTTGTCATAAGAAGTACTGAGAGCGCTGAATTGATTACTTCTCTAGGTCGTCTAAATGACTGGCTGCAGTTTTACACCAGCTCTGGCTGCCTCCCCTTGCAAGTTTCTACTAAGAAAGACTTCCCTTGAATCCATGAGCCTCCTCTGCTCGCTTCAGGAAGCCTGAAGCTTCCTCACCACTCACTACTCATAAACCCGAAGAGTTATGACTTACAGGGGATTAGGCCTGGCTTAAGAGAACTGCTCTAGATCACTAACTGCCTCCATGTCGGGGAGAAGGTGCTTCACTTCCTTGTGTTTGCTGGAGCAGGGCTGTTAGCTTCTTTCCTTCAGTAATGTTCTTTTTCCATTCTCAGCCTCACGCTTGTCACAGGAAGCCTGACTGCTGGGCTGTCTTCGCCGCCATCATGCTTTGCTGAGTTTTAAGGGAAGAGATTGGTTCTCTGCTTCCCATTTGAACACTCAGAGCCCACTGTGGAGTGATTAACTGGCCTGGAAAGTGGAAAGATAGGGGAACTGTAAGTCAGTGCGGTGGTGAGAACACACAATTGGGCCATATTGTATGCATGCTTTTCCTGACTCTCTCAAATAACTATAATAGTAACATCAAATCATCTATTTCAGATCACCCTAACAAATATATACTAACAAAGACTGACATATTGTGAGGCTACTAAAATGTACCGTACAGACAGGAAACGAGCTGTATTGGTCACGGTTCTCCAGGGTCACAGAACTCAGGGGATGAATCTGTGTGTGGAATGGCTTACAGGTTGCAGTTCAACAAATGCTAGCTATGAAAAGAAAGTCCAAGTTCCACTAGGCTGGGTGTTTCAGCTGATCTTAGTATATCCCCAAGAAGCAGGAATCCCCAAGAAGTAGGCTCTGATGCCAGTGCAGGAATGAAAGTGCTGACAAGGTGAGGGCAAGCAGGGCAAGGAGGGCAAGAAGGAACACATTCTCTTCCTTCTTCCACTGTCCTTCCAGCAGGAAATGTGACCCAGATTTAAAATGTGCCTTCCTCAAGGTTTGGTTAAAGGTGTGTGTCATCCAGTCTCAAGATCTGGAGCAAAGGCATGCTGTCTTCTTGTCTCAAGGTCCAAATCACAAGTGTGCTTTCGAGTTCTGGATTGTAGTTCATTCCAGACATAGCCAAGTTGACAACCAAGAATAGCCATCACCTGAGCACACACCTTAAAAAATAAAACAAAACAAGCAAGTAAACGGAAACTAGCATCTTTAGATTTGTTCCATAGCAGGGTTGCCACAAACCTGGAATCTGAAAGGAAGAAGAAACAGGATGTACAAAGAGGGGAGAGAAAAAGCAAAGCGTAATAAAATGAGGAACACTTGCACAGGTGTGAGAGGATTTCTTCACAGGATTGTCCACATGACTGGGGATGATGAGAAATTCTGTGACAGGCCACCTGAAGACTGGAAAAACCAGAGAAGTGAGTAGCAAGGCTAACTCAAAACCCAGCGAGCCCCCCAACCAGGGAATCTAACAGCACAATTCTGCCTGAGAACTCAGGGTTAATGGGGAAAGGTCCAAAGGCCAGAGAACCTAGAATTCTTTGTCCACAGCTAAGAAAGGCACTCTGACTCTTGGGAGACAGCAGGGGTGCCCGTCTCTGCTTGTTTGTTTCTTTTGGACCCTCGACCGGGTCTGTCTCATGTGCCCATCCATTTTGGATGAGAGTCTGTCCTGCTTGGTTCACTGACTGAAATGCCTGTCTCTTGGAGATACTTTACTGGTGTACCTAGAAATAGGGCTGGCCACCTGGATATTACGGAATCCAGTCAAGCGGATAAAGTTATCCATTTCAACAGGTTATGAAATTTCAGGTTTGCTAAATGAAGGAGTTCTATCCTCAGATGTTGGTCAGTGGCATAACATGTTTATACTGATACCATCAAAGATAAACCAAACATAACCAACTCTATGTGTTGTGTTTTACGATAAAAGGAGGAAATTAAACTACAGTGAATCTAAGTGGCAAAACCTTGTATCTATCTGATGAAGGGTCCAGGAATATAGGAATATATACTTATTGGCCTAAACAGATGGGAACAGACAGACATCAGCTGTCAGCAAATAGTTATTAGCTTTTAACAATGGTTTCTTTGTTTACAGCCAGCAGCTCTGTCTATGAGCAAAGGCTAGCTTTTTTTACAATGGCTCTCTGCAGCTATTGGTCAGTTTTTTACAGTAAACCCCTACCCTTACAGCCGACAATTGCTGTGGACCAAGGTTAGCTTTTAATAAGTTTTTTTCTACGTGACTTTTCGGCTTCACACTGTTCCGTATCCTTCCTGCTACAGGAACCAGGCTACGTCAAGAAAGCTGAGGGTTTTGTAAGCACCTCTAGTTGTTTCAATAACACCGCAGGGTTGGAACCTTGTAAGCGGAAATTGTAAAATGCAATATATCTCTAAGCTTAACAAAATGGTAAAAATGCCTTTGTCCATGTCTAATGCTTACTTCTTACTTTTAAAAGGGGCCCCAAACGAGCCCCCACAATGTCACAGTTTCAGAAGCCTGAGTTCTAGTTGTGGTCCCAGCTAGTTGGTAAGCTTTTTGTGCCCCCTGGTGATTTTTGGAATAAAGTTTGCTCATGGTTTCGTAGACTTCGGCAGTCTGTCCCCATTATTTGCACACCCCCAGACCCAACATCTGACATTCTTCTTATTCTACTCCCTGGCTTGCCTTCAGAGTTACAGTAGCTGGCATTTTGTCATTGCTTTGTATATCACACACACGCACACACACCAGCTTCTGGTGAGAGCCTCAAGGCAAACAGCATATGGTGGGAAGCACGAGAAAGAAGTCTCATGGCAAAGGAGGAAGCGAGAGGGACCAGGTTTGCTCCTTCATAATAATTGGCTTTCTCAGGAACTAATCCATTCAGGAGTGAACTAATGCACCCCTCACAGCTAGCACCCAGATGTCTCCTCCTGGAGAACTGCTAATTCCAAAAATCGTGAGAAAAGGCCAAGACCACAGCTGTCTGAATTAAAGCAAGTTGTATTTGGGGTTCCCTAAGATACCTAGCCAGCTGTCTTCCCCTAAGTTGGGCTTTCTGTTTTGCTTTGGTTTTTCGAGACAGGGTTTCTCTGTGAAACAGTCCTGGCTGTACTGGAATTTGCTGAGACAAGGTTGTCCTCGAACTCAAAGTGACCCACCTGCTTCCGGAGTACTGGGATTAAAGGCGTGTACCACAACCATCTGTCAAGTTGTGTGTGTGGGGGGGGGTAAGAGCAGGCCCCACTGGCCTCTCCAAATTCCTTTAAAAAAAGATTTTTTATTTATTATGCAGTGTTCTGCCTGCATGTTTCCCTGCAGGCCAGAAGAGGGCGCCAGATCTCATCACAGATGTTTATGAGCCACCATACGGTTGAATTTAGGACCTCTGGAAGAGCAGCCAGCGCTCTTAATCACTGAGGAAAGATAAGGTGTTCAAAAAAGGTGAGGGGTTTGACAGTTATCTATTGTTAAAATGATACAATAAAAGGGGAGGAACAAAGGTTAAGATATACCAAAGGAAGAATTCACATCAAGTGAATGAGGGTTATAAAGGGGGTTACAAGCAGTTAATATCAGACCAGGAATTTAAGAGATTACAAACAGAAACCTTAATTAGCAGGGACTTGACATAGGACATAGGATTTATCTCTTGGCTAGGAACAGACAGGAACTGTTTTGACCATAAACAGAAGACTTAACCTGCAAGGTATATTCTTGGTTTCAGTTTCCCATTAACCTGTGTGGGATATTTTTGGTTTCTGTTTTACAGGACTAAGGTGCAAGGAATCTGATGAAGAAGTGTTCCTTCCATCAAGCCCTTCCTCGTAAAGGTCCTGCCACCCTCCAATATTGCCACCTGTGGAGCAAGCTTCAAGTACATAAACCTTTGAATGAGACACTATATCAAAACCGTGTCCAAATCGTAAGTAGAGAGCCACTTGTTTAACTGGTTGCTAAGGAATAATAAGATGTTTTACGGTTTCCCCTCCCCCCCATTTTCCTCAGAAACAAATGACTCCAACCATATCAAATACGGCAGAAGACAAATCTTCTTTTAAATATTTCCATTTACATTGGATGAATTTAAAGCTTCTGAGAGATTAATTCACATTCCAAGGATTAGAGCAGGAGCTCAGGCCCTTTAGTTTTTCTTAAAATATACGTGCCCACACATGGACAATAGATAAAGTTTTTTTTTTTTTTTTGAAGCAGCCAATTTCAACTTTTATTATGAATAAGAAAGTCACATTTGGATACGTAAGAAACTCTAAAGATGAAAAAGTTATAGGAACAGAACAGAGAAGTATATTTCTACTAACTGTGGATAAATAATAGGCCTGATTCATTATTGAGAAACTAGATTTAGGTAAAAATCATGTAAATATTTGTTTGATTTTTTTTTCCACTGGGAGAAGAAACATAAAACAAGATGTATTGTTCCCTTGGAACATTCGGTGATGCTAAAGGCACCATCCAGAAGCAGAGTCAAACTCCTCGCAAGTGTTCCAGTCGTGACTCACCAGCAAGTCTAGATCCAATCGACATGCAGATTCCTGGTAACCCTGCGTTGGTGTTTTATGAAAAAGATTAAGCCATGTAGATTTCTTTTCAAAAAGCCTGTTTTAACTAGTCCTACAGACTCCTCAGTGTTTTCCCTCCATCTACAAAGACACCTGTGTATGGAATAAAAAGCTTAATACTGCGCTCCAAACCAGGAGAAAAACTCCTAATGCCCAGTGGAGAAATTGGCGAGAAGCCGACCCCGTGGGTTTAGGATTTAAATCGTGCTGAGAGGCAACTAGGATTGCTTCAAGTCCTTTGAGAAGCCAGAGGCCACGCACCTGAGCGAGGCCCAACTGATTGTCGCCAGTGGAGCGGATCTGACTGGGCTACAAAGAACCCCCAGGGTGTTGAATATTTCCTTAAGTGTCTTTCAGCCATTTTAGATTCCCTCTGTTGAGAGTTCTCTGTTTAGGTCTGTACTCCATTTTTTTTATTGGATTATGTGATCTTTTGGTGTCCAATTTCTTGAGTTCTTTGTATATTTTGGAGATCAGACCTCTGTCTGATGTGGGGTTAGTGAAGATCTTTTCACATTCTGTAGGCTGTCGTTTTGTCTTGTTGACCGTGTCCTTTGCCTGACAGAAGCTTTTTAGTTTCAGGAGGTCCCATTTATTAATTGTTTCTCTCAGTGTCTGTGCTGCTGGGGATATATTTAGGAAGTGGTCTCCTGTGCCAATGCATTCAAGTGTATTTCCCACTTTCTCTTCTATAAGGTTCAGTGTGGCTGGCTTTATGTTGAGGTCTTTGATCCATTTGGACTTGAGTTTTGTGCATGGTGATAGATGTGGGTCTATTTTCATTTTTCTACATGTTAATATCCAGTTATGCCACCACCACTTGTTAAATATGCTTTCTTTTTTCCATTTGATATTTTTTGCTTCTTTATCAAATATCATTTTCAACATCCTTAGTCATCAGAGAAATGCAAATCAAAACAACTCTGAGATTCCATCTTTCACCTGTAAGAATGGCCAAGATCAAAAATACTGATGACAACTTATGCTGGAGAGGTTGTGGGGAAAGGGGAACATTTCTGCATTGCTGTTGGGAATGCAAGCTGGTGCAACCCCTTTGGATGTCAGTGTGGCAACTTCTCAGAAAATTAGGAAATAACCTTCCTCAAGACCCAGTAATACCACTTTTGGATATATATCCAAAGGATGTTCAAACTTGCCATAAGGACATGTGCTCAACTATGTTCATAGCAGCTTTGTTTGTCATAGCCAGAACCTGGAAACAACCTAAATGCCCCTCAATCGAAGAATGGATAAAAAAAAATGTGGTACATTTACACAACGGAGTACTACACAGCAGAAAAAATAACGACAGCTTGAATTTTGCAGGGAAATGGATGGAGCTAGAAAACATAATTTTGAGTGAGGTAACCCAGACACAGAAAGACAATTATCACATGTACTCACTCATAGGTGGTTTTTTAAACATAAAGCAAAGAAAGCCAGCCTACAAACCACAATCCCAGAGAATTTAGACAACAATGCAGACACTAAGAAAGACTTACATAGATCTAATCTACATGGGAAGTAGAAAGTATAAAAAGACAAGATCTCCTGAGTAAATTGGGAGCATGGGGACCTTGGGGGAGGATTGGAGGGGGAAAGGAGAGAGGAGGGGAGCAGAGAAAAATGTAGAGTTCAATAAATATCATGGAAATAAAAGAGCCCCCAGGGGAGAGAGAATCAATATGGAAATCCATTTTATCAGGAAATACTCTTGGTTGGAAGGTGTGCCTTGTAGAGATGATCGTGTTTGCTTTCTTCCAGATAAGTCTGCAGCTTTATTCCTTCTTGAGACTTCTCATCAGCTCCAACATGGCTGAGTCCACAATGCTTTGTACAAGACTAGTGCCATCTCTTCAAGATGACCATATAGATCAAGGTATCAAACCCTGCAACTGTGCACATCCCCCACAGTGATTGAAACTCATTTCAGATGGTCACTTAAACACCGCTTTAAAAGTAGCTTGCTCTGGCAGCCTTGTCCTGCACACCACAGAATGGAATGCAAGCAGAAGTTTCTTGAGACTGGATGAAATTCCTCTTTAAAATGCGGCTGACACACCAACTTCTCCCTTTCTTCTTCGTCCTTTTCTGGTACCTCTAACTGGATTATGAAAATAAATTGCGTGGGGCTTTGGGGAGGAATCAGGGCTTGAATGATGGGCAGGAGAGATAGCGAATCAGCTAAGCGCACTGGATGCTGTCATAGAGAACCCAGGTTCAGCTCAGCATCCACACTGTCACTCATAACCATCTGTAACTCCAGTTCCATGTGATGTGATGCCATCTTCCAGCCTCTAAGGTCACGGCTAGTGAGAAAGCGGGAGTGGTCTGAGCATTGCAGGATGAAGAACATAGAGTAACTCAGAGGACACCGGTGTCTGCAATGTTTCTCCTCCTCTTCACAGATATCCCAGCAGCTATCACTGTTTATCTGTGTCCCTGAAGAATGACAACTCACATCTCTGAGTCTTTACATTAAAATTAGCTGTAGTCTCGGAGCATAAAATATTTCAAAGTACTTGAGCCATGATGTTACATGTCTTAGGATGATGGCCTTTAACTTTCTTTTCTGCTCTCCTGTGGGTCAGAGTCTTTGGGAGCTTACCCTGCATCTCCTTAGAGTCTAACTCATTCTCCAAACGGTTTAATTTGACATACAAGAAAAGATGCTCCATCCTCTTCCTGTCCATGTATTAGTCATTACCAAATATTTTCTGATACTGGGTGTGGTGGCACACGCCTTCAATCCTAGCACTCAGGAACCAGAAAGAGGCGAGTATCTGTGAGTTCTGGTCTAGTAAATTCTGACAATAAAGTTTAAGAACAAGGCTAACACTCACACACACTTGTTCAGCCACGCGACTGCTTACGTGGTAATATTTGTTGTGGACTGTGGACCCAGACCCCGAATTTCCTGTAAACAACTTGTTATGCTTGCAGCTTCTCTGAGCAAACAGCTTGTTTTCCTATGTTTGCAGCTGCTCTGAGCATGAGACCCTCAGGAGTTCCTGATGGCAGGGGAGTGGTTTCTGGTGGGTTTGGCTGGGGCGTGGCTAGCAGTTAAGGGTCCCTATATAAGCGGCTCTGGTACACAATAAAGGGGCATTCTTGTTTCAAGGATGACTCCTGTCTCTGTGGGTTTTTGTGTGTTTAAATCTCCGGGCCCTTGCCCTGCTCGCGAATGGTCCTGCAGTGCAGGCTCCACACTACAGGTGCAGTACCATAGTACACGTAGTAGTAAGGATGGTACAGATATTAACAAATCTCCTTTTGATAAGACTTTTATCACACCTATTAACTACAACACCCTTGAGGGATGAATGGTTTGGAATTTCCCAAGATCCTGGGAACCCTTCGGGGCCTGGGCTGAGATGTCCATTCCCCTGGAGACCTCGCTCCCCTCTCCCAGACATTACTTTCTAACCCCTTTCTTGTGGGAATAAATTTATTTGTTTGATACAAGGTCTCCTTATGCCACCCAGCCAGGCCTAGAATTCACCAAGGATGACTCTGGTCTTCCCATTCTTGTGTCCCCTCCTTCCCAGTGCCAGGGTTACTGGTGTGCACCACCATCCTACTAGTGCAGTGTTAGGGGATAACACCTAAGACGTCAGTCCATTCGCTTGGTCAGCTGAGTCACTGGTGTACAAAATCTGTAGCAGGACGTTCCTGGAAATCATGTGGTCAGCCAGCTCCTTTACAGACCAAGAATAGTAATTTCTGAGACACATAGAAAAGATACTGGGAGAACCATGTCTTCTTTGGAGGGATCCAGAAGCCAATAAAGATCAGGACTTGGTTTAAGGACATATTGAATGTCTATGTATTTGCTGTGACATGACTTCAAAAAACTTCTGAGAGTTTGCCAAATAACCCTATGTCTGGATAATTTAAATAAGGAATGTGAGGACTATATTGGAATGCTTAGTGGGTTCCCCTAAAAGCTACAAAAAGTATTGAATATGTTGAGAGTTCTACCTTTTTTTTTTTTTTTTTTTTTTTTTTGGTTTTTGGTTTTTGAGACAAGGTTTCTCTGTAGCTTTGGAGCCTGTCCTGGAACTAGCTCTTATTGACCAGACTGGCCTTGAACTCAGAGATCTGCCTGCCTCTGCCTCCTGAGTAAGCTGCCTCACTATGTAGAGTAAGCTGACCTCGAATTCACAGGTATCCACCTGCCTCTGCCTCCTGAGTGCTGGGATTAAAGGTGTGTGCCACTACCACCTGGCTTGAGAGTTCTACATTATATAGGAAGATGTGGGTGTATAGTGTTGTGTCAGAGAAAGAGGAATTGTAAGTTAGGACAGTTCAAAAACTGAAAATACAGTCAGATCTCTCTACCTACGGATTCCACATCTGTGGGTCAGAAACACCAGCAGATCAGATCACCACATACTCTGTAGCTGAATTTCCAATACTCTCAGGAATGTTGAGTGACTTTGGAATTTCCGTCATTTGTCCTTAAATGACGTCATATAGCACTGTATTTGGCATGCTATAATCTAGAGATGATGCAAATGTTGGGAAGACTAGGTAGATTGTTTGCAAATACTACACCACTTTATGAGAGGGACTTGAGCACCCATGGGATTCTGCATGGGTGCTGGGGATTGTTCTGGAGCCAACTGCCCCTGGGGATACCTAAGAATAACTGTACTCATACAGACAGATGTCTTCCCCTGGAGCAAATCATAGGACCAGTGGCTTGAAAGGGATCTACAGCGATTCAGACCAGCGTCCTAATACCTAGTGTTACTCTGACGGTGGAAGGAAACATTAGACTTCACCAAAGTTTGCGGGTTTACTCTCGATACCAAGAAAAGGGTCTGCCGAGCACCAGGTATCTTTAAACACTAGACAGAATAAGTCAAGGCTAGACAGAATTTAAGAAAAAGACCGCTGTTGGTCAGAATTTGGGTTGTGAACTTGGGAGATAAGAGTAATAAAAAAGGGCTGGGCCAAGGTGGTGCACACCTTTAATCCAGCATTTGGGAGCGGAGGCTGGCGGATCTCTGAGTTCAAGGTCAGCCTGGTCTACCCAGCTAGTTCCAGGAAGTTAAGTTTAGGCAGTTACAGTAAAACTGTCTCAAAAAATTAGAAAAAAAAAAGTAACAAAACTTCCAATAGTAGAATTTGGGGTGTCAGGCAGGAAATTCGTTTCGAAGCGTACTGGAAAAGCGTGCTAACAAAACTTCCATCCCCAATATGGTCAGAAGGGATGCAAGGCCAGCAGATCCCAAGAATCAGATCAAATCGGGTTTCTTCTTAAGGCTTGCCTGCACACCCTCCTTGTTTTTCTACAAACACTAGAGGAAGGGAACAGGGACTCCAGGCGACGACCGTTTGCCACAAGGGCCGCACCTTCCCCAGCTTTGGGGCGCTGTGTCACTGGCAGAGCCGGAAGGTCACCAGCAGGAGCCGGAAGGTGACCAGCAGGCATCCTCTCGGGGCGGAGCAGTCGCAGCAGCCAGGGAGTCCTGTCTAAGCCGGGGTAAAGGTCGCCAGCTGACCGGGCAGCAGTCGTGGCACTCCCCGTAGGCGGCGGCCGAAAGAGTGCAGAGCCAAGTGTCGCCTGAGCACGCTGCGCCTTGGATCCCGAGGGAGTCGCCGCCCTGCCTCCCCACGCCCCACGCAAGCCCCGGACCCCCGAGGGTGACGTCACCCACGTTCACGCCTTACGTCCAGGGCCTGTCGTAAGTGCCGGGCAAACAAGGCCTTTAGAGGAAGGGCGCCCTCTGGGCACACACTAACATGCTAGCCCGCATGCGCGCGCACCTCGGCCGGAGCGACCCTGATGCTGAGGCCAATGAGGCGCGGCTACGCCACGTCGCAGCACCCGACGCTGCCGTACGTCGGGCCGCGGGCGGGCTGAGCAAGTGCGGTTGCACCGACACCGGTACATAGGCGCGGGCCGGCGTGTCCTTGGGCTAGAGAGCGGGACGTCCGTCTTCGGGTCGCAGCAGCGTTGGTGGTCTTGATCACCCGGGAGCGGTGAGCGCGAGACGGGGACGCGGGGCGGGAAGGGCGCGAGGAGGCCCGTGCGGGCCTGATTTAGTAGCGCAACGCAAGGCTGGAGGCGGCGTGGGCGCGGGGCCGGGGCCTGGAGTGCTGGAGACCTCTCACCCACCGCCCTTCCAGAGAGTAAAGCAGAGGCTGCTGCTCCTCAGGAACTGGCCGGTTCATTTTCCTGATCGGGCATCCGGAAGGCTGTGTTAATCATTCTTCTTGAATCCGGCTTGAATGAGTGACCTCGTGGTCACCCCCGCGATCTTAAGACGCGAAAGGGAGAAGGTTCCTACCCCAGCCTTCCCTTGCTTTCCAGTGCCAGACTAATGCAAGAGAAAGTAATTTAACCTCCAAATGAGAGCAGAGCCGCAGAAAGCACTTAGGACACCCCCCTCCACACACACACAGCCCTATAGCTGTGTTTTGTCTTATTTTTGGAGGTGTGTTTAATTGGCAGCTCAGACAGCAATTACAGCATCCTGAAACGTTAGAATCGCAGTGGTTTGGTTTAATGCAATTGTGATCCAATTTTATTGTGACTTTTTGACCTTCCCTTCTTCTGAAACACAGATTTGAGTTGGTTTTCCAGTTCCCTTACAAACCTATCACGAACATAGACTTGCCTTAAGTAGGGAGGGGGGTGTCTCCTAATTACTGTGCTTATTATTGGGGAGTATTCCAGCTGAGTGAGGTAGCATCCGGCCAGGTGTTAAAGGACAGACTAGCAGTGGGTTGCTCGTTAGGTGGTGTGAATGGTCATCAGGATCCATTGTATGTGTTTCTTGAGCAAGTTATTTGAACTGTTGGGTCTTTTCATTTTTAGAATTAAAAATGGGTGACGTTGAGAAAGGGAAGAAGATTTTTGTTCAGAAGTGTGCCCAGTGCCACACTGTGGAAAAGGGAGGCAAGCATAAGACTGGACCAAACCTCCACGGTCTGTTTGGGAGGAAGACAGGTCAGGCGGCTGGATTCTCCTACACAGACGCCAACAAGAATAAAGGTAAGTGGGGACTGTGGTTAGATAGCAGCACAGGCTGTATAGGTGTAACCAATGGTAGACTTACCAGGAGTATGAAACGCTTTAACCACTGCATCCCTTTCTGTTTAGGCATCACCTGGGGAGAGGACACCCTGATGGAGTATTTGGAGAATCCCAAAAAGTACATCCCTGGAACAAAAATGATCTTCGCTGGAATTAAGAAGAAGGGAGAGAGGGCGGACCTAATAGCTTATCTTAAAAAGGCTACTAAGGAGTAACTCCACTGCCTTATTTATTACAAAACACATGTCTCATGACTTTTAATGTGTACCGTAATTTAATTCATACCCCACAATTCAGATCATGAACGGCTAACAATGCTTCGTTGGACAGTCCTGATTAAGGAAAACTGACTTGTAGAAAAGTGGATATGATCTTTATTAAAAGTAACGATTCCAGTTGCATAAACACTGTCACTGCTCTCCCTTTCTCAAGATAAGATTGGACTTAATTATTAAAGTTCTACTTTCCACAAAGATGGGGGTGTCACCTCAAACCTACTAAATGGTTTTATAATTAAATTTATATAATTGGATATATGAATATGTTTAAACACTGGGGAAATTCTGTCACCATCTCAGAAATGAGAAGACTCATCTGTGGTAAAGTTTGTACTCCTACTGTTACAGGCAATGGCTAAAGGTCAGGAGGCAACTGTCTATTCTTGACTCAATGGTCTTATTTTATTAGACTTCCCTAGGTCAAAGGATGCTGCCTTTTCCCATTGAAAGGCACTTACTGTGGTCTATGTATAATATATCAAATAAAGAGTATTTAGCAATGTTATAGTTGATCTATTATGTTAAAATGCCTTCAGGAAGCCAGCAACTTAGACCTTTTTAATTCTTATCTAAGACTAAATTGCAATTCAGAATTGTCCTTAAACACCCTTTCAGAAACAAAACATAACTGGAACTTATATACATGTGTGATTGCTGGTGGTATTCTTTGCCAACTTTTTACGGAAGGATTAAAATAAAGAAGTTTGCAACAGTAAGAAGGTGATTAATTACAGGTCATGGTCTTTTGATTCTGCTTTGACTGGTGACAAGGTTTTAGTTTAACTTTCCCCTAATGTAAGGTATCTAGTGAAGGTGCTCCATTCTGTGACCTTGACCTCTGGGACAACTCAGATTAGAGCAACACTTCACCCTTGGTTCTTTGGCCAAGGTTCTTCATATCACGTATGAAGAGGAATAGTTAAGCACTCACTGAGTGGTCCTACGTTTTATAGAAAATGGTAGGGAAATAGGTTGATAGCGGAGTTTTGACTGGGAAAGGAACTCATCGATAACTTGAAAAGTGTGGAGAAAGTTAAGAAGCTCTCTAAAGTCTGACAAACCACTTTGTGACATTCATACAAGAAATTGAAAGCAGTCTAGCTGGGTGGTGGTGGTGGCGCAAACCTTTAATCCCAGAGGTAGGTGGATCTCAGTGAGTTCAAGGTCAGCTTGGTCTACAAAGTGAGTTCCAGGATAGAGAAACCCTGTCTCAAAAAAAGAAAAAAGAAAAGGAAAAAAAAAAAACTCTGGAAACAAAAGTGGAGTTTTGGGGTTGTTTTGGTTTTTAAGACAGTTTCTCTGTAGCTTTGGAGCCTGTCTTGGAACTTGCTTTGTAGACCAGACTGGCCTTGAACTAACAGATCCATCTGCCTGTCTCCTGAGTGCTGGGATTGAAGATGTGCCACCATCATCTAGCTAAATGTGTAGCCCAGGCTGCAAATTCAGAGTTTTAGACTGATTGATAGCTGGGTTTTTTGTTTGTTTTATGTGTATGGATGTTTTGCCTGCACACTACATATGCAGTGCACCTGGGGACCAGATGAGGGTGTCGGGTCCCCTGGGACTGGTGTTACAGAGGGGATCTGCAGTGTGGTTGCTAGGAATCCAAGCTGGGTCCTTTGGAAGACCAGCCCTGATAAGCTTCTAAATCCTTCAAAGGTTGAGCCTTTGTAACACAGTACTTGGTGACCCAAGTTTTAATAACAACTTCTGAATGATGCTTTTTAACCAGTGCAAAGAAAGCACTGAAGTTAATTCATTTTATGCATCCTAGGGATGATAGAAAAAATGAGCAATTAAGATGACTAAACATTTCGCTTAATACTTTATAAAATGGGGCTTTCTTATAAATTCAAAGGACCTCATGATTGGGAAGAATTTTAGAGATGTTTTGCAATCCAACTGACATTTTACAGATGAAGTTAGCAACCAGGCTTGAGTAGCTGAAGAACAACATGGGTGAAACCAGACCAAGGAACTGTGGCTATAGATGAGTTTTAGTCTAAGTCCCTATTCTGAGCCAGGGGGTGGCGGCCTAGGCCTTTAATCCCAGCACTCAGGAGGCAGAGGCAGGTGGATATCTGAGTTCAAGGCCAGCCTGGTCTACAGAGCTTCAGGACAGGTTCCCTGTCTCAAAATCCTGTGTTCTGGGCTGAGCAGATGGCTCAGGTAAAAGACACCTACCTGCCTTCTTCAAGACTGATGGCGTGAATTCAGTCCTGAGGGAGGATCCATGTGACTGAAGGAGAGAACTGATCATATTGCCCTCTGACCTCCATACTTGTCTGGCATGCACAATAAGATTCTCTGACTATAAAGAACTTTTCATTTCCTGTTTGCTAGAAATCCACACTGGGTTCATATTTAATAGGTATCTGTATAACACATCGAGTTAGTATTTTTAACATTTCCTTTTAAATAGGTCTACAGCTTGAGTAGTAAACTTGGAGGAAGAACTATCAAGGTCATTGTGTTATTGGAGGTGTATTGTAGACAATGCTGGCCTGGGGACTAAAACTAGACTACTTTATCAATATATCACATATAGGCCCAACCCAACCTCACCCCAAATAGAAGGTGAACCCTCTAGAACAGTCACTTGTTCCTTTGTGTATTGTCTAGAGCTGGTTTCGTGTTAACGTTGGGACTTGGTAGTGACAGTTGGGTGTGGTGAGACATGGAGGATTTTTGAGTTCTATGCCAGCCTGAGGTACACAGTGATGCCCTGTCACGAAAGTAATAACAATTGCATAAAGAAATTGTGTCCCCAAAACTTTAATTCTTCTATGTGATGCTTTGTTTCAACAGGCCCAGGGCTGTAGCTCAGTTGATAAGAATGTTTAGCATGTGTGACGCCCTGCTTTTGATACCTAGCATTCCCGGCATGGTGGTGCCTTCTTGTGATTCCAGTACTTGGGAAGTGAAGATGGGAAGATCAGAAATGCAAGGTTATCCTTGGCTACGAAGTGAATTTGAAGTCAGACTGGACTACAGAAGGCCTTGTCTGAAAAATGCAAACAGAAAGTAAGTCTCACTTGTTCAGAGCTTTGCGGCAAAGCAGTGTTGTGTTGCTCATAGAGTCACAAAGCTTAAAGGTCACTTAGATGAATTACCTTGCTCGCTATCATACAGCTGATCCCTGCACTTTCCAGGGTGACGTATAAGCTTCATATGAACCGAGTTATCTCTCATTTTAAAGATTAGTTGAATATAGTGCACACCTTTAATTGCAGCAGTAAGAGTCAGCAGAGAGATCTTGGACAACCAGGGCTATACAGGAAAAACTCTGTCCCAAAATAATAGTAAAGATGTATTTGTTTTATGTATATGACTGTTTGCCTGTATCTGTATATGAGAACCATGTGTGTGCCTGGTGCCCACAGAGACTAGAAGTGGGTATCAGATCTGTAATGAGTTACAAATGGAGCCTTGATCCTCTAAGATCAGCAAATATTCTTAACTACTTGGTTTGCTTAATAGAAACTGGGTTTACTCCAGGCCTATGCTTCTGTAGCCCTCACAAATGGAGCCTACTCAGCTTCCACATTGTCTACAACAGAAGCCTCATCTTCCAGATCATTCCTGGCATAGACATGTTAGTGGGATCTCATCTACATGAACCTGTTGTCTCTACTGCCTATCATCACAGTCACTAAGCACTTGAGCTGGCTTAGACTCTCTGACACCCTCTCTTAATCAACTACATATCAGTGTCTGTTGTTTCTACTTGGACTAACCAAACCTGGACTCCTGTCATTCATTGTGACCTCTGTCCTTAACCAGCCTCTTGGGATTTTGTAGGCAGAGACTGCTTGTTCATTTCCCGGTCACCCAGACGCAAAATAGTCACACAGAAACTGTATTAATTGCAGTACTGTTTGGCCAATAGCTTAAGCGTATTTCTAGCTAGCTCTTATATTTTAAATTAACCCATCTCTTAATCTGTGCATCACCTTGAGGTCGTGGCCTACCGACAAGGCTTCTGCAAACATCTTTCTTCTCCGGTGCTTACATGGCTTCTCCCTGACTCTGCCTACTTTCTTTGTATATCTTTTTCAGCCTGGCTATAGTCTGTTAAGCCATTGATTGAAAGCTGCTTCTTTATTAACCAATGGCAATAAAATATATTCATAGCATACAGAAGGGAATCCCACATCTGGATTTCTTCTCAGTCTCTGAATTCTCCATATTCTCTGCCTTGGTCATTTGTGCTTCTTTTTGCATCTACTCTGTAAACCCAGCTTGGGAACTCAGCCATATGCGTTCTCTATTCCTATGTCTGACTGAGACTTGGAGGAAAGCCTGCATTTCTATGGTCTGGCCCCCTGTAATCAGATCAACTCTTAAGTCCACTGAATCAATGGACCCCTATCAGATTCTGGTTTATATATGAATTTCCCAGTTCTGCAACTATTATCTTGTTGTGTTCCTTGAGCACCTTAGTCCTCCCCTGCCCCCTTTCAGCAAATGTCTCTCCCATTTCCAACATGAATTCTTTACCTCCTGGTTGGAAGGAAGATGCATTCACCTTGCTGTTTGCCTTGAGCAATGCTGTTCTAATCTGGAGATGACTCAGATGTTCAGTAACACCATCAGTAGCTCATATGGTATAAATACCTCAGTGTGATTTAACACCCTCAGCCTCCCTCTCCCACAGAAGGTGAAATGCTGGATGCCTGCTGGCTTTCGGTTCAGGACCTCTCCATGGGCAGCTACACCATAACACAAATATGCTGTGTGTATAAATTCTTAAGTAGTAGCTTTTCTTATTTAGCAAGGGACCTTTGTAACTGTCCCTACCCGAAATAGGCCTGCATAGGTCCAGACTAGATACAACATACCTTTCCAGCTAGAGTTAGAAGATAAACTTAGAGACTTTCTAAATCTCATACACAGAGTTTGTACATGTTATATTTAATAAGTATGACTTTTTGTAGCTTTTACTAGTGAAGGCTGCAGGAAGGCAGGCCCCAAAGAGTTTGGGCCTTCCGCTGACAGTGCCTGACGGAATCAAGTACACTCAACTTTCTGTACCTTAGATTCCTTATCTGTAAACTAATACTGTATTAGCCCTTAGAGTTGTGGAAATATAAGAAATTGTATGTGGCGTGTTAACCAGCACTCAATTGAACTACGTTAGCTAGTTTTGGGCTAGCTGGGCCAGACACACTGCCGTACTGTTTACAGTTATGAAAATGCGCTTAGGGGTAAAGGACATGTGATTTTCCTAGAGGGGTGAACCTGAAGCTCACTGGGACAGAAGTGCCCTTAGAGGTTTGTGTCTATGAAAAGGCCTAAAAGTTCACCGATCCCTGTGTGAGATCAAGAATCCACGAATCAAGGCCGGGCGGTGGTGGCGCATGCCTTTAATCCCAGCACTCGGGAGACAGAGGCAAAGCAGATCTCTGTGAGTTTGAGGCCAGCCTGGTCTACAAGAGCAAGTTCCAGGACAGGAACCAAAAGCTACGGAGAAACCCTGTCTTGAAAATTCAAAAAAAAAAAAAAAAAAAAAAGAATCCACAAATCACAACCTTCATGTCCCCCTCAGCGTTTCTAAAGAGGACTGAGTTCAGCTAAAAGAATGGCCCCAATGTTCATCCACTCATCCTTTAAGTGTGTCTGGTTTTTCCAGTAGCCTGGCAACGCTTTCAAGTTTTGTCTTTTTGTTGTTTTGGTGGGTATTCTGTTAGACAGAGTCCTGCCTGAGGTTAGGCTGCTCTGAACTTGAGATCTTTCTGCCTCAGCCTCCTAAGCACTGAGAATACAGGTGTGTTGCCACACCTGGCTGGCTGGATTTTTGTTTTTAGATCTGAGATGGTGTCCCATGCCTCTAATCCTCTAATCCCAGCACTCAGGAGACTGAGGCGAAAGGATTGCAATTTTTAGGCAAACCTTGGCTACATAGCAAAGGTCCTGTCTCAAAGAGGGCGAGAACGAGAATTAAAACAAGAAACACCTGACTCATTCAAGAGGCCTGCCTTGCCCGTCCCCTCCCCTTCTAGGAACCTGGAGAGATGACTGCTGAGCAGCCATGTTGGTTGGTGGCACCTGAAGATGACAGCGAAGAAGGACGGACCTGTCCTATTGATGATATAACAAAGCTGCCGTAGTAGCCCAGACCACTTTACCATTTTAAGAGAGTTCTTTCTTCTTTTTTTTTATTAATTAATTTATTTAATTATTAAAGATTTCTGCCTCTTCCCCGCCACCACCTCCCATTCCCTCCCCCTCCCCCAATCAAGTCTTCCTTCCTCCTCAGCCCAAAGAGCAAGCAGGTTTCTCTGCCCTGTGGGAGGTCCAAGGACCACCCACCTCCATCCAGGTCTATTAAGGTGAGCATCCAAACTACCTGGGCTCCCACAAAGCCATTACGTGCAATAGGATCAAGAACCCATTGCCATTGTTCTTCAGTTCTCAGTAGTCCTCATTGTCCATTATGTTCAGCGAGACCGGTTTTGTTCCGGGCTGCGGCGGAGGCACCATCAGGCACGCCTAGGCGGTGGAAGCATGGGAGAGTTCTTTCTTCTTAAACAATTTACATTTCAGCATCTGTTGCATGCAGCAATTTTAATCCTGACACACCCACCCATGTAATAATGTTCCTTAAATAATGCCTTTGATATTTCTCTTACCTTCCCCACTCAGGAAGAGTCATATCCATAAGCATCTAAAATGTCAACAACTTTATGTCATTTGGGCCTAATCTCACAAATCCAAAGACTGCATTTGAGACACCTTTGATACCCTCATACATATTGTGATGAGCTGAAACGAGAGTGCCCCCAATGTGTCCATATCTGGACCCCCAAAGCCTTCAAAGTTGCCTTGTAGGTCAAAAGAGACTTTATGAATATGATCGAGTTAAAGATCTTGACGTGGGGGACTTCGTCCTGGTTTATTCATGTGGTACTGATGCAATTACAAAGGTATTTGCGAATGAAGAAACAGGAGTCAGAGTTGGAGGGGTGCACTAATGAAGGAAGCAGAGGCTGGGGCGATGGGACCCCAAGCTGAGAAGTGCTGCCAGTCTGAAACTAGAGAGCACAGGTGAAAGGTCAGTGGACCAGCCCTGCTGACAACTGCATTCCAGTCTACTGAGCCCCACATCGGGCCTCTGTTTTCTAGAGCCATAAGAAAATAAACTTCGCAGTAATTCATTGCAAAAACAGCCATGCAGTCAGTTACAAAACTAGCATCTTTACAGAAAACTATTTTTTTTTTCTGGATTTGGCCTGCATTTATTGACAATGTTTTAGAGAGAGAGTAAGTTCTCACAGTATCGTATGTTCCCACACCACCTGGGTGAGTAAAAACATGGGTTTCACGAGTCCAGTGTGTGCATCCCCCTGTCCCATCCTTAGGCCACCAAGCTCAGAGCACGGAAAGATTCATACAGCCATGCTCCTAACGCTGACTCCCACGGTTGCCGGGATAGCTGCAAGAGTCCTTGAAGCTCAGACATTGGAAATCATCCTTCCTATCTAAAACCACTTTCTCAAATGCTTTAGGAAGCGTCAGGGGATGTTCCCGCATTTCCTAATTCTGAGCCATAGACCAGCTCAGCTGAACAGATGAAGATTTCACAGAAAATTCTTAACTGGCTGGGTGGTGGTGGCGCACGCCTTTAATCCCAGCACTGGGGAGGCAGAGGCAGGCAGATCTCTGTGAGTTTGAGGCCAGCTTGGTCTACAAGAGCTAGTTCCAGGACAGGCACCAAAAAGTACAGAAAAACCCTATCTCGAAAGTGAAAAAAAAAAAAAAGAAGAAGAAAAAGAAAATTCTTAACTGTACCCCCAAATTTGACCCTTTTATTTTTCTTATCTTTATCATTAAATCATCCAAACCAGAAACTGCCTGTGTGCCTGTGTTGTCATCTTGCACTCGTTGCTGGGTATTCTAGTTCTACATATTAGCTATTCCAATCAGTTCCATCGTTATCTTCTGTCCAAAGGTTCTTAATGTACACAGAACACAGATAATGGTTAGGACCAACTTTATCTGTTACCGCTGGTGATAAAGGTGCTGCTACCGTGTAGCATCTGGTAGGTAAAAACCACGGATGCTGCAGAACATGCCCAGCGTCCCCAAACAAGCATCAATGTCCTGAGAAACCTCTGGACTCAGCCAAGTCTCTGCCCACCACGGTAAGGCCCCAGTCACCGTCATCACAAATGCCTGTTCCCTGGGGATCTTTTCTCATTGTTGTACCAGAAGTGCCCTGCTCCAGGGACTTTATCTTTGGCACTATGCTAGAGAGAGGGCTGAGGGACGTTGAGAAATGAGTGAGGGTGCTTGCTGCCTGACATTGATTCCTGATGCCCAAATAAAGGGGGAAAGAGAGAAACGACCCCACAAAGCCACCCTCTGACCACCACGTGTGTGCAGTTGCATATACACCCCCATCCCTCACACACATAATTCCTTTACAAAAGAGAGATGGGGGAGAAGGTTGGAGAGATGGCTTGGTTGTTGGACGCTTTCTGCTCCACTAGGGGATCCAAGTTAAGTTCCCAGCACCCATAATACCTGCTTGCACTTTCAGCTCCAGGGGATCAGTGATCCGTTGGACTACACACACACACACACACACACACACACACACACCAATAAATCTAAAAAAAAAAATAACCAAATGAAAATGTTGGGAGGGCATCAGATTGCAAGCATGCACCACCACACCCAGGTTTATGAGGTGCTGGAGATCAAGCCTGGAGTTCCAGACCTGCTAGGCAAGCACTCCAGCAGCTAAACTACATCCCCAGCCCTAGAACACCGTCCCTAGTCACTGATCAGCGTCATAGCCCTGCTTTCCCCAGTCCACCAGGTCCATATGGTCAGAATGACAGCACTTGGGCGTTCTCCAATATGAAAAAGACAACTGACTGCTTTCTCAGCCCTGCAACTGTATAGTGATTGTTGCCACCGTCCTTAGACTTCTAGAGTAAATGTTCTATCAGTCCCCAGTCATTCATGAAAGAAACTCACTTGAGCACCCATAACTATTGTCTTCATTTCAATCTGACAAAACACCCTGGCTAAATTTAGTTTAGGTATTAGGGACCTCTGAGTGCCAGCATCAGCGTCCCCGCAGGGACAGAAGAAGACTTACAGCAAGTGCGGACTTAGATGAGGGCGAAAATGAACTCTCTGCTACGGACTTTTCTGCATCAGTTTCTTTAGTCCTCCTTTCTCCTGCTAAGGTTCCAGCTTATATGCATGCACAAAACAAAAGCAATTCTCTGAGCATGCATTTTCTCGGGTCAAAAGACAAGACAAGAGCTGTCCCGAGGTACACTGTCAACATCTTTATGGCCCTGGGGAGGTGTGGCCAGAAAACAAGCCCAGGAAGCGCCTAAGAGGCTTCTAAACTCTAAAAAGGGGAGAAGGGGGATTCGTATGTTAAACTGCATTCATAAGCGTGGTTAGTTAAACTAGAAGTTTGTAATCAAAGAATATAGAAAAAAGGAATGCAGTAGCTCTGCGCTCTCTGAGCACTTCCTCTAGCACCTGCAGAGGCCGGGGAAGGTGTTTATGGTGGCCAAGGAAACCAGAGTAAACTGCTGAAGGCAAATGTGTGGTCTTTGATTTGCATTAGCATTTTCGGCAGCATGGCTTGCTAAAGGGGCCTTTTCAGATCTGAAAATTACATCTCCCACCCTGCGTGGTTACAACAAGGGGGGTTTAGGGTTACATAGTGCGAAATTCATGATCTGATGCATTCCAGCTGCCCAGGTCAAACAGTGGTGCTTGGCCTTTATGCTGTGCATATGAAAGGGATTTAACAGCTTTTTTTAGAGTAGGGGAAAGAGGAGAGGGGAGGAGGGGTTGACTTAGGTTAACACTTTTCTAGAGTCAGCTGTGGGAGAATTTAGGGCACCCATCTATGCATCAGGAAGGACTAAGAATCAAACAAGCTGGGCCCCCTATCTAGGTCTGAAAAGTGATCCATACGAAGGACTCCTCCCCTCACCAAACCTCCTGCCTAAAAGAAGATAATTGCAGGCAGGGAGCTGGCTACTAAGTTTGTCTCGGGGAACAAAGTGGCGATTAGACTGTGGGAACCAAGGTTATTGACTGACTAAACTTCCCACTGGAGGTCCCACAGAGTGAGAAGGGACCCAACATACCAATACATGGGGAAAAAACTGTGCCAAATAATCTATAAACTGTTGAATCTTGTGCCAAGGGAAAGTGCTTATGGCTCCACAAGAGATCTACTGTAAGAACAGCTGATAGGCCGGGCGGTGGTGGCACATGCCTTTAATCCCAGCACTTGGGAGGCATAGGCAGGCGGATCTCTGTGAGTTCGAGATCAGCCTGGTCTACAAGAGCTAGTTCCAGGACAGGCTCCAAAACCACAGAGAAGCCCTGTCTCGAAAAACCAAAAAAAAAAAAAAAAAAAAAAAAAAAAAAAAAAAAAAAGAACAGCTGATAGACAAAAGAAGGCAGACCCTGCGCCTTGCGAACTGGTTTATCTCCGTCAGAACATATTCATTCTGATGGGTCGGCCTTCTGCTCCATGAGCTGAAATCTCACTGCACGGTTCCTGCGGACCGCAGCCTTTAGAAAAGGAAAGGATTTATTTTGCTTGTACTTCTAGGTCTAACACTGAGGAAAGTCAGGGTAGGAGCTCACATAGGAGCTGAAGCAGAAACCATAGAGGGACTCAGTTTTCTGGCTCACTCATTGGCTCTCCACTGTCTCGTGTTTAGCCAGATTTCTTAGCCAGCTCAGAGACACTTGCTTAGGGATAGCACTGCCCACAGTGGACTGGACCTTCATACATCAACTAATCAGGACAGTATCCCATAGCCATGTCCACGGGCCAGTCAAGGCCGTTCTCCAACCAAGGCTTTCCTCACAGATGACTCTAGCTGACAATTAAAGCTAACTAGCACAGGTATATTACTGTCTTTTCCATTTGTGTCACCGCCACTGTCACCCCCCCCCAAAAAAAACATAACAAAACTGTGGGACCCTCTTGTAGAATGGATTCTCTGCTATGGATTGTAAACTGTAGAAGGAGCTGCAGGCCTGCTTTTCGTCCCGCCCGGCTCCCACTTGATTAGCTTTACACCCGAAATAACAACACACAAACTGTATTCATATAAACACTGCTTGGCCCATTAGCTCCAGCCTTCTACTGGCCAACTCTCACATCCTTATCAACCCACCTCCATTAATGTGTGTAGCGCCACGAGGTGGTTACCCACCAGGAAGATTTTAGCATACGTCCATCTTGGGCTGGAGCTTCATCGCATCTGCCCTGGAGAGGAGAGGCATGGCGTCTGCCTCACTTCCTCTTCCTCCCAGAATTCTGTTCTGTTTACTCCACCCACCTATGTTCTAACCTATCAGGCCAAGCAGTTTCTTTATTAATTAAACTAATGAAAGCAACAGATTGATATATGACACTCCCACATCAGTTAACTAGTCAAATCTGTTCCTGTCTTGCTAAGTAGAGTCAAAACATCCTTATTATAGCAGCTGAGGTAACTATTGTTTAGCTACGATATTTTGCAATCTGAGTGCATGGCTATCAGGTATCCTTTCTGCCTGGTTTCATTTAACACACAACAATTCTGTGGACGGCAGGGGTGAGTGGGACTTACTAAGTGGTTCTCTTTAAACTCTTAAAACATAGTCGTTGGCTCCCACGGAGCCCATGGTAATGGTGAGTATTAAAATCCAACGGTCTTCACTACAGGACTGACTAACTCATTGTGTTTCAGCTGAAGCTGACCAGGCTAATTAGCAAGTGTAGAACTAAGATCCAAAGGACTCTTCACTTCCAAAACCCTTGATCTTTCAAATATAACTGCACCTCCTGCATATACGGGTTCAAACTCCCGCTTGTCGTAACTATTCACGAGCCTTGCCAATGAGGAAGTGATTATCTCAAAATGGTCCATGACTTTAACCAGTTAAATGACATTGTTAGAGGTTGGAAATAAAACTTAAGACCATAATACCTTCCATCGACATCGACAGATGGAGGAATGAAGAATATGCGATCTATGTGAGCGCCTGTGTTCACACTTCTAATCCCCATTCTGGGGAAGCAGAGCCAGGCACTACTGGGAGATCACTGGCCAGATAGCCTAGTTTAATCAGTAAACTCCTGACCAATAAGAGACTCTAGTGAGAGATGGGTGGGCAGAGGGAGGAAGGAAAGAAAGAGAAAAGAAAAGTAGACTGCAGAACTACAGGACAAGATCTGAGGAGAAACATCCAGAGTTGTCCTCTAGCCCTCACCCCCCTACACACACACACATACACACACTGACCAGCCTGGAGGCTGTGATGCAAAGCCAAGGAAGACAAGCACAGAGAGACTAAACAGAAAGGAGTAGAGCTTATGGGAGGCTGAGGATGGGCTGGTATGGGGAAGAGATTTTTGGAGAGCTATGGCAGGCACATCAGGAAGACTATAGCCAACATCTAGTTCAATGTTTCTATGCTGTGGGATAACCCCTCTCTATGCTGTAAATATGTTTTTATTGCCATTGGTTAATAAAGAAGCTGATTTGGCCTATAGCCAGGCAGAATAGAGCCATGCAGGAAATCCAAACAGAGATACAGGGAGAAAAAGGGTGGAGTCAGAAAGATGCCAGTGGCTGCCAGGGAAGCAAGATGTGAGGTAGCAAACCACAAGCTTCATGGTAAAATATATATACTATAGAAATGGGTTAATTTAGTTGTAAGAGCTAATTAATAATTGTTATTATTTTTATGCGGGGGGGTTCGGGAAGGGGAGACGAGACACGCGGAGTTGGGGAAGGAGAGACGAGACACGCGGGGTCCCACGTGGGCGAACTTTAATGGGGACAACAGGTAAGGGACGGGGGTGAAGAGACGAAAGGAGGGGGGGGGAAAAGGGGCGGGTTAAGGTGTCCCCCCATTTTTAAAGGGGAGCTCAGGTGTGTCTGGGAGAAAATGCCCTGTGCATGCGTGGTTTTCCATTGTACCACTGGGGTTTGTAGTCCACTTGGAGACTGTATTTTTCTGCGCATGCGTGGCCTTGTCTCCAAAAGAACAGCATTCCACCCTTTTGGTTTTATTAAAAAAAAATTGAGGGGGGTTGAGGGTCTTAATGGGTAGGGAATAGGGGTGTAGCCCGGTCTCTCATGACTGCTTCCTGCTGACTTTGGGCGTCGAGGGATCTGGGGAGCGTCTGATTGTCCTGATGATGTCCTATCGATGTTTTGTCCGCTGGCATCAAGTGGCTGATTGAAGAAATCGCATCTGTCTGGAGATTGCATCTGTCTGGCTCTTGAGTAGCTGGGTCACCGTTAGGATGCTGGAAAACAAAAGTCGCATTAGTAGAGAGAAAAAAGTTAGAGGGGAAATTTGGGGTGGAGGGGGGGCTTTAGGAGGCCAGGGGTTAAGGATAAAAAAAAGTAAATGATACTTATTCCGTTAATTGAATGATACTTATTCCGTTCCGCTTGTGTCTGCTTTGTCCAGGTGGGTCAGGCTGGTGTCTTGGAGCTTAAAGAAAATGTCTTAAAAGAAATAGATTTTAATCATACATTCCTTAACATTTTAGGAGTCACTGCTGCAGTCAGTGACGAACCTGTTATGTCAGGAACTTGGTTAAGCATTTGCTTATCACTTGAACCTCTTGACTCCATGTTTGATGATGATTTCTGTAGAGACAACTGGATGGTTATTTAGGAATTTAGAAAAGGGAGGGTGTATTAGCACAGGAGGATTAAATGAAAAATGAGACCATTGTTTTCCTTAAGCTGGAGTAGAGGGGGTTGGACCTGTTGTCCTTTGGAACTTGAGGGAACATGGTCCCATCTGAGTTACCGTGTAAGGAGGATTGTTCTGAGCTGTAGGGATGAACGGTTTCAGATGTGACAGGTGAATCCAGTGAGGAATTCCCTCGAGCTTGGCAGCTGTGGGAGTTAGAAGAATTACCCTGAGAGGACCCTGCCATTTAGGGGAAAGGGGTGAGGGACGTTGACCTGGAGGTGAGAATAAAACCTTATCTCCTATTTTAACCGGCGGTGGACATGTGTTAGCACATGGTTGAGGTAGTGAGTGATCTGTGAAGTCCCACAGCAGTGAACGTAGGTGGAAAAGGAGGGGAGTGAGCAGGTGATCAGGAAGGGGAGAGGTTCCCGATGGGAGGCCAGGGGTTAAAACTGGCCGCCCATACATAAGTTCAAACGGTGAAATGAAAAGAGGGCCCTTTGGGAGAGCCCGAAGTCTGAGAAGGGCCAGAGGCAGAAGCCTTACCCAGTCGAGGTGAAGTTCTTGTGACATCTTAACGAGGGCATCCTTTAAAGAGCGGTTAGTCCGTTCTACCTTACCTGAAGACTGGGGGTGGTATGGTATATGAAAATTCCAGGGGATTCCAAGTGCCCTAGACAGATTCTGAGAAATCTGGGAAGTAAACTCTGGGCCGTTATCTGACTGAAGAGAAGTTGGAAGCCCAAACCGTGGAACAATTTCTCGGAGGAGGATATCAGAAACTGTCTGGGCTCTCTTGTTAGAGGTGGGGAAAGCTTCAACCCACCCAGACATTGTATCCACCAACACCAGGAGATATTTAATTTTTTTGACTGTGGGCATATGAGTAAAATCCAGCTGCCAGTCAGTTCCCGGAAGGGAGCCCCTGGCTTGGTGAGGAGGGACAGTGAGAGCAGATCAGAGGCCAGAGCCTGGCCAAAGAGGTATGGGCTGTCCCGGAATCCCTGAGGGAGGACGGTCCAAGTTAGTTGTGTGGAGAAATTAGTATCAGGATCTGTCCAGGTGAAGGCAAAGATGTTTTGAGATTGAGGGCTGAGAGGAATAGAGAAAAGGCATCCTTGAGGTCTAAAACTGAGAAGTGGGAGGTTCCTGAAGGAATGTTAGACAGAAGGGTGAGGGGATTAGTGGGTGGGATTTTTTTTAACTGAATAACGATGGGGGAATGGTGTTTAGCGATGGCGGGATTTTGGGTGTCCCATGCGAGAGGGTCCACTTGGGAGGCTGGAAGAGGAAAGGGCGTGTTAGTATCAGGAGATTGTGGGGCCAGGAGAAGAAGCAGCTGCGTCACCAACGAATCTGGATTAAGGCGTGAGGCTGCAGAGCTTCCAACAGCTGTCCCAGGGGAGAAGAAGGGGGAATTGGTTTCGAAGGCTTAGCGCCCATGGCTAGAACCGTGAAGATATCCGCAGAAGGCACCCGAAGATGCTCTGAACACAGTTGCTCTGGACACAGGCGTCCGAGTACCCAGAGGACCGTGTTATGGGCTAACTGACCGGGTCCTAGTTTAAAGTCTGAGCTAATAGGCCAAACTGTCTGTAATTAATATTAAGTCTCTGAGTGATTATTTTAAAGGGGCCCTGGGACTAGGTTGGACAGAAAA
This sequence comes from Chionomys nivalis, assembly GCF_950005125.1. Classification (NCBI taxonomy): domain Eukaryota; kingdom Metazoa; phylum Chordata; class Mammalia; order Rodentia; family Cricetidae; genus Chionomys; species Chionomys nivalis. The sequence continues at coordinate 146,090,910 of NC_080086.1, forward strand.
AGCCTCTATTTATGTTTCTGAAAGATTTTAAATGATTAATCTGTAGGTAATGAGTCTGTTAACAGCTTTTATCTTTTTTCAATGTGCACATTGTTAAGTTGGAAGCATAGACCTCAGCCCCTTGCATCCATCCCAGCCCCCAGGCCTGAGAGTTGTATTGGTCTGGACTCCAAATCCCAGCATGCCAGGTCCTGACCCCTCACCGGGGGAGGGTCAGGACCACTCCCACGGGGTATTTATGTGAGCTCCCAAAGGAGAAACGTGGCCTTTTTTTCCTTCCTCCCGGTGGTCAGTAGTTGCATTAGTGGCCTCCTGGTTTCCCCTTGGGGGCCACCCGAGAGCACAGGAATCCCATTAAACCTGGATATTTTTTAATTTGGCTTGTTGTGATTTGTCTTGATTGGCATTTTTGCATCAGCAGAGAGCCTGCATTAGGAAAAATTCCTAGCACACACATATTAAAATACCATGCTGAGTCCCACAAATGCATACAGGTATTGCACTGAAGTACTAGGTAGTGACTGAGAACACAGAAACAGCTGGGGCCTCAAGTAACTTGTCCCTATTGTTATGAACTTGCTGCAGTCCGGAGCAGCTTGCTGTGGGATCCCGGTGGCAGCAGTGAGTCCTGGAAAAGTGCAAGTTCCAGACAAGCGGTGTGGGCAGGCGACGGGTGGGCGGCACAGATGTTGCTGGTCTCCTGGACTGCTGGGGTCCCAAAAGCGGCCAGTCATCTCCATATAGAGTCACGTGTTGATGTCTCCACAGTTACTCAAGAGAGGACGTCTCTCCCCTCACACAGGTTCTGAGGGGAACAAAAAATAGAAGGCAAGCAAATGTTGTCTGACTTACCAAAAAAGTTAGTCATAAACCAGGTAGTCCAAGTAAGTGAACCCCAGACATGGGACTAAGCTCCCACATGGGGGACACTTCTGGTGGTATCCTTGGGTCTTAAATGTCCCTCAAACTCCTGTGCAGTGTCCAGAGACAGACCTTTGGATGTTATTGGATTGCCAGGGGCTGTGATCGCATCTATGGATTAATCCACTGAAGGGACCATAACTTAATGAGATATTGAGAGGTGGGATAAACTTCAGGAGTTGGGGCAGGTTGGAGAGAGTGGGTCACTGGGACTTGTCCTGGTGGGGGGTAGTGTGTCTGTCCCTGTTTATTTCTCTCTTGCTGCCACTGCTTCTTTCCTGACAGTCACAAGGGAGCAGCTGGCTCCACCACATGCTCCCCACCCCATGCTCTTAGTCCTCACAGCCTGGATCTAAAGCTGTGAACCAAACAACCTTTCTCCCTTTAAATTGACATACCTCAGGAGTTCACGATGGCAGAAGCTGAGGAACGGTGCTGAGCAGAGTTAGAACATCTGTTTCTTGGGCTACTACCTCCTAAAATGAGGAAGAAGATTTATATCACTTCCCTATTTCCGTCCTGCTAAAGTCAGAGAGCGGAAAGCGAGGGGGGTGGAAAATAGCCATGAATTACATTAGCTGAGGTTCTGCGTGGATGGAAGCAGGGCACCAGATCATTTTACAACAGTAGGAACAAACAACTGGGTGTTGATACATATCAGGATCTTCAGTCCTGTATGGCCCCTCCCACTTGCCCTCCTCCACCCTCACTGTATGGCCCCTCCCACTTGCCCTCCGTCCTCCTGTATGGTCCCTTTTACTCACTGGTCCCGGTAGGGTCTCAGAGGACACAGCTGATGCTCTTCTTTTTATAGCCCTAGTTCTCAACACCCATCTTAGCAGTAAGAACTAACAAGTACCTCATGAACCAGCATGTATGATCTTCTCAAGTACACTTTAGCTCTGTGGTGTTAGAGACATTTCCTTTAGTTTTTATTCCCCATATGGCTATTTGTAATGATATATCATTTGTATTTTAATAAATAAAGCTTGCCTGAAGTTCAGAAAGTAAAACAGCCTGACTGGTCAGCCTTATAGGCCGGATAATGGTGAAACACACCTGTAATCCCAGTAGCCACACTAGTTTGCCCTGGAAGCAGGATCGCCATTTCAGACTGAGTTAGAGATAAGAGCCAGTTTTGCTTCAAGTTGAACCCCAATTTCTGTCTCTGGGCTATTATTAATTTTGTTACAATTATTGATTAATCTTACTTCCTCCCCTTCCTCCTCTACTTCTTCCTCCTCCTCCTTCTTATTATGTATACAATATTCTGTCTGTATGCTGAGGGCACCAGACCCCATTGTTGCGAGCCATCATGTGGGTAACTGGGAATTGAACTCAGGACCTTTGGAAGAGCAGGCAATGCTCTTAACCACTGAGCCATCTCTCCAGCCCTTCGCTTTGCTTGTCAAGTCAGGGTTTCTCTGGGCCCTTCGCTTTGCTTGTCAAGTCAGGGTTTCTCTGTGCCCTTCGCTTTGCTTGTCAAGTCAGGGTTTCTCTGTGTAGTTTTGGAGCCTGTCCTTGAACTTTCTCTTCCTCTGTAGATCAGGCTGGCCTCAAACTCACAGATATCCGCTGTCCTCTGTTTTCTGAGTGCTGGGATTAAAGGCCTGTGCTACCACCACCCAGCTGAGACTTTTTAAATTTGAGATTCCCTCCTCTTTAGTTTGTTAACATAAAACACCGAGCAAGGTTGCCAGAGCACGGTTGCCTTAAGCTGACCTTCTCCAGAATCTTTCTGCCTAGACCTCCCAAGTGCTAGGATTAGCAACAGGGGGCACCATACCCAGTGAGCTGGGAATAATTCTAAGACTTTCAGAACAGGGTCTGAGGTAACTGAACAAATGGGGCTGCTCTTCCTCTGCTTCTGATAGTCTTTAAGACAGGGCTTACTGTGTAGCCAAGACTAGCCTGGAGCTCACTATATACCCCAGGCTGGCCTGGAACTCTTGATCCTTCTGCGTCAGGCTCCTGAGTTCTGGGATTACACCCACTTTGCCCTGCTTTGTCTATATTTTTTCACTCCTTTCCTGGAATGTTTTCCCTCCTATGACCAGTAGATGGACCCCTAATTCATAAAACAAGAAAACAAAACATGCTAAATTTGTCAGGGGGCAGGGACCATCTCTGATTTACTGGCCTCATTCAGACACATTGCTCTCCTTAACAAATATTTATTTATTTATAATGCATTTGACGCAAACAATGTTCCAAATGCCTAAAATGACCAAGAAAAGTAAGGTGCCTGACCAGGCCTGGTGGCTCCAGTCTGTGTGTGATCGCAGTGGCTCCAAAAGCTTAGGATAGAAAGTTCAGAACCAACCTGAGATGTGGACCAGAGTGATACACACCTTTACTCCCAGCATTCAGAAAGATCTCTGTGAGTTTAAGAACAGCCTGATCTATTGAGTGAGTTCCAGGACAGTTGGGGCTGTAGAGAGACACTGTCTCAAATAAATCAATAAACCAGGCCTACATATAGAGACTCTGTCTCAAAGAGACCCTGTCTCAAAGAAGCAAATAAATAAAAGGAATCAACCTGCTCAATTTAGACCTTGTCTCAAAAATAAAAAGGGAAAGGGGGAAAAAGTGGGATTTTGAAGATGCTACAGCTCAAGGCTAAGTGCTTCCCTGGCACATGCAAAGTCACAGGTTCAGTCTTCAGAATACACAGAGGGAGAAGGTACCTGTCTTCATCAAAGCTCGCATTCCAGTGGGGAAGACAGAAGATGCCCCCAGTGCAGCTTGAGCTGTGCTATACACACGCACACACACGCACACACACATATACACTCACATACACACATACATACACACACATACACGCATACATACACACACATGCACACATACACACACACACTCACATGCATACACAGAGGACTGGGGGTTGAACCTGGAGTCTTGCACACGCTAGAAAGATGCTCTACCACTGAGCTAAACTCTTAACCCTTTTGATACTTTTTTTTTTGAATGGTTTTTTCACAGAACAAGGTTTGATTTTATTAAAAAAGTTTAATGTTAGTTGAGCAGTGGTGGCGCACGTCTTAAATACCAGAACTCAGGAGGCAGAAGTAGAAGCTCAGGAAGATTTCTGTGAGATTGAGACTAGCCTGGTCTACAGAGTGAATTCCAAGACAGCCAAAACTACAGAGAGAAACCCTGTCTCGAAAAAAACAAACAAAAAAGCATACTATTTACTTGGCTTTCTGACCTGTGTTTGTGCCTTCAACAATGGTTTTCTGCTCCTCAATAAGGAACATTCACTAGATCCTGTCATGAACACATTTACCACAAGCGGAATCACCCTATACCGTGCTAGCGTTGTTGTTTTAGGAAATGTCATGAGGACTTTAGGAGCACAAACTCCTCAAAGTCTGCTTGGACACACACCACATATGGATTTTGGTTCCTTCCCAAGCTTCTTGGAATAAAGATCAACAATTCTGTTACCAGGAGTTCCAGATAGCCATTTTCGTTAGTCTGTATTTTAGAGAGACCTATAATGGTATGTCAAATGCTGGGCCGTTGTGAGCATCTCTAAACATTGCTATTGGAGTAGGCATGGCCCTTTTCACACTTTAAAATTTTGTAAGACAGAGTGTGGATAAGTTATGCAGCCTGGCCTTATGCTTTTGATACTCCTACTTCAGCCTTCCAAATACCTAAGGTTACATGAAGGCCTGGGCCACCATGGCCAGCCGTAAAAACACTTTTATATTCTGGGGAATCTAGTATAGGGCCTGCCATGGTAGTAGAGAGTAAAGATTGTTTTAGTGAAGGAAAAGTTAATGTGGAGCTTAAAAATGAAATCATGCCAGGAGGTGGGTGGCACACGCCTTTAGACCCAGCACTCGGGAGGCAGAGGCAGGTGGATCTCTGTGAGTTTGAAACCAGCCTGGTCTACAAAGTGAGCTCCAGGACAGGCTCCTAAGCTACACAGAGAAACCCTGTCTCAAAAAAAAAAAAAAAAAAAAATTAAATCATAAGAATGAAAAAGAAGAGTGCTGCTATGCCCCCCCCCCCCCCCCCCCCGCCACCAAGCAACCACTCACAGTGTTATTACCCGGTCCCCACATGAGATTTACAAAGACCCATTATCCTTAGGGTCTAATGAATTCGTGCCCAGGTTTAAAGTATGGACCCATGAGAGGCTGCCTCTTATTACAGGTTAGTCGCACATGTAAAGGTAACATGTCACATGCCAACCCCCCCAGATCTTCATTAGGTTCCTCACGCCAGGCTCTGACCTCTGGGGCAAAGGACACAGGGGAGGGGGCCTTAATAGATTAATTATTAACCATCTGCACCTCTGGACACCACGGGAGGCAAAAGCCACCACCCAGCTAGGTGAGGTGTGCCAGCAAAGGTCATGGGGGGCTCACTGACATCCCCAGCCCCGGGACGCTGGTTCTGCCATGCAGTTCCTTTCGCTATCCTCACGCTGTTAATTCTTTACACCAGTGTGCGACTCTTTCATGAGTGGCCTCTTATGTTACCGGCTCAGAGAAGTCAGCCCGGGCCGCCCGAGTACTGGAGGACGTCTACAACCGAACCCAGAGCCTGCTGACCCGCCACGGCCTGCTCCAGCTGGCTTGATGACCACGGTGTGAGCGGACTGACCAGAAAGGCTTGTTGTGGGGAGGGATCTGTGTACCAAGGACAGGGCGACCTGGGTAGCCTCCTCCTCCGTGAGGTCACCAGTTAAGGTGCGCCCCCAGCAGGGTAGAGTATATGGTGTGAGATCCTCACGTCCTCAGCCTCACGAAGCTGCAAGGAGCAATGAGGAATAAAGAATTCTTTAGTAGCTGTCGACAAAGGGCATTACGTATGATGAACTGTGGGAAGCTGTGTCACCCCTGTTCTCTGCATCTGAACGACTCATTCCCCAGAGCCCATTTCAGCGACTCCCATGGCTTCAGTTGCCAGCCCTAGGCCAAGTCTCCAGTCCAGACATGTCCTCTGAGCTCCACACAGCAAAGACAAATACAACACGTCACACCTGAGTTCCACTCTGCCTCCGCCGGAAGTCCATCTCGCTTTGTGCTCTGTCTCCAACCTACAGCCTGTGCATCACGCCTCTCACCAAACAGGCACTCGGCTCCACACAGTGTTTATCAAAGGTCTCCTTGGTCCACACTCCCATACTAGTGAACAAGAAAGGGTTAACCATTTCATATACTAACTCCGGAATTGTACAGGGTTTCTCTGTAGCTTTGGAGTCTGTCCTGGAACTATCTCTTGTAGACCAGGCTGGTCTCGAACTCACAAGTTCACAAGCAACTCGAATCTCACGAGGCATCAACTATCTCATTTGGATAGTTGTATTATAAATACACCATTCAGTGTCATTGTCATGATAGTCATGAAGTGTCACCAAAGAGGGTCTGAGCTTACATATTGTTCTATTGTCTTTCACCAAATGAAACCTTTAGGCCACAGACTACAAAAAAGTATGGTCACATAATCAGGATTTGAAGAGATTTGAACATTCATTGTCTTTATTTTGTGGGGTAATATTCAATGCTATGAATCAAATTCTATGCCTCAAGCATACTATCTAGTCAGGTGCTGTGTATCTGAGCTGCATTCCCAGCCACACTGTCTTTGATCTCAAAACAATATCTTTAATTGCAGTTTTAAGTAACTTTTAATATTGACTGTGTTTCAGGACCAGCTCATGGTATTGCTAAAATCATAATCCATGGCTCTGGTGGCCTGTGGAGCATCAGGGAATACCCCTGGGTCAGATATTCTGGTGGCCTGTGGAAGGTCAGATTTTCATCTGTGGAATGTTTAGGAAACCAGGGCCCAGGCAGAAGGTAGGATGAGCATTTATGGTCATGGAACGTTGGCCATCTCTCTACCAGGTGCACAGTATAATCTCACATAATACTCACAGCAACCCCAGATGGGAAGAGGTCACTGCTGGCAATTAACAGAAGAGAGAGAGAGCTTAGGCCAAACCGCAGAGAGTATAAGAGAGAGAGAGAGGTCAGCGTATCTGAAAACCAGGACTTACGATGTGCCCAAGAGCCTAATAGTCCCTGGGTGAGTTCCCTTGCTCTACTGGGAGGGTTCTGCTAAACCTTGGAATTGTGGGGAGTAATATTGAATCTAAGATTGTCTAGGTAAAATAAGCTTTATTTTGGGGTACACCCAGAACTGGCCAGTATGGCTGTCTCTCCCTAAGTCAGGAGTTTAGAGAGCAGCCCTTATTGGCCTCCTTAAGTTTCTAGTATAGGAGAGATAAAATGTTTACAGGGGCAGGAGAGTCGGCTGTTAAGCATTGTTAGAAAAGTACAATGATCAGGAAGGAACAAGGGTCAAGATATACATCACGTTGATGGGGTTGCAGGTTTAGTGTAGGTTAAAAACGTATTTTGCCATTTACATCAGATTTAAGAAACAGAAACTTATTCTTAATTACCAAAAGAAACATTAACCTGCACAGGACAAACCAGGACTTATTCTTAACTGTCTTACCTTCAAAGAGAAACTTTAACTAGCAAGATATATCGATTCTGTTTTTATTTTGCATCTCCCTTCAATTGTATCCTGTAAAATTCTTGATTCTGTAGTAGGCTTTTGGTTATATTAGGATCAAATAACCATGCACTTAGCAGCACCACAACTGGAATTCATGTGTCTAATGAAGGTATTAAGAATGGAAAGGCTACTAGTAACTCGCAGAAACAGAGGAGTCCTATGATGTCTGAAGTCAGAGTTATCAAGAGAACAGAAACTAGTCATTTTTCATCTTGGATCCTATTTTTTGCAACAATTTTTCCCCTTTTAAATTGATTTTTATTGAGCTCTCCATTTTTCTCTGCTCCTCTCCCTGCCTCTCCCCTCTCCTTCAACCTTCTCCCAAGGTCCCTATGTTCTCAATTTACTCAGGAGGTCTTGTCATTTTCTACTACCCGTGTAGATTAGATCTATGTAAGTCTCTCTTTGGGTCCTCATCGTTGTCTAGGTCCTCTGGGATTATGATTTGTGGGCTGGTTTTCTTTGCTTTATGTTTAAAAACCAGTTATGAGCGAGTACATGTGATAATGTACTTTCTGGGTCTGGTTTACCTCACTCAAAATGATGTTTTATAGCTCCATTCATTTGCCTGAAAAATTCGAGATGTTAATTTTTTTCTGCTGTGTAGTACTCCATTGTGTAAATGTACCACATTTTCCTTGTCTATTCTTTGGTTGAGGGGCATTTAGGTTGTTTCCAGATTCTGGCTATGACAAACAAAGCTGCTATGAACATAGTTGAGCACATTTCCTTGTGGCACAACTGAGCATCCTTTGGATATATACCCAAAAATGGTATTACTGGGTCTTGAGGAAGGTTGTTTCCTAATTTTCTGAGAAATCGCCACAATGACATCCAAAGTGGTTGTGCCATCTTGCACTCCCACCAGCAGTGCAGGAGTGTTCCCTTTTCCCCACAACGTCTCCAGCATAAGTTGTCATCAGTGTTTTTGATCTTGGCCATTCCTACAGGTGTAAAATGGGATCTCAGAATTGTTTTGATTTGCATTTTTCTGATGACTAAGGATGTTGAACGTTTCCTTAAGTGTCTTTTAGCCATTTTAGGTTCCTCTGTTGAGAGTTCTCTGTTTAGGTCTCTACTCCATTTTTTAAAATCGGATTATTTGTTCTTTTGATGACCAATTTCTTGAGTTCTTTGTATATTTTGGAGATAAGACCTCTGTCTGATGTAGGGTTAGTGAAGATCTTTTCCCATTCTGTAGGCTGTCATTTTGTCTTGTTGACCACGTCCTTTTGCAACAATTTTAAATATAGACAAAGAATCTCTAATGATTCCTGAGCATATTTGTATAATAACAAAACTTTTATTTTATTTCCATATAATACTTCCTTTTTTAATATAAAGTAAGTTGAAGGCCCATCATATTGCAGAACTACTTCAGAAAATGATTCTATCTATTGATGGATCTGCATATTTGGTTTTAACATCTATATTTCATGTATGCCAAGGCAGACATTTTGTCTCCTATGTCAGGGACATACAATTTTGTCCAAAATCCAGCCTGTTGAGGACAAAGGGTCGAATACTCTCTTCTGTAACTATTTCCTATTATAAACAGGACATCAGTATCAGGGCCCAGGAATGCTGGAATACCAGCAAAAGGCCTGGAGGGATTCAGGCACTGGAATTTCTTCAGAAGCATCTGCTTGTTTGAGCCAGCTAAAGAGACAGGGAACAATCTCATCAGCTGGACTGGCGCACATCAGCTTTCAGCAAGTCCAGAGCTCACAGCACCTTGGAGAGATTTGTAGTCCACAGTTGATTTCTAGATGGTGTCTGTCATCCAAGCTGAAATCTGCTGAGAGAGGATGAACAGGAGCTTACTCCTAACTGTCTTAACTGCAAACAGACACCTTAGCTAGTGAGGTATATAGTTCCTGTTTTGGTCTCACAGTATGACTCTACTGACCTCCAATGATAATGGTCCATGGCTGACTGTTGAATAGCCTCTTGGGCAGTACTGGCACAGACTGGACACATGGCTTTGGAAGGAATAGAGATCTGACTCAGTTATGGTCTCACTGGAAGTTGGGTTCAGGGTTTCAGCAATAATGAGAATTTCAGTTCTCGACTGTTTCACTTCCTTTGCTCTGAGCTGCTCATATTCTTCAGTTAGTCTGTTAAAGCAAAAAGGTCACTACTCATCCACATGTGCACTGTTTCCTTGTAGTGTGTCCCCAAGAGTCTCTTCCTGGTAAATGTTCTTGTTTTTATTTTCTGGAGACCGTGCTGCTGGGGATCTGGACTATCACACTGAAATGCCTCACGAGGACTTCCTAGTTAGTCTCTTTCCCATAAGAACAAGACATTGCAACTCAGTGACACTGTATTGGAGGCAGGAGTGGTAAGATGGTCATTGGTCATGGGCTTTTGGGTGAGGACCAGGCATCTGTGTAGCTGGAGATTAGAAGTAGCCAGACCACCTATATGTAGGTCCTCTGTTACTCCAAAGTTATCCCAAAGTTTTCCCTCACTGCCTGATCCCACTCTCTTATTCCCTTCATTCTTTAAGTAATTTTCCTTCCTCCCATTATCCATGAGAGAAGAACTTATTCTTTGTTTTGAGTCACATTATCCACAGACATTGGGAACAAACAATACAATGTCCTGAACTCAAAGATCTCAAGTTGCACACTGTATTTGAGAATGAGCAGTGCTGGCCTGTATTGAAAGGAACTTTTTGTCCATCACAGAGACAATCTGAAGTGCTGAGGGGGGCAGAGTCATGGAAATTTTCCTCTTTGGTTTGTGAGACACGGGCTCTGCTATAACTTCATCTGGCCTTGAACAGCTAAGTAGCTGAGTCTGTCCTTAAAATCCTGATCCTCTGTCTAGCATGGTGGTGCATGCCTTACTCCAGCAGCTGGGAGAGGCAGGTGGATCTCTGTGAGTTTAGGACAGCCTGGGCTATATCATGTGATCCAGGACAGCCTGACCTACCTAGTGAGAGCCTGTCTTGGAAAATTAAGAAAAATAAAGAAAAGTAAAGAAAACAAACAAACAAAAAGAAATGAAAAATTCAGACCCTCAGCTTTCTAAGCTCTGGGATAACACCTTCAAGCCACCATCAATGGCTGTGTCTTTTTGTCCAATACAAGGAATAGCCATGTAGTCTGATTTCTTTTGGAATTTACAATCCTGCTGACTTCACCTCTTCAGTACTGGGATTTCTTGTCTGAACCATGTTAATTGGAAGGACACTGTCAACAACGACAGAGGGTGTTGCTGTAATAAAACATAAAAGACTTTAATCAGCTTAATGGTGTCAAACGCCTTGCCTTGGGAATTGCATTTCAAAGAGGAGAGATGTGAAGCAGGAATTTTTAAAGTTTATTAAGTTCCAGAATACCCAAAATTTCTGAAATCTCCATCAATTTCTTCCTTATGCATTTAAGTACAGCCAGTGGCTTCCCACATTCAGACAGGAGGAGAAATCTCCTTAGGAGACCTGGTGTGTGGCTAGTCAGCAGCTCTGTCCTAGGAGGGCTCTGACCTGTGCTGAGTCTCAACAAGCTCAGCTAGATAGACTTTGCCTTCTTCACTTCCCCACTTCAGGACCTGTGTTTGGGAAGCCGAGAAGGAATTGAAGCCAGACTCTGATGTCACACCATCTAATCACCCCGCCTCCCTGACACTTTCCGCCTGCATCTCCTTTCCCAGGAAGCATTCCCCTTTCCCAGGAAGCATCCTGGCTATATTTCTAATGCCCATCCCCTCCTCCCCGCATCTCCTGCCTTGCATCCTTCAGCCAGTCTCCTTCTCCCACTATTTCCCAGACTCCTCTACTCCATGAAATCTGAATCCTTCTGTAAAAGTTGATGCAATTTAAAAAAAAAAATCTAAGATTCATGGAAAAATAAGTTTACAGTTGTGTTTTATGATACAAGGAGTCACTAACAAAAAAAGACAACAGTGGGCGGTAAATAAATCGGGATAGGCCTTTTCACTGATATATGTGTACCCACCACAGATAATGACATGTATCAAGAGGAAAGGAATTGCGAAATTATGAGCCCAAACAACACCATACAGTGGTTTATAGACGATGTGATGGGCCTGCAGGCAGACCAGACCAAAGTCATGGCCTCTCCAGTCGGATATATTTTTAGGTCAAACTCATCTATTAGTGGTTTAATCTATATTAAAAGACAACTGAAAATTTTAAATGCTTTTTTGTGTATATGTAACAAAATATATGTGAAAACTTTGCATTTTAGTCTATTGTTAAGTGCATTGATTCTGGGAAGAAGGGAAGTGAGGTCAGACGCCATGGAGCCAGCTGCCAGGTCAGACACACTAAATCTTTCCTGGTAAGCCACCACCTCATGGTGCTACACACATTAATAGAAATGGGTTAATCAAGATGTGAGAATTAACCAATAAGAGACTGAAACTAATGGGCCAGCCAGTGTTTAAAAGAATACAATTTGTGTGTTGTTATTTCGGGTGTAAAGCTAGCCCTGTGGGAGCTGGGTGGGACAAAAAGCAGGCCTGCTTGCCTCCTCACTACAGCGCACAGCTGAACAGCATTGCAGCCATCCATACAATTGTTGTTAACCACTGGTCATTTCCAAAGCTATCATCATCACAGACAGGAGCCTTGCTCTCAGTAGACACTGATACCCTGGCCTCTCCTACTTGCCTGGGGCAAATTCTATCCTACTTCCTCATTCAATGGATTTTACAGATGGTAACTTGTGTAAGTGGAATCACCCCAAAAATGTTGTCTCTTTGTGCCTGGCTTATTTCACCTAGAGTAGTTTTTGCAAGGATCCCCAGTGTCATGCTCAGGTTTTAAAGTTTCCCTCTCTGTTGGTTGATATTGTCAGCTTTAGCAAGGACACAAGTCTTTTGTCATTTTCATTTATGAGAAATTTTCTAAACTAGGTTATTGAGGTAGAAGACTCCTCTAAGTAGAAATGGTTCATTGCATGGGCTAGGGTTCTGGACTGACTTAAAAGAGAGAGTCAATCTGGTGTGGGACGTCCTTCTGTATATGTGTTGCTTTTATTGGTTAATAAAGAGGCTGCTTTCAGTCAGCGGCTTAACAGAATGTAGCCAGGTTGGAAGAGATATATAGAAAGTAGGCAGAGTCAGTGAGAAGCCAAGTAGCTGCCCGAAGGAGACAGACACACCAGAATCTTGCCAGTAAGCAACAGCCATGTGGCAATACACAGATTAATGTAACTGGGTTAATTTAAAATATAAGAGTTAGCCAGAAATATGCTTAAGCTATTGGCCAAACAGTATTGTGATTGATACAGATTTCTATGTGGTTATTTCGAGTCTGGGCAGCCAGGAACAAACGAGCAGTCTCTGCTAATGTGCATCCATGTTGTTTGCTTCCTGGTTTGGACTCAATGTGACCAGCCACTTCCTGCTTCTTTGTCATAATGTGCCTCAGTTTACCAGAACAGTAAACTAAAGTAACCCTTTCCTGCAGTCGCTCTCATGGGATATTTTGTTGCAGCAAACAGGACAAGTAACTAATCTCTTCTTCTGTGAGGCAGAATAACATCTGGTTACATGTGAGCCATGTTTTACTTACCTGCTTGATGAGCAATATTTTAGTGTTTAGAAAAACGTTCATTCATCCTGTGCTACAAATGTGCCAAGTGACACTTTGTGGTGATATTTTGTTTGTGATTTAACAAATAAATCTTGAAGCTTGCCTACTAGTTAACCATAGAGACCAGGCAGTGGTGGCACACACATTTATCCCAGTACTTGTGAGTCACAAGCCTTTAATCACAACAGTAGGAAGGTGGAGAAAGGAAGGGATATGACTGGGTGGAGAGAGAAATATAAGGCGGGAGAAGACAGTGTTCAAGGCTGAATTCAATCTGAGGATTCGTAGAGACAGGATCTTGCCACTTCAGTCTAAGGATTTCATAGAGGTAAGAACTAGTGGCTGGCTGCTCTGCTTCTCTGATCTTTCAGCTTTTACCCCCTAATATCTGACTCTGGGTCTTTATTATTAACGTGAATTAGAATTCACACTATAGCATGTCAAAATTATTGTTATTGCTATGAAGAACATTCAAAAAAAGAAAATATATTGATCATGTTTTCTTCCTTTTCTATATTTATTTGCATTTCTTCTTAATGTGGTTGGACAATTAAAACTTATTTTAATGACACATAATTTTAGCCCTCGTTTCTCCACATTTTCACCAAATTGTTCAGAAAGGGAAGAAGGGAAGAGGGAGAATGACCTGGGTGGTGCAGGTAATCCAAGCTCTGGGGCAGTGGAGGCAGAAGATCCAATTCAAGATCATCCTCAGCTCCATAGGAAGTTCGCGGCCAGCCTGGGAAACATGAAACCTTATTTCACAAACCAAAACGGAAAAGAGTATGCATACTGCCTAAACCCCCTTTTGATGATATTTCTTTTGATTACAGAAAATTGAAAACCATTAAAGAAGCAGAAGGGGAATAATGAATAAGTCTCAGTCACCTGGCTGGTCCACCATCAGTTTGGTCACTCCAGTTCTTCCCCTACCCCACCAAACCCTGGCTTTGCTCCTAGAGGCCCTAATACAAACCCCAGACACCGTGCCGCTTCGTCTGTACCTCTTTCATTGTCACACCTAAGGCGACCAAACCATTTTTTAATATCATCAAGTATTCAGGCACTGCTTCACTTTCCCTAATTGCCTTATGCATTTTTCAGTTTGTTTGAATTAAGATTCAGACCAAATCAATACATTGCAATTGGTTGATGTATTTCTAGTGTTCCCAACAGCGATTTGCCTTCATTTTCTGTTCTGACGGTGTTTGGAAGAAGTGAGGCATTAGTGTGTCTCTCTCTAGTCTGGATTTGCTCGTGACCCCCTTTAGGGACTTCTTGTGTTCCTTTGACCCCTGTATTTCCTGTAAACTTTAGGTTGCAGCTATCAGATCTGTTAGCCGTTGTTTTAAAAACCGCCTGACGTGATAATTTTCTACAGCAGGAGTAGAAAAAGAACAGTGTCTTGTTGATTTTTGTCAAGCTGGCTTGAGGCCCTTGCTTCTGCTATGACAAGCTATTCCTGTCCACTTACTAGGGCGCTGTTAAGTTTTCCTGCTGGAGAATGTTCTTTTGGATGTAGTAAGAGGTTTGTCGGGTTCAAATTTTTGGTCTTTGTCATTTGTGTCTCTGCAACATCTAACACTGGATTGCTATCTTCCGGAAAAAGCAACACAGTATCTGATACCATTGCCCTTCTTGTGGTTTTCTAGGCCCCTAAGGCTCTCCTTAGGCCCCATATCTTCTGTACTGGCTGATTATGTGTGTCAGCACAACACAAGCTAAAGTCATCAGAGGAAGGAGCCTCAGCTGAGGAAATGCCTTCTTGAGATCCAGCTGTAAGGCACTGTCTCATTTAGTGGTCAATGAAGGAGGACCCAGTCTGTGGTGGTGGTGGCATTCCTGGGCTGGTGGTCCTGGGATCTACAAGAAAGCAGGCTGAGGACTGCTGAAGTCCTGCCTGCTGAGCAGTCGTTGCTGCAGTCGCTGCCTCTGTTGTTGTTGTGGTTGCATCTCTAAAGTCCGCAGCTCTGGGCCTCCATCGCCTCCCGCCGCCATGAAGTGGATGTTTAAGGGGGACTACTGGCTGGAACATAGATGCGTGAATCTGCGAAGATCAGAGCGAAGTACCCCGACCGGATTCCGGTGATCGTGGAAAAGGTCTCAGGCACTCAGATTGTTGCCATTGCCAAAAGGAGGTACTTGGTTCCATCTGACATCACCGTGGCTCAGTTCATGTGGATCATCAGGAAAAGGATTCAGCTTCCTTCTGAGAAGGCAGTCTTCCTGTTTGTGGATAAGTCAGTCCCACAGTCCAGCCTAACTCTGGGGAAGCTTTACCAGAGGAAAAAGGATGAAGATGGATTCTTGTATGTGGCCTGCAACGGAGAGAACACTTTTGGCTTCTGAGCGCCACTGCTGGGCTAGGTGCACCGTTCCTGCTTGTGTATCTTGTAAATAACTGGCTGTTTTCAGTTACTCCACCAGAGCCTCTTCACATAGACCTACTAGTGCCTTTGTAACTGGATTTCTTTCTTTTGTCACAGCAGTAGAGACCCTAACTAGGATACTTTCTTTCTCCATCCCGACCTCTTCCGGTAGTACTCATTGTCAACTTGACATGACCCAGGAGACAAGACCCTGGCTATGTCTTTAAGAAAGTTTCCAGGTGGAGTTAGCAGGGGAGGGACAACCCATCCTAGAGGTGCATGTTATTCTTGCACGGGTTGGTGGCCTGGATGAATAAAATGGAGAAACCAAGCTGAGCGCCAGCAGAGGCAGATGGAAGGCTTCTTCTAGCTTCCTCAGGGCGCTCCTGCTGCAGCTCAAAGGGTGAGCCAAGAGCACTTGAGAATGGCTCAGTGGTGAAGTGCGCTGGCTGCTCTTCCAGAGGTTCTGAGTTCAATTCCCAGCAACCTAAGGGGGCTCAAAACCATCTATGGTGGGATATGACGCCCTCTTCTGGAATAAAGGAGTATGTCACACTCATCTTGATTAAATAAATAAATAACCATTAAAAATAAATAAATTTCCATTAAAAACAAAGGAAATGAACAAAAGAAAACTGTGAGGTGAAATAAAATAAACCCTACCTTCCTTAAGAAGTTCTAGAGTCAGAGGCAGGAGGATCTCTGTGAGTTTGAGGGCCAGCCTGGTCTACAAGAGCTAGTTCCAGGACAGGCTCTAAAACTACAGCAAATAATGAAGGAGGAGGAGGAGGAGGAGGAGGAGGAGGAGAAGGAGGAGGAGGAGGAGGAAGAGGAGAAGGAGGAGGAGAAGGAGGAGGAGGAGGAGGAGGAGGAGGAGGAGGAGAAAGAGAAAGGTCTTCTGATGTGTTCTTGGATTTGGTTTTCCAGTATTTTTTTGAGAAAGAACACCCACCATATGGTTCAACATATGAAAATCTGTCAGTGCAATCCACCTTATAAACAAACTGAATGAAAAAATTCACATGACCATATCATTAGATGCTAAAAAACTCTGTGACAAAAGAGTCGTATCCATCACGCATGCCGTATTCCTCACGCATGCTGTATTCATCACGCATGCTGCTTTTGTCACTTGTGTCGCATCAGAAACATGTGTCGCAATGGTCACACGCATCGCTTATCTCACACATGCCACACTCGCCATGCATGCCGTTTTTGCCACGTGTGCCATTCTTGTCACACGTGTCACCCTAGTCACGCGTGCCATGTTTGACATGCGTGCCGTTTCTGCCACATGTGTTATATCTGTCATGTGTGTCGCTTTCGTTGCTCATGGTGTGTCTTTCATGCGTGCCGTTCTTGTCGCGCATATTGTATCTGTCACGTGCGTCGTTTTCGCCACACGTGTAGTTTTTGTCACGCATGTCATATCTGTCTCACGTGTCACTTTTGTCACACACTTGTCTGGTCTGACTGACTAAGGCTGGTGCAAACCGGTTTAAACTGCCTCAGATCGGTTGAAGCCGGTCCAGACAGGTCAAGACCGGCTAAAAGTGGCACAGACCCATCTAGACCGGTTCAAACTGGTTCAGACCAGTTCAGACTGGTTTAAACTGGTACAGACTGGCTGAACTGTTCGAGACCAGTTCAGACTGGTTCGAGCCAGTTCAGGCCGGCTCAAACTGGTAGAGACCAGTATAAGCCAGTCGAAACTGGTTCAGACTGGTTCAAGCCAGTTCAGACCAGTTCAGACCAGCTCAAACTGGTTGAGACCAGTTCATACTGGCTCAAAAGCCAGCTCAAGCTGGTTTAAACTGGTGGACACAGGCTCAAATCAGATCAGGCCAGTTCAGGCTGGTCCAAACTGGTTCAGGCTGGTTCAAGCCAGTTCAGACCTGTACAGACTGGTTCAGCCTGGTTTAGACTGGTCCAGACCAGTTAAAGCCGGTTAAAACCGGTTCAGACTGGCTCAAACTGGTCGAGACTGGTTCAGACCGGTTTGAGCCAGTTCAGGCCGGTTCAAAATGGTCAAGACCGGTCCAGACTGGTTCAAGGTGGTTAAAAACGGTCAAAACCAGTTCAGGCTGGTTCAAGCTGGTTGAGACCGGCTCAAATCGGTTCAGGCCAGTTCATGCCAGCTCAAGTCGGTTCAGACCAGTTCAAGTCGGTTCAGACCGGTTCAAACCGGCTCAAACTGGTGGAGACCTGTTCAAACCGGTCTGTGCTAGCTCCAGGCTGCTATATGCTACCCTATGGGCCCTGCTCATCAAAACCATGCTCCCTATTCATTGCATCCTTCTTCCACGCCTGTCACTGCCATGGCATCTCTAGTTCTGCATCCCTAAACCATATGTCCTACCTCTCCTTTGAATATGTGTTCATTGAAGTAGCATTGCAATGCCCAGATTTTGGAGTGGACCGACTGGGAGTGTTGGATCTGGGCAGGGATGGCAGCCAAGTTGGCCATCCCAGATCTGATCATCATCTCTCCACGAGGGCCTTCAGGACCCAGGACCTTCATTTTCTAATTTCTGGGCTCCTAAAACACAACTTGCTAAAGAAAAAGGAATGATTAAGGAAGGGTAGCAGCATGTGTGTTCATTAAACAACTTTAGTCAAGAATTAGGGACAAGAGACAAGGGGGACACAGGAAACCATGAACCAGGGCATGGGTTGAGGGCTTGGACTGGGTGGTGGCCAAGGAAATGGAGAAGAAAAGATATGTGGGCATTGCAAGAATAAAATCACCATGAACGAGGAGTATCGAGAGTGTTTTAACGTTCCATTCCAAGTAAGGCGATGATCCTACAAGAACACCTACAGGGTACGCAGTAGCATAGGGTCGAGGGCGTGGGATGGGATGAGAGAAAGTTATCACTTAAAAGATTTAGATGTTGTTCATTGCCCTAATCTGTTTTCTGTTGCTGAAAACATAATGCCACAGACTGGGTATATTATACCCGAAAGAGGGTTGTTTGGGCCCAAAGTCAGGAGACTAAATCTGGTAATGGGCTCCCTGCTGGCGGAGTTCCAAACCAGGGCAGGACATCTTGGTGAGAGACAGGGGTCCATGTCAGTGTTTAGGCCTCTTTTACTTCTATAAAGTCATCTGTACTTAATCATGGATGCTCTGCCCTGAAGATGTCAATCCTATTCACCTCGTAAATATGTCAAGTTAAGGTTCTGTCTGCTTAATGTCTCACAGTGCAGGTGACATTTCTACATGAGTTTCGGCCCATGTTTAAATCTCATCATCCATCCATTCAGTTCAAAGTCATTCAGGAGGAACATCAGCTAGGTGGAGAAGTTAAATTGGCAGATGGAGAGGGTTTAGGACAAAAAAGAGGGGATCTTAAGGATTGGGATAAGAAACAGTGGTCAGTTGCCAGGCAGTGGTGGCGCATGCCTTTCATTTCCAGCACTTCAGAGGCGGAGGCAGGCAGATCTCTGAGCTCAAGACCAGTCTGGTCTACAGAGCTAGTTCCAGGACAGCCAGGACTACACAGAGAAACCCTGTCTCCAAAACCAAAAAATAAAAAGCAAAAAAAAAAAAAAAAAACAAAAAGGAAAGAAGGAAGGACAGAAAGAAGAAAGAAACGGGTCAGTGAATGAAAACCCAGCAGTAGTGCTGACCCAGCAGGGAACAAAGGCAAAACACCTGCAGGAGCATAGAAAAGAAGGCTGCATGCTGAGGCCATGGAGACTTCCGAAGTGGAGAAAAGGTAATTTGAGGAAGCCCCTCCAGCTTCCAATGTTATGGAGGCCCTGTACTCCCTCTGCCTGCTAAATCTTTCATGGTATTTCTGTAGAACACAGTGTTTATAAACACAGAACATTTCCCATGAGGCTTGAGATAGTGCGGTTTATGTTCACCGCATTGCAGACTTTTGGATCGAGTGTTTTGGGGACTCCACGAGAGAAGATAGCTTAGACATGGGTTTATGCCGATAGAAAGCCTTTATTAGCCAGCCTGTAACAACACTGGGTATTTGGAATCCCAGTGTAATGAGGAGCAGAACTACAGAAGCCAAAAAGCAAGGTTAGTGTATTTAGAGACTTTCCCAGTACTACGGATTTGGAGAGTTCTCATTTTGTTAGGTGGTGCTGTTTACATGCTGACTTTTACAGCTGGAGTGGCACTTCTACCACAGTCAGCTGTGCTAAGGCCTAGGGTCCTGTCACAGGAAGTGAAATGTATGGCTTGATATCATGAAAGATCTTCCTACAAAATGTCCTTAAAATGCTAGCAGCAAAGTGTTCTCTTGATCCAAAAATTACTGATAAAAGAAAACCAGTTATATGAACGTTTTGTCATTATTTTCAATTATAATCTTTTCTTAATAGTGAGTTCATCTGTAGAGAATAAATAGAATTAACTGAGTAGAAAACCGAAGCAGCCATGTTGCCCTAGACTCCATTCTGTGACCCGCCAGGGCTAGAGAGGCTGCCTCTTACCAGGACAGAGCTTTGATCGAACCCACTGCCCACCCAACCCCATTACCTCCACTGCATCCCTGTCATTATTATTTATGAAATGAGACAAAAGAGACCAGAGCCCCAGAAGCCAAGCTTACGGGCCGGGTGGTAAGGGTGTGGATGTCTTCAACCCGGGCACCCAACTTCTCCAATGTGAGCAAGAGACTGCTCCAAAGGGTAGGAAATATTTTGACTCTTTTTACTGTTCTGTTTGAGGCAGAAAATGCAAACAAAAATAGCCAGCCAGTCCTAACCTCTGACACAAAGACAGTAGGCTTCTTTTCCTTTGATAGAAATACTGAAAACTAAGCGGCTTCTTAGTATTTTCTTACAGGCACTTTGTGAATATCACAGCACTCTTCTGTTTTTTGGCAGGAAATTCACAGGCACCAGCCACGCTCCTAAGAAAAATGCATCCCCCTGAAAGCCTGCTGGAGTATTTCTGAGTGTGCCTGTGGAGGTGTGTTTCTGGAAGAGAAAAGCATTCAAGTTGGAAGAATGCGAAAATCCCCTGGCCAATTGGGGGCATCCTATTCAACCCACCAAGACACCACAGAGAACAAAAGTATAGACGGGCAAATTTGCTTCCTGTTTGGTGGGTGGGAAGTGTAGCCAGTGTTAGAGTGTTTGTTTATTATGTGCCAAGCCCTTGGGTTTGATCACAGCACTGCAGAAGAGCAAAGCTGCCCAGGAGTGCCCTATTAAGCTGACATTCATATTCTGCTTCCTGGCATGGTTTCTAGGTGTGGCTTGTGATTCTTGGGGCATGGATTCAAAGTAAGTCCTTTCAGTGTCTGCCCTGGAGTGAGGGTTAATCACCATTGTCAGTTACTAGGTGATATCACCCAGGAAACCAGCAAGGCACCCTTCGGGGCATGTCTGCGGATTTTCCCAAAGATCACCAGGGCTTGGACCTAATTAATGGTTCAATTCACTGATGGATTCAGAGTTTACATGGACGATTGGAAGGTGGTGGAGGTGAGGCCTCGGTAGAGGAAGAAGGTAACTGGTGATCTGTCAGCGGGCTCTTGCTCTGACCCTTTCCTGTTACAGCTCTGCTTCCTCGCTAAGAGCTGAAGAACTATACACTCCATGGCGTTCCATGATGGCAGGCTACTTCAACACAGGCTGAGATGCCATGGGACAGCTACCAGGAGGCAAGACCCCCAAACTGTGAGCCAGGTCGCCCTTCCTCCCTAGCTGTTCTCTCAGATAGAGAAATGATTTAGCTAGATAGACAGACAGACAAACGATAGATAGAAAGATAGATAGATAGATAATAGATAGATTAAACAGATCCTATTTTCTGTTTCTCTGGTGAACACTGACTAATAATAAGACTACCAAAAGGTCAAGGTCAAATAGGCATACAATTAGAACCCAAAACAAAACAAAACAACAAAAAAAACCAAAACAAAACAAAAAAAAATTGAAAACAAAAGGTATTTGAAGAAATAAAGGGTAAAAACTTGGCAAATTTGCTGAAAAACCTGTGTGTGTAGATTTAAGATACTAAGCCATTCACAAGCAAAATAAGGATTTTTTTAAAGCTCCTAAACTCTTTATAACTAAATATCTGAAACCACACACACACACACACACACACACACACACACACAAGTCTTAAAATCAACTAGCAAAAAATGCATTCTATATAGGGAGAGCATCATGGATTTTCACCACAGAGTGAAAAAACACCAGAACTAAAAGACACCAGAACAAGAGCATACTTTAAGAGGGTTAAAGAAAGGATTCTACCCAGGATTTTATATTGATGTAGACTGAAAAAGAACTTCCAAGAATGAAGGTGAAATCGAGTCTCGGAAGAAGGAAACTTCAGGGATTTGTCCGCAGCCAATCTGTTCTTGATCTGATAGCTGGTCTAACTAACCAACCAACTAACTAACTAACTAACTAACTAACTAACTAACTAACCAAACCCAGGGAGAGTTTGTGCTCTGAGAGTGGAGAAAGGCAGTAGAAATGATAGCTGCCTGTTGATATCTATGTGCAGAGATGCAGAACCTTTTTTTTTAAAGCATCTATGTATGTGGAAAGTAAAATGTGTACATACGTGGAACATACGTGAAGATATGGGAAGTTGCAGAAGGTTGTAGAGCATACAGGCTTCTACATTTTACATGGACTGCTACAGAGTTAAATCTAAATTACAGAAGTTAGAAAATGTACATAATTCTCAGAGTGATAACTAAAACAACAGCAGCAGCAGCAACAACAACAACAACAAAAAACCCCACATTTAAAGAGATACAGCCCCAAGTCCAAAACACAAGTTAAAATGGAATTTTACAAAATTCTAAGCCGGACAGTAATGGCACACTCCTTTAATCCCAGCACTAGGGAGGCAGAGGAAAGCAGATCTCTATGAGTTCGAGGCTAGCCTGGTGTACCAGAGTTAGTTCCTGGACAGGCTCCAAAGCTACAGAGAAACCCTGTCTCAAAAAACAAAAATCAAACAAACATAAATTCTGAAAGAAGGTCTAGCAAGGGGAAACAGCAAAACAAAACAAAACAAAACAAAACAAAACAAAACAAAGCCAGATGGTGGTGGCACACACCTTTAATGCCAGCACTTGGGAGGCAGAGGCAGGCAGAGCTCTGTGAGTTTGAGGCCAGTCTGGTCTTCAAAGTGAGTTCCAGGACAGTCAGAACTTACACAGAGAAAACCTGTCTCGAGAAATCAAAACAAACAAAATACAAAACAAATGAACAACAACCAATAAAACCCATAGAGATCAAAAGCGAACAGCAAAATGATAAAGCTATGTAGACCAGAATCCAGTCCCACCAATAGTTAATACATTATCTAAACATGCTGAGTAAATGGCAAACGTTGTCAGACTAAACAAAAATAAGACTCTGTGGGGCTGGAGAGTTGGTTCAGCAGTTAAGAGCAGTGATTGTTCTTCCAGTGGACCTGGGTTCAATTCCCAGCACCCACATGACAGTTCACAACTGTCCAGTTCCAGGGGATCTGATACCTCCACATCAATACACATAAGATGAATTTAAATAAACCATTTTTTTTTTTAAAAAAATAAGGCTCTGTCCTGCATAGTTTTGTGTCTACTTGAGAGAGGAGAGGAGGAATCCTCAATTAAGAAAATGCCTCGACGGGCTGCAGGAAGGCTCAGCGGTTAAAAGCACTGGCTGCTCTTCAAGAGGACATGGGTTCAAGTCCCAGTGCCCACATGGCAACTCACTACTGTCTGTAATTTCAGCTCCCAAGGAATGTGACATCCTCACACAGACGTACTTGCAGGCAAAACACCAATACACACAAAATAAAAATAAATTCATTAACTAAATAACAGAAAATGCCCTATAACAGCAGGCTGTAGGCAAGCCTGTAACGCATTTCTCTTAATTGGTGATTGATGGGGGAGGGCCCAGTCATTGTGGGTGGGCCAGCCCTGGACAGGTGGTCCTGGATTCTATAAGAAAGCAATCTGAGTCATCCAAGCAAGCAATAAGCAGTACCTTCCATGACTTCTGCATCAGCACTTGGCTCCAGGTCCTTGTCCTCACTGTTTTTGATGGTGAATTATTATATGAAACTGTGAGTGAAATAAGCCTATTCCTCCCCAACTTGCTTTGGTCATGGTGTTAAATCACAGGTATAGAAACCCTAAGACAGGCTCCATGGTAGGTTCTTGACAAACACACGTAAAGTTTGAATGCAGATACAAAATAAAGGGTGGATAATAAAATGCCACACAAACATTAAACAAATGAAAGTGTGTTGGGCTGGAGAGTTGGTTCAGCAGTTAGGAGCACTGGCTACGCTTCCAGAAGTTTCGGGTTCAATTCCCAGAGCGCGTGCGCAAACTCAAACACAGACACACAGACACAGACACAGACACACACACACAATGGCTCACAACTGTCTGTAACGCTGGTTCCATGGATTCTGATGCCCTCTTCTGGTCTCTGCAGTCACCAGGTATTCATATGGAACGCAGACTTACATAAAAAGACCCATACACATAAAATAAATTCAAGAAAAGAATTTTAAAACCATACTAAAATCATAGCAATAGCAAAGCAGGCTTTGGAGCCAGGGCTGTTAGCAGAGAGAAGAGTTAACTCTGCAAGACAAAGTAGCAATCATTAATTGTGAAGGCACCAGGTGCCTGAAGCCAAACCAGGCAGGGCTACATTAAAGAGAGAGAAATTTAAACCATAACTGACTTCAACAGTGTTCTCAGGAACTGTTAGGATAAACAGTCAGAATAGGCAAAACCCAAACCAAAACAAACCAGAACACCTGTACAATTCTAGCCCATGGTATCTAACCACTGTTTGTATAAGTCTCTGCCAAGTCCAACAGACTACACAGTATTAGAGTGAATGATGGCTACCTACCAAGTGCCAAGAGGATGCCAGAAAACAACCTTATTGTTTTTGTGGAAAAGAATAGCCATCTAGGGCTTAGGGGTTCAGGACGGCTCATCCTATAAAGGTGCTTGCTGGCAAGCCTGATAACCTAAATTCAATCCCAGGACCACAGATGATGGGAATAAAGAACAGAATCCTGGAAGTTGTCTTTTGGCCTTCGTGCATGCAGCACCAACACATCTATGAGCAGCCAAATAAATTCAATAAAATATAAAAGAAGAGTAGAAATATGGCAAAGAGCCAGGCGGTGATGGCGCATGCCTTTAATCCCAGCAATTGGGAGGTAGAAGCAGGCAGATTTCTGTGAGTTTGAGGTCAGCCTGGTCTCCGAGAGCTAGTTCCAGGACAGGCTCCACAGCTACAGAAAAACCCTGTCTCGAGAAAATATATAACAAAAAATGTTCTCAGACTATAAAATAATTTAACTAGAAGTCAATTACAGATATACCAGCATGGTGGTGCACACCATTGATCCCAGCATTTGGGAGGCAGAGACAAGTGGATTTCTGTGAGCTGTGAATCTGAGGCCAGCCTGGTCTACATAGTGAGACCCTGTCTTGAAAAACAATCTGTGTGTGTGTGTGTGTGGACCCAAGATACGTGTGAGTTAACATTTAATAAACATTGTTGGGATGTTCCAACAAGCATATCCCTGCATGAGTTTGCCCATTCCCTGTAGAGACCTTTCTTCAAAGTGAAGTGGGGGTCAAATGGGGTACCCTGATGCTCTCTTTGGTGCACACATCTTAGAAGGGGAGGTGGGCATCGCAGGTGTGCTGTGGAGTAGGAGGATAGGTGGCTATGCAGCCCTGCAGGTTTCATCCTCCTTGGCAGCATGCCACCACTGAAGCCTCGCAGAGACCTCCTGGTTTCCAGTTCTGCTGGCATCACTTACCAGAATGGGATCTCAGTCAGGTTGCTGAACCTTCTGTGCCTTGATTCCGCCTCCCGTATGACAGTCATAACACGGGCCACCATACACTCTGCTTTGCCGAGACATTCTAGATTAAACGTGTTTTCCCGCTCTAAGTGTTAATGGTGCCCTCGTTTGGGTGATGAATGATACACTCCGTCTGATAGCAGAGCCTGTGTGTTTCCAGTTTGTTGTGAGGCTTTCAGACAGTGACAGGCAGCCAGGCTCAACCCATGTTTGAGTGCCTGCCACAGACCAGCACTTTCTTAGGCAGACGACTCGGTGGGAATAGGTTAGCCACTACATCCAGCTGCTAGGGATGGCGCAGTGACAAACGCATGGGTTCTGAAGATAGGGCCCCTCAGTGGGGATCCTGCCCGCATATGACCAAGCCTCATATGATGGCGTTGCTTCCTAATATGGGATCTTATGAAGAGGGGGTTCTTTACCATGCACAAAGCCCAAGCCCCAGGTCTGGTCCGTGCAAAGGTTGTGTAAATACTTTATGTTAAATAAGATAAACAGAACTTATCCTATGTTGGGCGAATGAAGGCAGTGGTATATAAAATTTTATTTGTACTTAGACTGGAGATTTCCGCTTGAAATAATTAAAATTTTCTAGTCTGGTCATTTTTTCGCAAAATAATAAGGACTTCTGGAACTGCTAGCTCCTCCGGGTCTAAAGACAAGAGACTGATGAGGGCTGTGTCTACCTAGTTGTCTTTAAAACACACAAAAATAGGACTGGGTATATAACTTGGTGGTACAGGTGTAATATCTAGTACCCCAAAAGAAAGAAAGAAACCACTACAGTTCCACAGTCCTTGTGACAGTCAGGGGAAGCAGGTGCCATCAGCATTCTCCTTGTAAGGACACAAAGGCTCGCAAAAGTCCAAGGTCACAGAGCTCAGTACCTTTGATCCAGTGTGCCTCTGGAGGATGGGTAGCAAGCCTCCATCAGATCAGAACTGTATCAAGGCTCCCAGACTCTAGCACAGCTTAGATGCCCCACTGGAGGCATCATTCTGACCTTAAAATCCAGCACATAGGGTCCCCAACACCCGCCAAAATGGGAATACAGACCCAACCCATCAAAGACCTAGTCTACAGTTCCGGGATCCAGGAAAGTTCGTAAATGGACTAACTTGATTTTTGGCTTCTGTAGTTCCGCTTCTTGCTAACTCAAGTGCGCCAGGCAGGATGTGGAGTCTGTGCGTAAAAGACAAAGGGCTGTAAGGCTCTGTCCTGAATGACTTGGGAAACTTCTCCATCCAGCTGCCTGCTGGCAATAATAACTTGATTTTCAGCGGTTAGAGTGGCCAGGCAATGGTCACTGGCAGGACTTACCTCATAGAACAGGGACAAAGACCTTGTCTCAAAGTAAAGGTGAAGACGTGAAACCGTCCCAGAGTTAGACATGGGAAAGCTGTAACGGTGAGTTCTTCACCCAATCATGGTGGAGTTCCAGAGGTCACCCAGATGTGCAGAAGAGCTGCTGTGTTCTAGGCTGCAACGGCACACCCTCATCCTTTGTGGGATGGGACAGCACCCCTCTAAGTGTGTCAGCCATCGCCTGACTTACCCGACCACGGTGAAGGCCCTCTTTATCCACCCAGGTTCTGACAGAGCACGCCTGTCACTGCCACTGACATCCAGACACCCTGGGGCCTTATTTTCTCATCCTCACAGGACCCAGCTTTTCCAATGGTGACAAACATGACCCCAACTCAGCTTCTGCAGATGAAAAGTCAGCAGCGGTAACCATGCTACCCCAGAAGGTATGACATGGACACATATGAGCTTCCTCCTCACCGCAAACCTCTCAACATATGCGTGGTGTGCCCGTCACATACCACAGTCTTCTCTTTGGCCAGAGCCTTCTTCCTGGAGCCTGGCTCGTGCTCTCCACATAATGGTCTGCTCTTAATGGTTCCCTTGAGACTGGAAATGGCATGCAGATCTTAAATCTAATAGCATCAGAATTCACCCCAGTTCTAAACATTTATCTATGATCAAAGAGAGGCCCTGAAAAGTGAGCCATCCTCCTTGTTTGAAGCATTTACCTAAGCTGTTCTAATATCAATAAAATCTTGGGAGTTTAATATTAGGGTAAAAACCTGATAAATCAAGAAAGTGGTGGAGAATCGACCATCTGACCCTCCCTCCACACTTCCCAGATCGAAAAGAACGTCCAAATTCCAAGTCTCTCCCTTCTCCTCCCTGTTGGCTTCCCTATCCTTATTCCTAACTTCTCT
This sequence comes from Chionomys nivalis, assembly GCF_950005125.1. NCBI lineage: Eukaryota > Metazoa > Chordata > Mammalia > Rodentia > Cricetidae > Chionomys > Chionomys nivalis. Next base: position 146,118,381 of record NC_080086.1, read on the forward strand.
ATGGTTAATTCTGGTCAGTTAGTCATTGACTCCGCCCCCTGATTCAAGGTTAAATTTATTAACAGCCTGGGGTGCCAAAGGAGAGCAAATCCCTGGAAATGTGGTCTTCTCACACGTCTCAGGCAATCCTGAGTTAAAGGATTTAGGTCTAACTCAAGTTCATTGTGCAACCGTGGCTGACTGCCCAGATGAGGGCTGATGGCTCATCTCCCTGCAATGAGCCACAAGACTGACTAAACATCTAAGCTGTCCCGGGTGGCTATGCAACCTTCTAGATCCAAGATAAGAATAAAGAACAAAAGCTGAAAACTGTAGAATTGTGAAAGAGAGTTCCAAGTGCTTTTTCCTTTAAACATCCATTATTTTAAATGTGTGCTAGCAAAGATGCAATCGTTGGTCCTGCTTACACTCTTCCGGGGGCAAACTTCCTCTGCCTTCCCAGTTCTGTTGCTTCCAATAATTACCTAAGGCCAGAGCAAAGTTCTATTGGGCATTGGGTGTGGCCAGTGGTCCCGATTCCCTCATTGAGCTGTTTTGAATGCACTGTTGATCTGGTGGTGGTGACACCGTGGAAGGGCAGACTGTCCCACACATGTAAAAGCCAACACGGAAGGATTGACTTTGTTTTTATTTGAAAAAAAGAGAAAAATCTGTGTTATAGACTCATCCATAGACCATGAGACCAGAAGGATGCTCATACCTGCCCCTGGGATCAGTGTTTCCCAGACCTGCTGGGACACAGGTATTTTGACACTAGGAAGCCCCCCCATTTCTCCGTTTTTCTGTTCCATCCTGTAAGCACCGACTGTTTGCCCATTCTACCCAGAACCGTGAGTCCCTGCTCTCATTCCTCACATCTTGTTGGCTCTGCCAGGCAGTGAAACTCTTTCTAGGTCATGTCCTGAGGTTCTGCACCTGTGTCCTCACACCAGTTCCGTCCTGCTTTTTGGAGCGGGAGAGTCGCCATCTTGTGGCCTATTTTCATGGGTAGCGGTTGTTTTCTTGTGGGATTGTTTCTAGCTCTTGAAGAGCCAGGTGTAGTCACGTTTCTGAGAGAAAACACCATGGGGAAACTCACCAGTTTTCCACTTATCTTAAAACTTAGTTTTAAAACTGCAAAATTAAGCTACGGAAAGAGAGAAAGGATAAAAGCACCAAGAATCAGAGGGAATCTGCCATCTCCTCAGAAGCCTTTTCTGTCTTCATGCCCCAGGCAGCGACTAAAACATCAAAGCCCAAACCAGGAGCTTTGCAAATACTGGTCCTGAGCAAGAAAGGGATGCACCCAGCTTCTGGAAAAGAGCCCTAATACATCACTGGTGGCTTGTGAGAGAAATCGGAGCGAGGTAATTCAGCATCTTCCTACAACTGGCCTCATCCAGTTGCAGTACCGCCCCTCCCGCAGGGGGGATTAAATTCTGCACCTGAAGAGCTACCAAAGCGGAGTGGAGTTTCTCCTACCACCTCTGGGGGGCAGTGAGGGGCAGGAAAGTGTTACAGGAGTGACGTTGGGAGTCCTGCGTGCAGCAGGTTTCTCTGCAGAGGAGCCAGCTCCTGAGCTGGGTAGACCAAGGCGTTCACTGCCTTCAGTCTCCTGTCGTGTGCATTAAGTACTGCACTTTTCTTTTCCTTTGTCCATGGAGGCTTTAGTTGGGCACGGGGGCGCACTCTGAATTTGCGGCTGTAAGGCAGACAAACCAGGGGGAGAACACGAGGCTTATGGGAGCTGCAGGGACTTCTGGGCATTCTGGAACGAGGGAAGAGAGCACACCGTTTTTAATAATCAGCATTTTTCTATAGTTCTTTACGGTTTACACGCTCATATTTAGTGGTGTTTTCTTAACTGGTGGCAGCGTTGTCTGGTGACAAGATAGCTTTGGTGTCAAGCAGAGCAGGGTTTTTTACACCAGTGCAACCACGTGGGCACTCTGGGAACTCAGGCACTGACTACATTTTTTTTGTCTTTGGTGCTAAGTGCTGGTAAGTGACCCAGCCAATGGGATCACTCTGGGAGGGAGTCCAGCTAGTGGGGTCACTGTGAGAGTGAGGCCTGGTCAATGGGGAGTCACTGCAGGGGTGAGGCCTGGTAAATGGGAGTCACTGCACAGGTGAGGCCTGGTCAATGGGGAGTCACTGCAGGGGTGAGGCATGATCAGTGGAGAGTCACCGCAGGGGTGAGGCCTGGACAATGGGGAGTCATAAAAGAATGAGGTCCAGCAATGTGGTCACTACGAGAGTAGGAGCTCCCACATCCCCTTCTTCTTAGTGGCTTAGATGAAGCCTTGCATCTCTCTCCTGACGCTGATGCTCCTCTTGCTGTTCTGAGTCTTCAGCAGATGTCCTTTTTCCATTTGTAGCCACGCCTTGCTTTTATTTTTCTTTTCCCGGAATTTAAAAATTGCTTCCTTGACAAAATCCACTTTCTTTTTTAAAAATATTTATTATGTATACAATATTCTGTCTGTGTGTATGTCTGCAGGCCAGAAGAGGGCACCTCATTACAGATGATTGTGACCACCATGTGGATGCCGGGAATTGAACTCAGGACCTTTGGAAGAGCAGGCAATGCTCTTAACCACTGAGCCATCTCTCCAGCCCCCAAAACCCATTTTCTGAAACAATTGATGTGTGTGTTTTTTCTTTTTATTTGTTGTCCGTAGAACTTGTGTTACGTTTTAACCCAACATAGCACTGATCTGTGTGGATTTATCTGCTCTGTGATTTGACTCACTTTTCCAAGGCGTTAATATGGAGTTCAGGTTGAACGCACACTCACGATAGTGTAGCAGATAGTCTAAGTGGTCCCCTTCCCCACACTGCATATTAAGACACACTCAGTGGAAGGGTTCCATCTCAGCCCCCAGAGCAAATCAGTCCAGGTCCTCACATTTCCCTGGCCAGTCTTACATGGGTGCATTACTGAATTATTGACAATATATTGGTCTGGCTGTAGCCCCTAACATCTGGGATTTCTCTGACCCAAATGCTGGAACCAACAGCTTCTGCTGGGTCAGGAATCACTTCCTGTTAAACTGTGGGAACTGTAGAGAGTTCCAGAAGAGTCATGGCAGCTGGGCCATTCAGAGACATCAAGGGGCTTGATTACCAATGAGTACATGAAGACCTCGGTATTGTAATGACTGGTCCAACCTCCTAGTGTGGGCTGCCTCAACACCAGCGTTCCTGCTAGGCAATTAATTCTCCAGGGCCAAGCCACTAACTAAAATTGGATCTCAGCTACTAGTCAAAACACTGGTCTTTTTTTTTTTTTAAAAAAAAAGATTTATTTATATATTATGTATACAGTGTTTAGCCTGCATATATGCCTGCACTGCAGACCAGAAGAGGGCACAAGATCTCATCACAGATGGTGTGAGCCACCATACGGTGGCTGGGAATTGAAGTCAGGACCTCTGGAAGAGGAGCCAATGCTCTTAACCCCTGAGTCATCTCCCCAAGCCCCCAAAACACTAATCTTAAAGATAAAACTTTTCTTCAATTTGAACATAAGAAGGACGCAAACAGCGGCTTCTTCTCCATTTCCTTACTGGTCCTCCCTGCATCTCTTCCCCAGTCGTGGAGATGGGCAGCTCCACAGGAGGCTGAGTGAGGACAAAGGGAGGCACCTGATTGGAGCCAGGCAAGGCAGAATGCCACAACCCAAAGGTGCCATCTGACCTAGCACCTCTAGTGGTGGGAACAAAGAACGCCGCGGCTCAAGGTGGACAGCTGCCGCCTTTCTGAGGAGTTAATAAGGTGGAGGGTGCCAGCTCTAAACAGGGTGTCGCCATCAACTCTCTCCCCTCGAGGCTCAGGGAACCCTGTGGAAGAGGAGGCAGAAGAAGGGTAAGAGCCAGAGGGTAGGGGAAAGAAGAGTCTGGAAATCAGCAGGACAAATATACATATGAGCTCACAGAGATTGAGGCAGCACTCACAGGGCCTGCACCCGTCTGCCCCAGATGGGTCTAGAGCTGAAAGGAGATGTGGACACAGGCCCACATCCCAACCCAGAAGCGTCTCCAATTGATGACCATTTTCTATGGAAATTTAGTTTTCTCCAAGGGAGTCTGGCTGGGGAAACAAACCACTCTTAAGGGCAGGCTGTGTGCCCAGCAGGAGATGCCAACAGAAAACTACCTCAGTAATGTCTCCAGAGGTTCCCTGTCTCATAATGCTGTCTTGGAGCTTTTCTTTAATCTTATTTTTCATGTGTATTCTCTCTCTCTTTTTACCCTACAGATGCTTTGTGTATATGTTATGGCTTCCAGTTCAGTGGTTTTCTGGGGTTCCTGAGTGTGCGAATGGGGGTCACCATGTCTCTATCTGTTTCTTGTGTCTTTTCCTGGAATCTTTTCCTTCTGCTTATTTGTCCTTTTCTGATGTTAGTTTTTGTTTGGTCTTATTATACTTTATTATTATCCCTTAGAAACCTGTTTGTTCTCTACTGAGAGACAGAAAGGCGGTGGATCTAGAAGGCAGGGGAGGGGAGGGGAGGGGAGGAGGAACTGGAAGGAGTAGAAGGGGGTGGGGAACTGTAGTCAGGATACATTACATAGGAACAAAATCTATTTTCAATAAAAGGGAAACTTGACATCAAAATACTTATGATATCAAAATAGGATTAAATAAAATAAATTGAAACCCTTCTCTGAGTGTTCAGGGAGCTCTGCAGAAGAGGAGACAGGAAGATTCTTAGAGCCAGAGGGGACAGAAGACTCCGAGGAAAGAGCATCTTCAGGGCACAGCAAGATTGAGCACATCCAAGCCCAGAGACTGGGGCCGCATGCACAGCACTGCACAGGGTCAAGACACACAGGGTCCCAGCACTGAGAGATAAGAGGCGACAGGACCTGCCATCCCTTGCCAAGAAGCTACCTCCAGTTGACATCCATTGGAAAGGAAAACTTTGTTCTCCCCAGTGGAGCCTCACTGGGTATATTAACAACATTTAAGGGGGGGCAAGTCCATGGCCAACAGCGGATGTCAACACAGAATGAATTTTATGTCCATGGTAATTTTGTAGACTTTTTGTCTGAAATTGCATTGTTTGAGCATTTTTTTGGTCTTACTGATCTTTGACTTGTATATTATGACTTCCAATTTTATGTTTTTCAAAGTTTTTGTTTTGTGTATGCATGTGTGTAACTCCTGTGTGTGTGAGAGAGAGACTCATTTGTGTGTGACTCATGTATGCGTGTTTGTGCATGTGTGTGTGAATGTATGTGATACTCATGTGTGCATGTATGGGCATGTGTGTATGACTCGTGTGTGTTTTTTATGCTTTCTTTGTAATCATTCTTTTTCAAAAACAAAATTTCAAAATTTCTTTGCTGTATACTATTTGTTTTCTAAGATAGAGAAGGAAGGTGTGGAGTGGGGTGGGTGGGAAAGGGGAAAGATCTGGGAGGAATTGGGAGTAGGAAAATATTGAAAATATTGAAAGTGGCTAGGATATGGAAGGATTAGAATTTCTGTGTATTTCTGGTGGCTAGTGAGATTATAAACCTCTGAAACTGCTTATGAAAACAATTATCATGTGTGTAACTCTTTAAATTGTTAAATACAGAATTACCAAATGAAATTTTGAAAATAAACTCCAAATAAAGAAATCGATGCATGTTGTAACTGGGAGGCTGATGCTGGCCAGTGGCATTAGTGAGGACACTGCCATCTGCTGGACACGGAGTATAGTGCCGCACGTGGCTCAGCCTGTGCCATCTCCAAAGGGGAGAATCCAGGACCTTGTGCCTTTGGACTTAGTGAGTGCAGCTTTGCTCCCCACCTTAGCTGGGCAATTCCTCCTAACACCCTCTCCTCCTTCCCCAGCCAGCTCACACTTTGCTTTCTACTCCCACTCGATTCTAGTTTCTCACTTGCAGATCCTTTTCCTAACCACAGAGAGAAAACTGAAGACCACACAGCTCAGCTTCCTTGTGTAATAATAGAGGAATAAAACCCCCGAAGAAATGAGGTGTGTTGCTCAGGTTGAAATAAGCTGTCCAAGGTCAGTCTATGGCGTAGGAGTTGGCACACTGTCCCGGGGTACAGACTCTTCTAAGGAGCAGTGTAACCCAGGTTTCAGAGGTGTGGCCTCTCGGGGTAACCTTGGGACAGTGCCCCCTTGAGCCCTCACCAGCCGACAGGGAGGAGGCCCATGAGGGCTGCTGTGAAAATTACGCCAGAAGAACCCGAGAGCATTGAAAGCACTGATTGGCACATGTTGAACCGGCAAGGATTGTTCCCCAGGGTGGTGGTGATGGTGACATTTATCAGTGTTTAACCAATGACAAAGCCATCAGGATGGCACAGCATTGGTTAGGTATGGACTGGGCAACTCTGGCAAAGGAAGCCAAGCCCACCAGGCTTGCCCTCAGCCTGTGGTCTTCCCTTTGGCCCGCTTTGTCCAGTCTTCTTCAGGGATGCTGAGGGCAAATGCAGGTCACAGGCTCTTGCTAGTTGGTCATCTACCAGTTCACACTCTGGCATCAAATGTGCCACCGCTGCTGCTCTCGAGGCTTAGACCCCGCTCTACCTGCCACTTGATTCCCAGACCTTCCCATGACCATCATCAGTTACCTTTCTGTGCCTACGGCCACCACCGGGTGTCCTTTCTTTCAGTGCCTTCCCCCTACTCAAACTCCACAGTCCACTCCGTCCTGTCCTCTGCAATCACCCACCTCCCTGATGCTTTCTGCCTGCACCTCCGTTCCCAGGAAGCATCCCCCTTTTCCAGGAAACATCCTGGCTATATTTCTAATGCCCATCCCCCTCCTCGCATCTCCTGCCTTGCAACCTTCAGCCAGTCTCCTTCTCCCACTATTTCCCAGACTCCTCTACTCCATGAAATCTGGATCCTTCTCTAAAAGTTGATGCAATAAAAAAAAAATTCTAAGATTCATGGAGAAGTAAGTTTACAGTTGTGTTTTATGATACAAGAAGTCTCTAACAAAAGAAGACAACAGTGGGGTGGTAAATAAATCGGGATAGGCCTTTTCACTGATATATAGTGTACCCACCACAGATAATGACATGTATCAAGAGGAAAGTAATTGTGAAATTATGAGCCCAAACAACACCACACAGTGGTTTATAGACAATGTGATGGGCCTGCAGGCAGACCAGACCAAAGTCATGGCCTCTCCAGTCGGGTATATTTTTAGGTGTAACGGCGTAAACGAATGCAGACAGATTGTAAAAATATATACAGCTTTAATGGGGAAATAGACTTACAGAACCACCGGTCCGGTGGAGACCAGGAAAGCAGAAGCAAGCGCTGTGAGCATGCTCGCCAGATTTATAGGTAAACATTAGCCCGAGGTGAACACGCCCCCTAAGGGGTGGGATTTATCCCTACATCTCCCCCTTTTGTCTAAATAAGACAGAACTAAACCAAATACAACTATATACAATAATAACAAATAATAAATATGACAAGCAATATTGAGAACAAAAGTTTTGCTAAACATTCTATCTCAAGGAGTCTAAATAATGTATAGAGTAACTACAATTATATAATCTTCAACTCTGTCAAAGATCTGAGAAGGGACACTAAGGCTACCAACCCAGAGCAGTGAGGGCCTGACTAGAGGGCAGGCCTCAAGGTCCCCGCCAGGGAAAGCGGGCCCCTGCTGCTGGGGCTGCAGTCTCTGCTGTGATCTCCTGGACCTGCTCTGCCTGCGCCCTACTTCCCTTAGTCCCTGGCTCATTGGGGCATCCAGGAGTTCCTGTGTAGGTGCCGAGAAGTTTCATCGGGACGGGTGAGTGTGTGCAATCCTGTGGCGGATGGTCCTGGTAGAGAGCACAAAGGCCCCTCCCCCAGCTCCTGCTGCAGGGCTTTCTCTCCTACACACCTGCCCCCACCCCCACCCCCAAGCCTGCCTTGTCTGCAAGGTCCTTAGCTGTGGAACAGTTTCCTGCCCTTTCACTAAGGCTACCAGCCCAGAGCAGTGAGTGCCTGACTAGAGGGCAGGCCTCAAGGTCCCCGCCAGGGAAAGCGGCCCCTGCTGTTGGGGCTGCAGTCTCTGCTGTGATCTCCTGGACCTGCTCTGCCTGCGCCCTACTTCCCTTAGTCTCTAGCTCATTGGGGCATCCAGGAGTTCCTGTGTAGGTGCCGAGAAGTTTCATCGGGACGGGTGAGTGTGTACTATCCTGGGGCGGACGGTCCCGGTAGAGAGCACAAACGCCCCTACACTAAGGCTACCCAACCAGAGCAGTGAGTGCCTGCCTAGCGGGCAGGCCTCAGCAACCCCCGAAAGGGAGCGCAGGCACCTCCAGCTTGTACTGCAGTGTCGCCTGTGTTCTACTCGACCCCGCCCGACCCCTTGCATTCGGCCTTCTTTACGCGGGTCATTGGAATACCACGCATCCATGTTTTGGTGTTGAGGAGTTCATCTGGAAGGGAACGGTTCCTGCCCCTACACTGAGGAGATACACCTAGAGAGTTAGTCACAGCAAAGACTGGTCCAAGACATCAGGCCTCTCCTGGCTCCATTTGAAGGAAAAGACGGGCAGGCGCCAATGCAAGAATTCCCCCAACAACTTGAAAGGCAACGTGACATCACCAGGATCCAGGAATCCCGAAATGAGAAGTGTACACCCTAATCCAGAAGAATTAGAAGAATTTGACTCAAAAGTGAATTTTATGAAAATAATAGAGGACCTTAAACAGGAGGTGAAAAACTGCCACAACCAATTAGAGATTACAAACAAAAAGGTAGAGGAAATGAATAAATCTCTCAAAGATACCCAAGAAAACGAAGAGAAACAAGAAAAAGTAATCAAACAGGTAAGGGAAACGGTTCAAGACTTGAAGAATGAAGTGGAAGTAATAAAGAAAACACAAACCGAGGGAAGAATGGAGATGGAAAATTTGAATAAACGAACAGGAACTACAGAGACAAGTACCACCAACAGATTACAAGAGATAGAAGAAAGAATCTCAGACACTGAAGATACCATAGAGAAAATAAACACTCTCATCAAAGAAAACAGCATAACCAACAAATTCTCATCACAAAACATTCAGGAAATCTGGGACACAATAAAAAGACCAAACCTAAGAATAATAGGGATAGAAGAAGGAGAAGATCTACAGCTCAATGGTCCAGAAAATATATTTAATAAAATTATAGAAGAAAACTTTCCCAACCTTAAGAAAGATATTCCTTTGAAGGTCCAAGAAGCATACAGAACACCAAATCGACTGGATCAAAAAAAACATCTCCTCGTCATATAATAATCAAAACACAAAACATACAGAATAAAGAAAGAATATTAAGAGCTGCAAAGGAAAAAGGTCAAGTTACCTATAAAGGTAAACCTATCAGACTTACACCTGATTTCTCTATGGAAACCATGAAAGCCAGAAGGTCCTGGATAGATATACTGCAGAAACTACGAGACCATGGATGCAAGCCCAGACTACTATACCCAGCCAAGCTTTCGTTCACTATAAATGGAGAAAACAAAATTTTCCAGGATAAAAACAATTTTAAACAATACGTAGCCACAAATCCAGCCCTTCAGAAAGTAATTGAAGGAAAATCACAAACCAAGGAGTCCAACAATGCCCACAATAACTCAGACATCTAATGACCCTTCACCAGCACAACTTGAAGAAGGGAAACACACAAACTCTACTACCAAAAGAAAGAAAGAAAGAAAGGAAAAATGACCGGAGTTAACAACCACTGGTCATTAATATCACTTAATATCAATGGACTCAACTCACCTATAAAGAGGCACAGGCTAAGAGATTGGATACGAAAACAGGATCCAACATTCTGTTGCTTACAAGAAACACACCTCAACCACAAAGACAGACATCTACTCAGAGTAAAGGGCTGGGAAAAGGTTTATCAAGCAAACGGACCTAAGAAACAAGCAGGTGTGGCCATACTAATTTCTAAGAAAGTTGACTTCAAACTAAAATCAATCAAAAGAGATGGAGATGGACATTTTTTACTCATAACAGGAACAATTCACCAGGATGAAGTCTCAATCCTGAATATCTATGCCCCTAATATAAAAGCACCCACTTATGTAAAAGAAACGTTACTAAAACTCAAGGCAGTCATCAAACCACACACACTAATAGTAGGAGATTTCAACACTCCTCTCTCACCAATGGACAGGTCAATCAGACAGAAACCTAACAGAGAAATAAGAGGATTAAGGGAGGTAATGAATCAAATGGACTTAACAGACATCTATAGAACATTCCACTCAAATAAGAAAGAATATACCTTCTTCTCTGCAGCTCATGGAACCTTCTCGAAAATAGACCACATACTCGGTAACAAAGCAAACTTACACAGTTACAAAAAAATATCGGTAACCACCTGTGTCTTATCAGATCACCATGGATTAAAGTTAGAATTCAACAACAATGCTATCCCCAGAAAGCCTATGAACTCATGGAAATTGGACAGTCAACTACTGAACCACACCTGGATCAAGGAAGAAATAAAGAAAGAAATTAAAGTCTTTCTTGAATTCAATGAAAACGAAGACTCAACATACTCAAACCTATGGGACACTATGAAAGCAGTGCTAAGAGGAAAGTTCATAGCATTAAGTGCCCACATAAAGAAAACGGAGAAAGCACACATTGGAGACCTAATAGCCCACCTTAAAGCTTTAGAAAGAAAAGAAGCAGACTCACCTAGGAGAAGTAGAAGACTGGAAATAATCAAATTGAGGGCTGAAATCAACAAAATAGAAACACAGAAAACAATCCAAAGAATCAATGAAACAAAAAGCTGGTTCTTGGAGAAAATCAATAAGATTGATAAACCCCTATCCAAACTAATCAAACGGCGGAGAGAGAATACGCAAATTAACAAAATCAGAAATGAAAAGGGAGACATAACCACAGACACAGACGAAATTCAGAGAATCATTAGATCTTACTACAAAAACCTGTATGCCACAAAATTGGAAAATGTAAAAGAAATGGACACTTTTTTAGATAAGTACCATATACCAAAGTTAAACCAGGACCAGGTGAACAATCTAAATAGACCTGTTAGTCGCGAAGAATTAGAAGTTGTTATAAAAAACCTCCCCACCAAAAAAAGCCCAGGTCCAGACGGCTTTAATGCAGAATTCTACCAGAACTTCCAAGAAGACCTAATACCTATACTCCTTAATGTATTTCACAATATTGAAACAGAGAAGTCATTGCCAAATTCCTTTTATGAAGCTGAAGTTACTCTGATACCAAAACCACAAAAAGACACAACCAAGAAAGAGAACTACAGGCCAATCTCACTCATGAACATCGACGCAAAAATACTCAATAAAATACTGGCAAACCGAATCCAAGAACACATTAGAAAAATTATCCATTATGATCAAGTAGGCTTCATCCCAGAGATGCAGGGCTGGTTCAACATACGAAAATCTATCAATGTAATCCATCATATAAATAATCTGAAAGAAAAAAACCATATGATCATTTCATTAGATGTGGAAAAAGCATTTGACAAAATTCAACATCCCTTTATGATAAAGGTCTTAGAGAGATTAGGAATACAAGGGTCGTTCCTAAATATAATAAAAGCTATTTATAGCAAGCCGTCAGCTAACATCAAATTAAATGGAGAGAAACTCAAAGCTATTCCACTAAAATCAGGAACACGACAAGGTTGTCCACTCTCTCCATACCTCTTTAATATAGTGCTTGAAATTCTAGCAATAGCAATAAGACAACATAAGGGGATCAAAGGGATTCAAATCGGAAAGGAAGAAGTTAAACTTTCATTATTTGCAGACGATATGATAGTGTACATAAGCGACCCCAAAAACTCCAGCAAAGAACTCCTTCAGCTGATAAACACCTTTAGTAGCGTTGCAGGATACAAGATCAATTCCAAAAAATCAATTGCCCTCCTATACACAAAGGATAAGGAAGCAGAGATGGAAATCAGAGAAGCATCACCCTTCACGATAGCCACAAATAGCATAAAATATCTTGGGGTAACCCTAACCAAGGAAGTAAAGGATCTATTTGACAAGAACTTTAAGTAAATGAAGAAAGAAATTGAGGAGGATACCAGAAAATGGAAGGATCTCCCTTGCTCTTGGATAGGGAGGATCAACATAGTAAAAATGGCAATTCTACCAAGGGCAATTTATAGATTCAATGCAATCCCCATTAAAATCCCATCAAAATTCTTCACAGATCTTGAGAGGACAATAATCAACTTTATATGGAGAAACAAAAAACCCAGGATAGCCAAAACAATCTTATATAATAAAGGATCGTCTGGAGGCATTACCATCCCTGACCTCAAACTCTATTACAGAGCCTCAGTATTGAAAACAGCTTGGTATTGGCATAAAAACAGAGAAGTCGATCAATGGAACCGAGTAGAAGACCCTGATTTTAACCCACAAACTTATGAACACCTAATTTTTGATAAAGGAGATAAAAGTATTCAATGGAAAAAAGAGAGCATCTTCAACAAATGGTGCTGGCAGAACTGGTTGTCAACGTGTAGAAGAATGAAAATAGATCCATATCTATCACCATGCACAAAACTCAAGTCCAAATGGATTAAAGACCTCAATATTAGTCTGAACACACTGAACCTGATAGAAGAAAAAGTTGGAAGTACTCTACAACATATGGGTACAGGAGATCACTTCCTACGTTTATCCCCAGCAGCACAGACATTAAGGGCAACATTGAATAAATGGGACCTCCTGAAACTGAGTAGCTTCTGTAAAGCAAAGGACACTGTCACTAAGACAAAAAGGCAACCCACTGACTGGGAGAAGATCTTCACCAACCCTGCAACAGACAAAGGTCTGATCACCAAAATATATAAAGAACTCAAGAAACTAAACTTTAAAATGCTAATGAACCCAATAAAAAAATGGGGCACTGATCTGAACAGAGAATTCTCAACAGAAGAAATTCAAATGGCCAAAAGACACCTAAGGTCATGCTCAACCTCCTTAGCGATAAGGGAAATGCAAATTAAAACAACTTTGAGATACCATCTTACACCTGTCAGAATGGCTAAAATCAAAAACACCAATGATAGCCTTTGCTGGAGAGGTTGTGGAGAAAGAGGCACACTCATCCATTGCTGGTGGGAATGCAAACTTGTGCAACCACTTTGGAAATCAGTGTGGCGATTTCTCAGGAAATTTGGGATCAACCTACCCCAAGATCCAGTAATACCACTATTGGGAATATACCCAAGAGATGCCACATCAAATGACAAAAGTATCTGTTCAACTATGTTCATAGCAGCATTGTTTGTAATAGCCAAAACCTGGAAACAACCTAGATGCCCTTCAATGGAGGAATGGATGAAGAAAGTGTGGAATATATACATATTAGAGTACTACTCAGCAGTAAAAAACAATGACTTCTCGAATTTTGCGTGCAAATGGATGGAAATAGAAAACACTATCCTGAGTGAGGTATCCCAGACCCAAAAAGAGGAACATGGGATGTACTCACTCATAATCGGTTTCTAGCCATAAATAAAAGACATTAAGCATATAATGCGTGATCCTATAGAAGTTAAATAAGAAAGTGAACCCAAAAAAAATCCTATAGTCATCCGCATGGAGAGGGGGAAGTAGACAAGATTGCAGGGCAAAAACTGGGAACTCGCGGGTGAGGTGGCATGGGGCAAAGGGGAAATGGGATGAGAAATATGAGAAGGGGAGGATGGGAGGAGCTCGGGGGATTGGGATGGTTGGGATATAGGAAGGATGGATACGGGAGCAGCGAAGTATATATCCTATCTAAGGGAGCCATCTTAGGGTTGGCAAGAGACTTGACTCTAGAGGGGTTCGCAGGTGTCCAGGAATATGTCCCCAGCTGGTACCTTGGGCAACTAAGGAGAGGGAACCTGAAATGACCCTATCCTATACTGATGAATATCTTGCATATCACCTTAGAACCTTCATCTGGCGATGGATCGAGGTAGAGACAGATTCTCAATTTGGAGCAACGGTCTGAGGTCTTAAGGTCCAAATGAGGAGCAGAAGGAGGGAGAACAAGAGCAAAAAATCAGGACCACGAGGGATGCACCCACCCACTGTGACAGTGGAACTGATTTATTAGGAGCCCACCAAGGCCAGCTGGTCTGGGACTGAATAAGCATGGGCTGATTCCGGACTCTCTGAGCATGGCGGTCAATGAAGACTGATGAGAAGCCAAGGACAATGGCACTAGGTTTCAATCCTAATACATGAACTGGCTTTGTGGGAGCTTAGCCTGTTTAGAAGCTCACCTTCCTGGACGTAGATAGAAGACCTTCGTCTTCCCGCAGGGCAGAGAATTTGGACTGCTCCTCAGTATCGAGAGGGAGGGGGAATGGTGTGGGGGGAGGAGAAGAGGAGTGGGGATAGGGGGAGGAGAGTGGGGGGAGGGGGCAATATTTGGGAGGAGGGGAGGGAAATGGGAAACGGGGAGCAGGTGGAAATTTTAATTAAAAAAGAATAAAAAATAAATAAATAAAAAAGTATTAATCTATAAAAAAAAAGATCTGAGAAGGGAATAAATATTACTTAACAAACTAGATATATCCAAAATGTGCAACAATTGACAGAGACAACTGACTACCTGCGCAATTACCCAAAGTCTCGTTTGCAATGTTGAGTCAACCAACTTTGGCTAAGGCGTAACATAACTGACATACCATTATTAAAGGTAAGAAACTTTTCAAAACTATCTTACCCTGTCTTGGCAGGATATGACAGTCCTGTTTTATCCATTGATGCACGCTCTGTATCTCTGTCAGTGGTTGAGATCTTGGGCATTTCTTTGCCCAAAGGCCAGTTCTGCCAAAAAGAAAGGCTCCAGGTGGAGTGTCTTTGGTGCTCAACATTCTCTCAGGAATAGAGTGGTGTTACCAGGAGCAATTGTGTCTCACTATCACAAAACTCTGAGTTAGACTAAAGGCCATTTTCTACAGCTCTTTGAAGAGGTTGAAGATTATCTATCTATACTGAGTATAATCTCTATATATCTAAAGAACCTGATTAGTCTAATTATAAATTACAAACTTAGATGACTATTAATCTATATAATTCTCAATATCTATCTAACTTAAAGACAAAGACAATAAACAACTGTGTAACAAATGAGGATAATGACCTCCAAATATAAACACTGTACAAATATACATTGCAATATGGTAAATATATATCAATACACAAACATTATATAAGTATCTTAATCAGAGGTAGAAATGTACACTGCAATATGGTAAATATATACAATATATATATATATCAATACAATATATGTCAATACAAAAATTTTTTAAACAGAGGTAGAAACATGCATGCATACAATAGTCAATACAATAACTTTGTATCAATATACAAGAATACAATATACAAGAATCGATATCAATATATTTGTCTAAAAACAGTAACTCACAATTATAAATCTATTATCCCATCATTCCCTCTTCTTTTTTTTTTTTTTTTTGTTAAAAATATATACAGCTTTAATGGGGAAATAGACTTACAGAACCACCGTTCCGGCAGAGACCAGGAAAGCAGATGCAAGTGCTGCTGCGAGCATGCTCTCCAGATTTATAGGTAAACATTAGCCTGAGGCGAACATGCCCCCTAAGGGGCGGGACTTATCCCTACATTTAGGTCAAACTCATCTATTAGTGGTTTAATCTATATTAAAGGACAACTGAAAATTTTGAATGCTTTTTTGTGTATATGTAACAAAATATATGTGGAAAACTTAGCATTTTAGTCTCTTGTTAAGTGCACAGCTGAGTGGCATTGCAGCCATGCATCCAATTGTTGTTAACCACTGGTCATTTCCAAAGCTATCATCATCACAGACAGGAGCCTTGCTCTCCTAGACACTGATACCCTGGCCTCTCGTCCTGCTTGCCTGGGGCAAATTCTGTCCTACTTCCTCATTCTATGGATTTGACAGATGGTACCTAGTGTAAGTGGAATCACCACAAAAAAAGTTGTCTCTTTGTGCCTGGATTAACCGGTTTGAACTGGTCTGAA
Source organism: Chionomys nivalis (assembly GCF_950005125.1). Taxonomy (NCBI): domain Eukaryota; kingdom Metazoa; phylum Chordata; class Mammalia; order Rodentia; family Cricetidae; genus Chionomys; species Chionomys nivalis. The sequence goes on from NC_080086.1 coordinate 146,134,395, forward strand.
ACAGCTTGAACCGGTCTGAACCAGACTGAGCTGGTCTGAACCAGCCTGAACACGTTCTAACTGGCTTGAACGGGTCTGAACTGGCTTGAACTGGCATAAACCCAACTGAGCCAGTCTGAACCAGTCTGAACCGGTCTAAATCAGGCTTAACCAGTCTGAACCGGTTTTAACCGGTCTGAACTGGCCTGAACCAGTTTTAGCTGGCCTGAATTGGTTTGAGTTGGTCTGAACCGGCTTGGACCGGTCTGAACCAGTCCTAACCAACTTGAACTGGTTTGAACTGGCCTGAACCGGTTTGAACCAGTTTTAACTGGTTGGAACTGGTCTCAACTGGTTTTGGCCAGCCTGAACCGGTCTGAGAAACACTCTCCCTGCTGGGCTCAGACTGTCATGTCTCAAACACCACTCTACTCCACAGCCAACCCCTCCCCTGCCCAGAGTGCAGAAGTCACATTCCCACCTCTGAGTCTCAGTCTGAAACACTGCATCCTGCAGAGGGCCCTGCTGTGCTGCTGACTGCCACCTAGGCTTTTACCCATGACTTAGCTCCCCTCCCGTCTGACTCCTGTGATCTGACAGCCTGGTCTATTCATCTGGATATGCCAGGCTAACTGGGCACGGGGCTCCAACCAACACACATCTGGACTTTACCCAGGGCTCTAACTGCAGTTGGGCCTGTCATCTGCCTCCACCTTACCTCTATGCCCCAGGTTCTTTCCTCCCAAGAGAAGGCAAAGGAGGAAGAGAGACAGGCTCGGGGCTCGCCAGTGCCTGAGCCTCCTGACTCCCTAGGTTTTCTGGTCTGCTCCTACAGCACTAACACTTGTAGCACGTTTGTCCTGTCCCTTGGGAAGGCTACTCTTGTGCATGGATCTTTCTTTGGCAGATTTCTAAAATTCCTGTCATTGCCAATATTCTGGACTGCCCATGATGAATAAATTCTGACCTGAAGTTTGTTCAAAGACTCTGGGTAGAGGTTCTCCCTCTGCCATACACTGTCTGGCCACAGACGCTGTTTTACACACACTTGGTGTAAGTCTCCATTGTCGTATAACTACAGCATTCTGGCACTCAATCTGGGGGTGAGAGGGTGGTAGAAAGGAGGAGATAGGAGTGAGAACATGGAGAAATGGGATAGTTTAGGGAGGAGAGGGATGAAGTGGGAGAGCAATGAAAGGGAGATCTTGATAGAGCCACTATGGGGTTAGAAAGAAACCTGGTGCTAGGGAAATTCCCCCAAATCCACAACAATGACCCCAAATAAGAGTCCTATCAATAGTGGGGTGGGTGCCTGAACTGAACTTTCCCTCTGATCAGATGGGTGAATACCACCACTAACATCATAGAGCCTTCATCTAGCAACTAACAGAACAAGATGCAGAGATCCACAACCAACCACCACGCCAAGCTCCAGAAATCCAACTGAAGAGAGGGAGGAGGTAATACATGAGCAAGGGAGGTAAAGATCATGAGGGAGTGTTGGGAGCTGTGAACACCCAGATCCTGAAACAACTTGTTCTCCCCTGATCTGAGTGCCTACAGCTACTCCGAGAAACTCTAACTGCAGTTAGAGTTCCTGATGGCAGGAGAGTGCTTTCTGGTGAGTTTGGCTGGGGCGTGGCTAAAGCTGCCCCTGAACACAATAAAGGGGGAATTCTTGGGTCATTCTGGCATCAAGGATGACCTGTCTCTCTCTGTCTGTGCGTCTTTGTGTGTTTCAATCTCCAGCCCCTTGCCCAGTTCACGAACTGAACGGTGGTGCCTAGAGCACAGACGGGTGTGGTACGCCGCAAGGGAGAAATCTACAGAGACAGCTGCACCAAGCTCCCAGGAGCTCAGGAGCCCTAGACTGACAGCTGTGCAGACTGCATGGGATCGGACCTGGTCCTCAAAACGTGGGAGACAGCGGTGAAACTTGCACTGTGTGCTTATTGGAGCCCATTCCCTATGGTGGCAGGCCGTGCTCAGCCTTCATGTGGGGGATGGGGGTTGGCCCTGCCACAACTTAACGTGTCAGACTTTGTTGACCTCACATGGGAGCCCTTACCCATTGAGAGAAGTGGATGGGGGTGGGCTGGACGGGAGGCAGAAGTGGGCAGGAGGAGGAGGAGCAGAGAAAAATAAAATAAAATTAAAAAATAAATTAAAATCAAAAGATAAAGTGGTGCCTGTGGCAGATTTGCCTATGTCCACCCTGGTGCAAGCATTTCCCATGGGCAACTGAGTCTCATGGACCTGCTCATGGGAGTGCTTCCAGGTGGCTCTGCGTGCCTGACTTTTTGCTCAGCATGCTCCACAGTCAGGTTGTGCTCTACCCCACACTGGCTCTAACTAATCAGATTTGTTAGGTGTAGTTACTTTCAGCTCTGCTAGGTCTCATAGTCATTCAGGTCCTGCACCAGGACCTGCTTTAGTGCCACAACCGTGACAGCTGCAAACATCACTATATATCCTAAAATTCTCATACACACCAGCTACCAGAACAGTCATTCTACTGTTGGTCAATCAAGATTATCATTATCATTACCATTACCTCACAGAATTAGAGATGAGCTGCCTAAGGTTGTTAGCCCACCTGCCATGATGTGGACACTCACTGAAACAGCTTACCTGAGCTAATGGAAGCCTTCCAACACCAGTCTGACAGCAAGGGAGCGAGCTGAGGACCTAACTAGACCCTCTGAATATGGGTGATAGTTGTATGGCTGGGTAGACTGTGGAGCCACTGACAGTGAGACCGGGATTTATTCCTACTTCTTATTCTGGCTTTTTGGAATCCATTCTCTCTGGAGGAATACCTTGCCCAGAGTAGATATATTGGGCAGGACTTTGGTTATGCCTCAAAGCAATGTGCTAGACTTTGTTGACTCCCCATGGGAAGCCTTACCCTCTCTAAGGAGTGGAAGGGGGAGTGGGGTAGGGGGTGGAAGGGGTGCAAGGTGGAGTGAGCAGGAGGAGGGGAGGAAGTGGGAAATGGATTTGGCATGAAAAATGAGAAAAAGTAGTTTTATAAAAAAATAGATTAAAATAAAAAAATCAGAAAAATGACATGGATTATCAAAATAATAATTAACATTATGTCAGTCCCAGTTAAGTTGATCATCCCTTCATTTAATTGTTCCATTTTTAAATCATGCATTGCATAATCATACAGAGACCTAACTTCCTCTATCATAATCATGTTTCTCATTTTTTATTGTTGGAAGAAGCTCTCTCTTTTTATGTATTTCCCCACTTAAGAATTTTCAGTTCTTTGGTTGAGGGGTATCTAGGTTGTTTCCAGGTTCTGGCTATTACAAATAATGCTATTATGAACATAGTTGAGCACATGTCCTTGTAGTATGGTTGAACATCTTTTGGGTATATGCCAAAGAGTGGTATTTCTGGGTCCTGAGGTAGGTTGGTTCCCAATTTGCTGAGAAGCTGCCATACTGATTTCCAGAAAGGTTGTAAAAGTTTGTATTCTCACCAGCAATTGAGGAAATTACCCCTTACTCCATATCCTTTCCAGCATAAGCTATCATTGGTGTTTTTGATCTGAGCCATTCTGACTGGTGCAAGATTAGGTATCTCAGAGTTGTTTTGATTTGCATTTCTCTGCAAAGGATATTGAGGCTATAGTTCATGATTTGAGAGAAGCCAAGTAACAAGGTAAACCCTAAAAAAACATACATATATCCACCTGGAAAAAGGAAATAGACAAGTTTGCCTGACAAAATTGGGAGCATGGGGGTGGGGGGAGTAGGGAGGGCAGAAGGGGAAGACGAGGGGAAGACAAGGGGAGGAGGGAGGAGAACTTGAGGGAATGGGATAGTTGAGATGGAGGAAGGAGAAAGATGAGAGAAGATAAGAGATATTTTTTTTTAAGAAGAATACCTTTAATAATAAGTCCAAACTGTTAATTCTACAAAAAACCTATTTTGAGTGACTTTCAAGTCAATAGACCCGGTAGTGAAGCATTGTTTTTCTTCTTCCAGAAACCTGTGTTTCTGTCCACATACTACTTAAAATATTTGGATTCTTTTTTTTTTTAATTTTTTTATTAAAGATTTCTGCCTTCTCCCCGCCACCACCTCCCATTTCCCTCCTCCTCCCCCATCAAGTCCCCCTCCCTCATCATCCCTAAGAGCAATCTGGGTTCCCTGCCCTGTGGGAAGTCCAAGGACCATCCCCCTCCATCCAGGTCTAGTAAGGTGAGCATCCAAACTGCCTAGGCTCCCACAAAGCCAGTACGTGCAGTAGGATCAAAAACCCATTGCCATTGTTCTTGAGTTCTCAGTAGTCCTCATTGTCCATTATGTTCAGCAAGTCCGGTTTTATCCCATGCTTTTTCAGACCCAGGCCAGCTGGCCTTGGTGAGTTCCCGATAGAACATCCCCATTGTCTCAGTGTGTGGGTGCACCCCTCGCAGTCCTGAGTTCCTTGCTCGTGCTCTGTCTCCTGCTCTTGATTTGGACCTTGAGATTTCAGTCTGGTGCTCCAATGTGGGTCTTTGTCTCTGTCTCCTTTCATCACCTAATTGTTTTTCTTTGGGTTCACCTTCTTAATTAGCTTCTCTAGGATCACGTATAATAGGCTCAACGTCCCCTATTCATGGCTAGAAACCAAATATGAGTGAGTACATCCCATGTTCCTCTTTTTGGGTCTGGCTCACCTCACTCAGGATAGTGTTTTCTATTTCCGTCCATTTGTGTGCAAAATTCAGGAAGTCATTGTTTTTTACTGCTGAGTAGTACTCTAATACGTATATATTTCATACTTTCTTCATCCATTCTTCCATTGAAGGGCATCTAGGTTGTTTCCAGGTTCTGGCTATTACAAACAATGCTGCTATGAACATAGTTGAGCATATACTTTGTTGTATGATAGGGCATTTCTTGGGTATATTCCCAAGAGTGGTATTGCTGGGTCCAGGGATAGGTTGATCCCGAATTTCCTGAGAAACCGCCACACTGCTTTCAAAAGTGGTTGCACAAGTTTGCATTCCCACCAGCAATGGATGAGTGTACCCCTTTCTCCACAACCTCTCCAGCAAAGGCTATCATTGGTGTTTTTGATTTTAGCCATTCTGACAGGTGTAAGATGGTATCTTAAAGTTGTCTTGATTTGCATTTCCCTGATCACTAGGGAAGTTGAGCATGACCTTAAGTGTCTTTTGGCCATTCGAACTTCTTCTGTTGAGAATTCTCTTTTCAGCTCAGAGCCCCATTTTTTTTAATTGGGTTGATTAGCCCTTTACGGTCTACTTTCTTGAGTTCTCTATATATTTTGGAGATCAGACCTTTGTCTGTTGCGAGGTTGGTGAAGATCTTCTCCCAGTCAGTGGGTTGCCTTTTTGTCTTAGTGACAGTGTCCTTTGCTTTACAGAAGCTTCTCAGTCTCAGGAGGTCCCATTTATTCAATGATACCCTTAATGTCTGTGCTGCTGGGGTTGTACATAGGAAGTGTTCTCCTGTGCCCATGTGTTGTTGAGTACTTCCCACTTTCTCTTCTATCAGGTTCAGTGTGTTTGGGCTGATATTGAGGTCTTTAATCCATTTGGACTTGAGTTTTGAGCATGGTGATAGATATGGATCTATTTTCATTCTTCTACAGGCTGACATCCAGTTTTGCCAGCACCATTTGTTAAAGATGCTTTCTTTCTTCCATTGTATACTTTTAGCTCCTTTATCAAAAATCAGGTGTTCATATGTTTGTGGGTTAAAGCTAGGGTCTTCTATTCGATTCCATTGGTCGACTTCTCTGTTTCTATGCCAATACCAAGCTGTTTTCAATACTGTAGCTCTGTAATAGAGTTTGAAGTCAGGGATGGTAGTGCCTCCAGACAGTCCTTTATTGTATAAGATTGTTTTGGCTATCCTGAGTTTTTTGTTTTTGCATATAAAGTTGATTATTTTCTTTTCCAGATCTGTGAAGAATTTTGATGGGGATTGTGTTTAATCTATAGATTGCTTTTGGTAGAATTGCCATTTTCACTATGTTGATCCTCCCAATCCAAGAGCAAGGGAGATCCTTCCATTTTCTGGTGTCCTCATCGATATCTTTCTTCAAAGACTTAAAGTTCTTGTCAAATAGATCTTTCACTTCCTTGGTTAGAGTTACCCCAAGATATTTTATGCTATTTGTGGCTATCATGAAAGGTGATGCTTCTCTGATGTCCCTCTCTGCTTCCTTATCTTTTGTGTATAGGAAGGCAACTGATTTTTTGGAGTTGATCTTGTATCCTGCCACATTCCCAAAGGTGTTTATCAGCTGTAGGAGTTCTTTGGTAGAGTTTTTTGGGTCGCTTATGTATACTATCATATCATCTGCAAATAACGAAAGCTTAACTTCTTCCTTTCCAATACGAATCCCTTTGATCCCCTTATGTTGTCTTATTGCTATTGCTAGAACTTCAAGCACTATATTGAAGAGGTATGGAGAGAGTGGTCATCCTTGTCGTGTTCCTGATTTTAGTGGGATGGCTTTGAGTTTTTCTCCGTTTAATTTAATGTTGGCTGTCGGCTTGCTGTAGATAGCTTTTATTATATTTAGGTATGATCCTTTTATCCCTTATCTCTCCAAGACCTTAATCATAAAGGGGTGTTGAATTTTGTCGAATGCTTTTTCAGTCTCTAATGAAATGATCATATGGTTGTTTTCTTTCAGTTTATTTATATGGTGGATTACATTGATAGATTTGCGTATGTTGAACCAGCCCTGCATCTCTGGGATGAAGCCTACTTGATCATAATGGATAATTTTTCTGATTTGTTCTTGTATTTGGTTTGCCAGTATTTTATTGAGGATTTTTCATTAATGTTCATGAGTGAGATAGGCCTGTAATTCTCTTTCTTGGTTAGGTCTTTGTGTGGTTTTGGTATCAGGGTAATTGTAGCTTCATAAAAGGAATTTGGTAATGACTCTTCTGTTTCTATATTGTGAAATACATTAAGAAGTATAGGTATTAGCTCTTCTTGGAAGGTCTGGTAGAATTCTGCATTGAAACCATCTGGTCCTGGACTTTTTTTGGAAGGAAGATTTTTGATAACCATTTCTAATTCTTCGCGACTATCCGGTCTATGTAGATCGTTCACCTCTTCTTGGTTTAGCTTCAGTATATGGTACTTATCTACAAAAATGTCCATTTCTTTTTCATTTTCCAGTTTTGTGGCATACAGGCTTTTGTAGTAAGATCTAATGAGTCTCTGAATTTCCTCTGTGTCTGTGGTTATGTCCCCCTTTTTATTTCTGATCTTGTTTATTTGCGTGTTCTCTCTCTGTCATTTAATTAATTTGGATAGGGGTTTGTCGATCTTGTTGATTTTCTCCAAGAACCAACTTTTTGTTTCATTGATTCTTTGGAATGTTTTCTGTGTTTCTATTTTGTTGATTTCTGCCCTCAGTTTGATTATTTCCAGTCTTCTACTCCTCCTGGGCACGTCTGCTTCTTTTTTTTCTAGAGCTTTCAGGTGTGCTGTTAAGTCCCCAATGTATGCTTTCTCCGTTTTCTTTAAGTGGGCACCTAGTGCTATGAACTTTCCTCTGAGCACTGCTTTCATCGTGTCCCATAGGTTTGAGTATGTTGTCTCTTTATTTTCATTAAATTCAAGGAAGACTTTAATTTCTTTCTTAATTTCTTCCTTGACCCAGGTGTGGTTCAGTAGTTGACTGTTCAGTTTCCATGAGTTTGTCGGCTTTTTGGGGGTAGCATTGTTGTTGCCTTCTAACTTTAATCTGTGGTGATCTGATAAGACACAGGAGGACACTGATATTTTTTTGAATCTGTGGAGGTTTCCTTTGTTACCGAGTATGTGGTCAATTTTCGAGAAGGTTCCATGAGCTGCAGAGAAGAAGGTATATTCTTTCCTATTGGGGTGGAGTGTTCTATAGATGTCGGTTAAGTCCATTTGCTTCATTACCTCCAACAATTCTCTTAAGTCTCTATTAGGTTTCTGTCTGCTTGACCTGTCCATTGGTGAGAGAGGTGTGTTGAAGTCTCCTACTACTAGTGTGTGTGGTTTGATGTCTGCCTTGAGTTTTAGTAATATTTCTTTTACATAAGTGGGTGCTTTTATATTAGGGGCGTAGATATTCAGGATTGAGACTTCATCCTGATGAATTGTTCCTGTTATGAGTATAAAGTGTCCATCTCGATCTCTTCTGATTGATTTTAGTTTGAAGTCCGTTTTGTTAGAAATTAGTATGGCCACACCTGCTTTTTTCTTAGGACCTTTTGCTTGAAAAACCTTTTCCCATTCCTTTACTCTGAGTAGATGCCTGTCTTTGTGGTTGAGATGTGTTTCTTGCAAACAGCAGAATGTTGGATCCTGTTTTCGTATCCAATCTTTTAGTCTGTGTCTTTTTATAGGTGAATTGAGACCATTAATATTAAGTGATATTAATGACCAGTGGTTGATTACTCTGGTTATTCCTATTGTTTTTTGTAGTAGAGTTTGTATGTCTCCGTTCTTTGAGTCGTGCTGGTGAAGGGTCGCTAGATGCCTGAGTTATTGTAGGCAGTGTTGGCTATGTTGGATTCCTTGTGTTGTGATTTTCCTTCTATTACTTTCTGTAGGGCTGGATTTTTGGCTACGTATTGTTTAAATTTGTTCTTATCCTGGAATGTCTTGTTTTCTCCATTGATAGTGAACGATAGCTATAGGGTATAGTAGTTTGGGTTTGCATCCATGGTCTCTTAGTTTCTGCAGTACCTCTATCCAGGACCTTCTGGCTTTCATGGTTTTCATAGAGAAGTCAGGTGTAAGTCTGATCGGTTTACCTTTATAAGTAACTTGCCCTTTTTCCTTTGCAGCTCTTAATATTCTTTCTTTAATCTGTATATTTTGTGTTTTGATAATAATATGGCGAGGGGATGTTTTTCTTTGATCCAGTCTGTTTGGTGTTCTTTATGCTTCTTGAATATTCAAAGGAATATCTTTCTTTATGTTGGGAAAGTTTTCTTCTATAATTTTGTTAAAAATATTTTCTGGACCTTTGAGTTGTGACTCTTATCCTTCTTGTATCCCTATTATTCTTAGGTTTGGTCTTTTTATTGTGTCCCATATTTCCTGAATGTTTTGCGACGAAACTTTGTTGGTTTTGCTGTTTTCTTTGATCAGTGCATTTATTTTCTCTATGTTGTCTTCAGAATCTGAGATTCTTTCTTCTATCTCTTGTAGTCTGTGATTATGTTTGTTTCTGTAGCCTCTGCTCGTTGACCTAGATTTTCCATATCCAACTGGTCCTCATTTTGTGTTTTCTTCCTTGCTTCAATTTCCGTTTTCAGTTCTTGAACTGTTTCCATTACCTGTTTGATCATTTTTTCTTGGTTTGCCAGGGCATCATTTACGTATTTACTCATTTCATCAAACTTTTTGTTATACTTCTCATCCATTTCTATAATGGTGTTTTTTACATGTTGTTTAAGGGACTCTATTGCTATCATAAAGTCAATTTTTTCTGTGTTAGGGTGTTCAAGTCCTTCTGTTGTAAGATCATTGGGTTCTGGTGTTTCCATGTTGTTTTTCATATTGTTGGGTGAATTCTTGCCTTGGCGCCTGCCCATCTTCTCCTAACAATGCTATCTAATGGGTCTTTTAAGTCAAGAACAGGTTTCCCTGCTGGCCAAGGGCTCCGCTTACAAAGTGCCCTCACTCTGTTTCCTGGCTCCCGCCGTGGGCCGAGATCGCTCACACCACTCAGAAGGATCTTCAGGACCAGGACCAGGACCAGGCTCCCCGTTTGCCCAGGACCTCGTTCACAAAAGGCCTACCCCTTTGTAGGCCAGCCACCAAGACAGAGAAACTCCCACTGTCCTCTGCCCCAAGCTCCTGACCCAGTGCCCAAACAGGCTATACTGGGTGATCCTGCAGCCCCGCAGAAGGGAGGGGGAGTGGAAGAGGGCCCTGGGCACAAGCTTGGATGTGTCAGAAATAGAGAGGTCGCAGTAGAGGAGGAGCAGCCCCCGCAGAGGGTATCAGCCTTCGCAGGCTTACCAGGGGGGTGAAGGGGGTCTGAGAATGCTCCCGCTCCATTTCCTGTGTCCCTGCGCAGGCCCAGAACACTCTCCCCACTCAGGAGGGTCTTCAGGGACAGGACCTGGCTCCCCGTTCGCCCGTGGACCTCGCCAATAAAAGGCCTCCCTCTCTACAGGCCAGGCCCCAAAAAAACCTACTTGATTTAACTGTGCGGGCCGGGGGGTCTGCTGCTTCCGTTCGCGCGGGCCGGGGTCCCACTGCTTCCGTCCGGAGCGGGCTGGGGTTCCGCCACTTCCCGATAGGAGATATTTTGATTGAGGGAGCCATTAATGGGCTATCAAGAAACCTAGCACTAGGGAAATTCCCAGGAATCCACAAGACGACCCCAGCTAAGACCCTAAGCAATAGAGGAGAGGGTGCCTTTCCCTGTAGTCAGATTGATGAATATCTTAAATATCACTATAGAACCTTCATCCAACAACTGATGGAAACAGAGTTAGAGTTGAAGTCCAGTTGAAGAGTGGAAGGAGTCATTGTTTTTTACTGCTGAGTAGTACTCTAATATGTATATATTCCATACTTTCTTCATCCATTCTTCCATTGAAGGACATCTAGGTTGTTTCCAGGTTCTGGCTATTACAAACAATGCTGCTATGAACATAGTTGAGCATATACTTTTGTTGTATGTTTGGGCATCTCTTGGGTATATTCCCAATAGTGGTATTGCTGGGTCGAGAGGTAGGTTGAACCCGACTTTCCTGAGAAACCGCCATGACTTCTTGAATTTTGCATACAAATGGACGGAAATTGAAAACACTATCCTGAGTGAGGTAAGCCAGACCCAAAAAGAGGAACATGGGATGTACTCACTCATATTTGGTTTCTAGCCTTAAATAAAGGACATTGAGACTATAATTCGTGATTCTAGAGAAGCTAAATAAGAAGGTGAACCCAAAGAAAAACATATAAGCATCCCCCTGAATATTAACCTTCATCAGGCGATGAAAGAAGACAGAGACAGAGACCAACATTGGAGCACTGGACTGAAGTCTCACGATCCAAAGGAGGAGCAGAAGGAGAGTGAGCACGAGCAAGGAACTCAGGACTGCGAGGGGTGCACCCACACACTGAGGCAATGGGGATGTTCTATCGGGAACTCACCAAGGCCAGCTGGCCGGGGACTGAAAAAGCATGGGACAAAACCGGTCTCGCTGAACATAATGGACAATGAGGACTACTGAGAACTGAAGAACAATGGCAATGGGTTCTTGATCCTATTGCACGTAATGGCTTTGTGGGAGCCCAGGTAGTTTGGATGCTCACCTTAATACACCTGGATGGAGGTGGGTGGTCCTTGGACCTCCCACAGGGCAGAGAAACCTGCTTGCTCTTTGGGCTAAGGAGGAAGGAAGACTTGATTGGGGGAGGGGGAGGGAATGGGAGGTGGTGGCGGGGAAGAGGCAGAAATCTTTAATAATTAAATAAATTAATTAATAAAAAAAGAAGGAAAAAAGAAGAAGAAAAAAAAAGAGTGGAAGGAGTGAGAATATGAGCTAAAAGGTCAAGACCATAATGGTAACACCACTGAAACAGTCTACCTGAGCTAATGGGAGTTCACCACCTCCAACTGGACAGGGAAGGAAACAGCATAGGTTCAAACTATTCCCTCTGAATGTGGGTGACAGTTGTATGGCTGGGGCAGACTGAGGGGCCACTGGCAGAGGCACCAGGATTTATTCTTACTGCATTTATTAGTTTTGGGGAACCTATTCTATTTAGCTGGATCCCTTGTTCTGCCTAGATATAGTAGGGAGGGCCTTGGATGTTCCCCAAAGTAATGTACCTTACCCTCTCTGAGGAGTGGACGGGGGGGGGCGTGGTGAGGGGGTCAGTGGAGGGAATGGGAGGAAGATAGGGAGTGGGAACTAGGATTGGTATGTAAAATGAAAAAAGATTGCTTTTAGTTTTTTAATATTAAATAGTGAAAAAAAAAGAATTCCTAATTTTCTCACCGAATCTGCTGATGGCAAAAATGAAGATGTGAGGCTGATGATTACCGCTGCTTAGAACTTTATATGCCTGACCATATTTCAAGGCACCCACTTAGTTTTGGCAGCATCTGGAGAAGGGGGTCCAGGGAAAGTCCACCAGGAGAGAAGAAAGATTAACCTAGGGGGTGGGGCAGTGACTCCAGTCGAGTGTAGCTCAGGCATATGCCAATTGCTGCAAAGTCTGTCCAGGAAAACAGCTTCCTCATGAATCCATCTCCAAAAGTTAGGCACCAGATGTAGCTTGAATTGTAACTGTTCTTAATAATCAAAACTCGGAGTCAGCTATCAAGGGGTGAAAGCTGAAGAATCAGAGAAGCAGAGTGGCAGCCACTAGAGTTCATACCTCTCCCAGTGCTCAGAGCAAATGGATGATTCTGTCCTCAGACTGCTTAAGACTGACAGCGTCAGACTGACTGCAATGAGCTCCTGTCTCCTCCCACCCTATATTCCCTTCTCCACTCAGCCGAATCACTCCTGTCTCCACCTCCCTGGTGCTGGGATTGTAGGAATGTGATCTCAAGTGCTGGAATCACCTTTGTGTGAGCTGTTTCACTTTTAGAATGGATCAATTTCGTGTAGCTCAGGGCGGCCTTGAACTATCAGAGATCTGCCTACCTCTGTCTCCTGAGTGCTGGGATTAAAGGTGCTTGCCACTACTGCCTGACCTCCATAGCTAACTAGTGTGGCTAGCTCTGCACTCTGATCTTTAGGCAAGCTTTATTTGTTAGATCATAAACAAAATATCATCATGTAAGATTATTTGGCCTTTTCTTCCTCACTGGTTTATTGCTGTGAATAGACATTAGGAGCACAGCTACTCTGTTTTGAAGGAAACCATGTGATTGGGTCCTTGCTTACAGTTCCAGAGGTTTTAGTTCCCTATTCATCATCATGGTAGTGGTATGGTGATGCTCATGGCTCTGGACAGTAGCTGAAATCTATATCCTGATCCACAGCAGAGAGACAGTGGACTTAGTATGTGCTTTTGAAATCTCAAAGCCCACGTCCAGTGACACACTTCCTCAACAAGGCCACACCTCCTATTCTTCTAATCCTTCCAAAGTGTTCCACTGTCTAGAAACTAAACATTCAAATATAGGAGCCAATGGAGTCATTCTTATTTAAACCACCACAGGCCTCTTCTGAGTCCCTCGCCCTCTCCATTGAACTTTAGGATCCATTTGACAATTTCAAAACAGTGACTGCTAGGATATGATAGAGCACATTGAGTCTGTGTATCTGTTTATGATATATTGACATCCTAAGAACATAGTCTTCTGATCCATGAACACAAGCCTTTAAATGACCATGTGAACTCAGTCCATCTATCTACATATCTATCTATCTATCTATCTATCTATCTATCTATCTATCTATCTATCTATCATCTATCTATCTATCTATCTATCCACCTATCTATCCATCTATCTATCTATCTATCTATCTATCTATCTATCTATCTATCTATCTATCTATCTACCTATCTATCCATATATCTATCCATCCATCCATCCATCCATCCATCTATCTATCTATCTATCTATCTATCTATCTATCTATCTATCTATCTACGTTAGAGATATGTATAAATATATTTCAGTAGATAAAAATGCTCTTGTTAACTTTTATAATTCTTTTTAAATCAGGGTTCATAATTAACTGGGTACCCATAACATGGTCACAAAGCTGCCATCATCAAATGTCAATGTGCAACCATATATATGAATGTGTATATGTATATATATATATATACATACATATGTTCACACACACACACACATGTACCTTAAGGAGGCCACACATGAAGTTTTCAGGCTCCCACAGATTATCCCACCTGGCTATCATAAAGTCAATTTTTTCCACTTCTTCTGTGTTAGGGTGTTCAAGTCCTTCTGTTGTAAGATCATTGGGTTCTGGTGTTTCCATGTTGTTTTTCATATTGTTGGGTGAATTCTTGCCTTGGCGCCTGCCCATCTCCTCCTAACAATGCTATCTAATGGGTCTTTTAAGTCAAGAACAGGTTTCCCTGCTGGCCAAGGGCTCCGCTTACAAAGTGCCCTCGCTCCATTTCCTGGCTCCCGCTGTGGGCCAAGATTGCTCACACCACTCAGAAGGATCTTCAGGACCAGGACCAGGCTCCCCGTTTGCCCAGAACCTCATCCACAAAAGGCCTACCCCTCTGTAGGCCAGCCACCAAAACAGAGAAACTCCAGCTGTCCTCTGCCCCGAGCTCCCGACCCGGTGCCCAAACAGGCTATACTGGGTGATCCCGCAGCCCCGCAGAAGGGAGGGGGAGTGGAAGAGGGCCCTGGGCACAAGCTGGGATGTGCCAGAAATAGAGAGGTCGCAGCAGAGGAGGAGCAGCCCCCGCAGAGGGTATCAGCCTTCGCAGGCTTACCAGGGGGGTGAAGGGGGTCTGAGAATGCTCCCGCTCCGTTTCCTGTGTCCCGGCGCGGGCCCAGAACACTCTCCCCACTCAGGAGGGTCTTCAGGGACAGGACCTGGCTCCCCGTTCGCCCGTGGACCTCGCCAATAAAAGGCCTCCCTCTCTACAGGCCAGGCCCCAAAAAACCTACTTGATTTAACTGTGCGGGCCGGGGGTCCGCTGCTTCCGTCCGCGCAGGCCGGGGTACAGCCACTTCCTGATAAGAGATATTTTGATTGAGGGAGCCATTAATGGGCTAGCAAGAAACCTAGCACTAGGGAAATTCCCAGGAATCCACAAGATGACCCCAGCTAAGACCCTAAGCAATAGAGGAGAGGGTGCCTTTTTCCCTGTAGTCAGATTGATGAATATCTTAAATATCACTATAGAAGCTTCATCCAGCAACTGATGGAAACAGAGTTAGAGTTGAAGTCCAGTTGAAGAGTGGAAGGAGTGAGAATATGAGCGAAAAGGTCAAGACCATAATGGTAACACCACTGAAACAGTCTACCTGAGCTAATGGGAGCTCACCACCTCCAACTGGACAGGGAAGGAAACAGCATAGGTTCAAACTATTCCCTCTGAATGTGGGTGACAGTTGTATGGCTGGGGCAGACTGAGGGGCCACTGGCAGAGGCACCAGGATTTATTCTTACTGCATTTATTAGTTTTGGGGAACCTATTCTCTTTAGCTGGATCCCTTGTTCTGCCTAGATATAGTAGGGAGGGCCTTGGGTGTTCCCCAAAGTAATGTACCTTACCCTCTCTGAGGAGTGGATGGGGGGGCGTGGTGAGGGGGTCAGTGGAGGGAATGGGAGGAAGATAGGGAGTGAGAACTGGGATTGATATGTAAAATGAAAAAAGATTGCTTTTAGTTTTTTAATATTAAATAGTGAAAAAAAAGAATTCCTAATTTTCTCACTGAATCTGCTGATGGCAAAAATGAAGATGTGAGGCTGATGATTACCGCTGCTTAGAACTTTATACGCCTGACCATATTTCAAGGCACCCACTTAGTTTTGGCAGCATCTGGAGAAGGGGGTCCAGGGAAAGTCCACCAGGAGAGAAGAAAGATTAACCTAGGGGGCGGGGCAGTGACTCCAGTCGAGTGTAGCTCAGGCATATGCCAATTGCTGCAAAGTCTGTCCAGGCAAACAGCTTCCTCATGAATCCATCTCCAAAAGTTAGGCACCAGATGTAGCTTGAATTGTAATTGTTCTTAATAATCAAAACTCGGAGTCAGCTATCAAGGGGTGAAAGCTGAAGAATCAGAGAAGCAGAGTGGCAGCCACTAGAGTTCATACCTCTCCCAGTGCTCAGAGCAAATGGATGATTCTGTCCTCAGACTGCTTAAGACTGACAGCGTCAGACTGACTGCAATGAGCTCCTGTCTCCTCCCACCCTATATTCCCTTCTCCACTCAGCTGAATCACTCCTGTCTCCACCTCCCTGGTGCTGGGATTGTAGGAATGTGATCTCAAGTGCTGGAATCACCTTTGTGTGAGCTGTTTCACTTTTAGAATGGATCAATTTCGTGTAGCTCAGGGCGGCCTTGAACTATCAGAGATCTGCCTACCTCTGTCTCCTGAGTGCTGGGATTAAAGGTGCTTGCCACTACTGCCTGACCTCCATGGCTAACTAGTGTGGCTAGCTCTGCACTCTGATCTTTAGGCAAGCTTTATTTGTTAGATCATAAACAAAATATCATCATGTAAGATTATTTGGCCTTTTCTTCCTCACTGGTTTATTGCTGTGAATAGACATTAGGAGCACAGCTACTCTGTTTTGGAAGGAAACCATGTGATTGGGTCCTTGCTTACAGTTCCAGAGGTTTTAGTTCCCTATTCATCATCATGGTAGTGGTATGGTGACGCTCATGGCTCTGGACAGTAGCTGAAATCTATATCCTGATCCACAGCAGAGAGACAGTGGACTTAGTATGTGCTTTTGAAATCTCAAAGCCCACGTCCAGTGACACACTTCCTCAACAAGGCCACACCTCCTATTCTTCTAATCCTTCCAAAGTGTTCCACTGTCTAGAAACTAAACATTCAAATATAGGAGCCAATGGAGTCATTCTTATTCAAACCACCACAGGCCTCTTCTGAGTCCCTCGCCCTCTCCATTGAACTTTAGGATCCATTTGATAATTTCAAAACAGTGACTGCTAGGATATGATAGAGCACATTGAGTCTGTGTATCTGTTTATGATGTACTGACATCCTAAGAACATAGTCTTCTGATCCATGAACACAAGCCTTTAAATGACCATGTGAACTCAGTCCATCTATCTACATATCTATCTATCTATCTATCTATCTATCTATCTATCTATCTACATATCTATCCATATATCTATCTATCTATCTATCCATCCATCCATCCATCCATCCATCCATCCATCCATCCATCCATATCTATCTATCTATCTATCTATCTATCTATCTATCTATCTATCTATCTATCTATGTACGTTAGAGATATGTATAAATATATTTCAGTAGATAAAAATGCTCTTGTTAACTTTTATAATTCTTTTTTAATCAGGGTTCATAATTAACTGGGTAACCATAACATGGTCACAAAGCTGCCATCATCAAATGTCAATGTGCAACCATATATATGAATGTGTGTATATATATATATATATATATATATATATATATACACATACATATGTTCACACACACACATGTACCTTAAGGAGGCCACACATGAAGTTTTCAGGCTCCCACAGATTATCCCACCTGGTTGAGAATCACTTTTATTTGGAGGATTTAGATTTTATGGTTCTAAAAGGGTAAGGATCTGGCTATGCTGGCCTTACACGGCCTTTCTGATGGAAAGAACACCAAAATGCCTTAAACTAGAGTCAGTAACTCTCCTAGGCTTGGCCATGGCAAAGGCTCAGGGTCTGTCATATTCTCCACATCTGTGAAATGGGAACCATAGGCTTAGCTTCTAGGCCTGCTGTGAGGATCTGGTGAGGAAACACACATGTGAAACCAGCCATGAGATTCATAGTGATGTCCCAAGGGACCATTTTAACTGTCACATTGTTTAGTGACAGTTCAATATCCTGCTCTTTCTTGTAGGATCCTTCTCCAGACACAAAACCAGGTAACTTTTTGAAGTGCTCATCTTACAAAATGAGGCAATTCTCACATGCTCCATTAATGAGGTTTTGTCAGCTGGGGTCAATTAAGGAGACCCAGTTGTGATACCTGCGGATTCTCTTTCCTCAAAGCTTGGCATCTTCTCCTTCAGGCCTAGGGGTCCACCTGAGTCAGAATGAAGTCTCTAGAGTTTGATTTCTTTTCATGCTGGCCTCTAGGGTGATGCCATGACTACTGTGGAGTCAGCCCAGCTCTGAGAAACAGGAGCCTTTTTGGTTAGAACCCATGTACAGCAAATAGCTTGAACTCACACATTAAGCATCTGATAGACGTGTCAGATTCAGCCTCACCCCCAGACACAAGTGGCCAGTCCCAGGAGTTGGTTTTATCATTTACTTGTTGGGTAACCTTTGCCAAACTGCTTATGTCTTCTGGGTTCTTTATCTGTTCAATGGGCAGATAGAACTATTCTATGGAATCTCTAAGTGCTGCAGTCTTTTTAAAATACAGCATGTGCAATCTCTTGGAGCAGCCATGTGGCTCTCTTATGTCTAACTCAATTGGTGTGTGTGTGTGTGTGTGTGTGTGTGTGTGTGTTTCCCTCTTGAACCCGTTTCTAAACATCTATAATAAAATCTCCATGACTAAAACCAACAGTGTCAGGGTGGCTGTGTCATTCTATATGTGACACTCAATCACAGAACTGCCTACTTCTCTGGGAACCTCTATTTCTTCATTAATCCTGGTGGAGAAGCCTCTCTGCCTGGACTAGACTGCCTCTCCAGAGCTGATGAGGATCAGCAACAGGAGCAAGGAGAGTTGGGGTTAGAGCTGTGGAACAAGGCTTAGCAACAGCACTGCAGGGCCCAAGGTGCTTCTGATTAGTGCCAATTGCCAATTAGAAAGGTGTAGATACACCAATCGTGACCAAAGCAATGATTGCAACACAGGCCATTGAACAGCAGTTGAGATTGCATGTTATTATAATGTATTTCAACCAGCAAATGTATTACACTAAACAATTGCTGCAATAAAGTTCACAGGAAAATGGGTTTGGTCGTCAGGATGTGTAGAGTTCATAGCTTGTGTTGCCTTCATTTTTTTTTTTTAATGCCATGATTCAAACTCTAGCCTCAAGCATTCTATTTACTCAGGTGCTATACAGCTGAGCCACATTCCTAGGCACTCTGGCTTTGCTTCCAGTACAATTTATTTATCATTTCATAATTAACTTTTACTACTGGCTGTGTTTAAGGAGCAGCTCACAGGAATTCTAACCCCTTATCAATCATCACTCTCAACAGGAAGTTCTCCTCCTATTGAATCCTTGGGAAACCAAAACACAGGCAGAAGGCAGGGATGGAGATTCGAGTTCATGAGCACTGGCCAGAACTTGTGACAGTGTGTAGACATCATGACATTTTATTCCTCTAGCCAGCCTAGAAGAAAAGAAGCTACGATTAGAATTCTATAGGAGAGGCAACCATGGCAGAGAAACAACAAATTCAAAACTGCTCGAGAGTTTGATATATGTGGACTTAAATTTTTATTCGCATCTAAGATACATGAGCCTTGTGAGTGTTTTCTCACTCCAGAGGCATGGAGATGTCACGGTTGACTCCATGTTGGTATGTCAGGTTGTGAGATGTTTGTACACTATGAAGAGGTATTGATGTGATCTGTATAAGAAAAACCTGAATGTCCAATAGCTATGCAAGAGCTATAGGTAGGTCTTCTGGGCAGATAGATGAAGAGAAAAATTGAGGCACCCAGGAGACACCACAGAGATGTGGAGATTAATTCAAGTTATAAGAGCTAGTGGGACAAGCCTGAACAAAGACTGAGCTGTTGTCATCAATAATTCTTCATGTTGTTTCTTGTGAGTTCTTGTCCCAAAGTAAATTCTGTCTGCAATGTCAAGGTTGACATCTTTTTGTTTGCCCTTTTGTTTATGTGCATGAGTGTTTTGCTACATGTATGTGTGTATTTCACATGCATGTCTTGTTCCTGAGGAGATCAGAAGAGAGTACTAGATCTTCTAGAGCTGAACATACAGATGTCTGTGAACTGCCATGTTAGTGCTGCGAACCAAACTGGGTCTTCTGTAAGCCCAGCAAGTACTATTTCCTCGGGTCTAACTCTGCATCCCCCATTGTTGTGACGTCCCAAGGGACCATTTCATAGCCCTCAGTGTTTTGTAATAGCACAACCTTATGCTATTCCCCCTGCTTCCTTCTCCAGACAGTAACCCAGAAAACTTTCTGTAGTATACATCTTAGTAAATGAGTCAATTCCCACAGGCACCTCAATGAGGTCTTGTCAGCTGGAGACCAATTAAGGAGTCCCTGGTTTGTTAGGACTAGGAAAGCTGCTTGCTCCCTCTGATTCAAATCTCACCACATTCTCTGAGTCCTAGGAGCCCACCTGGGACAAAGGGAAACTGTAGAGTTTCTGTCTACATCTTGCTGACCTCTGGGATGGTCCCTTGACCTGCAGGAGCAGGACCAGCTATTGGCATCAGCAGAGAACTTGGTTAGAGTTGAGGTGCAGCTATGAGCTTAGATGATTAAACATGTGACATACATGGCAGAGCCAGCCTCCACCCAAGAGACATGGTGAAGTTTTGGTGCTGGCTGTGCCATTGACAGCTGTATGACCTTTGCCAAATCCTTCCTCTCTCTGTGGTCACTGTTTGTTTATCTATGCAGGGAGGTAGGATCATGATTGACAGGATCTGGTTAGCTCTTCTGTCACTAAAGGACAGAGTGACTTGTTTTGACCTGTTCTCAGGCAAGTCACTTCATGTCTCTGAACCTCACTTTCAAGATCTGTCCAAGGGAAGGTGAATGTTTATCTGGACTGTATTGTCTCCTCTGAGCTATAAAGTGGGTCAATGACTTGAATGAGAAGAGTTAGGTTTGTTGTGTGCAATTGATGCTTAGCAACAGCACTGCAGGGGCCAGGCCAGGGGCTGAGGCATCAACTGTCTCGTTTGGATAGTTGTGGTATAAATACATCATTCAATGTCAATGTCATGACAGTCATGACATGTGTCACCAAAGAGGGTCCAAGCTTGCACATTGTTCCACAGTCTTTCACCAAATGAATCCAGTGCAGTAGGTAGTAGCTTTTAGGCTCCAAACTGCAGTAAAATATGGGTAGAACATCAGGATTTGAAGAGACTTGAACATTCATTGCCATTATTTGGGGGGGGGTAATTTTCAATGCTATGAAACAAATTCTATGCCTCACGCATACTGTCTAGTCAGGTGCTGTGTATCTGAGCTGCATTCCCAGCCACACTCTCTTTAATTATAGATTTAGGTAACTTTTAATATTGACTGTGTTTCAGGACCAGCTCATGGTATTGCTAAAATCATAATCCATGGCTCTGGTGGCCTGTGGAGCATCAGGGAATATCCCTGAGTCAGATATTCTGGTGGCCTGTGAAAGATCAGATTTTCAACTTTGGAATGTTTAGGAAACCAGGTCCCAGGCAGAAGATAGGATGAGCATTTATGGTCATGGAATGTTGGCCATCTCTCTACCAGGTATTCAGTATAATCTCACATAATTCTTCTAGCAACAGCAGATGCGAAGAGGTTACTGTTGGCAATTAAGAGAAGAGAGAGGATAGGCCAGACCACAGTGAGTATAAGAGAGAATTCTTGAGAGGTCAGCATATCTGAAAACCAGGACTTACGATGTGCCCAAGAGCCTAATAGTCCCTGGGTGAGTTCCCTTGCTCTACTGGGAGGGTACTGCTAAACCTTGGAATTGTGAGGAGTAAATTGAATCTAAGATTGTCTAGGTAATACAGGCTTTATTTTGGGGAACACTCCGAACTGGTCAGTTTGTCTGTCTCTCCCTAAGTCCCTTTTAGAGAGCAGCCTTATCAGCCTCCTTAAGTTTCTATTATAAGAGAGACAAAATGTTTACAGGGGCAGGAGAGTTGGCAGTTATGCATTGTTAGAGGAGTACAATGATCAGGAAGGAACAAGGGTAAAGATATACATCATGTTGATGGGGTTGCAGGTTTAGTGTAGGTTAAAAACATGTTTTCCATTTACATCAGATTTAAGAAACAGGACCTTATTCTTAATTACCAATAGAAATCTTAACCTGCACACGACAAATAGGAACTTCTTCCTGTTCTTTTTGTTCTTTTTCTTGTTCTTCTTGTTCTTGTTCTTCTTGTTCTTCTTCTTGTTCTTCTTCTTGTTCTTCTTGTTCTTGTTCTTGTTCTTCTTCTTGTTCTTCTTGTTCTTGTTCTTCTTGTTCTTGTTCTTCTTCTTCTTGTTCTTCTTGTTCTTGTTCTTCTTCTTCTTCTTCTTCTTCTTCTTCTTCTTCTTCTTCTTCTTCTTCTTGTTCTTCTTCTTGTTCTTCTTGTTCTTGTTCTTCTTGTTCTTGTTCTTCTAGTTCTTGTTCTTCTTGTTCTTCTTTTTGTTCTTCTTGTTCTTGTTCTTCTTCTTCTACTTGTTCTTGTTTTTGTTCTTCTTCTTCTTCTTCTTGTTCTTCTTCTTGTTCTTGTTGTTGTTGTTGTTGTTGTTGTTGTTCTTCTTCTTCTTCTACTTCTTTTTTTTCTTCTTCTTGTTTTTCAAGGCAGGGTTTCTCTGTGTAGCCTTGGAGCCTATCCTAGCACTAGCACTTGCAGACCAGGCTGGCCTCAAACTCACAGAGATCTGTCTGCCTCTGCCTCCTGAGTGCTGAGATTAAAGCTGTGGGTCACCACCCCTTGGCTCAGGAACATATTCTTAACTGTTTTAACTGCAAACAGAAACATTAACTTGCAAGATGCATTGTTTCTGTTTTGATTTCACACCCCCTTCAGTTGTATCCTGTGTGAAATTTTTGATTCTATAGTGGGCTTTTGGTTATATTGGGATCTAGTAATCATGC